>NC_139555.1:44380551-44980551 GCF_965112155.1 Podarcis liolepis
ACAACCAATCTGAATCTCCCTACAAGATGGTGTAGCTCTGCATCTTGTCACGTGATTTTGGTTTCAAGATGGCGGCGGCGGCATCTGGGTTAGCGACTGAGGCGGATGAGTTCGAGGACGCACCAGATGTGGAGCCGCTGGAGCCGACACTGAGCAACATCATCGAGCAGCGGAGCCTGAAATGGATTTTCGTCGGAGGGAAGGGTGGCGTTGGCAAGACCACCTGCAGGTGAGTTGGTCGGGGAGATGTCGTTGGGAGGGATGGCAGACATTGCTGCCTCCGCCTTTCTCTCTCCTTGGCAGCTGCTGCTGTGCCTTTTCAGGAGCTGTGTGACAGGCAGAAACCCAGCAAGCGCAGCTTTCATATCGCTGAACCTCTGCTGGCAAAAGCTCTACCTGTTGAACGTCCGCATCTCATTAAGCTATGGAGAATAGTGTCTTATTAGGCAAGCGAATTGTATGCACCTTCATGCCACTGTACGTAAATATCATGGGATTTGGGGCACCCTGCTTCAGATGCGAGACTGGATGAGTAGAAGCATAGGGGTTGGGTGCCTTCCTTTTTCAGATTCATATTTTGACAGTCATTTATGCTTTCTTAATCTCAAGGCTAAGTATTTGAAGCTGCTTTTATGTGTGGTTGTCCTTGATGACTGAAAGCTTCATTTAGAGCAGAATGCATTTTCAGACAAATTCTGAAGAATGTAATTGTTCTGGTACTTGGACTGAATCCTCACTGCCTTCCAGGCATAGCTTTATCTTGTAAACCCCCAAATGGCTTGGATTAACTTAATTTGTAGCTTGCCTACTTCCTTGTGCAACTCTGCCAACAATACCTTCTTGATTATATTAGCCTTGCTGTTGTGGAATAACCTTGTACTGGTAGGTTTCCCATTGTGCAATGCCTTTTCTTCATAAAGATTTTTAAAATTGTAGATCAGAACTTAGAACACAAGTATTAGAGGCTATTAAATTTTGGCTGGTGCGTGTGTGTGTTGGATTTTGATGTCTAGGGTTAAACCTTTTAAAGTGTGGGCTTTCAATATATTTTAGATTTACTTTGTGGTGACTCATAATAAACTCATTAATATATTATTTGGCCTGGTTTCTTGTGGGGGGGAGGTAACCTGTCTTGAAAGAGAGGAGTATCACAAGTTAAATAGCTGAAGCTGTCATTCTCTGACACTTACTCAGGAGTGAGCTGTTTTGCTAAGCCAATGTGCATATGATTTGGCTGCTTCTGAGTAGCTACTTGTCTGTGACAAGTAAGCACCTCCATAGAGAAGCAAAGTTGGAAGTCTTTGGATCATAATCTCTTAGGGTGGACAAATCCAAACAGACCTACTAAGACTGTGATAGCTGAAGAGCTTATGTTCTATGTTTGTATGTATTTTCTTTTGTGATGTTAATAACTGCACATTGCTTTACTTCCTGAATCTAGCTGCAGCCTGGCTGTGCAGCTGTCCAAAGTGCGGGAGAGTGTCCTCATCATCTCCACCGATCCTGCTCATAACATATCAGATGCTTTCGACCAGAAATTTTCAAAAGTCCCCACCAAAGTAAAGGGATATGATAACCTTTTTGCCATGGTGAGTGTTCCTCTGAAGGGACTGGGTAGTATTGAGCAAAAAAATATGGTTCTTACTACATATAAGAAAAGATCAGGCAGGGGGTGAAAACATTCTTTTTTCTGATCTTGCTCTTTCACACTGAATAGATTATGATATGTAGCAATAAGGCAAGTAAACCAACTGAAGTTTTCCTCCAAAATGTCTGTGTCTTGGACTGTGTGGAGATGATGGTGTATTTTGTTTAACTGGTTTCCTTTCGTTGTATTTTAAGAGATGTGACTAATGTAGTGGTTTGTAACCTCAAGAATTTATCTGTAACTTAGACTTGCATTCTAAGTATTTTTTTCAATTCATTATATATCATTTCCCATTTTTTTAAACTTCTCTACATTCCCACCACATATGAAACATAGTACCTTCTTTTTCTTTACATTTCCAACATATATTTGACCCAGTTTTGTACATTTTTGCTATTTGTACTGGTGTGATAAACCATCTATACACCATTTTCATGTAATTTTCTTTCAAAAGAGAACAATCTGTAAATTTCAAATTCACTTTCCACAGTTTTTCCCAATCCTCAAATTGTATATTATGTCTTGGTGGTGAAAACATTTGAGTGGGATTCACCTAAGAAACCCCATCAGCAGAAGCTTTGCAAAAGGGCTTCTGTTTGTGCAACAGGGCTTTCCTTCTTCCCCTTGAAACTGGCTGAGGGAAGGGGTCAAACAAACCCCCCAAACAGAACACCAGGGAAGAGGAGGGGGATTGTTCATTCTGCGATGCTGATGTGCTTGCACAGATAGAAAATTTGTAATAATGTATTGAATGCCACCCATTATTATTTGTGTTGGAGGGCTGTAACAATTTTTAAAAAGATTTGCTTTCTTTAGCATCTGTTTCTGCTACTGAGCTTTCTTTCAGAGTAATCACACTTCCCATATGGGCATCATCTCCTCTGTTTTGATAAAGGCATACCATAAATTGTCCAATGTTGGACAATGTTGGACATAGTGCTGATTGTATGCCTTTTACTGGATTTACACTTTCTTTTTCCTCCATGTTATCCACAGTGACAAGCATAAAAATAGCTTCAAATTACAAAGAAATCAGTTATTTGTGGTGTTACTTTTAACTTTGAGTCGACATGATGAACATTAGCTTGAAAGCCTCTTTGACTAGACATTGAAAGAATTGTTCTACAAATCTGCGGTTTTAGCTCTGTTCTAAACATGCTTCTTTTAGAATGGCTGAATGACTTTGTTTTTGCTTTATGAAAAGTGGTGCTGATCCTTCTATTTGTTTCTCAGGAGATTGATCCCAGCCTAGGTGTGGCTGAACTTCCAGATGAGTTCTTTGAGGAGGATAACATGCTGAGTATGGGCAAGAAGATGATGCAAGAGGCTATGAGTGCCTTTCCTGGCATTGATGAGGCCATGAGCTACGCAGAAGTTATGCGGTAAGAACTGTGGCCTGGATCATCAAGCCTTCTAACCTTTTCTAGCCTGTGGGAGGCTTATTTATTTATTTATTTCATAAAATTTATACACCGCTTGATTGTGGGTTAAAAAACAAACAAACCTCAAAGCGGTTTTTGGGTTGAGAAGCAGAAGACCAGACTTCAAAGGTATTTTACTGTGTTCACCATTATGAAGTTTGGGTTAGCCAGAGGTATCCCAATCCTAATGGTTTAGCCATTAGGATAGTCCAGCATAGTAACTGAGTATGCTTTGCACAAGGCCAGAGTTGTTATATTATTTGTGGTTTGTATCCAACTAAGTAGGCTTCCTGTAATAATAATGGTAGTACTAATTAGGTGTGTGTGTGTGTGTGTGTGTGTGTGTGTGTCATATATATATATATATACACACACACACACACACAGCGTATATACACTGCCCGTCTGACTTTGGTTACCCCAGCCACTCTGGGCCGATTCCAACAAATATGAAAGCACAATAAAACATTAAATACTATCCTATACAGGGCCAGTGTTAGAAACTGAGATACGAAAAATAGGAGCTAAATGGCACCTTAAACATAGGTTATGGGCGCAACAATGGAATGTGTGATACCTTCGGGTATAGAGCGGTATAGAAATTAAATAAATAATAATAATGCACTTTTTAAATAACAGAAATACAAAGCTGAAAACGAATGAACTGCAGCTAAAGTATTGTGTTCATTTTTCACATAATCTAGTCCTTCCCCTGCCCACCCCCTAATATTCTTAAGAGGGTCTCTCTCCAGTCTTCAAAGAGTAGCTGGAAGTGGGGAGGCAGAAAAAGGTCCTCCTTTCCTTCTACTCTGTAGTTTTAATTTGAAATCTTAGGCGTAGTATTGTGCCCAGAGCTCAGAAACTGCTCACCCTAATGAAATTCCCTGTCGCAAAATGTGCCTAGAACAATGGGAATTTTGAACACTGTACGGGGCTGACTTCAGTTGTTGTTCAAATAAGTAGGCTCACCTAAGTTAGCCATGACCATTAATTTCAATGACTCTAATCATGAGTATGGCTAATGTTGGATTCAACCTTTTGTGATTTATGCATCATTTTTTGCACTGGACAAATTTGTCCACCAAAGTTCCATAACATCCGTTGCTGCACGATATGGATTCCACATACAAAGTTTTCGTTCACAGAGCAAAGAAAGCACTAGCATTAAGTGAACCTTAGAGTGTATATGTTTACTGGGGAAGGTCAGTATAAAGAAAGAGGTGACTATTTCTAACTGCTCCAGCTGATGGTTCTTTCTCTGGCCTGCACAGGTTGGTGAAAGGGATGAATTTCTCCGTGGTAGTGTTTGACACAGCACCCACTGGGCACACACTACGGTTGCTCAATTTCCCCACCATCGTGGAGCGGGGCCTAGGCCGCTTGATGCAGATAAAGAACCAGATCAGTCCCTTCATATCACAGGTAAAATGGGAGAGGAGCCAGAAAAATGAGGCGTTCCTGGAAAAAAGACCGTGCCAGACATCTTTTTAAAAATTTCCACCATGTGGCACTTTGCAAGCTTTTGCATGGACCCCAGTATTATTCTTGCAACACTCAGGAGCAACAGGAAATAATCGATTTGATTTGTTGGGTTGCTTACAGGACACAGTAGCACTTATTGCTCTTGGAGTATTGGGCTTTGTCACTCTGAGTTGAGCTGATAAGCAGGTTTTGCTTATCCCCTCCTCTGTTGCTTGCAGGACATGTAGGGGTGACTTGTTGTCCGTTAATAGAAATCTCTCATTGCAACTCCCTCTCTGTTGTTCACTAGATGTGCAACATGCTTGGCCTGGGAGACATGAATGCTGACCAGCTGGCCTCCAAGCTGGAGGAAACCCTCCCTGTCATCCGCTCAGTCAGTGAGCAGTTCAAGGATCCGGCAAGTATTCTGCAAAGATGAGGGGTTGGGGGGGTGATGCTTCACCCTTGGCAAAGGTGAATTTGGAATGTATAGTAAGATGAAACATGCTTACGTTTGTGACTGCTTCATTAGATTTAACATTAATTAATTAATTAAGTTAGCTATATTTATATACTTGTTTTTTATAATTTTGCAAAACTTTTTAAATTGTCTTCTCAAATGTAATATTCATTTCAATAGTTTCAGTCTTCCAGATTATATTAGTTCGTTAGAATGGTCAGGCTAAAGATGACTTCTCTCATAGCATAATATTCTATCAAGTAATGAAAAAGAACACTGAAATGTAGCTGGTTAATGTTTGGAAGTAGCCAGAGATCAATTTCTGCTTAGTTCATTCCATGAAACAGCAACAAGGTCAGGTCAGGTCAAAATCAATGTTGTTTAAATCTAGACAGGGGCCATGTTTGCATGTAATGATAAGCCAGACTTTCTTCCATTCTGTGCACATGGTAAACAGAATGAAGACTTTGCTTCCTTCTTACATCTGAACCAGGAATCATGGTTTGTTGCTCTCTAATAAGTCATGATCAGCAAGTCAGCAACAAACCATGTTCCCTGATAGGGTGACTTCAGTTTCTCTCGCACAGGCTGGGCATATTTGTGTTCCAGTCATGACAAGAAGGAAACAAACAAACAGAATTCACCCATTACTACAGAATCTCATCCTTTGTATTTATAGAATCATAGAATTGTAGAGCTGGAAGGGATCTCGAGTCATCCAGTCCAACGTCCTGCAATGCAGGAATTTCTGCTAAAGCATCCATGACAGATGACTGTCCAGCCTCTGTTTTAAAACCTCCAGTGAAAGAGAGTCCACCACCTTCCAATGGAAAGCTCTTCCTGATGTTTAGTCGGAATCTCCTTTCTTGTAACTTGAATCCATTGCTCCATCTTCCATGTGACAGCCCTTTACATATTTGAAGATGTAAATGATATTATGATATATGGCAGCATGTCTCCGGTGCTAAATTAATCTAGGGGCCTCTGTGTTGCCACCCACAACTATTCTGTGGGAGAGTTTGCTCCTTTGGCGATTTCCGGCTTTTTGGACTCTATGCCCTCTTTAATGTGCAGAGCATGACCACTTCCAGTATACCCTTTCCTGTCCTCCTTATAGAATTTGAATTCTAAGATAACCACATCTCACTGGTTGTCTCCATTCAACCAGGTTTCCATTATGCCAACAACACATATGCTCTCTCTTTACGATCGAGCACTCAAGCTCACAAATCTTGGCTCTTCCTACAAGGAGCTTATAATACAATTTTGACAGTAGGGGGAGTCCGTGCATGACTGCAAGCAAATGTAGTAAACTTAAGTTTTATTTGTAGAGCAGGGTTATCGCTTGGTAATCCTTATTTACTGTCATTGTCTATTTGGCGTGTAGTTTGCTTGCCTCCAAAGTTCAGATGTCACAATAACCTAGGTTCTGGCTTATTTTGCAGCAGGAGCAGGGAAGGTGTAGAGCAATAAACATGCATATTTTGATTAAACCATAGTTTGTTCTAATGTAATCTAATGTTTAATCTAACCCCATATTTGCTGGACCTACAAATCGCAAAATATAGGCGGGCGTTTACCCTTACCAGATTTGATGTATTGCCATCTGCCTTACTAAAGGGCAGATACGAGGGCACACCCTATGCTGAACGAGTTTGCCCATGTGGTCTGAAGGAGGTGGAAACGGCTTCACATGTGCTGTTACACTGCGACCTTTACGGGGATATCAGGTTACTGTTTATCTCCCCTATCGTTCAGAAATTTCCAGGTCGATCTGAATCTCAGCGGCTGAAAATCCTACTAGGAGACAAAAACCCAGAAGTAACACTGAAAGTGGCCAAGTTTTCTGCGGCCGCGATCAAGCGGAGGGCATTAGCTGTAAAAAAGTAAAAGATCTGACCCCTGGATAAGCCCCCCCCTTTTTTTAAGCCCATACATATACTGTAGTGCATATATGAGTATGTATATGTGTGTGTGTGTGTGTGTGTATATGTGTACTGTTTTTATGTAAAATTTACAACTTTTAATTGACACCATCATTCCCTTGTAAATTATTGCTGCCTTTTATGTTTTTTTCTTCTCTTCTGGTCTATGACCGTAATAAATTTATTCATTCATTCATTCTAATGTAATGTTCAAACCAGGCCAGGGCATCCAGATACTTTTCCTGATCTTTCCAACTGTAGCAGCAATCAATTTGAAAATAGAATCTTCCAGTTAGAGTGAAGTTGCTATGTGCCAAAAAGAATGAGACCTGAAATGGGGATTTTCTGACCCAACTTGGATTGGGGCTGGATCAGGAAGACCACCTGAGGGGGGAGGAGCATGTCACATACACAGTCCTCCATAGCACTGACAAGTCTACATTTTGCAAGTGTTTTCCATTCATGGCAGCTCCTCTGCTAATGTACAGTTACACTGACAGGAAACAGCTGGTACTGGCTAGAGTGATTTTTGGAATTGGTGGGGGTGAGGAGTTCAACTTTGGTATAGTCGTATCTTGGAGGTCGAATGCCTTGCAAGATGAACGTTTTGGCTCCCGAACTCTGCAAACCCAGAAGTGATTGTTTCAGTTTGCGAACGTTCTTTGGAACCCAAACATCCGTCACGGCTTCTGATTGGCTACAGGAGCTTCCTGCAGCTAATCAGAAGCTGTACCTTGATTCCAGAACATTTTGAAAGTCAAACATACTTCCAGAACAGATTCCGTTTGACTTCCAAGGTACGACTGTATTAGCATATTAGTTTATTCTTTATTAAGCCCACAGTCTGCTTCATTCAGATCCTTGGAGACCAACTAATATGTCTAAGCCAGTCAGTCACTCTGGTGGTTTTGTTTTTTTGCAGGGTTTGTGCTTTATTTTCTGGCTTTGGGTTGCTGAGTATTGGCTGTAGTTTCAGAGGGAAACCTAAAGAGATAGAAACATAAATCTTAAACAGTTGTTCAACTTGTGAATCTCAGCTAGTGGAAGCTATTGCATACTATTACTACACTGGTTCTTGTGCATTCTTATGTGACCAATGTGCTCCACGGCTGCTATAACAGCTGATATGGTAAAGGAGCAGGAATGAAGGGATTGCAGGCCTCCTGGCTCTCTTTTTGCCCCAAAGGCATAGAAGAACATTGTGTTTCTCTTGCAAAATGTTGCAAATCTCATTGTGTTGTAAAATGCTCTAGTTATACCCCTGTGAACATTACACTTTCTTACTAGACTCTTGCTCAGAGTAATTTTTTAAAAAAGTAAACTTTATAACATTTAACAAAGGAAGTGAAGTAAAAATCGGGACAAAATGAGAAGCAGGGGTCCCACCAGCTCACATTTTTTCTACCTTAGAGGAATAATAATAATAAAGCTTTGTCTCCCAACTGTTAGCTGAACAAACTTTCACCACTGGCCATATGGGCAAGTAGGGAGTTGTCGACAACAAATGAGTTATTTGATGCAGGAATGCTGCATTGGATCTTCATGTTTTGACTGAAGGATAGAATAGGCCAGCAGGCATCTCTAGTTATAGAAGTGTTCCTTAACTTTTAAAAACTTTATTTGCAAATCCAGGTGTGACTATAATTGTCAGGACTTTTGCCTGCCACCCACCCTGTTCCTAATTGCTTGGAATATATCTTGTAAAGATGGGCCAGGGTTTTGAAGGAAACGGGATGTGACATGACTTTAGGGAGCTATTTGTAGGGCACGGAGGTGGGCATGTCAGCCTTGTCCTTTGTATTGTTTGCATGTTAGAGTAGTTAAAGGCTGGGTGTTCTGCATTTAATTGTCCATTTTGCTGTTAATTATGCAAGTGTGGGTGTTCCTTGGGCAAAGCATTGCGACCATGTCTAGCAGCAATCGGTGGGCAGAGACAAATAATTTAACCCTGCAGCTAGCCACTTCGCTGGTCACCTCAAGTCAGCAATTGCCTTAAATAGCCAGGTGAATTTCCAGTCTTCTACTGGAGACTGGGGGCAGGATTCAGCTAATAAGTCGCACAAGTGGAAGCCCTAACAAATATTTGCCCTAATTCAACAGGGCTCCCCCCCCCTGCTTTGCAGCCCCAGAATTGCACATGGGGTGGAGAGAGAGGGGATTGTTCTGTCTGGCAGGCTGAAATGCTTGAGCTGGCAAAACATTTGCCATAGAGCTGTGTTGAATTCCTCCCTGTGTGCTATGGGTTGCTCCTGCCTTTAAGCTAAAACTCTTAAGGCTGGAAGAAGAGGCAGCCTCACAAACATATTCTATGTCAGACTTCTGTTTCAGTGTATCTGAAGAAGTGTGCATGCACACGAAAGCTCATACCAAGAACTAACTTAGTTGGTCTTTAAGGTGCTACTGGAAGGAATTTTTTTATTTTGACTATGGCAGACCAACACGGCTACCTATCTGTAACTGAAACATATTCTAGTCACTCTTCGTTCCTTTCTGTCCTTCTAGCAGGTGGAGGAACTGAAAGAATATGGGGGCTAGCAGCCTCTTTGGGTGCTTTCCCCCTTTCTCTGGCTCCTGGTGGAACTGCACTGGCTCCCAGTGGAGTGCAGAATCAGGTTTAAGGTGCTGGTTTTAACCCTTAAAGCCCTATACAGCCTAGGACCCTCGTACCTACGGGACCATCTCTCCTGGTATGTCCCACAGAGGACCTTACGATCTGTAAATAGCAACACCCTGAAGATTCCGTCCCCAGGGAGATTAGACTGGTCTCTACCAGAGCCAGGGCCTTTTTGGCTGTGGCCCCGGCCTGGTGGGACGCTCTCACAAGAGACCAGGTTCCTGCGAGATTTGACATCCTTCCACAGGGCCTGCAAGATGGAGCTGTTCCACCAGGCCTTTGGTCAGAGTTCAGTCTGACTCATTTTCTCCTTGTATAAGAACAAGCACGAAGGAGGTTTCCCAGCCCACTCACAGGTCCTTATAATATCAGTGGAAACAGTTGGTCCTGGCGAGTATTAACCACTTTCAATTTTAACCTGAGGATTGTCATTTGTCCAGTTTTAATTTTAATTTATTTGAATTAATTTTGGGATGCATTTTAATCAATTGATTGTTTTTATGCATATTGTATTATTTATATGATGTTAGCCGCTCTGAGCCCGGCTCCGGCTGGGGAGGGCAGGGTACAAATAAAAATTTATTATTATTATTATTATTACTATTATTTATTATTATTTTTTATTATATGAGCTAAGAAACAAGGCAGGGTGCATAAGTGCTGTGTCTCCTTTTTCTGTCCCTATCCTAGATGAGCAAGGAAGTTACCAGCTGCCCAAGTGCCCTACAGTAGACACTGCAGCCATTCTTCTCAACCATGCTGGTGAAAGGATAGTTCCAGATTCTGTAGACATGATCTGTGTGCCTTCTGAACTTAACTGGAAAAGATGGGATTGCAATGGCTGATCCCCTTTACCCAGAGATAGATGTGACATATGGTGTGGACTATGTGAACAGGTGTTCAGGTGGCAGCTAACCTGAGGACAAGTGGCCATATTGCTTCCTGAGGGGCAACAGCTTTTGTTGCTTCGCCCTCTGGCCTTATTCCTCTAAAAAAATATCATGGTGGTGGAAGGAATGTAGAAGCTGAGAATTTAAGGTGGAAACAGGGACTGTGGGGGAGACAGCAGCACACAGGTAACTCCCAGGGATGGGAGACCAGCTCCTACAATTTTATTTGCATTTTTTAACTAATGGCACTTTATCCCCTCCCCAGGAACAAACAACATTCATCTGTGTTTGTATTGCCGAGTTCCTGTCCCTGTATGAAACAGAGCGGCTCATCCAGGAGTTGGCCAAGTGCAAGATCGACACCCACAATATCATAGTCAATCAGTTAGTCTTCCCTGACCCAGAGAAGCCCTGCAAGATGTGTGAGGCCCGGCACAAAATCCAGTCCAAATACCTTGACCAGGTATGGCTAGAGACTGTTCAGATTTTTCAGTGTCCGTTGTGGAGAAGTGGCAGCAGTCAGGCACCAATCTAAGCCTATGGATCTGCTTTATATTGATTTAGCCCCCTGGTCCATCTTGTCTGGTCCTAATATTGTCTACATGGACTGTTAAGGTCTCTGGGAGGGGTCTTTTCTCATGACCTGCTACCTGATCCTTTTAATTGAAGGTGCTGGAGATTGAACCTGAGAGATACGGCATATATGAAGCATATGCTCTGCCACTGAGCTACGGCCCTGCCCCATGTACTCTGAGTTGCATACCTAACTTTATAACCCCCAGCCCTTTGGTCAATAATTATTTTAAACTTCTGAATGGTTGAAGGTTGCTATTCTACTTTTACCTTCAGCTTCAGAATTCCTGTCTCCCAGCATTCCCCTTACCATTGCCACGGCAAGTGTTTAGCTTTTCTAGAGGGGTGCAAATATCCAGGTGAACAGTAGCCACTGGCAGTTTAAGAAATGGGTCCGGCAACTGGGTTGCTGAAGAAGGCAGGAAGCGGGTCTCCTCCATATGTGCTGCTCTTTGTGGAATCTGGCCTTCAGGTGGAAATGTGGAATTTTTCTCTTCTATAACTTTTATCTCTGTTCAGTCCAACCTCACTATTATTATTCTTTGAAAGGGAATGTTTTAATAGTAGTTTTGAGTAGTTTTTGTAAGGGGAAAATATGCAGACCTTCCCCAATGCCTCCACAGACAGGCTTCACTTTTCTCTGCCATTTTGTTGCTTCTGCTTCTTCTGTATTCCATTTTGCTTTTTCTACACTCTCCTTTTCTTTCCCTTTGAATGATCTTTGCAGCCTTTGTATCCATCCACCTCTTTCTAATCATGGTATCCTTTTTCTGTGACTTCCACCCTTGCCATCTCTTCATTCATTACTCAGCCTGAAAAGCTGTGGGGATGTTTTACACATTTTTCTTGGGCCAAAACCTCCATTTCCCACTCCAGTTGTCCCATTGCCTCTTCAGTACTCTGTACTCTGACTTTCTTTCTGCCACTTGTGCCTTTTCCATGTGTCCTTCCTTTCTTCACTCAGTAAACCAAGGGATGGTTAATTTGTACCAGGTCTTCCAAGGGCCCAGCTGTAAAGCTGTTCAAAATTAGTTTAAGATTGCCATTAGACTGCAAGAGGATTACTTTTCATACTGCTGTTGCGAAGAGGGTCCTCCAAAGTCAACAGAGCACACTTTCCAACCAAGCAGGGAACTGCTGCTGAGATTCTTCCATCTTGATTCCCAATGAGAAGTTTGTAATTGTTAGATGCTCCTTTTGATTTGTCTTTCTTTTCCTCCTCCAGATGGAAGACCTCTATGAAGACTTTCACATTGTAAAGCTGCCACTCTTGCCCCATGAAGTGCGAGGGGCTGATAAAGTCAACACCTTTTCAAGTCTGCTACTGGAGCCCTACAAGCCACCCAGTGCAAAATGAAACCCCTATGGACTGGCTCCCACTGATATCCCCTCTGTATCATTCCGTGCTTGCCCTTTCCCACTCCTTATCTGCTGGAACTCCTCCCCTTCCAGCAGCCTCTCTTCTATAGAAATTGTGTGGTTGAGAGGCTTGTGGTGGGGTTGGAAGAGGCAAAATTTGTTTCTGCCCTAATCCTGTTACTTAACATCTTCCAACATCCCAAAGTGATCTACACCTTACGTCCCTTCTCCTCACTTAACCAGCTAGCTAATTTAAACTTGAGTCACTTTTTGTTTCTCTTCCACACTGACTTCTCCTTGGATCATGTCTCCAGCCATTCTGGCTGGAGTCCTAAGTCAGGTGCTATGATGACACAGAGACTGACATTCTTGCAGCAACAAGGCCATCCGTGCTAATGGGAAGTATGTAAATAAACTGTAAGGGAAAGTAGTTTGCTGTTTTTCGTCTATCAGGCTGCCACTTTAATTTATGCTGGGGAATTTTCAGCAGGGGACAGTTTCAAGTTCTGCAAGGGAGACTCAGAAGCATCTTGAAAATCTGCTTAAGGTTGTGAAATGGGTCCAGGATGAAGATACTGTCTCACAAACAGGGATTGGAATAGAGATGTGGCGGTTGAAAAATATGCCCCTCTATGCTTTCTGAGCATATATATACATTCTAGTCCCCTGGAGTGTCAGTACTATCATAGCATATATGGTCCAAAGTGTGTGTATGTGTGTATATAGAGCAGTCTATGGCAGAGACAAAATTCTCCTAAGGGAAGGGCTGTGACTCAATAGTAGAGCATCATTTTTGCATGGAGAAAGTACTAGGTTCGTTCCCCAGTATCCCCAGGTTGGGTTGGAAGATCTCTCTGAAATCCTAGAGAGCCACTGTCGGTCAGTGTAGACAGTCCTGAGCTAGATGGGCCGAATAGTCTGATTCAGTATAAGGCAGCTTCCTGTGTTCCCAACTGCTGCTCATTGAACTGTTGTTGGGTTTTCTTTTTTCAAAAGTACAAGCGTACCTTGGAAGTTGAACAGAATCCGTTCCGGAAGTCTGTTTGACTTCCAAAATATTCAGAAACCAAAGCGCGGCTTCTGATTGGCTGCAGGAGCTTCCTGCAGCCAATCAGAAGCTCTGTTGGATGTTCAGCTTCCAAAAATAGTTCGCAAACCAGAACACTCACTTCCAGGGAGCCAAAACGTTGTGAGAACTAAGCTGTTTGAAAACCAAGGTAAAACTGTATCCCATTGTATGATCAAATGGATGGGAGCAAGCTTGACTGCCTGTTCTCATTTTAGAGGAAACTGGAAAATAAACTTGACTTTAAAATGCAATGGACCATTTAATGGGAGTATTATATGACTATGGGCAATGAGGTGGGCGAGCTAGCAAAGCATGGGCATGATCCACCATAACTACTTTGGTGCTTGGGGTGGCAGGCTCCCATTGCACCCTCGAAGCTTAGGCCTTCCTTAGCATGGCTGAACTCAGAGTAAATTGATTACCAGATAAGTAAAAGCTTTTCAACTCTGCATCTCAACATTCTAGGAATTTTAAAAAATCACAACATGTAGAGGCAGCTGAATTCTTTGGTACTCTTGAGTCTTTCGTGGGAAATGGCATATGTGGGTACATCGACTGTGCTGCACCGACTTTGTATTTTGTGTGGTTTTCAAAATGCCAGGGAATTAGGAACCTGGTGCAGGTGTTTAGAATTTTTTAGTTTTAATTTATGTAAAAGCATTTCTAAACCAATTAAATATTTTAAAAATCTCTAAGCAGTATACAAAAATCCAACATTAAAAGTGTGTAAACCAGTATTATAAAAAAGGATACCTATTTTAATTAGGCCTATTATTCATTTTCTGGCTCCCTTTTTTATTAATCAGGGTATGACAGTGAAATTGGAAGGTCTAGAGAGAGTCCCAGTTTCCCCACAGAACCTCAGCAGCAGCATCTGGTTCTCTCTGCCTTTATTTTCTTTGCCTGTGGGAGGGATAAGCATAGAAGCACTTTTCATTGACAGTGTCTCAGCTTTGTAATTGTAAGAATTGTGGAACAAATGCTTGTTGCACAGCTAATACATGAAAAAATAGCTTGTAGAATGAGAGTTACGGTTACTGAATAAACCCAAAGTCTCTCTGGATGGCAGGATCTGCCTAACCAGCCCAGTCAGAGCAGCCCTGCACTTCAGATTGTGCCACAGGGCTTCCTTTGCTCCCCCCACGTGCCCCCCGCAATTGGCTATTGGGAGGAGGGTTGGCATAACCCACAGAACAGCCCATGGGGGGCAGAGAGGAGACTGTTCCATCTGGCAAACTGCAATGCTTGTGCAGACAGAACAGCTGGAAGAGCATGTCAAAAACACCGCCGAAATCCTTGCAGGTCTTTCAGTCCTACTGTAAACCAAGGCATGAATGAATTCGCAATTCTGCGCAGTACTTGAGGGCTGCATCACATGCAGTCTGGAGAGATTAACAGTTTGTATGAAGGCGGAGTCCTAGAAGCATGTAATTTACTGAGTACAGCACTTGGTCTGGTGAGTGAAAACAACTTTAATCTTCTGGGAAATAAAAGTTTGAAAAGTAGGGTTGTACCATAGCTCAGAGGTAGACTGCATGATTAGCTTGCTTGCATAAGGTCCCTAGTTAAACCTGGCATGCCCATTTAGAAGGATCAGGCAGCTGATGATGGGAAAGACCTCTTGCCTAAAGACCCTGGAGAGTCACTGCCAGTCAGAGTGGGCAATATTTAGCTAGGTGAGCAAATAGTTTGACCTGGTTCAAGGCAGCTTCCTTGGTGGAATATGTTGGCTATAATGTCAATTGCATATTAGCACAAGTGTGTCTAGTTTACTGTTCTACCAAGACACAGTTTACATGTTTTCCTCCATATATATACTAAGAACTAATGTGAAGTTGCGTCTCCAAGAAGGTATATGGACCCTTCCACAACTGCACATTCTTAAAACAGTAGGGTGTTAAAGTGAGCAGGCAGACGATGTACATAAACTCTCAGGTTTCCATACCTTGAAAGGTAGCTGGCCAGAGTTTGGCAGAGGAGCTGGACTGTTAGAGTCTTCTTATGTTTGATATTTCAGGGCTATATTTTTCCTGAATTTAAGACAGAATAGGGAGGTGGGGAACCTACAATGTCACCCAATGCTGTCATGATTTGTTGTTGTTTGCTGTTTAGCCGTTTAGTCGTGTCCGACACTTCGTGACCCCATGGACCAGAGCACGCCAGGCACTCCTGTCTTCCACTGCCTCCCGCAGTTTGGTCAAACTCAGTAGCTTCGAGAACACTGTCCAACAACGAGGCAGAAAACTACAAAAGGAGTAGTAGCTTGATATTGGATATTAAAGGCATGCCATTTTGGCATGCAAGCTAGTATGTCTCTGGGGCAGGATACTCTAGCCAGTCTTCCATAAATCATACATCCTATCCAAAGTAGAAACGTTTCTCAAATGTTTTAGTAATGTAAACATTTCAAGCATGAGGTAATTCAGTTGACTTGTGTTTTCATAACATCCTGGCTAACTGACTTTCGTTTACTAATGTCCCAATAACCATTAACGACTTGATGCGGGATACAGACCTGCCCTTTTTTGCTCCTGCCCCATTCTTGCCAGAGGACTGAAATGGGATCATCATTTATAGCAAGGACACCAGTAATATATTTTTAAATGACAGCCAGCCAGCTTTTGCTTCTGCCAACAGGATCTCACTGGGAGCCCCAGCCAAGGATAGGAGCTGAGTAGGAGTGAGATGCAAGTCCTTGTTCTAGAGTGTGGTATTAAGTTAAAAAGTGGGTGTCACTGAGATATACCTTTTGTTTGTTTTCCTGCTTTGGATCTAACTGGGAAGTCCAGATGTTTAGAAAGCCTTGTGTTTTTTCCACAACCTACTAAGAATTCCACTTCCCTACACTGTTGAAATAGGTGCTGGAGAAAGGCTTGGAGGCGTCAGTGAATCCAGGGGGCTGCCTTATACCTTTGGTCAAACTCTAGCTTAGTATTGTCCACACTGAATGGCAGCAGCTCTCCAGGATTTTTAGGCTGTGAATCTTTTCCAGTCCTATCTGGAGGTGCCGAATCTGAGACCTTCTGTGTCAAAGCAGATGCTCCCCCACTGCGCTACAGCCCTTCCCCATAAAACTTCCAGGAGGCTGGAGTATTCAAGTTTCAGTCTGGGTGAAAATGTAGGTAAAATAGCACCAGCCACTGTAGCATTTGTGGGGTAAGATATATTGGTCTGTCTGTTCTGTAGAATGCTTACGGACGGAACTGTCCTGCTTGAAGTCTTGAGGCTGATACTCCTTTTCTGTAGCCTTCTAGTTTCCACATCTGGATAGGGAGCTGGCTCTTAAAACCTCCTGGTTCTCAAGCTCACTTTAAAGCAGTCAAGGCATACTCAGTCCAGAAATATCCCCCTCCCCCAAAAGGGTAGAACCTAGGGATGAAACATTCTACCCCAACACTGGAAAAAGTGCTGGGCTTCTGGCAACAACAGAAGGGCTCAAAATCTAGATACATAGCACCCACTCTCCTGCCCTTGCCTCTATATTTCATCTTCTAAAAATGTGTTCAAATCATATCTTGCATAGTCTCCAGAATCACCTGTCTGATTGGGTTGCTTTTTTAAAACCCACTTAAGCCAGTGTGGTGTAGTGGTTAAGAGCAGTGGACTCATAATCTGGTGAACCGGGTTCGTGTCTCCGCTCCTCCACATGCAGCTGCTGGGTGACCTTGGGCTAGTCACACTTCTCTGAAGTCTCTCAGCCCCACTCACCTCACAGAGTGTTTGTTGTGGGGGAGGAAGGGAAAGGAGAATGTTAGCCGCTTTGAGACTCCTTTGGGTAGTGATAAAGCACGGTATCAAATCCAAACTCTTCTTCTTATGAAGCTAACAAATTTGCTAGTTATACAGCAGGATCTGAAACTTTATAAAAGTGGACTTAGAAGTATTCCTTTATGACACATTGAAGAATGTACAAATTTGTGTGGGTCCCAAAGTGTAGAAAAAAGTATTTCTGAAATGGGAGACTAAGGAAGTGGATTCCTTTGGAATTGCTTTTATCTTCTTGCTCTCTTGCATAAGTAAAAGCAGCTGTTCCTATTTTTAATCTGGCAAATGCTAGATAATGATAATATGCATCGGCAGGTGAACAAGGACAATTTTTTTAAGGGTTGTTTTTAAACCTCAAAGCCCAGGGGGTAAGCCTCCCTCCCTCCCTCCCTTCTTGGGTAACCACAATGTTTGGCAGCGGCTGCAGATTCATTTCTTTCCCCCTTCAGTACTGCGTGCCAGCTTAGCCTTGTTCCTTCCCCACCCTCTCCCGGAACTGGCTGCCATTAGTATGTGAACCACATTATGAAACATAGCGTCTTGTAGGTGTGTGCAACGGCTTTATATGTGTGTTGTTCAGCTCAGACGGATGCCCGGGGTGGTGGTGGTGGCAGCAGCAGCATTATGTAAGCTGCTCCTTTGGTTCTGTCTAGAACTCGGCGTCTGCCCCAGCAAGAGGTTGGGGAGCTCATTAGCACCAGCTGCTTAGCCAAGCGACCCAAAACATCCCAGCATGGCCACAGCTGTACTCTGAGAGGGAAATGCTGCCTTCCATCAGGCAAACACACTACAGATTTGTCAATGACCACACTGCAGGGTGTGTGTGTGTGTGTGTGTGTGTGTGTGTGTGTGTGTGCCTGCCTGCCTGCCTGCCTGTCTGTCTCTGTCTCTGTGTGTATGGCTTAGGTGAACAAACATGTTGACTCCTAAACCTGAGGCTCAACATTCTTGAGCATCTTCATAGTTGGAGCCAACTGTGGTTTTAATTGTTAAATAAGATGGTTATATATGTTATGTAACTATACTGATAGCATCATTCAAACTCCCCACCACCACCACCACTGTGGGAAAATGAGTGACTTTCCCATTATTTATTGTTAATTTCCTTCATCCTTCCCCCACCCAAAAATATGCAGAACAATACAACCCACAAAAAAACTAGAGCTGTTTCTTTTCCATAAAAAGCCAGGGTTGAATTGTGAAGACCTCCGTTTTGGATTCCTGCTTGAGCATGTGGTGTTGGGCAAATCACTGTATCTCTGCCAAACCTCCCTCAAAGTGTTCTGACGATGAAATGGGAATAATTCCATCTCCTCAGATTTTTGGAAGAAGTCTAGGATTACATGTGTGATGATAAATGTATAATATAATCAGTAGCTCCTGTCCCTCATGTTGTCTTTCTTCAAACAAAATTTGATTTTGGATACACCAAGTGATGTGTCCCACACCTTGTAAAAACAGCAGGTGAGGATCTTTAACTTCCATCTGCAGAAATTTTAAACAGGCAAGTCTTGAAGCCTTGTCTCAAAATAATATGCAAAGATGTAAGATTTTATCAGAATAATTGGCCTGAGTTCATTATTTGGGGACTCCTTTATTACTTTTCTCTGAAACATGTTCTCTGGTCGTTTGGCATGGTAGCCTTTGAAACAGAGTGAGAAGCCTGTTGCCCTCCTGTTACTGAAACCTCCATTCCTGTCGGCCCCAGCCAGGCCAGGCCAGGGATGGTGGGAGTTGTAGTCCAGCAACAGCTGGAGGCCATCAGGCTTCTTCCCACAGTTGCTTTAGAATTTAATCAGTGACAAATATATGGTAAGTACAGACCACAAGTCTTGAAGGAATTCTGCTGAGGACACTTAAAAGTGGTGTAACTCCCAGCGTTCATGACTGGAATTTTGAACATGAAATGCACATGGCAGCTTTCTTAGAATTTATAGTTGGGGTATTTTGTTAAACACAGAAAGAAAAGCAAATTTTATGCATAGGCACCAGTCAGCCATCCTATTCTGCTACCTAGAAACCTGGTTGAAGTTAGTGCCAAGCCAGAGAGTGGTGATACATTGAAGGCAATTATTGAGCTGGTGCAGGTTCATTGGGGTGTAAGGGGTCATTCAAGTAACCTTGTCTTAAACTGTTCATAACTTTAAACTTTAGAGATATAGTGGTACCTTGGTTTATGAACTTAATCCGTTCCTGAAGTCTGTTCTTAAACCAAATTCATTCTTAAACCCATGCGTGCTTTCCCTAATGAGTTCTCCCGCCGCTGGTGCCCTTCCACCATTCGGATTCCGTTCTTAGGCCAAGGTAAAGTTCGCAAACCGAGACACTACTTCCAGTTTTGCGGAGTTCGTAAACTGAATCATTTGTAAACAGGACTGTTCTTAAACCAAGGTACCACTGTACAAATGGGTGGCCATTGTAGCTGATGCAGAATTGCTGCTAGGCCCCAGAAATATTTCAGCAACTGGGATTTTGCACATGCTGAAGTATGTACAGTATATGTATATAATTTGCCTAAACTACTAAAAGGCACTAGTGACTGTTGTTGTCTGCAATTCCATTGATAATACTGAGTCCAATATGCATATGGTTCTTCAGCCCTCTCTAAAATCAGTTTCAAAACTCCATCCAAAGAAGCAATCTTCCCAAGCAACTTTACTTTGTTCATACCAGGATTAAGTTTCCACTAGTTTCCTTTCATTCATCCTGGAACTGTTCCCAGGTATATGTTCATCATTTCCACTGCATCCCTGGAATTAATTGATGGAAACAAGCAGTAGAGCTTTGTGTTCTGCATTCAGTGACACCTTTGTCCAAAGCTCCAAATAATTTCACCCAACAGTTTACTTTAAATTAGAAGTGACAAACCTGTGGCTCTCCAAATGTTGTTAGACTCCAACTCGCATTGGCTGCAGCCAGTGGTCAACAGCCAGCAACAGGTGGATGGCCTCAGGTTAGCTTCTGATGTAAAAAGTTTGAAAGTACGGGACACAGGCTGGAAGTTGGGGGCAGTTTGGAGTAAAGCAATAGTTCTAATATAAAATGCAAAGCAAGAAGCAATTACAGATCGTCACAAAGTGTAGAAAAAAACACCACAATATATCAAAGGCAGGCTAAAATTGATCACTAGTTCATTAATCTACAAAAGGGAGTGAAAAATATTTGAACAGGAGAAGAAAGTACCGTAAGTTATTTCATTCGTGTTCTGTAGAAAAAAATGGTTTGTAATATCCCGTATCTGTGTTAAAGTTTCATATTCTAAACCTATTTGTCTTGGACCCTGAAACCATGCTATAATTGAATAGGCAATGCATTCTTTATCCAGATGTACACTCTGCTAATATGGACGTGTCATTGAGAGTATCAGAACTGGGCTTCAACAATGGTCCTTCCAGCACAGAAATCTGTATTGGGCTGCCATCTGGATAATGCAGATTCAATAACTGAACAGACAGCGCCACAACACATAAGCACACACACCCATAGGCATTTCCACACACATAATTGTACATATGTTCACACAAACACACACTGTTGATAGGTTGTGATGTTGCCTAGTTTCAGGCTCATCAAGGACAAGTCACGTGAGGATTCAAACAGATCTGGTGATGACAGAAGAGAGCATCTTATTGTGAAATGGAAAACCTTGGCACTTAACCTGAGATCGACTCCAAGCAATGTTTTGCTGCAGGACGAGAGTGGGCTAACAAGCTAGAACAGGCAGCCCAAAGCCAAAACTGCTGACTTAGATGGCAAACTTTGGCTGAGAAAAAAATCAGTGGTAGAGCACCTGCCTTGAATGCAGAAGATGCCTGGGACCTCCACATAGGGCTGGGAGAGAACCTCGTTTGAAACCCTGGACAGCTACCACCAGTAAGTGTAGACGATACTGAGCTGGGTGGACCAATGGTCTGATTCAGGATAAAGCAGTTCCCTATGTTGCCATCATTTATGTAGTACACTGGCTGAACTCTAACCCCAAAGTTTACACAGATCAAGGTATAGGAGCCTAGTAATGGATGATGTCAAGCAAAATCTTATCTTGTCCTAGTGGTTGTAACTGCAGGTGCTGTGTAAAAACCCACCCACTACTTTCTACTTCCACTCACTCACTCACTCGCTCACTCACTCTGTATTGTTCTTGATATGACTTCTGACTTGCCAGGAAAAGCCTGTACAGTTGAGTGCCTAGCAGAACTAAGCCAGGGCCGGGCAGAAGGCAGATTTCAGCAAGTCTCTCTGACTCTCAATTGTCTAACAATAGCAACCATTAAAAAGCTGTTGTGCTTCAAATTAGGTTTCCTGTAAGAATTGGGGAACATCAGGAGTGGATTTTTGTTTGAAGGCACTTTGAGCTTGATTCCAGTACTGATCACAAAGTATTAAGTTTGCACTTGCCTCTGAGTGCCCCTCCATATTACCTGTTTATTGAATATTTATCCCAATTTGCTTGTGCAAGCTGACACAGGTGAAACCGCATCCTAGCTTTACCTAGTGTTCCTTCTGATTTGTTTGTCAGGAAGCACAGTTATACGATAATGAGCATTTGTCTTGCATTCATTCTGACTTGCTTATGGAGTGTTTATACATCTTCCTGTTAGTCATTTGTTCATCCCACACTTTCCAATGCATTTTCTTGTCAATTTTACAAAACTTAATAAGTTATATTCCTTTTTAAAGTTGATATATTGCACTAAGGCAACAGAGTCCTTTAACCCACTAACCACATAAATCTAAAGTTGCAGCATGGATATGAATCATTCCCATGAAAAAGTGACAGTGTGGAAGCACCCAAATTGGTGGGCTTCAGGGTTCCTGGAGAAACCAGTAGATTCTGCAAGCTTGAAGCCTGCCCACCCCTTGTGTAACCCACCAAGACTTGGGCTGTGTACACACTCATGTTTACTCTGCATCCAGTGTGTTCCTACCATTGGTTTGTGAAGCATTGTACACACAACATTAGTCACAATCCGTATCTATCCTTTATCTATCATGATGTTACTTAGGAAACAGTGCATTTTGATGTATCTCCCTGCAAACCAGCTTTTATCTCAATTCAGAAAAGAGGGGGACCTAGCTGCATTTTAAGCCGGTAACATGAACATGTCCTAAACAATATAAGTGGATTTTACCCTTGTCCTTCTCTCCTAATTTTCTTTGTAATTCTTGCCAGATAGTTCTCCTTTTATTGGTTCTCTCCTAGCACAGTTCTTTCTTACTGTGGGTTAGAAATACATGCAATGGACTCGTTATAAGCATCTTTAGAATCTTGCATGCATTTTTTTAAGGTCAAATCCTAGTACCCAGCCTCAAAAATGAAAGGTTGTCATGCTGGCTTGATCACTTAAAAGAGTACTTATCTGGAGTTTGCATCCACTTAGCAGCTAGGGTTGGGCTCTAGCAGGTATCTGCCCAATTTATAGTACACCCAGCTTAAGCAGCATAGGTTCTCACAGCAGACGGAAAGCAGGAGTCGCTGCATGCAGAGGCATCTCTAGGAGTTTCTACAAGGTTTGGAATGGACTCTGGGGTTTGCATTGGGTTCAAGGGGGGCTGCAGGGTAGTAGGAAGGGTCTGGGCTGCTGCTTACTGTTGCCTAGATAGATATGGATGCTGAATTGTGGCACTTAAGTGGTAGGTCTTGATCAAATAGCAGGTGCAGCTGGGAGTGTCACAATCATGTCTAGAAAGTAATGGACTGACGGTGAGATGCAAGGAAAAGAGAATTCACTTTAGATTGCTGCAAATGCAAGCTCTAACTCACCTGTGGGGGAATTTTGCATCTTCCTGACCAAGCCAACCACTCCCTCTATGCTTCAGTTCCTTGTTTTCAAAACGGGAATAACAGTGATTTATCACTAACGGTAGAAGAGAATAAATAAGGATTTCAGATACTGTGAATTACACTTCCCTATAGGCCAGTGGAAACTAATGTGGTGTTCTACAGGTGTTGTAAACTCCAAATCCCAGTGGTCGGGGATTATGAAAGTGAACAACTTCTGGAGGCACCATGTTAACTACCCTTAGTTAGTCCCTAGAATCCCAGGGAAAGGCTTGCTGTGATCCTCCTCCTCCTCAGCCTGGTGTGCAGTGGCCTCCTGCCCTCTTGCCAACAGAGAACTCAGGCAACAGGGAGCCACGTCCAAAGTGTGGCTTCATGCAGGCAGCCATGCTTTTCTTGCTTTGTCCCTCTTTCCAGGCTCTCACCCATAGCATCTTGCTTCTCAAAGGGGCTATTTGTGGGCAGCATGGGTGGGTGCCAGCTCCTTATACAAGTATGTGGTGTGTTTGTCATCAGTACAAGCTGGGTAGAAATACGATTTAATATGGTGGATTGATTACCACCAAGGAGCGTGGTTGGTTGCAGCTCTGTATCCAGCAGCTGGTCAGGGAGAAGGCAGAAATTGTGGTTTCCTCGATCATCCCTTTCTAATCACAAGGTACGCACACCCTCCATTTTAGAGCTGAGGAAAGAACTCAGCCTTTCATGTGTGTAGACCCTGGCAGTTCCTCAGTTTGAGACGGGTGGGGGAAAGAAAAGTTATCCTTCCCTTTCTCTCTCTCTCTCCCCGCTCAACTAGTTTCTTCTGCATCAAGGCTGTTTGCTTGGTTCATCCCTGTTCCAGAAGGCAAACCCTGTGGGTGTTGACTTGTCAAACACTGGAAGAGAACTAGGCCCGGTGAGGAGAGTGGTTCCATCAGGTTTCCAGAGAAGAAGGGCTGTTTTGTTTGTTTTTTAGTGTGTGTGTTTTTAAGGATTTGGATTCAGCACAGGATTTCTTGAAGAGGTGCAAGAGCTAGCAAAGTAAGAAGCTGCACAGAAGGGAGCAGGTCCTGAATATCACAAATTCATGTACCAAACTCATAATTAGGCTGCAGTTCCCAAGCCAAGCCTTGAAGGCACACATTAGTTTTGGATATTTGGTATGGTGTGCGTTTTAAAATTGTAACCTGCATTGAGCCCTTGGGGTGGGTAGGCTAGAAAAACAAATGATGACTAATCAGACTCCTGACTCCTGTCCTGACAAGGAGCCCCCACTTTCTGTACATGAGCTCTTATCTTTAGGTTCCTTTGGCCAAACTTGGCCCTCCAGATGTTTTGGGACTACAACTCCCATCATCCCTAGCTAACAGAACCAGTGGTCAGAGATGATGGGAAATGTAGTCCCAAAACATCTGGAGGGCCAGGTTTGGCCATTCCTGGTTACAGCATTGTGTTTGGTTTGTTTCTGTGCTCAGTGGTAAGTGCTAGTCATTGGACCAGGGAATTTAAAGCATCACCCGCTTGAATTTGTTCAACCAGTGAGATCCTCAGCAGAGACGCTGCACCATGTCCTGCCACCATCCCGGGAGGGGGGGCAGGTTGGATGGGTGGATAACATAGGGCAAGGCCTTTTGGGGAGGCCTTAGCGCAGCACCCAGGCTTTAGAGCTCCCTCCTCCAGGACACCCCTCTCATTTTTGTGTAGGACACTTTCTGCCCACCTCTCTACAAATTCCCTACTGAAATAAACCCTTTTTCTTCTCACAAGCTTGGGTGATGCTCCAATGCTCTTGCTAATGCTGCAATGCCTATATACATGCTTATATGGGAATACGGTAAATTTAATTTAACTCATTTGGACTCATTTCTGAGCAGGCACATGTAGAGTTATGCTGCAAGGGCTTCCAAACCTTCCCTTTTTGTTTCCCAACCTTTCACATTTTACCGTTCATCTGCCCTTCTTCTGCTTCTACATTATTTCAATCACTTTCCTGGACTGTTCTATCTCAGGTCCTTTGAGTTGCCATGCTGCATGTTACATTTACTTCCTTTCCCCTGACAATTAGGAGGGAATGCAACTGCAAGCACCCTTCAGCCAGCCCAGCCTCTCACCCCTCCCATCTCACCCCTCCCTCCAGCTTCTGATGCCAAGCAATCAAAGAAGAGTCTACCTTTAGGAGAGATGTAAAAGGTCAGCACAGAGGCACTTAGGTATTTAGAAACCTGTGGGGGCTGTCAGAGCAGCCTTCTCTTCTCTTCTCTTCACCTTGCCTAAGAGCTGCTTCCCAGGTGGAATTTGGGGATAATTGCTAAGGGATTCTGTGCTCTTTGGATTGCTTCTCCCCTGCAATTGCCCTCACTGAGGGCGAAGCCAAATCAGCTGATAACCTTTTGCACAGGTTAGTGTTAAAACCGGTTAAATTGTGCCCTGCTCCTGCATCCACTTTCCGTTCTGCTTGTGAAATTTTGGTTTCATGGATGTTGCAAAACTGTGTCTTCTTTAACTATTCTTTCCTATGAAAACAGACAATCAGAAATGTTTTGCTTACAGTGAGATCTGCTTTGTGGTGTAGTTTGCCTGCATGAAGGTCTGGAAAGGAGAAGCGGAACTTGCTTTCTCCTTCTTAAAGACTAGTATGTGATCAAGGTGACAGAAAACCAGAGGTGTTTTGCCCCAATGAATTGTTTGGAGGTGTAGGCTTTCTCTGTCATTGCAGTCCGCCAAACAGAAATCTGGTCCGAAATCCTATCTCATCAATGGACTTGCTAGATAACCATGAGTGTCATCCTCTCTCCGCCCTTAGCTGGCTATTCATACAATGAAATATTTATAGCCACCTCTGGGATGTTGTGATGAATGAAATAATAAAAGCCACCCTATAAATGGGCAGGCATAATTTAATCAAGATTGTACTGTAATCTTTTTTAAAAATTTAGAAATATGAAAGTAGATAGAATAACTACCCTGGACTGGTAGGGGTGTAAATGATGATTTGCAACCCAATTCTATACATGAGAAGTGCAATCATATATTTACAGTGCAATCTTAAATATGCCTATACAGAAAATCCTTGTTAAATGTTTATAGGATTACTGCCTTATAACTTGTGTTTTAATAAGTAATTATTTAATCAGTTCTGCGGCATCTTGGAGTCTCTCACATAGCCCCCTGTTGTTCGTGCTATAACAGACTTAGCACAGGTACCCCACAGGGCTTTGTTCAGTAAATTATGACTCTTTTGTAACAATATGGGAACATGTATAAACTTTGTCCCAGGTGGACAGACCTTTGTAACAGAAGCCAGGCATTAACAGCTGTAATCCTTTAACAGTTGCTTTTAATGTTATGTAACAGCAAACTGGTTAATAAACTAAACTTTTTATTTAAAACCTGAATGTGTTGAAACTGGGTGTGGGAATCTGAACTTTTAAAAAGATGGTTACTAGGGTGGATAGAGGGTCGAGGCTCTGCTACTGGCTTTGCGAGGAGACTTTCAGGGAAGCAAAGAGAGACTAATAGTTCCTTAGCAGGAACATGTCTTAAAAAAAAATGACTTCCCACAATTGTGGGTCTTTTTTTAACGCTATGTATGTGTGATTAGACTAAATGTGACCCACCTAGAGAAGGAACTGGCAAACCACTCCAGTATTTTGCCAAGAAAACTCCATGGACATAAAAAAGGAGAAGCTTTGAGAAGAAAGTGAGAGTTTCCAAGGCATGCTCTGGTTCATGGGGTCACAACTAAACAACAATGTGTGATCACGTTTTTAAAAATATGTGCATTGCATATCAATTTGGATCTCCCATTCTCTGATGCTCTATACAGAACTCTTACCTGCAGCTAGGATGCTGTTTTCACTCTGATTCGAGTCCTAGAATCATCTGGAGTCTCTTCTCCTGAGAAAGTTTTGGGACTCCAACATGATTGCTTGACAAGCAAGCCTGTTGGCTGAAGTGCTACCT
Organism: Podarcis liolepis; assembly: GCF_965112155.1. Taxonomy (NCBI): domain Eukaryota; kingdom Metazoa; phylum Chordata; class Lepidosauria; order Squamata; family Lacertidae; genus Podarcis; species Podarcis liolepis. Next base: position 44,407,464 of record NC_139555.1, read on the forward strand.
CAGTTCCAGCTCTAAGTACTTAAGGGCCATCTCATCTTCTAAAAGTAGTGTTTTGGCTCGAAGACACTTTTCTCCCACACATAGTTATACTGTATTCTCCTTCACACACCCCTCCTTATTTTTCTTCTTCTTCCCCCTGGTAGTTGCTCTGCTTGCACGGAAAGTCAAACAAAATATTTGGGCATTTGTTGTCAGCCGAACCTCTGTCAGTGGTCACAGCCAGCCTTAGATCTTGGAAGGGGGGGGGAGGGGCTCCCAGCATTACTCATTAATGAAAGAGCTCATTTAGATAGCCTGGGAAGTGGGTCTCTTTCAAAGGCCTTGCCTAGCATTGTTAAGCCAGGAGAGTTTGATTGCAGTTTGCACAGCGGGGGATTTGATTTCTCAATTCACCTTGGAAAAATAAGCAGCAGCAAAGAATCTCTCAATGGAATGCACCAGATTAAAAATTGTTACTAGGCCATGCCTGGTGAGGATATGCCACTAACTGGATTACGGTGTGGGTGGGTGTTTGGGAATGGTTGGCCTCCATTAAAGTACATTTTGGCAAGCCCTTAATGGTCGAGTGGACTGTTGTGCAATCTCCAAGGAGTGACTAGTTTCCCCAGGAAATAAAGCAAAGAGGCAAATCCTCTAATCTAATGTTGCCCACCACCCCAGTCTCCAAGCAGTGCAACATCCCAGGCACTTACCCAGAGTTCAGTTTCCTTGGAATGAGGGATAGCAGAGACTTTGGTGTCTTTATGATATATGGTTTATTTACTCATATATACAACCTGAGCCTATGTTGGAGGAGCTCATAGTATTAATACCCCAAGAGGGTCATGCTTTTCCCATAGCCACTGCCTTGGATCCCAGCAGAAATCAGGCAAGGCTCTGTCTCTCAGCTGCCCAGCCTGCTTCCTCCTCCTAGCTTCTAGCTCACACACACAGCTCTGACTTTTGTCTTTCTAACTAACAGACAGTTAAGGGAGGGGGCCTCACCCATCTTCTATCTGGCACAGAGCCATTTCCTTTGCTGCCTTTAGGACCCATTAAAAAGGTAAAGGTACCCCTGACCATTAGGTCCAGTTGTGGCTGACCTCTGGGGTTGTGTGTTCATCTCGCTCTATAGGTCGAGGGAGCCAGCGTTTGTCCGCAAACAGCTTCTGGGTCATGTGGCCAGCATGACTAATCCAGTTCTGGTGAACCAGACAGCACATAGAAACGCAGTTGTATCTTCCTGCCAGAGCAGTACCTATTTATCTACTTGCACTTTGACGTGCTTTCAAACTGCTAGGTTGGCAGGAGCAGGGACTGAGCAACGAGAGCTCACCCCGTTGCAGGGATTCAAACCTCCAACCTTCTGATCGGCAAGTCCTAGGCTCTGTGGTTTAGACCACTGCGCCACCCGTGTCCCTTTAGGACCCATTACCAAGGGCCATTACCCATAAACTTGTCCAGCTATTCCAGCATTTAGATCCTTGTTGGATTCAAGAATTAGAAGGGATTCAGGCATACAGACTACCCCCCTCAAAAAAACCAAGAACGTGTCACAACAATTAAATACTTAACCCGAGGTACCACTGTACTGAGTCAAACCCATTGGCCCATCTAGCTTAATAGTGTCTACACTATTGACTGGGGAGTGACTCCCCAATATTTCTAACCAGCAGTCTTTCCCAGCCTTACATGAAGATTCCCGGGATTGAATCTGGGATCTTCCACACATGCTCTGTCACTGAACAACAGCCCTTTCCTTATATCTGTGGAAACTACAGCAAACGCCTTTGAGAGGTACTACGACTCAAAGCCTTTGCATAAGATTTGCTTGACTGCAGCTTATTTTATGAGATGTAACACTGTTATTGGCAAAAACTCATACTACAATAAGCCATGCAAGATACTTAAATCAATTTAGAGGATTTCTTAGAAGCATGCTGACCCACTACCAGCTACCTGCACACTTGATCCCTCTGATCTGAAGCAGAAGCTGAAAAATTGGCAGGGTCCCCACAGTCAAAACAAGGGTCTGTTATGGAAGACTTCACAGTTATACACTTTTTGTGTGTATAGCTGTACTGCTTTCCGTTCATTCAGCCGAGCCCTAATCATACAACCAGGACTGTGGGAAACTTTTCATCAAACACTCCTAAAGTTTCAGTATTCTCAAAGTCCTGCAACAAGTGAAGGTAGCTTTGTTGACCCATAAGAAAGAAATTAAAAATCTATTAGGGCAATAGATTTCTTAGGCAAACCAAAATGTCACAGAACATTGTGCAAACTTTACCATTTAGCCAGAGAACTCAAAGGCTGACCACTGTGTTGTGGCATATCAGATATAGCCCTAATATGGATCTTGGGACATTCAATATAATAACGTTTAATATAATAACTACTTACTTTGTAACTTGGTAATCTGCTCTTTGAAGGGAATGTTTAGTGTTGTAGCAACGCATTACAGCAATTACAGTTATATTTCGACTGTGAAAGTTCTCAAACTCTAAAATGGAGATCATTCCAGTATTTACACTGTTGTGCAGGAGGGCTGGAATAATACAAAACGTTTGAGAGTCAGTTGATAGCAGGCATAGGCAAACTTGGCCCTCCAGATGTTTTGGGACTACAACTCCCATCATCCCTAGCTAACAGGTCCAGTGGTCAGGGGTGGTAGGAGTTGTAGTCACAAAACATCTGGAGGGCTGAGTTTGCCTATGCCTGGTTTAGAGGGTAGGTATGCTAGTCATGCTGGCCACATGACCCGGAAGCTGTATGCCGGCTCCCTTGGCCAATAAAGCGAGATGAGCGCCAGAGTCGGCCACGACTGGACCTAATGGATAGGGATCCCTTTACATATACTTTATGCTACATGCAGTATGTTTTGTTGTGCAAATTTTGAGGCAGCACCTGGCTCCTACCACGGTCACCCAACCATGGAATAGAAGCTTTCTACACACACACACACACACACACACACAGAGAGAGAGAGAGAGAGAGAGAGAGAGAGAGAGAGAGAGAGAGAGAATCCACAGGAGATAAAAGTTCCCTTTTGTCAGTAGTGCTGTCAAGCAGTGGCGTAGCGTGGGTTGTCAGCACCCGGGGCAAGGCAAGTAATTTGCGCCCCCTAACCCGTGGATTTGCGCCCCCTAACCCTAACCCCCAGATGTTGTGCCCGGTGCGGCCGGCCCCCCCTGCACCCCCCACGCTACGCCACTGCTGTCAAGGCAGCACACTGAGGTGGATGTCTAGAGCTTCACACAGCAGAATGAAGGGGACCTCCCCCTGCCCTAGTGCAGCACGTCCAGTTTACCACGTTTTGAAGTAAATCAAGTAGTACACATTATCATCTAAAAGCCCCATGCACACACACAAGAACATTAAGGCCAAAGTCTAAGATTACCCAACTGCACCACTACCTTTTGTGAAGAACATACAAGATTGATGACCCCCTTATCTGTGGGAAGGAGTGCTGGATGAAGAGGGAGCTCATGCATGATCTCACTCCTGGGGTTGTTGAAGCACCCATAAGCTTTCTACAAGGCAAGCTGTGAGGCTACATATGTACAATGCATTTAAAGCACATGACATCCCCCCAAGAATCCTGGGAACTGTAGCTTATCACCCACAGAGCTACAATTCCTCACACCCTTATCAAACTACGGTTCCCAGGATTCTGAGGGGGGGGTATTGCTTTAAATATATGGTGTGTTCGCAGCCAAAGATAGTGCTGCTGGTGTAGATATTTGAAATGATTTAAACTCTAATTCTGCTCCTCCCCACACTGCAGACCCACTGTGTCTCTGTGCCTGGCTGTACCATGACTGTCACCTACACAGCCCGCGTAGCCAACGCTCGCTTCGGTGGCTTCTACAAACTACTGACCCTCTGGCGTGGAAGCATCTACAAGTTGCTCTACAAGGAGTTCTTGGTCTTCTCTCTTTCGTACCTGGGACTTAGTGTTACATATCGGTAAGTCAGAACATGGAAGAACAGTCTCATATCTACCCTAAATGACCTTTGGTGTGTCAAACCCGTGCCACCAAAATTCAGGGCTCTTCAAATAGTTATCACTTGGATCCACTCTCTAGAAATACACTAATTTCCCAAGAGAAGGCATAGTTTTCCCTTAGTGGTGTCTTTAAATTAGAAACCTCATAGAAGAATTGTTTGTTCAGGAGCATGCCTTTATTTGGCAGGATGGAGGACAGTGATTGGCATTTTGATTGGCAACCTGTTTTGGTGGGGTTTTTTTTTAAATTTTGCACAGCCCTTGTAACAAACTTGGTCTAACCAGCCATAGTTGAAACTTAACACACTGGAGTGGGATGGGCAGGACATATATAAATATTGCATTGCCCAGCCTCACCCCCTTTCACAACTGTAATTATGCAGTAGAACCCACTCTTTCTGGGTTCTGCTGGCTGCACGCTTCCTCCTCTCCAAGTTCAAATTGCACTTCTCCACTTCTCAACCCCAGATCAGGGTGACTGATTTTGCTACTTTTGAAACCCTTGCTTAGTTTTGGGCATTTTGCTATCCTGCTGACGACTAGAGAGGACCTCCTGTGAGCAGCAGATCTGGAGTGGCACCAATTCAACTTGCAGTTTGGGCAGTCACCTTATCACACACACCACTCACTTATAGCAGAAGTGTGTTTGTGTATATATATATATATGTGTGTGTGTGTATGATATACAACCACCCATTTTTGTGAGTCAGCCTAGCTCTTTGCATATATTATGTATGATACAGAAGTCCTCAGCTCACAGCAGTTGTGTGATTCTAGCACTCTAGTGCAGTCTTTGCCAACCTGGTTGTCCCCATATGTTTAAGACCAGCTGGAGCTGATGGAAGTTGCAGACTCCAAATGTTTTGGAGACAATCAGGTTGGCAAAGGTTGTATAAAGTTGCCGCAGGATTTACGTCCTGTTTTTTAAAACAGCCCTCACTTGCCCTTCAGAATGCATTTAGATTCTCCCTTTACAAGAGTGCAAGCAGGTGGCTCTCAGCAAATGTGCTGCCAACCCCTTTGGGAAATATGCATCCTTCTTAATCCTTCTCTCATTCTTATTCCCACCTCTAGCTTCGTCTTAAATGAGAATCAGAAAAGGGACTTCGAAAAGGTGGTGATTTACTGTGACAACTATGCCAATCTCATCCCTGTCTCCTTTGTCCTGGGTGAGATGCTTGAACGCCAGCTCCTTTCCTAAAGGAGCACATGCTCTTTCCTTATCCATGTGCCCATCACAACGCTGGCTTCCAGGGCACAACCTTCATCCATGCCTAATCCAATTTACTGCTTGCCCTTTGCGTACTGCAAGGGTGTCAGACTATAATACAGGCTCATTTTTTAAGCATTAGAAATGCTTCTGGTTTAGACTTGGGCGTGATAGGACCCCCCCCCCAGTCTATCAAATCAACAGTATGGTGATAATAGGGTATTATGGACTTTAATTACTTCATCTGGAAACTGGGTAGAGTATGGGTGACTTGTGCATGTTATACTCAGCAGCTAACTTCCACAATTAGGCCTGGTGGAGTTCAGAGCTTTTTGGAAGCCAGGAAGAGCTGCCCAGGACACTCCATGTCCTTGATCCTAAACATATTGGCAATGAGAGAAAGGAACTCTGCACGTGCTCAGAGTAATGTCATGTGTACTGGCAGCAAGCAAACTCCCTTCTCTGAGCAGTAGTCCTTATATGTAGCCAAAATGGCACCACCCATACACAGAAAAGGGGGGGGGGTATCAAGCAGGCATGCGGAAGTATAGAAAGAAAATCTCAGAGGAGGGGACATCCCAAAATGGCCCAGTGAAGATTGAGCATGCCCAGTGGGTATTGAATGCTGAGGGGGATCTAAAAAAAGCACAGTGGGCATGGAATGCTGTCTGCCTGTTGTGGGGTATTTTTTTGGGTGGGGATATAAGAAAATCAGTGGGGGGAATAGAATGGAGGGACTGGAAAGCTGAACAGAGGCATTCCATACTGTAGTGTTTTGTGGCCAGTTTCTCTTGCATTTACTGTTTAATGTTACCAAAACCAAGCTCTGTCTTTCATAATGTGTGGGCAGGGGGCGTCCTCAATCCTGGTTCAAGTGAAGCATTCCTGTTTTATCTCAGAGTGAGGCTGCCTGACTTAGCAGCATGTCATGGGTTAGAATTCTAATGCAATCCCTCCCCATCTCCTGGGTTCATTTAGGGTTCTATGTGACACTGGTGGTGAACCGCTGGTGGAGTCAGTACACCTGCATGCCTATGCCAGACCGCCTGATGTGTGCCATCTCTGGGAACGTGCACGGCACTGACGAGAAGGGGCGCCTTTACCGGCGAACTCTCATGCGGTACTGCAGCCTTTCTGCCGTCTTGATTCTTCGCTCAGTCAGCATCGCTGTGTTCAAGCGTTTCCCCACCATAGACCATGTGGTGGAGGCAGGTGAGTGCAGAAGGGAGACCTTCCTTCCCACTAAGCCAGTGGTTTTCAACCAGTGTGCCGTGGCACCCTGGGGTGCCTTGAATGATGGTCAAGGGTGCCGTGGGCAACACTGGCCTCCCTCCCTCCCTCTTTCCTTCCCTCCCTCTTCTCATGCCCTCTTGCATTTCTGCCTCCCAAAGGCTTGCACAGCTGTTTATTGCAGCAGCCCTGGTTATAATCTCAGGCGCATGGTGCCTCTGGGGCTGGCCAGGGGATGCTCTCCAGGCCCCTGTGGGGCAATGGGAGGAGGCACCTCTCTTTGGGGCAGAGGGGGCAGCTCAGAGACCAGGGACGGCAGCAGCAGCTGCCCAGAGGACACCCAAGGAGACGGGAGAGGAGGCTGTGGGAACCCTCCACAAGAGAAGGTGTTTGAAAAAGGATGAGAGGCTGCCAGCTCTGCAGGCAAGGGGTGACATAACTGGGCTCCTGAGCCCCACAGGGGAGCCGCAGAAAGAATGTAGTTGCTCAAGGGAGCTGTGGACTCAAAAAAGTTGAAAGCCTCTGCACTAAGCTTATAAAGCTTATAAGGATGAGGGAAAGCCTGCAAGAGGTAGGTGTCCCCCTGCCCTTGCCCATTTGTTAGAATGAAATTGGGAAATTTTAAAGTTGTGGGGTTTTTTTTAAGCAATGCTAGGCATAACTTTTAATCTAGAATATGTCATTTCGGAATGCCACGATTATGCAGCATATAAAGTGGACCGCCTGTAAGCAGAGCATATTGCATTTAGTGTGAGTTTTACTACATATCTTGTGTCCTTCTTCAAGGCTTCTTCAAAAGCCTATAGCCTTTCAGAGTGCAGTTCTTCAGTATAAGATTGCACTCTGGACCTTCTAAATAGAGTATTATGGCATTGGCTGCATAACCTCTATTGCATCTAACAGGGTTCATGACTCGTGAGGAGCGCAAGAAATACGAGAACCTGAACACTTCCTACAACAGATACTGGGTGCCCTGTGTCTGGTTTACCAACTTAGCTGCACAGGCACGCAAAGAAGGCCGCATACGGGATAACTGTGCTCTCAAGTTACTCATGGAGGTGAGGTGGAAAATCCTTGTCCTCCAGACTATAGATGTAATAGTTATTCTGTATTTATACCTTTCACACCTGAGGTGTGTGTTTTCAGGGCCCATCCTATTCCTGTGATCATAATATGCTTTAACTGTTTTTAATTTTAAGCTGTTCACCTGCGAGTCAAGGTGAACATATAAATTTGATGATGATGATGATGATAGGAGCACCTCCAGAACAAGATCCTTTAGTGCAAGGTTTCTTTTGTGACCCATGCTCCCTGTTAGCTTACATAAAAATCTTACCCTTCCTGTCAAGCCTGGTTCCTCTAATTGTTTTATTAAAATTTACAAATGGATTTCTATACTGGTGAGCTCAGTCACCTAAAAAAGAAAAAAAATCCAATAAGTGTTTAAGAGCAAACGTTACCAGTTTTAGCTATCATGTTTCGCAACAGGCAAAATAGAGGCTTGCATTGTGTATGTGGCAATATTGAATCATTTTGTTCTAATGTTTAATACTAGGCTATTGTGCAAGAGTAATATTTACTTGAATTTATAAAACTTACGCAAGATATAGTAGGTGTTGCATATGTGTGTGTATATATTTAAAAGAAGCTTGGTACGTGTACTGTGATTAGTCTCCAAGGTAATCCCTCACATGTACTGGGTGGAGATCTTGAGAACAGCTACCATTGCTGAATTTGGAATATGCCTTCATCATGTGGCAACTGGAAATAAGCACACACATGTCATTTCTGCTGCCAGGAAAAAAAAATGGCTAGGCTGTGTTCAGCTGAGGAGCAGGATAATATATGGGTGTTGTGATAGAGGCCACCTACTGAAACAACATCACTCATGTGACGAACTATGCCCCACACCACCCTAAAAATTAATGAGTTTTCTCACCAGGGGTGACTGTGGATATATAATTGGTTATTATTGCCTAAAGGATTTTCTGCATGAAGGGAAAATCCAGATTACATTTTAAGAAAAGGATGGGCTTGCATTTTGATGATGGTGGACATCTTGTGGACCCAGTGAAAAACATATGTGCATGAGCAGTACCAATTGCATAATAAACTTTCTTGTGACTGCAGCCTAAATTTCAGTTTATTGGCCTTCGCTCAGCCCATTACCAATTCAAGACACCAGTTCAGCACTTTCACTGCTTCATGTGACTCAGGTGAAAATTAGACTAGAGTTGGGTGTCATCTGCATATTGATGACACCCCACTCATAATCTTCATATGACCTCTCCCAATAGCTTCATACAGATGGTGAAAAGCATGGTATACAAGGTGGAATTCTTGGGGACCTTACAACATAAATGCCATGGGGTCTCCCAGCATCACTTTCTGGAAGTGGCCTTCCAAGCAGGAGTGGAACCACTGGGACATCATATTTCCAGTCCCCAACCCTAATACCATATTCAGAAGGATACCATAGTCAATGGTATCAAAGGTCCAGGAGAAATTAGCAGGGTCGCATTCCTTCTGTTCTTCTCCCAGCATAGATCATCCATCAGGACAACCAAAGCCGTTTTTGAGCTGAAACCAGGTCTGAAGATGGACTGAAAAGTTCTAGTTAGGCAGAAGTTTCAGTGCTTAGCCCTTAGAGATGGCTGTTTTATTCTTTCAGGAACTGAACCTTTTTCGTGGAAACTGCAGCATGCTCTACCACTATGATTGGATCAGTGTACCACTAGTCTACACTCAGGTGAGTTAAGGACCCAAAGCAGTCAGCAAGCCCAACTACATCCATTTGGGCTCATATGATGAACCACCTGCTTCCAAACGTTGGTAGTTATTTCACCCAAAGGCATGCATAGAGTCAAAAGCACTGAAGCCACTGAACAAGCACATCATATATCAGGGAATTTGCATCCCAGCTAAGTTTCACACAGCCCAACATGGCATGTCTAGCCCAGCGGTTAGCCCAGCCCCACCCCAGAAAATTCATCACACCATGAAGCAAGCCTTATATGTAGAGCAGCAATGCACAGATCCTAATGTTATATGAGGACAGCTGAGGTTTGGCTATTCTAAAGCACATTTTGAGGATCTCATGCTAGATTAATCCAGAGCAGCCTCTAGTTGTGTGCTTACAATCACTATTTCAAGGAATGTACTCAGGATCATTAAAACAAAAACAAAAACCCAGTTATCTGGCTTTGACGCACACTAAACGCCTTTCTATAGTCACATTTAGGGTGATTAAAGAGGAATAACATGTTTCTTCTCCTTCAGTATGTTTATATGGGAAGTAGTGGTACTAAGTCACACTAGCAACTGAGTATGGTGTGAAGGATCTTAACTCATTCATATCTATTCAAGAATAAAAAGCTGCTGAAAATTAGAAACTCTACCCTATTTAATACAAACATACATTAGGACAAGGTTGAACCTCTTATATTACTGCTGCTTAGCATCCCTGATTCCACGCACAGAGGATAAATTATTAGGGATTAAATCACAGATGAATTGTTTGGTCCTCAGTAAACAGCCTATAAGACTGAACTAGGGCTAAAAAACAGGGCTCCTAAATTCTGCAACTCACCCCCCTTCAGCCTCTCTACCTGCTTTTTCTTGCTCTGCTCTGACAGGTGGTTACCATTGCTGTGTACAGCTTCTTCGTTTCTTGTCTGATTGGGCGGCAGTTCCTTGACCCAGGCCAGGGCTACAAAGGACATGACCTGGATCTGTGGGTCCCTGTTTTCACCCTGCTGCAATTCTTCTTCTATGTTGGGTGGCTAAAGGTATGGCAGACAGGAGGTAGTTTAAGATGTGTAAGGACAGTCATTATGGGACACCTTCCTACAGATTGGAAAATAAATCAGGGGCAGAGGGATGGTCCATGAATCAGCTGCTGGGTGATTTAACAAGTGGAAGGAAGGAAGGAAGGAAGGAAGGAAGGAAGGAAGGAAGGAAGGAAGGAAGGAAGGAAGGAAGTTTAATACTGCACACCTTTGCCATGTCTGTTACCATATTGATGGCAACAAATAAGGAGGCTGGGCACATGTGTGCCCCTCTTTTTACTGTGCCTCCAAATATCTTACAGGTGGCTGAGCAGCTCATCAACCCTTTTGGGGAGGACGATGATGACTTTGAAACCAACCTGCTGATTGACAGGAATTTCCAGGTAACTCTGCCCTCCCCTTTTCTGCTGAATAAAGCAACACTTGTAAAACAGATCAAGGATGCTTCCAGACTTGGGCAACTTAGCAGCACCCGATTATTGCTTTTGTAGTTAACAGTGGGAATTGAATAGCAAATCAGCATTTAGACACCTAGTACGTGGGCATTCTGCCTTCCTCGTGGATTCAGATGTTGGAACAATATTTTTTATTATTGGTTAAACATTCCCTTGCCCTCACTGAACTCCCAATCATGTGAAGGATTACCTTCCAGTTGGAAATCTAAAACTAGGCCCTAAATGTCAGATTTCCATACTGGTGCTGGAGGAGACTCGAGTCCCATGGACTGCAAGAAAATCAAACCATTCTGAAGGAAATCAGCCCTGAGTGCTCACTGGAAGGACAGATCGTGAAGCTGAGGCTCCAATATTTTGGCCACCTCATGAGAAGACAAGACTCCCTGGAAAAGACCCTGATGTTGGGAAAGATGGAAGGCACAAGGAGAAGGGGACGACAGAGGACGAGATGGTTGGACAGTGTTCTCGAAGCTACCAGCATGAGTTTGACAAAACTGCGGGAGGCAGTGGAAGACAGAAGTGCCTGGTGTGCTCTGGTCCATGGGGTCATGAAGAGTCGGACATGACTAAACGACTAACCAACAAGCTTGCATACACCTAGGCTGGTATTCACTTACTTTGGTGGTGACTCCTGAAGTCCTCCCTTCCTTTGCAGGTCTCCATGATGGCAGTGGACGAGATGTATGGGGACCTGCCTCTTCTGGAGAAGGATCGGTACTGGGATGCCTCCAACCCCCGCGCCCCATATACTGCAGCCACCGTTTTCCTCTTGCAACAGCCGTCGTTCCAGGGTTCCACTTTTGATATGACGTAAGCCAAACTTCTCATTCTGTGGCAAGGCAAGGGAATGACAGTGGTCCTGGTTGGGTAGAGGGTTGGGGAGAGAAGGAGGGATTCCGTCGGTGGGAGCAGTTTTCAGTCCGTGAAACTGGAGCTTGCTTTCTCCTTTTGGCCATTCCTCCCTGCTCATTTGGGGTAGGGCGAGGGCTCTTCTTCCAGCCCCTGCTGGTTGCACAAATTCAGATCCCCATTTATACTACGCCAGTGTTTCCCAACCGGTGTTCCGCGGCACACTAGTGTGCCGTGAGACACCGGCTGGTGTGCCGTGGGAGGGAGGCGGGAGAGTCGGGCGCCTAGGAGAGAACAAAACCAAGTGAGCAGCGCGCGAGAGGGAAGCGACCCGAAAAAGAAGCGCGTTCGGAGTCCGGAGGCACTTTTGGGGCTGCGTACGAAGGGGGGGGGCACGGACGGCGGAAGGGGGCGGGGCGCGGTTGCAGAAACCCGCCAATGCTTCCACCTCATTGGGAAAGGGAAGGGGTTGGGCCACCTAAAACTCTCCGCCGGGGCCACATCCTGCCTCCCAGCCCCCTTTCCTCCACCCACGGAGGGAGGGATGTTTTTAACACCCCCCCCCGCTCACAACCCTTTGGTAGCGTTTCTCCAATCTGAGGCGAGCGCCCGCCGACGCCCCCTTCCCCTGCTCAGTTGCGCAAAAACCGAAGTCTCCTCCCTACCCCTTATTCCCTCAAACCCCGTTTCCATAAGGGGGGGGGAATAACCCCTTCCGTCGCGCGCAAAGCCCAGCTCCCTCCGCCCTTCGCGGTCTCCTCAGCACTTCAGCCAGCCGTTTACACTCTCGGAGCCACTGGGCAAAACTCGCTCTCAGAAGCGCGCACGCGCGGAGAGAAAGAGAGAGGGAAACAAAGTTAACTTGTGGGGAGAGAGAAAGAGCGAGCGGGAGCTAACTTGTGTCCAAAGGCAGATACAAAGTAGCCCCCCCCCCGCCCCGAAGGCGACCTCTCTTGCTCTGCTCCTCTGGGGTGGGGAAACCAACTCCACCACGCGGAGCAGCCCCGAGGCGGGGAATTTCGCCCCTTCGTAATGTATGCATGTAAATGAGGCGGGCGCAAGGGGTGGGCGCGGAGAGGAACTCGCGCCTCTGAGGCCGCCGCCTCCTTCTCCTCCTCCTCCGCCCCCCCCTCAAACCCAGGCGGCGGCGGCGGCAGGAGGCAGCAGCGGCAATAACAGAAGCAGCTGCGCTGACAACAACACGTGTTCGCTCGGGCACCATGGAATTCGAGGAGCTGGGGATTCGGGAGGAGTGCGGCGTGTTCGGGTGCATCGCCTCCGGCCTGTGGCCCACGGAGCTGGACGTGCCCCATGTGATCACGCTGGGGCTAGTGGGGCTGCAGCACAGGTAGGGGACACGGCGGTGGGGGGGGAGATGGTCTGGGGAAGCGGGGGGAGGGTGGGTTGCTTGCGAGACAGCGGAGGAGGAGGAGGCCGGCATGTCCGGGCAGCAGCAGCAACAGCAGCAGCAGCAACTCCCGGCGACGGCTCCTCCTCCGCCCGCTATCGCCGCCGCCTCAGCTGCCGCCGTCCCTCAGTCCCTCGCTCTGCTGCCTCCTCCCACCCCGGCAAGGGGAAGGGAAAAAACTTTCACTTTTGTGCGTCCCTCCCGGCGTGACGCTGCGCGCTGACGTCACGGGGCGGGGCTTTAATGGTGGTGTGCCGCGAGATTTTTTTCCGGTAAACAGGTGTGCCGTTGCCCAAAAACGTTTGGGAAACACTGTACTACGCCATAGATATCCCCTCTCATTCCAGAGCACTAGTGAGGTGTCTGAGGGCAATAGAGAAGATCTCTGCACCACAAAGCAAGCTCTTCTGCAACTTGTGGTGGTGAAGCTACTCCCTTTAACTACTCCCCTCCTCGATTTCCAGCCTAGCCAAGGAAGACATGCAGTTCCAGCCCCTAGAGGACATCGCAGAGGGCTATGAACACAGCCGCCACGTCCCTGCGCACCTCTTGAACCGCCTGCTATCCACAGCCCCTGCGCCTGGCGGCTTTGGACGTCGGCTGTCTCTGTTGAGGCGCAAGAACAGCTGTGTTTCCGAAGCATCCACTACCTACAGCTGCCTCTGCCAGGATACGCAGACCACGGACTGTACCTGTGGGCCTTCTGGGCAGTCTGTGCCCATCAACAGCATTCACTTCAACTCTGAGGGGGAGGGAGACCTTGGGTCTGATGTCACTGGCCTGGGCACTGAGACACAAAAGGACCTCTCTGAGGATCCCGCAGGCGAGCCCAGTGGCCCAGCTCAGACCTCGCTAGGCCATGACAGTGCTGTGGCCAACCCCCAGGATCCAGTGCCCCTTGTGGACATGTCTGTCCCTGCAGCAACAGATACCGACTCGTCTCAGCCTCTCCTAGACCACGGCTCTTCAGATGCCCCCTTCTTTCACAGCTCAAAGGAGGCCTCCAGCAAGGGTCTTCCGCCAGCCAATTACCCCCACTGGCTTCAGAGCCCTATCGAGGAGGAGAATGTGGCATAAGCTATTACTTCAGCCTCCACAGGGTTGAGTGGAGCCATTACGAAGGGTGGCCCATGGCACGGTTCAATCTGAGGCCTCAGGACAGGAAATCAGTGAAGACTGATAGTCCTTGCAGCTGCTAAAGGGAAATTTGAATTCGTGGCCCCTGCTAGACACCTGGTTTTTAATGACATTGTAATGTGGGGCCACTTCATAAGGAGTCAGGAGGATTCTGTTAATCAGGCCTCTATTTCTGTCCCCCCCTGCCCCCCCCATGTGTTCTTGACTTGCATCTGCAGCCCCTAACTGAACGTGCAGGGGCAATCATGGACACTGAGCTACTCCTGAAGGTACTATTCTGTCCTATATTTACCCAAAGCTGCAGCTGGTTATTGCATCTCATTCCTTTCTGTAATCATCAGATGCTGAACATGAAAGGAGGTAATCACTTCTGTGCTTACTACCCAAACGCCTCTGTGTGGATCTACTATGTTTTAAAATTCATGCTTTTATAGTATTTTATTAAATGGTATTTTGTGTAGAGTAATGTTTTGTGGCCTGCCCTTTAAACCTCCAATATATATGTCCAGTCATACCGAATACTATTAAGAGTTCTATAGGTCTAGAAGTGAATTCCAAGAGGCACAAATTAACTTGCCTGGATCAGACCAATGTTCTATCTGGCTGATTATATGTATGTTTTGCTGTTACATGTGAACCCAGCATCCTTCCTCAGCCACTCCACCGCTCCACCCAAAATACTCACCCAGCCAACAAACTGTACAAGGCAAGAGGAGATAGGAACTGTATTCCAATAGCTTCTGGAGACTAGATTGGGGAACCCCAGCCAACTATGACCATGCTGGTTCTTCAAAGGCCCAATAGGGAACTGCAGCTGATTGGTCTACTAAACTCCCAAGAGAGGAAAATCCCATCTCAGAATTAATGGGAAGCCTGAACTACAGCTGGCCCATCACAAAGGTACTGCAAAGAACTACTAACAGCTACAGCTGGTCCTCCCAGATGAAGGCCATTGCCCAACAGTAATAGTTGTTGCTACTAGAGGAATAAGGATACAGAAAAGATTTTATAACATTTTATTTGTAGTGTAAAGATTCTATAGACATATCCCATCCTCCCACATTGCATGTCAGGCTTCTGTCCAATAGAAAAATAAAGAGGCAGAGATACAAGATAGCTTTACAAAATGTATAATTTACAGCATTAAAACTATGAACTTTACTTTAAAAAAAAAGAATCAAAATTTGGAGAACATATTTTTAAAAGGATACTGCATCTTGCAATGTCTCTGAATATGATACTAACAGGGAGGGGAGAAAAAGAGTAGCACTTTTCAAAAAAAACACACCAGGCACTAAATATTGCTGTGAAGACAACACAGTTACAGATGTGCACACAAATTACTGTTGGGCAGGACTGCAGGCTCTCTTCACCCCTAGGGTCTAAAGTCAATTTAGTGTTCATACGTTTTCAAATGGGGCTTTTTTGTACCAAGGCCCTGCCCCTTCTTAGAAGGGATTTTGAAGTCACTAAGAAAAGCTGTGCCATAATGTGCCTCAGGCAATGCAATCTGGCTCCTGAGGAACCGATGCTAGCTTTTTAAAGGAGTCAAACTCCAAATGCAGGGCCGCTATCAAAGCAGCCATCTCATCCTTATGCATTCATCACGACAAAAAATACCCAAGACTGAGGCCGATACCATAAGGGGAGATGTGAATGACAGTAAAAAAAAATTTCCCTCCATACCCTCTGCAGATGACATCATTAGGTAAAGAACATTTTTAATTGGTGGGCAACAGGGCTATACAGAAACTATGTACAAAAGCAGAATTTTAAGAGGAAAGGTGGGTAAGGAACATGGTTGAAGGATACCTCTCCATCACCCAGGGTACTGCCATGCAACAGCTCCCAACTGCGGTGGAAGAGGGAACATGTAGGTCTGCAATGAATAGGGAAGATCCAGCTCCTTGCTGCTCATTTTTTTAAAAAACAAGCAGTACAGTTGGGCATAGGAATAATCTTTAGTATCAGAGAATGAATTTCAACAATAGGGATAAAACGGGGGTTTCCAGAGGAACTACCACTGCATAACAGGTATTCCGATTTCACTTCCCCCGGGAAGTGAACATTCTCTAGAAGATCCACAGGACAGCTTTTCCAGATCAGGACAACTGAGGTTTGTCTGTACCAACGTATCGAAGCAGCAAGGGTTGAGCTCGGCTCAGGTGGCCCCGTCGAGTATTGGTGGCCAATCTTTGCTGGGCCAAGAAGGACTGGACTGGTGTAGAGGTGGATGACCGCTCCTCTGTAGCCCGCTGGTGCAGCGCCAGGCCCTGCAGTCGGGGGGAAAAGAAACATTTGGCTTGTGCCAGCAGACTCTTGGATGGAGATGGAGGGTTCTTCACTGTTCTTCCTCCATAGGGCTCTGACCAGGACAGTATGTGTCAGAAGACACGAAGGTCTGAATTCAAAAAGGCCATGTTCTGTGATCCAGATATATACAGGATCACCAAAATGATCTACTGTAAAGAGCCCAACTTCAGACATTTTACTCAGCAGTGTTTAGCAGCTGCAAAATGTGTCTGGAACCAAAATAGTTAGAAAAAGTAAGAGATTCTCAGGATGTTAAGCTCCACAGCAGTTATGCATACTGTTCTCCTGCAAAGCAATGTGCCAAACTTCTCTCACACCCCTGCATCAGTACATGCACCTCTACTTATGCCTAGTCCAATTCAAACTCACCATGTTATACCAAGCAGTGATGATGAGTTTCTCTTCTTGTTCCTGTTGAGATTTTGTCTTCTCAAAATCCGACTAATGAGATGAAGCACAGAGAGGAAAAAGGAGGTAAGTGGTCATGCTGCTAAACTCCAAGGCTGTGTGTGTGTGTGTTGGGGGGGGGGGAATGTGGAAAACCCCAAGCTTATGCTGCCAAGGCCAACCAAAACAGAGGGGAGATGAGGAGTGTACCTCTTTCTTTTATAGATGTGCAGGACCTCAGTCTACCAATTTGATCCCAAGTGAAAGCAAAGTAAGGACAACAGGAAACTACCTGAGCTGCTAACAGGGTGGTCAAAGCAGGCAACGCATGGCAAACCACTCATCTGAAATAACTTATACTGACTTTGGGAAGATAAGGAATTAATGCATTATACCCAAGACACCTGTAGCTTATGGGTAAGAGGGCTGCAGTGCGCACGTCCTTGTTAATTTTGGAAACTTGTTATAATAAGAATAGCCCTGTTGGATCAGGCCAGTGGCCCACCAGATGCCCTGGGGAAGCCTGTGAGCAGGACCAGAGCAGAACAGCAGTGTCCCTTCCTGCAGTTTCCAGCAACTGGTATTCAGAAGCACATTCCTTCCAACAACGGAAGTAATACATAGCCATCATAGTTAGTAACCGCTGATAGCCTAGTCCTCATTTAAAGCCATCAATGTTTGGTGGCCATTACTGCCTCTCAAGGGAGCAAATTCCACTGTTTAACTAGAGGGGCCTTTGGCCTAATCAGGCAGGCTCTTATGTAAGAGAAGCTGCAACCCTCATTCTCGGAAGAGGAAGAGGAGCTCACCTCCAGGTGGTTGATTTTCTTATCCTTTTCCTGCAGCTGGTTTTTCAAAGCCTGGATCTCCAGTGGAACTCCATGAGGCTGCTGCTTGGGATCCAGCTTCTTGATGACCTGTGAAAGGATAAAGAGAGATCTTCCATAATCACTTAGCTTTGGGAGGCCAAGACCATTTAGCTACTAGAAAGGCCCTGAAGCAACATTGCTGACTGAATCACCTTGACCGCAAGAAAGTGTGTATGATCTACAAAGCCATTTAGTGAGGCTTCGCCAATGTATGCCTGTGCAGTGGCACAAGGCACTGGAAAGACTTGACTTACTGTGCAGGCTTTGTCCATATAACGCTTGTATCGTTCCTCCATGGCTCTCATATCTTCATCTTTCTTCTTCAAAGACTGCTGCAGTTCATCAATCTTCTTGGCAGCTGTTGAGAAAGGCGGGGACATCAATGCTGTCCTTGACCCCAAAATGTGGACAGGGGACAAATGGAGTAGCAAGAATCTTCACTCTATGCTCTACAAGGTCTTCTGATTTCTGGGTAGCCCAGCCCAGCCCAATGTGGTACCCAGCAAAGGTTGGGCTTAGTTGAGACTCCTAAAGCAATGGATCTGTCATCCACCCACTTACTGTTGCTGTCCACTTTTGGCTCCAATTCATCAAGGCATTCCTTCTTCTTCTGAAGCTCTGCATGGGCCTCATGCAATTTCTCTCTGACCAGGAAACAGAAAGAGAAACAGAAGCTAGGCATGCAGGTGTCTTGAAGAATAAGGACCAGAAACCTGAAGGGCGTGGAACCAAAGCCCTGCTGTGTATTGTGTGAAAGCATCAATATGTTGCTAAGTAGCACAGCTGGACCCATAACAACCCCAGATACGCGTTCATCAAATGCAATAAAGAAAACCAAGTGAGCTTTAGCCCTTTCCAACCCTATCCCTCAAACTGAATTGAATCACTTACAGATGCTCCTCCAGCTTCTTTTGTAGGAGAGAAGACTAAAAAGAGAGAGAAATGACTGTTTAGGATTTTCATTTCGTTTGCAGATCAATTAGCTAAGTTGCTGTTGTTGTCATCATCTGACCACTAGAGTGAGCTGGTGCTATGTTCAGTATATCTTACACAGAATACTAAAACCTGTGTAGCTGTAGTGTACCCTGTACTCCTGAAGACCTCCTGCACTCAGGTTATGCATAAATTTGCTGGCTTTGAAGGATTCATTCTGGGGGCACTAGGAGTTCAAGGTTTCAGTTCAGATTTGTCTTCATGAGCTAGGAAAGTTAAACTGGGATGCTGCTGAATCAGAAGCACTCTTAAAATGGAACAGAGAATTCCATTCAGCTCTGCAAACATGGTTGTCTATGCTGGCATGACAGGGGGGATAAAAATATCCAGTATACAGTAAGTGAACTAAACACAGCCAGTGGCTCAACTCTACGGTCAATCCTACTGTCAATTAACAAGGCTGCAGTCTGAAAAACAAAAGGTCTTTCTATACTAGTTACTAATCCATTCATGCATTCAAACCTCACTCCCATCTTTGGAAGTAAAAGCCAAAGTCCCCTCCCTCCACCTGAGACCATTCAGGGTCTGTCACTCAAGTAGCATCAATAGATGTGGGCAATGCAAAAGCATTTACTTTTCAAGATTTACTACAGCTTTTACTAGGTGTGCAAATGTTGGTTTACATTGCTCAATGTCACATCAACAGCATTTCTCTTTCACCTCTAGCCTAAAGGCTCTCAACCATTAGGAAGTTTTTCCTCTACTTCCTTTTCAATTATCCCAGTAGGGAAGCAACCTCCCTTTGGAAAATGCTGAACCGTAATTGTTTACAGACTTATTAATATACGAGACTCACAGGGCAGTAACATGAACAGTTACTGATTTTGTAGGAGACAGCACATCTCCTAAGAGATGTTGGTACAGTTAACTAAAAGGTACCCTTTAAAGGTAAAGGTACCCCTGCCCGTACGGGCCAGTCGTGTCCGTCTCTAGGGTTGTGCACTCATCTCACTTAAGAGGCCAGGAGCCAGCGCTGTCCGCAGACACTTCCGGGTCACGTGGCCAGCGTGACGAAGCTGCTCTGGCGAGCCAGCCCCAGCGCAGCACACGGAAACGCCGTTTACCTTCCCGCTATAAAGCGGTACCTATTTATCTACTTGCACTTAGGGGTGCTTTCGAACTGCTAGGTGGGCAGGAGCTGGAACCGAAAGATGGGAGCTCACCCCGCCACGGGAATTAGAACCACCGACCATACGATCGGCAAGTCCTAGGCACTGAGGTTTTACCCACAGCGCCACCTGGTACAGTTAACTACTTTGCACCAATTCAGAAACAAATCTAGACTGCTCCTACCTTTTCAGATTATCAGAATGCCATTTGGAACAGAAATTACCAATTCAAAACAGCACCTATGATTCCCAGCTTCCCTTCTGCACTAAGAAAACTGAACTTGTGCTCCTCTAAACCTTCAGAATACACAGGCCCCTTAGCAGCTCTTGGCAGGTGAACCCAGAGCAGCCCCTTGTCTTTGACGCACCAAGAACCAAGCAAAGACAGAAGAGAAGCAACAGTGAGTTTGCAGCGGAGTAGGTTAGATGGTGGAAGCAACACAGAATGTGAAAGTACTTACAATGGCCTGGGCAGGATAGCCAGCAAGTCAGAAGGGAGAAAGAGAGGGCTGTTAGCATAGTGAGATTAGGGAAGTGATGAGGAAAAGAGGTCTGGGCAGAAGGTAATGGTGAACATTAGAACAGGCCACAGGCGAGGGGACACAGGGCTCTCAAACTGGGGCAAAACTACAGTTACAGCCTGTGAGTTCTTGCCCTCCCCCAAATAGGCAACAAGCCCATAAACCCTAGAAAAAAGGTTCTTAGCCAAATAGCACACCTTTGTCCAGCGTAGCTACAATAAACTGCAATTTAGCAGCTCCTAAAACCCACAAGTGTAGCCTTATCATGGAATTTGTATGTTCAAGGAATCTCTACCACCAGCATTATAGCAATCCTGTAAGCAGTAGTCAGTATCTGAGGATTAGCCCCAGTCCTTTTTCATTGTTTCGAGCCCCAAGGTAATTTGGGAGGCTAAAAACTGCCAATATACAGGTAGAGTTCCCCCACTTGGTACACAGAGAGCACACACTCCTAGATGTTGCAACAAAGATCTCATACAGCCCTGCTCCTTTGTTTTGTCTTGGTTTTAAGTCTCCGTTGAGAAACTGCCACCAGTTCCCATTACTGCCACCCTGTAAGAAGGTCTGGATTCAGGCTGAGAGTAGAGACCACCAGCCCCTGTGAAAATCTCCTTCAGAACCTCCCTGTGAGCCTGACTCTGACAAGGCCTCACAGAACCCTCTTTTCTCAAGCAAACTCACATCTTCTGCTTTGCTTCCTTGCTCCTGGAGGGCCCGTTGCAGCTCCTCTACTTGCACCTTGAGCTCAGTGATCTGTTGCTGGCTCAGTCTGGATAGAGAGAAGGGCAAATCAAATTAAAACAGGCAAGAGAAAAGCCAGCTGCAAGCAGCAACAAAGCCCACTGGACTGTCAGTACAGATGGCGCCTAGCAAAAAAGCTACTGTGATAAGTAGTACACCTTCAAATGGCTCTGTTTATTTCTGAGCCAGAGCAATGAGAGGAGAAGGGAGCTTGCCCCTCACTAGTTAACAAAGATAAGCTAGGACAAAATTCTATTTTTTAAAAAAATGTTAGTTTAACATTCCTAGTAGATCATGCAAACAGTGCTTCAGCTCAAGGACACTCCCCAGCTGACCATGCAAACATGGTTTCACTTGATGGGCCAACAGTAAGAGTTTCCCCACTGGTTTTTAGAACAGAAGGTAGAATATTGCCTACCAGATAAGAGGAAGAACAGTGAATAAAAATAATTCTAAATTAGAATTGCAAATTTATTAGCTGGTCAAAGGTTACGAGGGACTGGAGAAGGCAGGTTGGATCTCCTAAGACCAGTGGGGACAAACTGCAAACTTTCCAGCTTATTGGATACCTTTGCTGTGCCTCTAGCTGGTTCTTAGTACGGTTAGATTCCTCCAGCAGCCCTTGCAATTCAGTCTGCTGCAGCCGATAGGACAGCTCTTGTGCACATAACATCTTGTTCTCATGCTGCAGCCGCACAATGGTCTCCCTGGCCGCAAGAAACACAGAATGTTACGATTATTAGCTGGGGCATTATCCAATGTTGTGGACCACCACCACTTCCCAGCCCCAGCCCCTGCTTCATGTGGGCCCATTCTTGACTCTTTCCCCCACTCCCAACCCTAAAAGCTGTACTAAAAGGCAGAACAGCTCATAGAGAGGATGCAATCTCTAGAACTGGGGGCCAAAGCAGAGCAATGCATACTGGGATAGACAGTATTCATAGAGATTACCATGCTGTATTATCTAGCATATACATTAGGAGCATTCACTCAGAGCCTGACCTTTTAAAGAATTTATCTCATAACTGTATGAAGCAGAAAACTGCACCCCAGTTTTCTTAAGCTTAAGTGAACAAGCTAAAGGTGATCCTGGGATGATACCTGTTTCATCTACAATATCAGAAAAATAAATCCAGGATAGCACCCCCCCACACACATACACCACTTTCTCTTTATCACCAAAAGGAAACCAGGGTAAGATTGACTCCAACCTCTGGCTGATGGAAGTAATCAAGTATAATTATGAATAACAGCAAGTCCCCAATTTCAAATAGGCCCCATAGGCTTTTGCCCTTCTGCCTCCAAGACAGGATCCCCAAGGGGGCAAAATTTACTTGAGTTCTGCTGGCATGATCTCAGCTGCTAAGTTATCCACAGGAGAAGCAATTTCTTCTAGGATGGTATCTGCAAGGCAGGGGGGGAGGAGAGAGAGAGAGAAACAGAAGATACATTTATTTTTCCTCTGGCTTTCTATCCAAAGGTACAGGTGTTGTTGGAGGGAAGGAGCCGATTGTTCCCAAATACTACCTTGCTATAAAGCACAACCCTCTAAGATGGGATCACTCAAGCTTTCCATGTCACTTGACCTAGCCAGGGCTGGACAACTCATCTACCCTGAGTTGGAGCAATAAAAGTGCAGTTATGGCTCCCAGCAGTATTAAGCAAAACATGGTCTGCACTGGCATCAAGAGAAATACATTTAAACAGGAGAAGAATGAAGGCTGAGAAAAGCCACACAGAGATGGGAGGTGAAACCTCACTTCAGGCAGCAGCCAACTACAAGGTCTTTCCCTACAAGCTGGTTCAGGCAAACGCATGACAGACCAAGCACACACACAGGCTGTAGGCAAAGCTCTTGGAGACAGGTGTGTGAGATCCTATCAGGCTTAGCCTAACATTTAATTTATATAATTTCTTTACCACCCTTCATTAAAAGAGATCCTAGGGTGATTTACATATCAGAACAATTAAGATCACAAATCACATAATAAACATTAATTAAAATGAAACAGTAAAAAAGTTGTTCTGTATAGCTGCTCATAGAATTGTAGAGTTGGAAGGGACCACAAGGGCCATCCAGTTCAACCCCCAGCAATGCAGGAATCTTTTGCCCAACGTACGGCTCGAACTCATGACCCTGAGATTAAGAGTCTCATGCTCTACCAACTGAGCTATCCGTCCAGCTTATAAAAACAGTCCAAGCCATTAAAATCCTACCCTCTCAGCCCTCCTGTGGCTCCCAAGGAAGCTAACAGATAAGGGAATCCCCCTGCCCGTGCCTGTAGAAAGTTCTTAAAAATGAAAATGACAGCATTTAATTCATTTATTTTTACTGCACCCTTCCATCCCAAATGGAATCTTCAGGTGTAAATAATCATAGTAAAAAATATAAAATACATTCGCAAAAAGCAGCCGTAACAACCAAAAAGGAATCGCAAAATCAGAAGCACAACACTCAATCAGCAACTAAATCAAATTAAAGGACATTTCAATAAAATAAATGTCCAAACAATATGCTCTTACATCAACACCTGAATGCACAAAGAAGGGTCTAGCTGGATTTCCTGCCCTAGCCCCTGGGCCCACCCCGCAGTGCATTTCAGATGGAACAAATTTCCCCTAATGATTGCAGCATGTAGGCAATGTCCCCATCTCTCACTGTGGCTCTTCCGGTATTAACAAATGTTAAAAGTAGTTGGCTGCTAGTTTACTGTAACTTGAGTACACTTGGCCCTGTCAACACAAAGACATGTCCCTTTTCTCCTTAACTTCCAATCATTGTTCTGAGGCAGACTTTATTGGATTTCATTGGGGTGGGGAAGACTTCTGATACTCACCTGCTTGGTTTAGGAATTTCTGCTGCACCTGAGCACATCGCAGTTCTTCATTGGCTTCCCGTAAAGCATCCCGCTCTTCAATCAGCCTCTAAGGAAAAAGGGTCAGGAATCACCCCAGGAAAAGGACCACTTAAGCTATGGTGGGCTGATGCCTTATTGTACTACATTGTCCAAGTAACAGAAACTAGATGCTACTCCTGCCAGATTTCCCTATTCTTGCCACAAGACTAGGAGTAGAGAATCTCAAGCCAAATACAGCCTTCAAGGCTCTCTGACATTTGGGACTCGCCCCACATGCTCTCCAGGCCTGCTCTGTGCCCTACTTTACCAGGCTAGAATGAGCCAATGAAATGGGATAATGGATGGGTAGATAGGTGGTGCATTTGTGTGCATATATAAAAAATCTGTATGGACATACCTATATCTATACACACCCACCGACCACCAAGCTCGAGCTTTTGCGCAGCCAGAATGCAGCCCTTTCAATGAAGAGAGAAGTCATATCCATTGCTTCACCCACTCTGGCCCCACCCACACTTGCATGCAACCTCCATAAGGCTGCCCATGAGAGGATGTGGCCCTCAAGCTGAAAAAGCTCCCTCACTCCTGGACTAGGCCTTCACCTGCAAGCCAAAGGAAACGCTCATCATCATCTTGTACCACAAGTTCTGCATTACCTCTTTTTCTTTTACCAGGGCCTCAAACTTCTCCTTGAGGTTCTTGAACTCAAACTGCCATTTCTCCGCCTTCAAAGCCTCATCTGCATGTTTGCTGTGGAGCTCTTGCACCTGGAAGAGGGAAGAGTAGGGGTTTGCTGTGCTTATGATCTTTGCCCTCCTCTCCTGCTGCAAAGCAATCAGCAACGCTGCTTTTCATTACAGGTTGTCTTGAATCTATGTTTAGTATTGAAGTCCTCCCAAACACCAAGAGTACAAGACTGTTTGAGACAACAGTTCTGCCTGCAAAGCCACAGCACAGCTACAGCTACCAGGTCAATCCTGGTCAAATGGGTTTTGCCTTTCTGGCTCCAATGGTGCTCCAATCTGTCTTTAGGATTCCTTCAGGACAGAGTATTATTGCAAGTGCATTCTGAAGGCTGCAGTCTGCTCAAATGCATTCTCTTATTAACACCAACTCACCTGTCTCTTATGTGCCTCCAGCTGCACACGGACAGCATTCGCACGCCGAAGCTCCTCCTCCAGCTCACAAGTGCGCTGCATGTAGACGGTGTTTCTTTCCTCAAGCAGCCGAACCTGCCGCCGCAGGTCACCCAGGTCTTCCAGCTTCTTCTTGTAGGAGTCCACCATAGCCTCCAGCCGTCCCACCTTGTCTGAGGAGTGACTGCAGAACATCAGGATATAGATATAAGTATAGGTATCTTTTACAGATTTTAATGTCAGGTAACTCTGACTTTATTGGATAAAAAGTGGAGGGACAGAAAGTAACTCTACCAGCTATAGAAAACAACTGTGTAAGCAGGAATTGCTGCAGCAAGGTCAAAGGGTGCCAAAAACTGAAACAATAATGGATAAGCAACGAGTATCCCATGCATTTTAAGGCAAACATTCTAAGTTGGATTGTTGCAAACAAATTACTGTATAGTTAAATGGTAACTGTCCTTTGCTGGTTTGGACACAACAAACAAATAGTAAAGCATTCAATTCCCCACTTCTCCTTCCAGCCACTGGGATGTGATGATAGAAGAGAAGAGGGCACATGAAAGCCCAAGGCTTGCTGATGCTCTTTTACATCACATGAAGTTATGGGTCAGTGCATCTATTTTAGAACTGAAGCACTATGTCTACATTTCTGTGTGAAACAGTCCAAAAATTGACAAGTTACAACAAAACTTGAGTTTGCTTTAATGTATAGCAAAAAAAGAAATCTGTGTGAAGTTACCTAACAGCATGCTTTGTACAAAACTCACAAACACAGGAAAAGGAAGACTGGTAATAGTGAGAGGCTGCAATGAATGCTGTTCCAGCACAGAAACCCACCCCCCAAGAACAACTAACATTCTCAATTAAACCAAATTCTTAACACACAAGCTGCCCCACTTCCACCAAATTCCAGATAGCAGAGATTTTGATTATTCAGCAGTACTAATTGGATTCCAAGTAAGAAGCCACATTCCACATATTCACTCAAAACTCCTGGACTAATTTGCTTCTGCTTTTCCAGAACTTCAAGCATTGGAAGAGAGACAGCATTCATCAGGGCTCCAGTGTATAGGCATGAGCCACCCACAAACCCTCTAGTGGGACTGTCAACTCTTCTCCATAGCTGCATTCAACCATCAGCGGCTGTTTGGGAATCTGTTGCTCTGCCTTTTCAGTGGCAAAGATCACCGTGTTAAACTTAAGGATGTGTGCAAAAATGGGCTGTCTACCTAAGAGTGTCCAAATATGCAGAGAACCTCTGTTAGTCAGCAGCTGCAGTGGGAGGTTTGCCTATATGGTAACACAGCACACCTGAGGCCCAAGATTCACAAATTTGGAGTTTTGACACACAGCAGGCCCAGGCTGGACCATGGGCTGCTTCACAAGCCGTAACACATAACCCCCCAAAATACAAGGGTATATTCACAGTTCTTGCAGCCGAGGCATTGAGGCACACTCACCGCAGCACATCCATCTCGTCTTTCAGTGCCTGGGCTTCCTCAGCCAGGCTGGTCAGCTCCTCATTGCGGTGTTGAAGCTCCAGCACTTCCTTTTCGAGATCGTCACAGCGCACTCGGAAGTCATCTCTGCTGCTTTCCAGCCTGGCCAAAATACATCTAGTTAGCTAGACTTTTCTTCTAATTTTTCTCTGGACTCCACTACCCTTGGGCACATTGTCCTGAGGGCAATATAATCTCCCCACCCCAGTATCTGCCTTACCGGAAGTTCTCCTCTTGCAGCTGCTCTATCTGGGTTTGAAGCAGCAGCAACTTCTTGCCAGTGAGCCCAGCAGCATCGGACTCAAGCGAGCTTTTCTGCTCCCGGAGACTCTTGTTCTCCAGCGACAAAGTATTCTTTTCTTCCACCAGGATGGAGATCTGAGAGAAGGGAGGAGGAAGACTAGTTTCTAGGAGATGGCTAAGTAATGGAGCTCTAAGTCCAGCTAAGAACTTTGTGGATTCTACCAGGTCCTTCATAAGCCCAACCAGCCTGTGACATTCAACCTCATTCTACTAGTGCCCTAGAAAAAGGGGGAAGGAGCATAGCTCCTTAAGTCTTGGCTGTTCACTTCTTTCCCTTGGCTTTAAGCAGGCTGAAGTGAATCCTGCTCTCCCATTCTCTATCAAATTGCTACATGTAGCCACAAGCAATCGGTTCCTTTTGCTGCTCTAGCAGACCTGTCCCCAGATTTTGCAAAACTATGGAACCATACAGTGGGTAACAGAGTAGGCTTAACAGACATTTGCATGCATGTGCAAAATAATGTCTACAGCAGGCCTCCTGCCCCAACACGCACAGCAGCCATTGAAATTAGCCTCATCAGGACTCCTCTTGCACCAGCTCATTTGGCGGGAAGGAATTTCTATCATCAACACTGGTACTACTAAAGCACGTGTGAGCTACTGAAAGGAACTGCTAGCAAGCAAGTTCACTTCCTCTCTCTGCAAATCTGGCAGACTTTTTGCCAAAGACCTATGCTCCCTGAATGGAAGTGAAAACTTCATTACAGGCACCTACCGACCTGCTGCAGGGATCCAGAATTGCTACAAAGCTTAAATGCTGCCAAATGAAGAGGCCACAAAAAACCCCTCAGCCTGTATAGACATCCCCTAAATCTAAGTGATTCCAGAATCTTCATAGGCAGTTTAGAACCTAGAATGCGGAAATGTGGATTTGTAGCTGAATTAGTACAGAGTCTGAAAGCACTTTTAACTCAGGCCAGGCCCAACCCTGCTTCTGTACTGGGTGCAAGCAACTCCTCCAACACTCTCAAGCAGTTGTTAACTTGTCAACATGGCACATGCTCATGCAAGGAGGTTAGGCTGGCCCCACCAGGCATGGGGCTCCACTGCTGGGTGAGCAGGTTTGTTATCATAGGCAAGAGCATGGGAAGAGGGAAGACACTCACCTTCTTGAAGGGGGCTGCATCTCCAGGGGCACTTTAGCACCTTGGAGGAGTAAAGGGTTTGTTTTTGTAAAGGGAGTGAGATCAGCCTATCCTTTCTCAGGTCCCCCACAACCCACCCTTCATGAAATATCCAAAATCTCCACAGTTGTACTGTCTGCTCTTTAAATTTAGCCCCTCTGCCGGACACCAGTCTTGTTCATATGGCTTTAACAGGTAAAAAGAGGCATAAAGCCCAGGACCACTGAATCCAAGGTCAGCCCCAGAACTACCAAGCCGGTCTTGTTCTTTGTCCACAGCAATCTCAAAAACAATGAGGGAAAGGACAGCTGTGCATTAGGAGGGACACGGACTCACACACCACACTGCAGCCAAGCCCAGCTGTCTCCATGCAGCCCAGCAAGCTCACACCATCCACAAAGAACTGCACTTCCCACCCCACCCCAGAAACTGGACTGCATGAGGGAGGAACGGAAGGCAGGCCCTCACCTTGCCTTCATATAAGGAAAGACAGAATATCCAAATGCCCAGAATAGGCCCGGTCCCCAAACACCACCAACTCAGTGCACATAGAGCTGTGCAATATGGAGAGGCAGGCAGGGAGGGAAGGGGAGAGAAAGGATGGTAATCAAGACAGCAGTTCAGAAAATGGCATGTCGGGACTCCTGGAAAATTCCAGCACAGAATATATACCAGGGGCGGAGAACCTGTGGCCCTCCAAATGTTATTGGGAATCCTATCTCTCATCAGCCCCAGCCAGCATGGCTAGTGCTCAGAGGTGACAGACAATGCAGTCAACCAAATGTTACAAGACAACAGGTGTCCTACCCCTGATATATACTTCCCCATAACTTCCGAGGAAGGGCAGAACCCATTGGAGACCTGATGGTGCTCAGTATTTTTCCATTGTTCCTATGAAGAGTCTCCTGGCTTCCATCATCTGATGCACATTCTTTTAAGTCCACAGCAAACAGAGCTGGTTTCCACCTCCAATATTCTTGGCTCCCAAGAGGCACTCACCTGCTGCTCTAGGTCATGGCAGCGCTGGCGCATGTCATCCGTCTCCTCTAGGTCATCGCTGAGGAAGTAATACTTCCTGGACTACAAGGGAAAACCGGAAAGGTACAAGGAGTCAGTTAGTCAGTCAGTCAATAAAAGTCTATATACTACCACAGACACTGAGCAAGGCAAGCCACTCATAGTAGCCCAAGCCTAGCCTTCTTCCTTCGCATTACCTCATCTGGCCCCACCCCCCAAAAAAGGACCTCTTTCTCCATTCCTGCTCAGCCTACATCTATTGAATTTGCACCGTTAGGGCTCATGCCACCCACCCACTCTTAATATATATCACAAGTACCTGGCTGTCAAAGTTCCCATAAGTCTCTGAGCTCAGCGTGTCCGATGAATCTTTGTTTAAGAGCTGCAAAAGACAAAGAGGTTTGGTAACTGGTCACATAGAGGTGACTCACAGAACTTTCTAAGCCCTGTATTCCAGGAAGCAGGCATAGGTGAACTAGAACATCTTTCGGAACTTTCATCTAATGAGCACCAGGCCTGGCAGCAGGGAGTGGGCAGGACTTGGCGGGGGGCGGGGGCAGGGACTAGCACAAAAGTAGCATCATTACCTGGGAAGACGCAAGATTGTAGGTTGAGAATGAGGGGCACTTCCTGACCAGGGAGATCATTAGCAACACAAAGCAAGCATCCAGTTCCGGAGCCTAATGGCTTCACACTAGGCTGAAGGACACAGTCACACTCACCTCCTGTATTGCTGTCATAACAACATGCTGCACAGATTCCTCCAGGGTCATGATCTGCTGGATGTGATCTGCAAACAGATGAGGCTGGGCACTCAAATTACTCTCCAACTAGTTCCTCCCTCCTCTGGCCAGATTCCCTTCCCTGCCCCAAATCATGCAGCCATGAGGGTTGGTACAGCCTCCAGGAGAGGGGCCCAAAGTTCGATAAAGTATTTTTGTGGGTGTGGCAGACTGTCAGATCTCTGTCTGTCTGTCTGTCTCTCACTGCACCCTCCTTCTGTCTCAAGCTGTTTTAAGAAGCCGATATCCCAACTAGTATCAGGGGTGAAGAAAAGTGAGAGGAGAAAACCCAAGGAGAAAGATTGGAAGCTCCAGCTTCAGGAGATCCTGACGTTATATGAATGAGGCAAGAGCCACCTGAATAGAGAGGACTAATGAAGGGAAACTGTAAGTCCCTGTAAGAAGGACAGCAATGCCACAACAAGTAGAGCACCTGCTTCCTAGACCCCACCCACCCACGGCAGGTATTTAAAGCAGCCATTGCAGTCATCCTCATGGCACAGATGCCCATAAAGCTCCACTGTGACATCCCCCCATTGTAATTGTCATTTGCATACATATACCTTGCTTCCTCTCACAGCTGATGGCACAGCCCAGCACCAGCTGCAGTAGCTTGCCCAGCTCAGCTGTGTCAGACAGCTCTCCAACCAGAGCTACATCAGGCAGCAGCTGCTCCGGGACTTGGTGGCCCAGGACCTGAGAAGACAGCAGTGGATATAGCTTCGGACAGCCAGCAGACCTTTCACTGTTGCTGCCACCTACCTATTCCACCTATCTCACTGCGTCTGTGACAGCAATTTGCCTGGGAGAGGACAGGTTACTTTTCAGTATCTTTATCTTAGGTTTGAAATCTGCCACTGGTCCAGCACTAGTCTGTGGCAAGCTTCCAAGTGACCAAACAATGAAGCTTTTGAAACTGCAACAGCCTCTGTCAGTAGGCAATAAGTGACTACACAGGCATGTGAGGAAAGGTGAATATTTTTTTTTTTAAAGTTTTGGGCTAGTAACTTGGGTGGACTTGTTAGCAAGACTGCCTGTACTAAGGAGCATTTACTACTACTACTACTACTACTACACTGCAATCCCATTCTTCCTCCAAACAGCTCAGGATAGCATATATAGTTTTCCCACTGTTTTATCCCTGTGAGTGTATAGATTAGGCTAAGAGGTAGACCCAAAATCACCACCCAGGAAGGTTGGAGTTAATCAGGGATTTGAAACAAAATCAGGGATTTGAAACAAAATCTCCCCAGTCTAAGTCTCACTTGCCACTCCACTGGCTATCTTGGGAGTTCTGTACATAGAGAAAGGCACATCCATAGAAAACCAATAACATTTACCCAGCTTTTCTAGAGCAGAGCTATTTCTATTATTATTTATTATCATTATTCAATTTATTACCTACCCTTCACCAGCAGGTCCCTGGGCAGACTACAACAATCTAAAATTCAGTATTAAAACCAGCTAAAACTAATTACCATCAAAGGGATAGGTGGGTCCTGGAAAAAAAGAATGTTAGGCTGGAACCATGAGCTCCATCTTTCAGTGATGGCTTCAATACAGCCAGGCTGAGTGATTACAGTGGTGCCCCGCAAGACGAATGCCTCGCAAGACGGAAAACCCGCTAGACGAAAGGGTTTTCCGTTTTTGAGCTGCTTCGCAAGACGATTTTCCCCATGGGCTTGCTTTGCAAGACGAAAACGTCTTGCGAGTGTTCCGATTGTTTTCCGCTCCCTCCCCTTTTTCTAAGCCGCTAATAGCCTTTTAGCCGCTAATCCGCTAAGCCTTTAATAGCTGCTAAGCCTTTAATAGCCGCTAAACCGCTAATAGCGCTAATCCGCTAAGCCGCTAATAGGGTTGCTTCGCAAGACGAAATAACCGCTAGACGAAGAGACTCGCGGAACGGATTAATTTCATCTTGCGAGGCATCACTGTATCAGAGTTTTGTCCCTTGGCATTCACCTGCTGCTCTACTGCCCAAGTAGAGACCCTTAACTTTCATTGGAGGCTTGGGCCATGCCCTGAAATACATCACCACCATGCCAGCAAAGCCAAACCAGAACAGGTACTCACATCCTGGGAGTATTCAACCACACTCTGCAGGACCTTCTTCAAGTTGCTCACCTGGAGGCAAGATAGAGGATGAATGAACATAAATGTGCTGGTTTGTCAGAGTACGGAGACCTGTCATTCCCACTATATTTCCCCTTTCCAAAGGCCATACAGCCAACGAGCAAGACTCTGCTATTTCCCGTGCTGGTATGGAAAGGGAAAAAAAAAGCTGGTCATGCTCAGTCGTCTTCAGAACTACTCTGATGAGAGAGAAGAGTCCAGGGTTGATGCAGGACAGGCATCCAATTGGGGTGAAGAGCCCTTCCTACCAAATCCCACCCTCATCTTCAAATCACAAAGCTGGCTGATCAACCTAAGCCAGCTAAGAAACCCTGAAAATTGAACAACTCTGCTTTCCAGGTATTGCTAGGTCAGAGTCTCATGACTTCTGGAGTTCATTTCTTGGCAGTATTTGGGATTGCTAAGCATCTAGGTCTTAGAGACCACCACTCACCCCATTCTCACTTCATACCTTCAGCCTCCAGTTGTCACCAGCATCATCTTTAATCCTCAGGAGCCAGGTTTCATTGAACCAAGATGGGTCTCTGGAAATGAAAACCATAAAGCTGTTGCCTTTGGTTTGGGGGTGGAAAGCAAACTGAGCAACTTTGTGATCTTGCACATAAGCTTTGCGAAACAGATTCCATAGTGGCTTTTCACCAGTCTAGAGTCAAGCTCTGCTGTCTTCTGTCTCACAAACAGCTTCATTCACATTGTCCCAATGTTACAAAGAAGGCAACCACAGGAGCTTTCCTGCTGCTAAGCTGTTGTCTGTCCTTCTCTAGTATCAAACTGTCAAATTAACTCATTAGGGAGGGAATTCTGATTTCTGGCAGCACAAACTTAAATGGTCAACTTGCTAACCAGGGAAGCATCAAAGAGAGATTTGTGAGGGAGTGAGGGGAGAATTTGGCCATGCTGACCAGGATAACTCTTGTGAACACTCATTAAGATAACCACCACGACACTCACATTTTGTGCAGCACCTGGGCAATCGTGACCCCGCTGGCCAAATCCTGTTCTTTGGCACATGGCGATGGAACATGAAACGTCTGCAGCTGGAGGAAACAAATCAAATCAGCAAGTGAACACTTTAGGTGCAAAAATAGTGAATTCTTAGATCTGGGAACAGAGGAAGCCCATTCTGAACCAGCCTACAGGGGGGCACAACCTGAAATCTGCTAGGGCTGCTAGTGACAGTGTCAATATCAAAGAAGAAAAACACACTTTTTCTGGATAACTCATCTAATGGGAATATATCCATAAGAATGAAAACTGTGGAGTTACAAAGACTCTTGGCTGAAGGTGGCAACCCTATGTAGGTTTAGGTGCACTTAGGCTTCATGATTAGACACTGAGATCTTTAAAACCAAACTAGAAAATCTATACCAATAGATAAGTCTGCTGCTGCAAGACAACAGTGCCTGCCACACACATGCACCCCCCACACAATGAGCTCGGCACGAGTACTCCCACATGCCTGCAAGGCGCTGATATACACAATGAATCACTAAGCAGAGGCAGCCCAGCTGTCACGCTCACAGTCAGGGCATCCTTGAGTATAATGAAATAGAAGTCTTCCAAGCTACCTCCTGCCTCGAAAGCAGCTACAGGATTTACACCTAGGAGATTTAGGAGTGGCCTTGGTCCTCTCCTCCAACATGCACACAGTCATCCCTGCTTGTTTTCCCATGATTTTAACCTTGCTTCCTCAATTGCAACTAACAGGCTGAACCAAACATTAAGGTTTTCATATTAACCAAAAAGATTACCAAAACAAGTAAGCTTTCTGTCTTTGAATTATCTAGTCCAATTTGGGGTTTTCTACAGGGTCAGATATTTCTCTTACCTACCTCGCTATTAAACAACACTCTCCTTTTGATTGTTAATGTGCCCTGTTTGGAAGATGGTGGTTGCACTACATCCAGTGAATGCTACAAACACTCCACCTTCCTCTGTATTTTGGGTACCTCCCCCTTAAAATTTCATTTGGTTGATGTCCTAATTCTTATGGTTCTCAACTGAAACAGCTACCAGTAAGTGGCAATACCTTAAATTGGATTAGGTCCTATTTGTGTCAAATTATCAGCCTCTCAAGTTAAACTGAACTCTCAGTCGTGCAGAAATCAGATCCCATAGCTCTCTTATTCCCTGGAATCAACATGTTTAGACCAAACTTACATTTTAGGAAACCATGTGTGCCTACCTTCTCCAAATTGTTTACCCCTCTTAATAGAAGTCCCATCAACTACCTGCATGAGCTAAAGTACTGATGTTTTTCCTGAGATACTGCATCCCATATAAACACAAGTATCAGCGACTGACATTGGACCTCAGCATGCCTAAGAGTAGAAGGGTCTCTCCTGCTGGGGGCAGTCTTTACAGGTCTTGCCATGTGAAAGCATCCTAAAGTGGTCCATCTTAGAGCTCTGGCTAATAACATTACAGCACATGAGCATCCACCTTCCCATCAGATCTCGCTTGGGTACCAACTCCAGCCTTCTCACACAAGGCTGACAGATGCCTGAGTCTTACTGGAGAAATCAGCATTCCATTCTGAATCTGGAAGAAATGCCAGCCATCTTGCATTAGTAAATTATTTCCTAAATATCCAGGTCCCATAAACAAAAGACCCTTCCTTGTTAGCCAAGAACCCCCAACAGCATCTGTGGACTCAGGCACAGAGGTACTGAGGAAAAACAGTGTTAGGGCTGCTCAATTCAGCGTAAACAAAGACTCCTGTGTTTTTAATACTTGTGCAGGAGAGACAAGCTTGACAGGTTCAGCTCCTCCTCTCTTACTGCTGCAATGCTATGAAAGGCTGATCATACCAAAATCCTCCCTTGTATGACAGCTGTTGCAAATAGAATCTAGAAACAACAACTCCAGTATTTTCTGCCCTGGGCAGAGATAGAAGCATCCGGCATCTTTGGCATGGTGGGTTAGGGAGAAGGTGATTAGCAATGGAAGAACAAAGTTTTCTCATTACAGCTATTAGTGATAAACAGGACATAGGGCAATCTAACCAGGAAGCTCTTGGGAGGGCAGAGCAGCAGCCACTCTTAATAAGCCAAGCAGCCATTCTTTAAGTCAGGCACAAAGGTATGTGCTGCTCTAGTTGTTCAAACACTAGTTTTTCCAGCAAAAACTAAAAATCATTTAAATCTAAAATATGACAACAATGAAGTACGCAAATATAAATATCACACAAATATAATACTTCAAAAAAGCCTCCAGTTGGCTTTAATTGCAAAAGAAAAAGTTTTCCAGAAATATTTTCCTTGAGCAAGTTGGTGAAGTTTCTGAGTCAAAATCCACTTATTCTTCACCATCTTAATGCAAAAAACAAAAAGTCTTGTGGTACTTTAAAGTAGGAGGATGGTATTCAATTAAATAATTGTGAGAGGGGAATGACTTCCACTTGTGTAAAAATATTTCCCTCCTCTGCCCCCCTGCACCTCTCCCACGCTATCCCCAGATCTGCTCTAGAGAGTTGAGGGAACCCCCAGAACAGATTTGGGGAGTACATTGTGAGGGGGGGAAGTATTGTTGCACAAACAGAAGTTGTTCTTCTCACACATAGGAGTGCTCTGAATACTGTACAACCCTAACAAATTTACTATGGCATAAGCTTTTGTGAACTACTACATCAGATGCATGAATTGTTAACCCAAGTTAGGAGTTACACACGGTGTGGGGGGAGTGAGTGAAGGAGAAAGTCAGCAATGAGGTAAGCAGCAGGGGTAGAAAGAAACGCACTGCAAAAGGTACAGACTGTGGCAATTACAGTAATGCTTAAAGTTGTCACAGTAACAATTCACAAAGCATGGTTGATTATCATGAAAGCATCCTGACATTCGTAAGCTACTTCAACACACACAATAGGACAAAACCCTGTTACCTTGATTTGGCTCACAGGTGACACAACTGAACAATTCAGTAGTTTTCAGATTGTAGACTTTATTACACATGTGGCCCAAAAGCATGAACATTTGTCAGACCCCTGAATCTTCTACTCAAAACACTGAATCAAATTAATGGACAAATAGCAGCTTCCACAAGGGTTCTCTCAAGAATAAGCAAATCAACAAAAATAAATGCTTTTTCCTTATTTCAGGATTGGGATGAAATGGTCCAGTTTGGAACTGGGCCCCAGTTGAGTAGCATATAAATATATTTCTAATAATCCAGTCTCTGGCTCTCTCATATATTTAACCTCACCAATTAGACTGGTCTGAACTATAGATTGAGCAAGTGCTGCCTTCTTTCTTTTTTTAACATTCCAAGTTGTTTTAAGTTTGTTCCTCTGATGAACTACAAACCTCTATGTCTTGTTCTACACATTTTTAAGCAGGCTGAACTAGATTCTCAATCTCACTCTCATTATGTCACTCCTTGGGGAGTTTGGCAAGATGGGAATTAATCAGATACCCTTCATTGTTCAGCATTTGGTGCTGGGCACAGCAGGTGGTGGGGAAAGAGAAAGAGAATCTCAAGGAACAGCAGCCAACAGTTGGAAGCCCTAATCATTCCATTTGGACACGAAAGAAAAAGCTAGTTTAAGGGAGTGGGTGGAGGGAACGGAGAAAATCCACAGCGCCAGGGGGCAAAGAGCGCAAATGCAGAGTCATTATGTGTCGAGTGGAGCATACAAAAATAGCCCGAGGCTTTAAGGCAGACTTGCGGCACCGGGAGGTTTTTAAGAGGATTTGGGAGTTGAGGAGCGGAGTTGGGAGGTAGCCGGGAGGCCTCAAGACTTTCCTGGAAGAAACTCCAGGGGCTGAGCAACCGGTGCTGCTAAGTTCAGGCCTCCGCCGCGGACTTTAACCGACGTCCCTGCCGCCCGTGTTCACCAAACCAAGTGGTTATTACAGGTGTCCATGCACACGATACATTCATACACCCCCCCCACGCATCCTCTGTCGGTGCATAATGCTTATGGGTGGAACAGCGGGTGTAAAGCACGTCCGTGAGAATGCAGAAACGTGAGCGGCAATTCCGGGTTAAACTAACCCGGAATAA
This sequence comes from Podarcis liolepis, assembly GCF_965112155.1. Lineage (NCBI taxonomy): Eukaryota > Metazoa > Chordata > Lepidosauria > Squamata > Lacertidae > Podarcis > Podarcis liolepis. Next base: position 44,444,318 of record NC_139555.1, read on the forward strand.
TAAAAAAGAGGGGCGCGTGTGGCCTTGTCGGCCATTCTTCCCCTTCCCCAAGGAAGGGTTATCCCAGGCGGCTGGGCGAGGAAGCCGGGCGGGAAGGCACCTGTTGAAGACGGGGGGGGGGCGGCAGTGGCAGCGGGGCTAACTCGGGGGGGGGCGCCCTATGGAGGTGGTGGCGGGAATCAGCCGAGCGGCGGCGGCGGGCGACCCCCCGCGCTCCAGCTCCCGGGCTTACCCAAGTGAGAAGCGCCCCGCAGCGCCCGGCCGGGCCCGTCTCGCTCATGGCTCCGGCGCTGCAAGCCGCGGTACTCCGAGCGCCACGCCCCCTGCTGGCCTAGAGCGGCCCCTTGCGCAGCCCGCGCGTGACGTCAGCCGCCCGCGCCCCGCCGTTGGCAGCTGGGGCGGAACCGGAGAGGCTCAGCCCCGCCCGCGAGGCACCGAGACGCTCTAGGACGAGCGAGGGGGCGTCAGGCGAGCGCTTATGACTGTATATGGCGAAGGGGATCGCTCGTGGGTGGGGTCGGTGCTTCACCCCTGGGGCGGCGGGGGGAACAGAAACCGAGGAGGTTCAGGGCCACCTGGGAGGCATGCCAGCTGCCTTGTTTTCTAAGCGTGTGGGCCGCTCGGTGGAAATGAACTCTGCACATGCTCATGGTCACGTTTCTCAATGACTTGTCCTACACGTGTTGAAAAGGTATTCCAGGAATTCTCAGTTTTCCGGGCCGTTCCAGCTCCACAGCGAGACGCAGCATACATGCCGAAGGCTCTGTAATAATGTGTGTGACAACAAACAGCCGACTTTATTAACAGGGGAAGAAGATTTTTTAATCTGGATTGATGCGAAATGAAAGGGGGCGCTATGAGGGAACAGATGTTTCAGCACCCGGCGCTGCAGGACCACAAGCTCCCGCCGGGGGACAGCAGTGTGCCTTCATTTGAGGCTGCTACCGTAGAGGAAACGACATGGGCGATGCCAGCTATGCAAAGCTTGTGTATGTTTGTGTGTGTGTGTGTGTGTCTGTGATTCGAAGGAATAACTTTCATGCCTACTGCTGCCAAGGAGTTTCATTTTATATGGGCAAGAAGAAGGCGGAAGAACGTTGCCTGTTTCATATCCCAGCTGCTGAGGCTGAATCGAGAGTGTTGCAGTCTAAGGAAAAGGACTCAAATCCTATCTTACTCTTTATTCACACTCCTTGCCTGTCTATTTCTTAGCCCCTGGTGGGCCACACAATGCTGCTAGGTAGCATTTATTTACCTGTGGTTCCAAAAGCCACACTCTTTCTGCTGTATAGTTTTGTTTTTAAAGATTCCCTCTTTGACATCCAAACTTATTTGCTGATCTGCTCAGTCACGACCCACAACTGTGGTGTACAGAGAGCACAGGGCTACTGTTTTACTGGAGAGTAAGTCCCATTAAAAGGGGCGCGGGTGGCGCTGTGGGTTACCCACAGAGCCTAGGATTTGCCGATCAGAAGGTTGGCGGTTTGAATCCCCGCGACGGGGTGAGCTCCTGTTGCTCGGTCCCTGCTCCTGCCAACCTAGCAGTTCGAAAGCACGTCAAAGTGCAAATAGATAAATAGGTACCACTCCGGCGGGAAGGTAAACGGCATTTTCATGCGCTGCTCTGGTTCGCCAGAAGCGGGTTAGTCATGCTGGCCACATGACCCGGAAGCTGTATGCCGGCTCCCTTGGCCAATAAAGCGAGATGAGCGCCGCAACCTCAGAGTCGGTCACAACTGGACCTAATGGTCAGGGGCCCCTTTACTAAGTCCCATTGAACTGGGTTGGACTAATTCCTGCATAGGATTAGCCAACACAGCCCATCAAACACCACAAAGTACCGCAGAACAAAAACTAACCAAATGGGTCGGGGTTGGGGGACTTTTATCAGCCTGGGGGCCACATTCTCTCACGGACAAATTTCTTGGGACCACTTGCATTGCTGAGAGGGGCCAGAGGCAAGTAGGTAGGGTTATGGGTGTGATTCTTTGCCTTTGTACAGTAAGCCACATTCTAGGCATGCCAAAGGCAGAGATTTATATACACATATCGCTCTCCATCTAGGCAAGCAAGGGCCATTTTTTACAGTTCAAGAGCACTTTCCAGCCAGGCAAAACCTTTTGAAGAGAGTGTGGAGGGGGGCATGGCTTGGGGACAGTTCAGAAGACGGATAAAGGGCCACATTTGACCTCCAGGACTAAGGTTCTCCCACCTGACCCAGACAGACTTGCCAGCTATCAGGAAATCCTCACATTTTAGGTAAGTCCTGGGTTTGGATCTTGTTTGGTGTTTTAAGTTCTTATTTAAGGGAAACCATCTTGGGTGCGTGAAACATTTATTTGTTACAAGGGCATATTGCCTTTCCAAGGCGCATAGCACTTTGTTTTAATCCTAAAGCAGCCCTGTGAGGTAGGATAGGCTGAAAGATTGCCGTTCTCTTATGGCCACCCAGTTTGCTTCATCATTAAGTAGCAATGAGACTTTTTGCTTCTCACACCCCAGCCCAACACTCCTGCCTATTGTGCCACACTAGCTGCCGTGGAGCATTTGGCAAATGTATGCCTCCTCAACAGGAGCCTTGTGTTTTATTCTCTCACATCCCCCGCCTCATGCAACCGCGGAGATGAAAAACAAACTCCATGTGGGAAAGTTCCCAGCCGGGTTATTTTGGCTGCCTTGGGTGGAAACGTGTTATCGGCCTATGTGACTCAGGAGCAACTCAGACACCGTCTGCTCCCAGCTTCCCTTCCTGGGATGGCCTGGTATTAACCCATCCAGGGCTAGCAGGAGGTCAGTTCTGCTTCAACAAGCTTGCCCATAGGCTGTAAGGAAGGAACATGGGCTGTTTTTGTCCATGTCGTGCTTCGGCTGGTTTGGGGTGGCTTTCAGTCTTGAGCACCACCACTGCTATCTGAGAGTTGATGTAGTAGACTGGCGAGGAGGAGTGTGAACTGTGACCCAGAGCCTGTGTGGTGGTTAGTGTGTTGGACTAAGACCTAGTAGACCGAGGTTCTTCAAATCCCCACTCAGCCATGAAGCTCACTGGGTGAGCTTGGATCAATCATGGATCCTCAGCTTAACCTACCTCACAGGGTTGTTGTGAGGATAAAATGGAGTGGGAGAACCATGTACTTACTCCACGTTGAGCTCCTCAGAGGAAAAAAATGGGGGATCGAAATGTAATAAATTAATTAATCCCCAGTTCGAATCCCTCCTCAGTCACAAACCAGGGCCTCAGTGGATTCTTGATCCCATTCCTCAACCCCATTCTTTGTATTTCTTTACAGCATTCAACCCCAACAGGATTGCCACCAGCTTTTTTTTTTAATTCTCAGTCTAATTTGTTTTTATATGACATTTAGTTGTTTTTTTAATTCTAAGTTTAATTTGTTTTTATATGGCATTTTTTATATGGCATTTATCTTTGGGCCTTTCCCCACCCCCCTGTAGAACTGGCAATTCTCTGTCTTCCTCCCTTTCCTAACCACACTGTAATACTCCTTACTGTTCAGGCAAGTCTTGGCATCCTTCAGGGCTTTATGTTGACAAGGAAATCTGCCCAAATCCACAAATGGAGTGTCTAGAGTGGGACTTTCTGGCAGGGATTTCCTTGTACGCAAGGGAGATGAAACTTGCACAGCATGCCTTATTCAGCCTTGCAAATTCTAGTCAACTAAAATTATTAATCCGTAACATTATTTTTTTTTACTTGCCCACCTGACCAGAGAGTTACTGGATTAGTGATTTGTGGTGTAAAAGAAACAAGTGCTATAAACATCCCTTGCTAGTTGCCTGGAAGCATTTTTTACCGCAAGCAACCAGGTGAATGAGTATTTACAAGCGAGCACAGAATCGTATTATTACTGCCCCTCCTCAGACATTCTCACACACCTTCTGTGCATGTTCACTTGCGCACACACTTTTGCTCTCATCTTTCTTCAGACACCATGTAAACAAACATGCTTTGTTACAGCTCTGAGGAGGCTCATGTTTTATAGCATGTTATAGACAGTACATACACAGATGCACTTTCCCACATACTACCCAAAGACAAGACCTTCCACATTCTGCATCAGTTGCTCGCAATGCACCACCACTCTTTGCACATTTGCAGAACATAAAAGCAACACTGTTTTCAGCCAAACATGCACTGTGCTAAACATACGCTGTGCCATGCTTTACACTGAGTGTTCCTCACCCCCCCAAACACACCCACAGGATGTAGTTAGTATACCCCTACATACTCCCACCTACCCTCTGCAGGCTTTGACAATTCACCCTATCACAAACCCCACACCACGTATATCACCCTCTCTGTGCACATATACACACACCCTGTCTCTGGCGTGCGGTTCCTTGGCAGCTGTTCTGCTCTAGGCACGTCCTAGTTGGAGAAGCCGCCCACACTTAAAAACAGATGATTTCACAGAAAAGCAAACAGGGGAGGCACAACAGGGGAGGAAGAATATTTAGGAATGGGAGTCAGAGGTCAGGAAAAGGGTCCTTAGCTGTCATTGTTTAGATACTTTGGCTGCTTTGAAGCAATCTCTCTGATTGTGGGGAATGGGAAAACAAGAGAAGAGGTTGGATGTCTTAGAATATATTTATATAGCAATTCATTGCTTAGCACTGGTGTACAATTGCCTCTGAAGTGTGGTGCATTACCCATTCGGACAGAACGGAACAACACCCAGCTCTGGAACAGGAAGTGATTAATTCTATGAAGAGCAGCCAGGGAATTTTAGGGAGCAGGAAGAGCAGAAACGGCTGGTTGGGCAGTGAGCCAGAATTCTGGGGCTTGTACCCCAGCTCCCAGCCAATGTGTTCGGGCTTGGGGGTTATGTGACTTTTGAGAAGCAGGATACTCCACTCTCCTTGTGCCACAGTAGGATGCTAGGGTGAGGGCTGGTTCTAAGTGGACATAGGCACCCACAGCACAAGATCCCCCCAAATCCGCTCTCTTTTCTGTGCCCACTGTTTGAGTCTCAGAAGTCTGCAGCCAGCCCTGGCTCCTTACAAAACTGCCTCTCAAGCATCCCTCCCTCTCTCCCAACCAACTCAAGGCGTCATCTGTTCCGTCTGGTCTCTGCTTAGCGGTGGTATTCCAGCAGCTGGCAAAGCTGTAAACAGGCAGGTAGACAAGCCAACACCCCAGTGCTGAAGCCAAGTTGCTCCTACCTGGTCATTAACTCCCAGTTTGCTAATGACCTTTAATAGCTGCTAATTACAGCCTGGGCAAGGGAGGGACAGAGCCAGGTGCCAGTGTCCAGATCAGAGAGATCCAGAGCATGTTTAGGGGCTGAGGGATGCTGTAGGGCCGGAGAGGGTGGGAAGGGAAGAAGCAGACCCAAAGGAGAAAGAGAGAGGTGGAGAATGTGTGAGTTGGGGAAGGGCTGTACCTCAGTGGTAGAAGGTCCCAGTTTCAATCCCCATCATCTCCAGGTAGGGCAGGGAGAAGTCCCTCTCTGAAGGCCTGGAAAGCTGCCTGTCAGCATAGTATTGAGCTGGATAGAGCAATGGTCTAACCTGGTATGAGGCAGCTTCCTATCTTTTTATGTCCCTTGGTGGACTGACTTTGGAGGCAGCCGTCCCAGGAGGACACAGCTGAATGAACCTAGCACAGCGAGGCCCCTGCTTTAGTCTCCAGTTGGGATTTCCCAGCTGGCAGTGAGGGGCAGAGAGAGTCCATTTGGGGCTGTCCCTAAGGTCAGAACAGGGAACTACATAAATGATCCAGCAATAAAGTCACCCACCCCATTTCTGGACCATTTGATGCCCCTGTTTAGGTTGGGATCTGCATAGGGCAGGATCTTGTAGTCTGAGATTAGCAGGTGTTGGGAGAAGGAGAAGAGGATTGTGGCAATGAGGCATGGACTACTTTCCCTTATTTTGAACAGGGTTGTTATTCTGTCAGCCTGTCATACCTACTTTTGGAGCACATCTAGGATGCACTTTTATCTGTTTATTGCATTTATATCCCACTGTTTTTCCTCCCCCTGAGGAGCTGAAGGTGACGTCCATGGTTCTCCCTTGCCTCATTTACACCTCACAACAATCCTGTGAGGTAGCTTAGGCTAAGAGGCAGGGACTGACCCAAGGTCCCCCTTTGAGCTTCATGGCTGAGTCGGGATTTGTACCCTGGTCTCCCAAGTCCTAGTCCGACACTGGCTCCAACCACTATACTACACATGGGTGAGGATGAGATGGAGATGTCTTCCCGAATTGCTCCTTCCTTAGAGCCAAGAAATCCATAACTGCTTGGCCGCTGTGAAGTGGGAGAGCATTCGCAGTGAAATTAGTTGCAGCCAAGAGACAGTAAAATATGTCTTTGGGCTGTCCAAAAAACAAGAGTGCTTGGACTGGGATCAAAACACATCCACGCATCTCTCTCCTCCTCCTCCTCCTCCTCCTCACCCAGCAGATGTTCTCACCAGAGACCCCTCTCCCACCCTTGCCAATGCCCACTTCAGAGCAGCCACGGCTCTGACCCCGGCTAGCATACAGAGCCTTTCCCGGCAGGCAAGTGGCTGAGCCCAGGGCCCTGCTGGGAAGGGAAGTCTGCTCTCTGTGACTCATGCACTGGGCGAGGCAATCCCCCCTCCCTTCGTGACCGCAGCCACCACCAGGCTGTAGTCCAGATAGCAGCGGGGAGGAGGGAGGTGAAACACAGCACGCATGCACGCACGCACACACAAGAGAGCTCAACTCAATCCTTCCCTCCTTCTCTCTGTATACTTGGATGGCTCCCCTAGAATCCCCATGTGTTGCAGGCAGTGTGTTTGCCATAAGAGCTGTACACTACTTTCTAATGTGCACATACAAATGTTTGTTTAGTGCTGTGTGTGCATGTGTGCATGTATATAGAGCATCTGGCCTTGAATGCATATGTGGTGTGTATGTGTTACAGAAGAGGAGTGGCATACAAATCTGTTGTGTTTTATTTTTTAATGCATCCTTTTTCTGTAACATGGCAAGTAGTGTGTGTGTTATGTCTGGCTGGGTTGCATATAGTGTGTCTCTGGGTGTACGCACACACACCTTGGATTTGTGAATGGTGCTCTGTTACTGCAGCCCTATGTTTTGTGCTTGTGAACTTGGATCCCCAAGTTCTCAGGCTGTGTACACGTGTATACATTTCTGAAAACTGTGCAACCGCTTGGATTTATGAGTTTTGCTGTATGTAGTACCACAAACTTCTGTCCATTTTGCCTTGTACATCATTTAGGATAACTATTTCCATGGTTTTGTTAATTGGCTGTGCCTTACCTCCAGTGCAGTGTGTCACGTATGTTCTGTGACCGTGTGTCTTTCTGGGAAGTGTTGTTTTGTGTGGTTGTGCCTCTGTGGCTGTCGGGCTAAGTGCATCTGAGGCTTCGCTACAGGTAAAGGCAGGTGGTGTACCCAGTGACCTTGTTTCCTTCACCCCTTGCTGTGGCATGCGAAGGGAAGCAGTCGGGACTTGCAGTGGGAGGAGAACAGAGAGAGGAGCCCGGCTAGCACAGCTCCCTGTTCCCATGACAGCAAGGAGACCGTGAATTGGGACATATCCCCACACCCATTATGGCGCAAGTTTTGCTTATGTCACACACCATTGCCATGGTAGCAGCTGCTTCCTTTATTGTCTGGCAGATCCCGGGACCTCAACAATGAACTTCCTGTCATGGGAGGGAAGGAGCTTCCCAGCTGGGGGTGGAAAGGGAAGGGGCAAAGGTGACTGCTAGGACCTGAGGCCTTTCTACCTAGAGGGCTTTGGGTTCAGCCAGCTGCATAAACCACGTACCAAACAAGATCCACTACCAGCACAAGATCCACTCTCCAAATTATAGCCGTTTCCCACCCCCAATCACTTTTCTTCTGCCAATAACACAACATGTACATGGCTTATCCTCAGTGTGGTGTTCCTTGTTGTTTTCGATAGCCCCAAAGTCCAGACCCTTATGTCTTTATAGGTTGCCTCCCTGCAGGGGACAGGCCTGGTGCCAGTGTGGAGCTTGATATTCGAGAACATACCCCCCACTCCCAGCTTCACTCTCTTAACTGGGCTTGGTCTAGCACAGCTGCTGGGAAAGGGAGCGGAGCTGAGCTGACGCAGGGATAGTGTGTGGGGAGCAGCTCCCAGGCCTTGGAGTGCAGCCCAGTTTGAGTTAACCCTTCCCTGAGCACCAATGCAGGATGTGCCAATCTGTGGGGGAGGCAGCACTTGCTTCCAGCTCTGTGGGCAAATGGCAGTGATTCACCATGGGATCCACCCACCCACCGTCCAGGATCCCCAGCTGTGTGCCATCGTAATGGGGAGCAAGGAGTAAGCCACCAAGGGGGCAAAAGAATGGGGCAAAGGCAAGTAAATAGAAACTGAATGAGAAGCATAGTATGTTACTGGCACTTCCTAAAGAGAGAAGACTTCCACATCTCTTTGCTTACTTACTAGGCACATATTTTACATGGATCTAAGATGATTTAGAGGGGAAAGAGGTGTTCTATCCAGTTTTCAAGCCCTCATGTCCCACCTTCTCCCACATCAGCCAGCTCTCCTAGCTGTGGTCCAGAATTGAATCAATATGTACACAGGGCACTTCCAAGTTGTTGCTGTTTTCAGGTGGGATTTGACCACATTCTAGTAATTATTCAGGTTGAGTAATATAGTTGATTGAGCAGGGGGTGGTCTTGCGTAACTCACCCACTTTCCCAAAATATCATATTTTTTTGCGATAAAGAAAGTAATGGGGAAAAGCACTTGGAAGTGTAGGATGACACTTGCCTTGATGCAACATCATGTAACCTCCCTATGAACAAATCAGAACGAATGCTCCTTAAATCAGGTCTGGGGAACCTTTGACCTCCAGATGTTGCTGAACTACAACTCCCATCAGCATTAGCAAGCATAGCCAATGACCCTAATTGATGGGGCTTGTAGTTCAGCAACTAAGGGCCTGTTTATGCACAGCTATTGTTCATGTGTTGCACAAGATCCAGGCATAAATGGCATTTCAACAAAAGGAAATGCTTCAGACCAGTAGTTTCCTAACAGTTCACACATGCAAGACAAACCTATCCACACAGAGATTTTCCTCGCTCCCCCAGTATTTTTATTTTTATTATTTTAATTTAGTGCTGCCATAAGCCATATCTATTATCTCTCAAAGTAGCATTTCTGTTGCAGGAGCATGATTTTCCCAGCAGTCAACCTGCAATATTTTGCCACTTGGGAAATATTATTCCAGCCCACCCATTGTGATTGTAAGTGGTGTGTGGGATATCATTAAGTGTGGCAGGCACCAAATGGATCGTGCCTGAATCTTTACAAAATTGTCTGGTTTTTTTCTTCGCTGTACCACTAAAGAATAGAGCACGCATGTGAACCGAGGTTTTAAAATAAAATACTAGCAAGGATTCCCTGTCATAGCCCTGTCATTTCATGAATGTTTTTATTTAGTGCTTGGAAGTCTGTGGACTTTATTTTCAGCTCCAGAGCATGAATTTCCCCTGTTTTTCTTTAACATCACAAAGAAGGAATATGACTGCCTTCGCTGCTACAGGTATCCCCTCCTTTCTCTTATGTAGGAGCAGAATACTGTATTGTGATACTGACGCCTAATGCATGCTAGTGCAAATATAACACTAGTGCTAAAATCCTGTGCCCAATTACCTGAGAGTAAGTCTGCTCAGTGGGAGGAAACTGATTTCTTGGATCCATATCTGCCCCAGGTTTGGTACAAAAACTACTTTGGTTGACATGTATCGGGAGAGAGAGGGAGCGTGGCCCTGTCGGTTTTCCTTGAGGTCTCAGTAGCTTTCAGTTTCATTCGCCATATAGTGGCTTTCTGGGGTAACTGTCTGAATTGGGAGTTGATGGGTACTGTGGTGCTTGGGGGATATAGCTCAGTTCTGTGGAATGGTCCTGTTTAGAGTTTCTCAGGTGTTCTCTCCCATGTATTTAACATGAAGCCACTGGGTGTGGTCATTCTGAGCTCTGTAGCACATTATCATCAGTACACTGAGAATGTGGGGCTCTGAATTCTCCTTTTCATCTTCGGCTGGTGAGGTGGTGGATCTGCTGAACTGTTGTCTGGTCATAGCAATAGACTGGATGAAGGTCAATAAACCTAAGCTCAGTCCAGACATGACCAAAATGCTATTATTGCGTGGTTCCTCTGAGCAAAGGAACAGTCTCTGGCATGTTCTAGATGGGGTCATACTTCAGGGTTCTCCTGAATCTATTACTGACACTTGAGGCACACTGAGGTGGCCTCAGTTGTGCAGAATGCTCCCCCCCCCCCAGCTACAGCTGGTAGCCTAGCTATACCCTTTTCTGGCCAGGAATAATTTGACTTTAGGAACCTACAGATTAGAGAACAAAAAGGCCTGTACGTGAAGGTGCCTCTGAAGATGGTTTGGAAACTGCAGCATATGCAGAATGCCCAGGTCATATTGCTGTCTGAGAGTCCGCAGTTTGGCATAGCACCTGTCTTAGTACAACTGCAGTGGCTGCCTATACAGCCATACCTCGGGTTAAATATGCTTCAGGTTGAGCGTTTTCAAGTTACGCCCCGCGGCAACCCGGAAGTAACAGAGCATGTTACTTCCGGGTTTCGCTGCTTGCGCATGCGCAGACACTCAAAATGACGTCATGCGCGAAAGCAGCAAAACGTGACGTGCACAGTCGCATGTTACGTTCTACTCAGGATGCAAACGGGGCTCCGGAACGGATCCCGTTCACATCCAGAAGTACCACTGTATACAATTTTGAGCCCATTTAAAAAGTGCTACTTTAAACCTATAAAGCTTTATACAGTTTGAGACCTCAATACCTAAAAGAACGCTTCTCCTGGCATGAAACTACCTGGGCCCTTAGATAATCATCCATGGCCTTTCTCCTTATGCCTCCCTTCAAGAGAGATTTGGCGGGTGGCAACAAGGCAGGTAGTTGTGTCCCCCATCCCACTCTATGGAATGCTCTTCCCAGAAAGGCCCCCCTAGCACCAACACTTACCATTACTGTATTCTTTTTGCGCCTGGCTTTCTTATTCTCCTGAGCATGTGATAGAATACGATGAGACAGTTGCCTTGGCTTATTTGTTGGGCATGTCCTGAGTTGTTGATAATCTTTTTGTTTTTGGAGATCAATGTGCTTTTTAACGTTGCTTCATATTTCTGATAAGTCACCAAGAATTAGACAACTAACAAATTAATTAAATTAATGATGAAGTAATCTCCTAGGCCCATTAGTCTGAGAATGATCAGATGGTGCCACCTACAAACACCCCCTCCCCCCAATGATGCTCAAATCAGCTAAGGACTTTTTCACGTTACCAAATTCATACTAAGGCTTATTCCTATATAGACATTTCTACCATGCTGTTCTAAAGCAACTGTTAATCAAGGAAGCATGCAACAATTAAAACCAACAAATCATCATAAAATATTGTTATTTAAAAAATGCAAGGTGGACAAGCATAGCAGTTTGTTGGCTGGTCGTCCAATCAGGGGACAAGAGAGATAAAGAAACAAAAATCATCCTGAGAGAATTTTTTGCTTTCAGACCTCTTGCCTAAGAACCAAGGGCCAAGACTAGCTTCTTTTCCTCTTGGCTCTTAAAGAAAAGAAGAATACCATCTGGGGTTTATCAGATCCTGTCATAACAGGCCTTGGGAAAGCCTTAAAGACCTATTTGTTCTCTTTGGCTTTCTTTTGAGCTGTTGCTGTATTGGAGGGCTGGTGGCTGGATAGTTGGTTGATTACAATCACTGGTTTTATCAATGAACTGAGCAGGTTTCTGTACCTTCTCTTCTGTAAACAACATTAGGAGGGTTTCACTCACACTCCTCAAAATAGTTTAAATAATTGAAAATGAATTTCAACAGATTTTGTCCTGAAGCTGCAAAAACACACTAGGCTCTGCCTCAGCACTCACCCAAAGATGCTGCACCCTGCCCTGCCCCATGTATCCTGGAATCATTATGGAGTTCTGGATGCCAGATTTAAAAAAAATATTATTTCAAGAGGTGGCAAACCAGATTCCTACACATAAGCGAAGATAGGTGAACTCCGCATGTAGACAGTCATCTGAGAGGATCTTAAAGCATGTACTCTGCTGCACACCTTCTGTGCAGGAATTTGGAAACCTGTGGTGTTGCCTTACGTGGAAAATAGCAACAGTTGTGTGTTTTTGCAAATTCAGAGGCTGTTGTGGGGGGCAGGCCTTGTGTGTGTGATCCTACTCTTTCCTTGTGTATTCCAAACAAGAGGCTAGAAAGAGGAAGCCATAAGGCCCCCAGAATCCTCTTCAGTTTCCCGGCTGAATGTTATTTTTATTATTTATTAATTCATGAATCATGTTTTTAATGCCTGTCAAAGTGATTTACAAACACACACACACACACACACACACATGCTAGAAATAGTTTTAAAAACAGTACACCTACACCCCGGATATAGGTGTAAAAACAATGCAAAATGAACATCTAAGGCAGAGACTTTTTTTGCCCAGCTGGAAAAGCAAATAGCAGCATACAGTGGTACCTCGAGTTAAATACTTAATTTGTTCCGGAGGTCCGTTCTTAACCTGAAACTGTTCTTAACCTGAAGCACCACTTTAGCAAATAGGGCCTCCTTCTGCTGCCACGCCGCCGGAGCACGATTTCTGTTCTCATCCTGAAGCAAAGTTCTTAACCCGAGGTAATATTTCTGGGTTAGTGGAGTCTGTAACCTGAAGCGTATGTAACCCGAGGTACCACTGTATTTGTTTGCTGTCGGGTGCATAGGTAGTGGAAAGCCACAGGCAATCCTAAAGCATGTGCCTGTGTAATACATGCATTTGTCAAAGAATCCTAGATTTGTAGAGTGGGAAGAGACTGCAAGGGTCATCTAGTCCAACTCCCTGCAATGCAGGAATCTTTTGCCCAACGTGGGACTTCAAACCACGGCTCTGAAATTAAGAGTCTCATGCTCTACCAGCCAAGCTATTTGTCACACGCATGCACACTTTGTGTCTTTACATGTATGTGGAAGAAACATAATGTGTGAAGCAGCCCAAACGGGAAGAGGCAATTGAGAATGGATGTAGATTTTGTGGCAGGCCAGCGGCAGGGAATGAGAGGCATAACTTTTTGGATAGCACGAGGTGGGTGTGGGGATGGGGAAGCTTCCCACTGAGTCGATCCAGCTTCTTGTGCCCTATCCAGCTCCATCTGGCTCCGTCTGCACCTCCCTGCAGGGCCCCCTCCCCGCCCTTTGCAGCTGTGTCGCCTCCGGCTGGGAGCCATTTGGATTTTGCAAACTAAGCAAGGTCAGGCCAGGAGAAAATGTGGAAGCGACAGCCCTGGGGGAAAAGTAGGGTGCTGCAAGGGCACTCCCTTCAGCGTCAAAGCCTCCATAGCCGTGCTATTCCAGTGCCAGGAAGCACTGTAATTATTGGGGTCACGAGGCTATGCCTTTTGTAATAGCTGGCTCAATCCAAGCTTTCCCTTTTCCAAGCAGTGCGCCCCCAGTTGACTTAAGGCGGCAGCAGGGTGTAGCGCTCTGGAGAGAGGTGCCTGCTCCAGACAGCACTGAAACGCAGGCATTCGCAGCCATTCAGTTTGAGTAATTCCAGCCACCTCCTTCACTTCCTCTCCTAAATTGCCCAGCAGGATTGTTGTGTGGCAATTAAAGAGCAAGCTGCTCTCCGCCCCAGAGGCAGCTGCATCGCAGAGATCCCTTTATAAACAGCTGCTCATGCCCTAGAGAGAACTGTAAACTCAGCTCTGGGCAAGGAAGGCATCAGTGTTTAACTCAGTAAAGCTCTTTAATGTCTTCTGGCGGAAATGATACCGGACATTGTTGCCTGGTTCCTGCTTGCACACACAGAACTTCACTCTGTCCTCTCTGGGGCAAGCCAGAATTGTCCTAAATTATTTTCTTTCCATCTCATATCTATCCCCAGTCTCTGTTTTTGTCTCTTTGGAGATTATTGCCAACCATCGCCTCTATTATTATTATTATTATTATTATTATTATTATTATTATTATACCCCGCCCATCTGTCTGGGTTGCCCCAGCCACTCTGGGTGGCTACATAATAAAACATCAAACATTAAAAACTTCCCAATACAGTGCTGCCTTCAGATCTCTTCTTAAAGTTGTGTAGTTCTTTATCTCCTTGACATCTGATGGGAGGGAGTTCAGTATCCTCAAGGATTTCATTGCACACAGATCTGGAAACGTGGGTTTTACCATCCGTTTCCCACAGAATAATGTAGGAATCAATGGGAACCAGGTTTTCTTGTCTTGGACAAAAGGGGTACAGACCTGAATCATAGCGCTGGTAGGCCTCCTTTAGACACATTAATTCTCACCTCCACCCATTCCTCATTCTCCTATTAGGGTCCTTGGGGACTCTCCTTCCCATGTACATTGGTAACATTTTTATGTTATGTTATGCCATGCCAAGAAAGGGTGTTCTCACATTCTGTAATTCAATTGTAATATATTCAGGCCAGCTGGAGCCAGGGATGAGGAACCATTTCAGCCCAGGGGCTACATTCCTGTATGGGCAAACTTCCAGAGACCACATGCCAGTGGCGGGCTGCGCCAGAAGCATAAGAGGGTAGCGGGGGACATATGACCTGGGCAGAGGGGTGTGTGGCCTGGGGAAAGTCCTGAAGGCTAGAAAGAGAGTCCTGGAGAGCTGCAGTTGGACCCCGTGAGCCCCACCCTGAGCTGGAGCATTCATTGAGTTTTAAAGCATCTCACTTCCACTTTCTCTCTTGTACCAACAGCATCCACACATGCACACAAAAAAAGTGGCTCAAATGTGCTTCGTCATGTCAAAGTGCAGAGTATCAGAAAAGTATTTGGCCTCTTGTGCTTATTCAGGAATAGGACCTGGAATGTGAAATCCCTTGAACTCCATTTCTGGGATTGAGATCTGATTCCTAGAGCAGGAGGAAGCAGGGAGAACCAGAATGTCTGGGTTCTGTATGTCCTGTTCGGGAAAGGAAGGGGTTCTGGGTTTCCTAACTCTGTCAGTGACTCAGGCCGCAATCCAGTTATTCTAGACCATCCAGTTGCTTTTAATAGGGCCACTCCAGAATAAACGGTCTGTGGAATGAAACTTCAGTGTGTTCTTCCTCTCTTTGCTCTGTGTGCCCTGAGCCAGAATCAGTATCCTGTAGGAAAGTATAGGTGAACAATGACTCCATGGTTCAAGATTATTGGCAGTGTGAGACCAGCCATGTGCTGACTTGATCCTTGTCCATTTAGGCTGATTAAAGCAGCCAGGGGAATGGGTGAGGAGAATGGTAAATGCCTCCTTAGAGGAAGACATAGTTACATCTAACCTAAGGATCACTGTGACGAGACTACAACTGAAAAAACAAACACATTCTTTAGATCCCACTGTATTGGATAACTCCCCACCAGTCTCAGATTTGCCATTATTGGGCAAGTTTCCAAGTGGCACCTCAGTTTTTGTAAGGGGTTGTTTGTTTTTGATGAAACAAAAGACCCTTTTCTATCCGATTTCAGGCCTGGTATGGGGACTGAGACAGCTTGGGTTGCATTGGTGGGCAATATTTGTCAAGAATGTGACAGGCATAGTATGTCCCCATTGGTTCTGCTGGACCTCTCAATGATGTTCAGCTCCATGGACCATAGTATCCTTCTGGACTGACTGGTGAAGTCTTGAGTTTAGGAGGAGCTATTTTGTAACAGTTTCAGTCCTTCCTTGAAAGTCAATTCCAAAAGGTAGAGTTGGAGGATTTGGTGCCTTGGCCACTGGGTTATGGTGACATGTAGGGTTAGATCTTGTCCTCCTGATTATATAAATCTACATGAGGCCACTGATAGAGATCATACATGAATTCAGGGTGCACTGCTACCAATATTTAGATTACTCGCAACCTCACTTCATCCTTTTCATCTAACAAAATGAAAGCTGTTGATGTTCTAAAATCAATGAGTGGATGAGGGCTTTCAGTAACTGAAGCTTAACCCAGACAAGACAGTGGTGCTCCTAGTTAGAAAGGAGATGAATTCAGGAATAGGAATTCAAAGTGTTTTGAAGTGGCAGCTGCGGCCAGAAGTGCCTTTGGTCAGCTGAGGCTGCTGTGCCAGTTGCATCCTGAGGTCAGACCTGGCTACAGCAGCACATGCCTTAATCACATCTAGGTAGGATTATTGAAGCACACTTTATGTGAGGCTGAGTGCCTAGCTGTTGGACACAGGGCTCCAGTACAGGGCTATATAAATCATTTGTGGATGTGAGATAGGGGAATTAAATTATGTGTTGTCTCTGTGCACAAATATGAATATGACCTATGATCACTAGGTGGTCTTATACAAGCTGTTATTTCTTAGCTTGTCTCTCCCTTCCCATTTGCAGAATGGGGGATAATGACACTGATATTTTTTTTAATGGATTACAGCTACTGTATTTCCATACAGCAGTTTATTGTGGACTCAGTGCTGCTCATCCATGCAAAGGTCTCTCTTTTTTGGTACAGTCCACACAACATCCTCATCAAAACGCCATCCAATATCCCCCCCCCCCATTAAACCACATTTACCATTTCTGTGGGGTTTTATTTACTTACTGGATTTGCTGCATAAACTGTAAATCCAGTTTAAATGGGAAAATAATGCAGGATGGCATTTATATGAGGACTTTTGACAATTTGTATTTATTAAGTTTATATCCACCCATTCCTCCCAAAGGAGTCTAGGGTGGCAAACACTAAAGTAATGGAACAGCTGATAAAATAATAATAATAAATGAAACTGTAAAAAAAATAAAAAATCCACGCATGAGCAGCCCCAGACCACAGTAAACCACTCTGTGGAAGCACCTTAACTGCATGTGAAGCACTTTGAAGACTTGAAATCCCAATGCAAGTGTCAAGTATTTGTGTTGTAGCAAGCTCACAACTTATGCACATTCAACTTGTGCGCGTTCAGTTTTACACGTGGGGGAGGATACGAAAAAATAAAGTAGGTAGGGATCTGGGGGGAAATGACTTTGGCAATCCCCCCTGCCATTGAACTCAATGGTTTTTTTGTTTTTTACTATACACGATTTTGGCTTTAGAAGCGATCCCCGACACGTAACCCCCACATAAGTTGTGGGCTTACTGTACTGTTCCAAATGCACTGGAAACCAACCAGTGGGAACACCCTCCTGTACGCCCGGCTGTATATAGTGTACATTCATAGGCAGATCCTGCGTCAGAAGGCCCAGACTGGCCAGACTATTGCCTTGTCCTCTGGCTCTGTCCATCATGGTGTGGGGAAGCCCTGTGAGGTTTTGGTACTACACACGCCTCTTGTTCTCGTTTTGCATTGACATTTCTGTAAATTGGGGGGACGGGGACATAAAAGTTCGTTTTTATTCTTAGCAAAGGAAACCCTAACCTCACTCCTGCTCCTCCTCGCCGTATGTATAGACTGCAAGCGCACCTTCCTCCCCGTTTCCCGATACGAGTCAATGCGGTCTCCAAGTCATGTCATCTTTCCCTTATGTTCATGTACACACAAAACATTGACAGTGAGGAGGAGGGAGTCGGGGACGCGCCCGCAGATTTCCCTCCTTAGGAGCCCACGGGGGTTGCCCCCCCCCCGCGGAAGTCTTTAGCCCAGGAGCGCGCGGCGTTACTCTCCGGTGCGAGAGGCACTGTGCACGTGCACGTCGGAATTGCTCGCGGGTTCCGGGGTTACGCTCTGAAAAGCTTGTTCTGGAAGCTCGGCCAGTCGCAAGGCGAGGGTTTGTTTGTGTGTGTTGACTCTTAGCAGCCAGGCTACGTAGTTAGGGTCGCTTCCGCGCTGGGGGGGGGCGACACTGGAGGGGGGCTCTGCTCCGCGTTGGATCCGCAACTCAGTCTGAAAACTAGGACCGGGGAGGAGAAGGGAACGGCCCGCTTTGCTGCCCCTCCTTCCGGCCGTATTGTTAACCCCGGAGTGCCCGACCCCAAGGGACGTGGAACCTGAGCGGAGGAGGGGACAAGGGCAGCTCCCCGCCCCTGACTCGGCACTTTCTGTGCTGCTGACTTGGGGCTTTCGGGGATCCCTGCCGCCGCTCCCCGGCGAATGCGTCGGCACTGGCTCTGCCCCCGCAAAAGGGCAGCGGGTTCACCCGGGCTGCGTGCGCGCGCCTCGCCCTGCCCTCTCCCCTCCAGGATGTGAGCAGGGTTCCAGGAATGAGGTTGAACCCGTTGGGCCGGTCCCCGCCTGGAGGCCCCGGAACCTCATTCCCTGGCGCTGAGCAGGCCGGACCCGGGAGCCACAACCTCTTCCCAACGGGCTGGCCCGGTGCCAGACCCAGCGGCTCCTTGTCCCGGGCTTCGTTGGGTGGGAAAGATGGGCAGCTCCAGGCAGGGAACTTTGAAGGGGCTGGTGTGTGCCATTTCACACACACACTCTTTCTAATTGACCAAACAGCTCGTTTATGCTTCATGATAACTTGGCTTGTTAAAGCTTCGGGGGTCTCTCCGGTTTCTTAAGGAACTCCGTGCTTTACCTTCTTATTTTGCCATCGCCACGCTCCCACTTTACAGGAGGAGAAACTGAGGCTGAGAAATCATGACTCACGCAATGCTCCGTCACGCATTGCGCCGCACAGCAAACCCCTTCTTTGACGTGGGGCATAGTTCTCAAGAACAGATGAGATGTAAACCTGTTTCCAGATAGTACTCTTCAGGTTTCAAGAAGGGGCTCACATGATGGAATGCTCACACGCTACTAAGTTTTGAAAGCTAGTGTGTTGGCAAGATCCCTTTCTTTCTCTGTACAGGGAATTTGGTGTGTGTAGGTGTAATTCAGTCATGTGACATGGCACCATCCTGACACCAGTTTACTATCTCATCTGCTGTGAGAAGTAGGGAGCCACAGTCAGCTTCACTTCCCTGGCAATAGTACCCCTATAATATATGCTTTTGCATACAAAGCTTGTTGCAAACATGCCTTGTATTTTTTAAACAAACAAACACTTAAAGTATTTTATTTGTGTTGTTGTTTAGTCGTGTCCAACTCTTCGTGACCCCATGGACCAGAGCACACCAGGCACGCCTGTCTCCCACTGCCTCCCGCAGTTTGGTCAAACTCATGCTGGTAGCTTCAAGACTGGAGTACATTTTATTTGTATTCCACTCTTAATCCATGGCTAGGATTCCTGCTCCTTCAGGTTCATCATTCTGTCTACTAGTGTTGGTGTCCATTTTATGATGAACACCATGAACTTGGGAGATCAGGAGGAGCAGGGCTTTGGTGGTCCATTGCTAGAGATGAAAAATATATATATAAGGGATACTTGGGTGGTTTGGTCTCTGTAGCCTCTGAAACTGGGTATTTCAGAATGAAAGAACTTTAAAATAAGGGGTATTCCCTCAAATCATAAGACACCTAGCACCTCTAACCTCTTCTCTCTGCCCCATTCTCTGGGGGCAAGAGCACTGGGAGAGTCAGTGGAGGAGGGGAGTTGAAGGATCTTCTGGAGCAACAGCCTCTGTCTCTGACATCAGACACTTCCTCTCACTCTCAACCACTTCCTGAGCAGCAGCGCATTATTTTCTGCTGGTCGACTGCAAAGTAGAGACCGGGCATGGGGGGAGGGAATACATGCTTGCAAGCACATGGCAAGGGGATGGAGGGTTGGTTTTGCTGCATAACCTCTCCTGATTTTCTACCCTGAAATGTAAAACTTGGAAATAAGAGTTCACTTGCACTCCAGTGCTCGCAGTCTCAGCCTCCCTCCCCCACAGCAGCAGGAAGTCTGGAAGCTGGAGTTCTCTCTCTCGGCTCTGCTACCGACTCCCTTAAGTTCCTTGGGAAAGTCCCTGACACTCCCTAGCTCTTTTCCCCATTAGCTCAATAAGAATAACAATAAAAAACCGCTTGGAACCACCCATTTGATCTCTGACACGTTTAGGGCAGGGAGGTTTTAATGATTTTATCATCAGGATCCTTAATGAACATGGCAGGATTCTAGGTTTTGAAGCGGAGGTGATGTACTAGGGACAACTGCCAGACCCTTTAGCCCTATAGCTCTTGGGTACCCAGGTGTTCAGTGCTTGCCTCCTAGAACTGTCTGGAAGAGGCGCAGGAAAACATTGGCAGAGGCTCTTGATTCTCAAGGTGGGGCGGGGGATTGCTGAGGGGAACCCATTCTTTGTGGTTCAAGGCTGGCTCTGACTCATACCTGGGCTAGAATCTACTCTGCAAAGCTGACCCGACTAGAATACCCCTTCTGGATTGCCTGAACTGTCAACCTGTCCTCACATAACCTGTCTGGGCCTGTGGTTTGTCATGTTCTAACAAGGCTATGCCATCCCTTTCAAGTGTCCTACCCTGACTGAAGCGCATCCCTTTTTCTGACTGAGATTCTCACCATGTGTTTATGTTCTTCTCCATTTCTCTACCAGCATGTTTATCAGGCTGCTGGAGACTGTTGTGGTAGCAACCACAGAAACTACCAGCGAAACTCCTTCAGACATTGCAGGTTCCCTATATTTCTAGGCAGGATTGTGATTGTTAGAAAAATCTAACACATTCTCTCAAATACCTGTGTCCCCCTAGTTTTTCCAAAAGCAATTCCAATTTTACAGAGTGACTCACTTGTAAATGTCATCCCTGCTCTCTAGGGCCTTCTGATACAGGTTATCTGAATCACGACTTTGTGCCTGGGGAAGACATCTAGAACTGAGGATCAATAGAACTGAGTGGAACTGACTTTGTCTAGAATATGTTTCCCAGCTGGGTTTGGATGAACCTCTCCCTTTGGGGTAATACAGTGTGGGAAGGGATGGATGAGAGAAGAAATGGGGAGCCTTTGCCTCTTCATATGTTGTTGTGCTATAACTCCCAGCATTCCTGTTGTCTTGGGCTAATGGGAGTTAAGAGTCCAACAACATCTGGAGGGCCACAGCATCCCTGAATTAGAGCCAGCTTCACTTTACTGGGCCATGTGAATCTTCTGAACCCGGAGATCAAAACACTGGGAGACAATAGGTGTGATTCTTTGGAGAGAGTTGTGATGTTTAGCAGTATTTTGCAAACATTTAGGGTTCAGTTCACTCATGGGAGGAGGAGATTTTCAAAAAAAGGAAAGAAAGCCCAATTGCTCTTTCCATCCCAGCCTGTGCCATCCCACGCAGCTGTCTCCCAGCTGTGTAAAGGAGTATATTTATAGGAAGGAGAAGTTGAGCAGGCCTTAAAGTCCCTAAAATTCATGGGTGTCGGTCAAGCAGAGGAAGAGAAAAAACAGGAGGAAGAAAAGAACATTCAGAACCAGGGATCCTCGCAACAGAATAAAATGACTTGCAGCAGCCCTTGCCTCCTAATTAATTAATTAACCCCAACTTTTAAAAAAATCTGGAGTAACTACTGTTCTCCTGAAACATCACAATTAAAAATATGAACTGTACACACACACACACACACACACACACACACACACAGAGAGAGAGAGAGAGAGAGAGAAATGCTCTAAAAGTTGTATTACGGCTATTCTATATCTATCTGCCTATCTCTCTCTTAAAAACACATTTTTCAGCCAGCTCTTCAGCCAAAAGGGTTCCCAGAGCAGCTGACAAAGTTCACTAATAATTCATAATTAATTTACTGCAAATATGGGACACCCAAGGGGAAATAATGTGTGTTAAATCTGATCTTGAACATGAGAGTTGTTGATCCACCCTTGGATTCTTGCCATAGCCTAGCAAAAAACCAGTGCTACAGTTTTCATCTATCTGGTTTTAAATTTCTAAAAGGAGGTGTTGGGATTCATGCCTATCTGGAAGTCTTCCTACCCCCACCCCTGTACTCTTTATCACAGATACCCAACATCTGGTTGTGGTTACATATGCTACAATGAGATATTCTATAGCTATGTGCTCCAAACAAAGCCAGGGCTTTGGCACTGGAAACAGGTTCCCAAGCTAAGCCCTAATAAATCTTGTTATCCTTTCACTCCTTCTTTTGGTTAAAGCTTTGGTGTTACGTGTACTTGGAAAAGTTCTCCATTTAACACCTTCAAGGAGTAACCCCCATTCAACACAATGGGACATTTCCAAGTAAACATGGTCAGGATTGTGCTGTAAAAGAAAAGGGAGGCTTGTAGAAGCAACAAAGCAACAAGAAGGGAAGTCCTCAGTTCCTGGGGGTTGGGAGGAATTGGCACCCTGCCTTAAAAATGCAGAGCAGAAAATCTTTAATAAAAACCATTTTTAAAAAAATGCAGAGCAGAACAGATGGACATGGCAAGCCCAGGACACTGGGCTCTCAAGCATGGAAGTCAAAACTTGAGATAAAAAAAGAGGTTTGGGGGTGGAGAGGCATACAAATATTAAAAGAACTGGGTTGTGGTTGGTGCTTCAAAGCAATAGTAAGAAGTAGAGACGAGGTTGGAAATACAAGATTTTAAAATTGTATTGTCAATTTCTGGGCTATGCCAATTAATGAACCTCACATTCAAACACACCATTCACATACACTGGTACCTCATATTACAAACTCCGCTAACCTGGAAGTAGTACCTCGGGTTAAGAACTTTGCCCCAGAATGAGAACAGAAATCATGCAGCGGCAGCAGGAGGCCTGATTAGCTAAAGTGGTATTTCACGTTAAGAATGGTTTCAGGTTAAGAATGGACCTCCAGAATGAATTTTCATAACCAGAGGTACCACTGTACTCAGACTTAAAAGTGATCAGAATGATGAGAACTTATCTGCACCCAGAAGCTCACACAAGCTATTTCTGGCCCTTTCTGCTGATAGTTCAACTCCTTAGCAGTTGGAGTGTTCTTCACTATTCTGTGACACTTCCGTCAACTCAGCCAATAGCAAAGGGGGCTAAATGCTTTGACATCCTTGCTTTTGTGACATCACTGCAATTCAGACACGGCTATGCAGTTCTAAACGACAGCAACCTGGGTACATACTGTAAATGTTCATCTTTGGGGGGGGGCAGACTCCTTGTGTCTTGGGGAAGGAGTTGTCAGGTGCGGGGTGCATAACAAAATGAGGATAAAGAATTTGGTGGCTAAGCAGATTATAGGAAGCCGCAGTGCAAAGCAGTGGGGAACCACTGGTGTAGGGGATGGTGGTAGGACTGCATGGGACTCAGTTCAGGCTTGAGGGTTTACCTTTTATAGTGTTTGTTTCCCCTATAATTAGCCAACTGTTCTTGTGCATTGAGAAAGCTCCAGGTGTGGCCAGTTAAAGGGCTTTAAGTGCTGACTCAGGCTTTGCCACCCCCTCCCCCTTTCTGTCCCCAAGATGCACTGGTCTGGCCAGTCTGGGTGCCAGGCCTGCTATTGTAGCAAAGCTTGGAGACGACGCCAACCTGGCGCCGTGCTCTGCCCAGCCCTGGCTAGCAGGGAGGCGGCTCTGGCCCAGATGCTCCTGTAGGGGCAGGTTTCTCCAGGGTGGAACGTGCCTGTGTGGAGTGAGGCTGGGCTGGAGACCTGGCGAGAGGGATCCTCCTCTAGGGAAGTATTTTGCATACCCACCGGCTTCTCTCAGCACCTTGGTAGACCTGACCAGCATCCCTAAACGGCTTTGTCAGTGAGCTTATGCTCACATCTGTCAGCAGGTCTTCATTCTGCTCTGCAGTCTGCCTGTGCTGAGATCTCGCGCCTTTAACAACAGAGGCTACAGGCATACATTCAGCAAGGGAAGCTTCCCCACTGTTGGATCACATTGCTAGGTGAAGCCGCACCTCCGGAAGCTGTTAAAGGCACACAGGGTCCTGTTAAAAAGAATGACAGTAAACAAACATTTGTGATTGTGACATAAGAAATATCTTTGATTACGGAACCACAATATAATTTATGATTAATTACATCTAACTATAATTTTTTTAAAATGTATTTTTTATTAAAGATTTCTTGGTTTACAAAAGTATGTGCAATGTCTCTTTTTTCAAGCTACATTTTCTACAGATCAGTTTCATTTGCTGAGACGTTAGTGTTACATTAGAAAGAAGAGGAGGAAAGAGGTGGAGGGGGCCATGGTGAGTGGAGTCGGGTGGCTCGCCAAGTGATTTGGGGCCAGTTTTCACTCTCGGCCTGGCCTACCTCATAGGATTGTAGTGAGAGAGAATAGAATGTGGAGTAGCAGTACTGTGAACACCACCTTGAGCTCCTTGGAGGAAAGGTGAAATACAAATGTAATAATGAATGAATAAATAGCTGACCTTGCCTCCAAAGAGCATACGTGATCCTTCCCCTTGCGCATTTTTTGTTGTCACAACAGCCCTGAGAGGAAGGTTAAGCCAAGACATAGTGACTGTCCTGGGGTCGCCTGGTGAGTTTCATGGCTGGGTGGGGTGGGGTGGTGGATTTGAATCCTAGCATTATAGATCCCAATCCTGCACTCTTATCACTGCAACACACTGGCTGTCATATTGTACCTTTTCTGCATTGCATGTGCGCAATGTTCCCCCCCTCTGCTTTAGGGATGACTCCTTCTTCCCTGATTTACTGCATTGGACTTACCTGCAACCTCCTGATACCGCCAAAGCTACCATGTACAAATGTAGGTGTTAAACAGACGGTATGAACAATACAGGAATTAAAGAATGTTTACAAAAAAGAAAAGAATGACAGTAGCCTTGTATGTTCAAACAACTGCCTTACTACATTGTTTGCTCATGCATGTGTGGGTTTGCCAATCCCACCCCCCGCCCCCTGGACAGAGCTCCTGTGCCTTTAATAGATGCAGGGCAGATAAAATTTATTGTCTTCCAGTGAAGACTTGGAATTTCATGAGAATGTGGTAGGACCCTAGAGATCCTCCACTCCAGTTTCTACATCGTAGTTTCCTAAACTTGGGTCTCCAGCTGTTGTTGGACTACAACTCCCATCATCCCTAGCTAGCAGAACCATTGGTCAAGGATGGTGGGTATTGTAGTCCAAAAACAGCTAGAGACCCAAGTTAGGGAAACCCTGTTCTACGTCCCCTTCAGTACTGCCCCCTCCACCTAAAATGTGCTTTTAAAATTCTGGATAAATCACAGGAGGATGTTGCGGGGGGGGTAGGTTCCGTTCTGCCTACCGCCCAGTTTGAAGGGCTGGTGGGAATGGCTCTTGCAACATGAACCCATGCCTCATTGCTGTGTGAGTCAAGCACAGGCAGGGCTAGACCTATTGTAAGCCATAGTAAGGTGGCTGTGTCAAGTGGCAGAGAGGGGTGGGGGAAGCACCACCAAATGTCCTCTGCACTATGAATGCATGGCGTGATCTAAGCAATATGAGGTTTCCAGATCCCGGGTGAAATACTAAATCCTTCTATGCCAGTTACTCTCAGCTATTTAATAATAGTGGGAAGAAGTTTTTATCTCCGAGAAGTATTGCATTATTGATACGAGCCTAGAGTCCTTAGCAGCATGAGTCTGTGTGAGTGGCTGTTCTTCTTTCTCTCCTGCAAAGACACTGTTGCTTGGCCCACCCTGCTTCTCAGGACTTTCTTGGGATAATTCCAAATATCCCATTTATTGACTGGCTTGGAAATCATCTTGATGATAGATGATACATATATTTTGTATGGCTGACTTGTATTTGGTATGTGTCCCCCCTCCTTTTTGTAAATATATGTTCAGTCGCTTCAGCTTTTGTTGCCACTGACAGCTGTCGAAGGGGATCAGATAGAATTTGGCAGGACATGTTGGAGGTGGCAGAGCTGGATTGCATTGTTCAGGTTCAGCAGGCAATTTTCATATCAACACATTTGTGGGTTCGAAGGCGGCCGCAGAAATAATGAGCCAATCTTGGAGGACGAGATCTTGATCCTGGAGTCTCACACTCAAGTTTGGCCATTTGCAGATTCCCCATTGAAATCTTTGTGCCAGGGAAAGGAGGAGTGTTGGAAGCTATGGAGCTGCAGCTGCAACTGTTATCTTCTAAGAGCGCAATACACAGTTTAATCATGGAAGAGTATTTTCCTGACAACACTAAGTTCTAGAAACCTAGATGCTTTAAAAATAAAATAAAACCCCAGGTGTCCTATCTATTTAATCAGAAGAGAAGTGCCATGAATGAAAGAGACGGGTGAGGAAAGCTTACATTCTGGCAATGGGACTATACTGTTAACACTTGGGATCTATCTATCTCATATACAGCATCCCACTGAAACCACTTAAAAACTCCTCAGCAGGAAGAAAAACAAGCATGCATTCTCATATAGACTTTGGGTGGAGGGCTTCCCACAAACAGGTTTTCATTTTTCTCTGCCTCGAAAGTATCCCACTTGCTTTTTTAGGGGGAAGGGCAGTGGCATGCATTGCTGCACAGGCTGAGTAGGAGGCAGACGGGCACAGCCCTGGGATGGGCAGAGACACGAAATGCCAGGATTAGAAACTCCCTGCCCTTGGCACTAATCCCTAACTGTTCAGAGAAGCCATAGCTTGGCCAAGCCCCTTCTTCACCCACCCACCCACCCTCCTCCTAACCTGAGTCTCTGGACACAGTGGTTTGTTTTTTTGTATGTTATGTGGGGAGGGGCATATGCAGATCTGTAAAGAAATGGCTTGAGGTGGTTGGAGTCAAACAGAGCCAAAAAGAACCAGGCTGAGATTGGGTTGGAAAAGCTGTATCTGGCTGATGGAGAGGGACATAGAAAGGAGGTGCAGAAACCAGCACTGGATGAGCAGTGGGGTCTACTGATTAGAGAGAGCTGGAGAACAAAGGAACATTTCTTACATTTGGCTTCGGATTTCTGAGCCTGGTTGAAAATTGAGAACTAGGATCCTGTGGAGTGAGTTGGGTCTGGTTTTGAGCAAATTGGAACCAGCTTAATATCCATCTTTCGGATTTCCAGCTGGCTGGCAACATCAAGGTAGCATGCTGCTGGCTACACCCAGTGCCGCGAGTACATTCTTCTGGGACTCTGTGCCCTGTGGTCAGGCCTGGCTCTGTTACAGCCTCTCCCCTGATAAGAGCCCTACCTCTGTCTCTGTTTTTATGACTGTCTAGCGTTTAGTCCAGACCAGGTTTGTTTATTTCTGTCAGAGACCGTTTAAGTGGGAGTCTCCATATGCATGTCCCATTTGGAGAGGGCAGCTAAGGGCTGCTGGCTGTGGTGGAGCCTGTGCGTGAGCACAGTTGATCCTTTTGTAGTGCATTCAGCCATGTACAGGTGCCAGCCATAACCTTCCCCATTTCAGACACTCCCCAAAGGCAGAAGAGGCTGCTACATTCCTCTCTCCCTCTGACAGCACATGAGCATCTGTGTAGAGGCTGCTCTGTTACAGTAATCGTGGAATAAAAACTCCTCTCTCTCCAGTTCTGAACTTTCAGTCTTCCAAGCTGGGGTTGCAGGCATGTGTTAGTTGCATTGTGGGTAAAAACACACACCCTGCTGTTTTGCAGCTGTTTGCCAGCAACATAAGTCTTTAGTTGATCTGTGTGTTTTTTATTTTCTTTCTAAAAGTGGATTCAAATCCCTACTTCACTCATAAGGTCATACTGGAAAAACCACCATTTTACTACACAGTGTCTGATTAACTGTGCAGTCTTATGCATTATATTCAATGGGATTTACTCCCAGGTTAAGTGTATATTGCAGTGAAGGGTTTCCTGCAGCCTTAGCTTAATTTTACATGAGTAACAAGGAAGGAAGGGGGGGGGGAGAGAAGGAGAACTTGGCCTGCTTTTGGCTCAGGTCCCAACAAGATTAGTGTTCGGCCAGCAGCAACAATGACTGAAGTGGAGTACCTGGCCTTTTTGAACAGAGAGCTTGGTTGGAGACGAGTGCTTGCCTTGTGTTTGGGAGACACCACTCCCTGCTATCCAAAGAACAGTGTGTTAGGGCAATTCGGTTCAGACAGGACACAGCATCCACATGTAACAAAGGCTGGGAGGAGGGCAGGAGTGAGAGCAAAGGGTGAGTCACAGCATTTCAACTGTATAGCATTGTTGCCCCCTTCTCTAGTTTACATGTGTGGGGTGCCTGGCCCCCCTTGTGGTTGGAGTGGAGCATGGGTTGCTGTTGGGTGTGTCTGGAGTTCCAAAGTGACCTGCCTGTTGAGTCCTAGGCTGGAAAGTGCTATCAAAGTACTCAGGTTCCTCTCTGTGTTCTGGTGCCGGCGTTATATTCCAGTTATCATCAGGGAATGTTCTATCCTCGCTTGGGGATTCATCCTAGCTGAGGTAAAATGTCACTTGGGACAAGATATATATATATATATAAAAATACGACGGGGGAAGTATATTCACAATATATGCTTTCTTACAGTAAAGTTAAAGGAAAGCTATTTCAGGATCAAAAAGCTACATGGGTAGTCACTTAAAGTTTCTTCTGGATTTTGTTCTTTGTGTAGAAGAATTTTGAGGGTTCTGATATGGCTGTTCATTGGCACCTGCTGTGCCTCTCTGGATGGCAGAGCTGTCCCAGTCCTGATTATTTCCCCTTCCTCTTTGGATAATTCAGCGGGGGCGGAGGTGGGTGTTATATTTAGTGCTTCCTATCCAATGATCCCAAAGGGCTTTCCACAGATGGGGAAGCTGAGGCCACAGTGGGGAAGTGAGTCACTCAGCTTCAGATGCTGAATCAGTAATAGGCCCAGGAATAGAACCCAAGAGTCCTGACACCAAACTCCTCCCAAAATCTGGACGGTCTCATTCCTTTATCAGAGATTGCAAATGTTTTAATCTGTTCCTAAGTGTGGTTTTCCGTTTTCAGAAGGAAGTCTCAAATGGGGCTCGCTCACAAGTAAGCCTGCATGAGATTGCTTAAGGCTGTGTTCCTCTGTCTGCTTACCTTGTAGTAGCTCCAACTATACAAAGTGGAGCTTACTGAGTAAACAAACGTAGCATTGAACTGCATGCAAGCATACATTAAAGTCTAGCTGAATTTGGTTTTTATGATGCATGCTTTGAATCCTACAGATTTAAATGGGGGTTGGGGTCTCTTAGGCTGTATGGTAGGCATCTGTCTGTCCTGGGACTGCACCACTGGAAGAGAAGTCAAACCATTGCATAAGAAGCACTGAAGTGACCTCCCCCCCAGGGTGCAAACCTGGGCAGTGTGTATGGAGGTCCTGGACTGCCCAGATAACAGGACCCCAGTCTTGGCCTCACTGATGTGATCCGAAGGAAAGCAGAGCAATCCATTTTGCACCAGCTTGGCTGCAGGAGTTGCTGGAAGGAAGTATACAAGGTGCCATCCAACTGTCTTAGGGACTCCTCTCCAGATTTATGCAGGGTTTACTCATCCTTTTCTTCTCCCGTAGATATCCTGCATACCATACATTTAAAGCGCACAACTTTCCCCAATGAATCCTGGGAATTGTAGCTCTGTTGGTATAAACTACAGTTCTCAGGATTCTGGGGCGGGGGTGGGCTCTTTAAATGTGTGGACACAACCATAGAGTTATTATACCAACTGCATTAAGGACTGGGAGAAAACCATACACATACTTTTATGGAAGTTAGTCTAATTGAACTTAATAGGACCTGCTTCTGAGCAAGCACATTTAGGGCCAAACTAAAGGAGTGGTCCTACTCTTAGGGTTGTATCCAACTGAGTTCTGCTTAGAGGAGATCCATTGCAGCTTTTGAAGTTAGTCACGCCCATTAATTTCAATGGGTAGGACCAGACTGGAATAGAGCCCTTAAATGTTTACCTGATAGTAAAGCCAATAGAACTCAATGGGTCTGTCTTCTGAGTAGATATGCATGGTTCCTATAGGGATAAAGAGTTCTTGAGTTAACTCAGGCCCAGCCACTTTACAGCTTTCAAGTTCAGAGTCATCCCTTTCAATTGTGCCTTGGATAACTGTGGACTATACCAAGAACCACTACTTTTCGATAGAAAAAATGTTTGAGTGAGTAATGGTAAACCACCCCAATGGCTCAGTCAGGGATACCAATAGCATTTTCTAGGCCAAGCACACTAGATGAGGATTCAGACCAGGGCCAGATTTACAGTAGGTTTGATGAGCCCTAAGCTACTGAAGGTAATTGGGCCCTTTATATGTTCAGCTGTCCTTTGTCAACAACAAATTGTCACTGTTTTTTATGTTGAATATATGCTATATGGTAATTTATGGACCTAATAGGTATCTAAAGCCATTTGCACATAACAAAATATGTATTTTATCAAAGTAATTGTTGAACTGAAATACAATTAAGAAGAAGTATATTAATAGCAAACCAGTGATATTTTAGGGAGCAGGCTAGCAGGCAGGGCCCATTACTTACATCATAGGAGCCTACATAACACAAAACAAAACACTGTTGCTGTATGTAGGTTTTATTTTATTTGTTTTTTATCTTATATTTTGGAAATGTAAATCCAGTGTTTTTCCTTTAATTTTTTTTGGGGGGCCCCCAAGAGAGTAAGGCCCTAAGCTATAGCTTGTTTAGTCTACACGTAAATCCGGCACTGATTGAGACCTCTGGCCCAGTTGTGAAAGAGGATACAAATTTGCATAACATTTTCACATGCTTCCTGTGTGTGGCAGCTTGCATGCTCCTTTCCAAGTGGGGTGGAGAGCTCAAAAATGAAAAAGGGGCCATGTGGAACTGAAAAGATGTCTGATAGACAGAATGTAATCAGGTGAAACTTTCCCCATCATTTTATTTTGATACTAGAAAAAAACAACCTGTTGGATTCCTGCCTGCCACACAGCTCTAAAATGCAGAAGAGCCCTGCGCTCCCCTAGTGTGAACCCTAAAGCGTGCAAACAATTCAAGTTTGAGGAGTTGTACACCAGCTATGTTATTGTATCTTTTCCCCATTAATTGTTATTGGGCTGGCAATACCACATTCAGTCCAAAACCAGGTATACTTCTGATGGCAGTTAGGAGGGGCCAAGGGGAGGTTAAAAGAGATTTAACATTTACAGTAATCAAAAGTTCAGGTGCCCATGCTTCTATAAATTCCAGATTAAATTGTCAAAAAGCATGTAGAGTATTCTAAGAGCATTTGTTGTGATTATTTTTTATACCTCATAATCACTACACTTGAGATTACAGCACAGGTCAAACAGCCACTCTTTCCTCTCTCCCTTTTTCCTTTAAGTAAAAAAGATTTAAGTTTTTAACATGAATATATCCACAGTGGTACCTCGGGTTAAGAATTTAATTCGTTCTGGAGGTCCGTTCTTAACCTGAAACTGTTCTTAACCTGAGGTACCACTTTAGCTAATGGGGCCTCCCACTGCCGCCCCTGCGCGATTTCTGTTTTCATCCTGAAGCAAAGTTCTTAACCCGAGGTACTATTTCTGGGTTAGCGGAGTCTGTAACCTGAAGCGTCTGTAACCCGAGGTACCACTGTATTTTAGTGTTATACCAGCATCAATAATCCATCCCCAGGAATCCCTCCATGGCTGTAAAGTAACAAACTACCCCTACCCAACATGTTGTTCCTACAATCACCTTATCCCCCCACAAAACCCCTGCATTTCCTAGAATTGAAAACAAACCCATTATATCAGGAGACAGGATAACAACACTAGACTACACTGCAGGGTTGCCATATCCTGCTCTCTTTCTCATCACCCCTGCCCCAGCAATATTAATACAGCAGCACTGGGTTACTCTGCAGGGCTGATATAACCCATGTTTTCTCAGCCATAATAGCCACAATCCTGCCATACAGATATACTAATGATGGGTTTTATTTTTATTTGCACTAGGAGAGTAATTTTAAAATAATATTTACTCAGAAAGCGCGCGCACACACACACAAATAGTTTTTAAGAGTGAAAAAGCTTTGCTGCTTTTTTGTTTTTGAATGGACATGCACAGCTATATTTAACTCTTGGATTCCTCAATTATTTTTTTCTGGGTAACAGTCGCTTCTCTACCAGGGAAGATGGAAAAATACAGTTTCAGAATGAACCAGGAAGTGTCTTCTCCATTGTCTGGATAATGGATGTCCTGGGTCATTTTTGAAGTCATTTTTGGACTTTCTTCAAGCCTGTATTAGTCTAAATTTCTCTCTATCACTAGTCAATCATATCTCTGACTTCACCCATTGGCTAAAAACACTGAGAGATGAGAGCAGGCTTTTTCCTCATAGTGCAGTCGTTTTGAATGGCGCCTGTAAATTTTGCTTCACGGTGTTTGTTCCAAAATGCTGAGAGGCTAACTTTTAAAAAGAAAAGAAAACTCGGCTTCAGGCCCCACCCTCTGGCTCTGCTCCTGGTACAAATGTACCACCTGTACCCTTATCTTGGTGGCCATAGGTTAAATGGAGCCATGTAGCAGAGTACAAATGGCAAAATAAAGAACCAAATTCCAATTCTTTGAAAAGCTGTGGAATGACTTACTGGTGAAACATAATCAATCACAAAATATATAATGCATAGTTAGTTTTTAGGCTGTCGTCTTAAGTGCACTGTAGAGCCATTCCTATCGATTGTAATTTTTAAAGGCTTGAAGCCCTAATGAAGAGCAATTTAGCAATGTAATTAATGTACTGAATGCCAGATTAGCACACAAATGAAGTTGACAAGTTAACCTATACTCGGTCACTAACGCAGAAAAAGTTCAACTGCGGTTTTGTCTTGCATGCATTGGCTTGATTCCAGCTCCTCTGAAAGCAGCGGGTATTTGGCCACTGACTGCAATGGGAGAGGAATTGTGCCTTTCCTTTGGAGAGCTCAGGGAGAAGACGGAATCTGTAACTTGGGTGTGATGGAACAAAAGTGCTGGGTTGACATTTGATTCAAGCATTCATTGCAATATTTGAAATAGGTTGCTTCTGAGAATCTCATTATTAAAAACCTGAGAGGAAAACAGAAGAGAAACCCATACTGCCTGGAAAGCTGCCACTAACCAAACCTCCTCAGATCCGCACTGCTACTCAGCCACCCACATTTCATCATTTTAATTGTGCTCCCTCCTGCCCTTATTGATTGTGCATTCAGACAGACAGCTCTAGCACATTCATGTGGTAAGTTCAGATAGACATTTTTTCCAAACCTGATGTAAACTCCAAAAGTGCACAAATATAAAATGTAGTTAAATGATGATGCCACTTCATTCATCCACCTTCCCGCCCCCCCGCCCCCAAATATCTCCATGCCAACAATACCAAGCAACCAGTTGTGCGGCTGCATAATCTGCCCAGGTCCAGCTTGCCCCTTGTGTGGAAAAGAGGTTTCAGGGGATTCAAGGGTGCACGAAAGGTCCCAAAAGCTAAGGCTGGGATCTAGCATGAGGAGCTGTCCAAGGTTAGATTTGCCCAGGATGCTGGAAGACCCTTTCAGGAAAAAGGAATTCTAAACATCATTCCCACTCATAGGACTCTTCAGGAGTGAAATAGCTATGCACACTATATAAAAAAAAGCAGAATCCTTGTGTGTTCTTCTCGGTCAACAGTGCAGTATTTCAATGACTCCAACTTTTTTAGTAGGTATTGCAGCTCTTCCTGGATCCTTACCTTGAGCTGTTCCAGCCTCTCTTCCTGTTCCTGATTTCCTTTGCCCCACCTTCTTTGTTCCAGTTCTTCATGTACTTTAGACTGTATTATTGGTTATGATCTGTGTTTTGGCCTTAAACTCAGACTCCACTCTGGGTTTCTTGGAGTGTTTTCTTCAGCCTGGCCTGTTGCGCTAGCCTTGATTTATAGAAATGTACCTCCAAACCAATACAGCCTTGACAAGTGGAGCCTGAAATCCCAAAGCGTGTGAACCCTACACATTATAAAGACTATATCAGTGCTTCATCCAGTCTCCCTTTTGGCCCCTAATTTCTCCCTCTGCCTCAAACCACTCCTCTTCCCCCCGACCCCCCCCCCTCCGCAAAGCACTATTTGATGCCCTGTAACACTTTTTTACAATTGTATCACACTGTGGATCAGTAATCTTTTATTCCTGTGCTTTACAAGATAAAGAACAGCTCAAAACAAAACCCAGAGAGTACAATCTTAGTCATATAGAAAATGCATAGTCCTTACCTTTTATTTGTACTCAGTTTATATGTGGTTCTAAGGAAATTACCACATTTGTCCCTATTGACCCTTTGAATAGGGCTTTTTGAATGCTTTTGTTTTATTAGAAATGCAGAAAAGGTAAATTATACTTCTGCATGGATGACCCTCGGGGTCCCTTCCAACTACGAATCTATGATTCTATGTCACGAACCACTATCCTGGGGTTTCTGCTGAATGGGGTCATAATCAATTAAAAATGGTTCCAAATTATGAGAAAAATAGCAATGTATTTTAGAACTGCAAAGGACCTGATGTGGCGTCACTAGTTGGATATTTCTGACTTTTATTGGTAAGCTGCAGAAGAGTTCTTTGCATGCTGTGCTGCCTGTCTCTTTCTCCCTGCCCTCGTTATGCAAGCTCTCCAAGGCCGGGAACCTTTTAAACGCTTGCTATGCAAGGGTGTGTTGCCTGCCGCACCCTAACCTTCACCCTCCCGCATGATGCCCGAGTTAAGCAGGCAAACAAAGGCAGCGATTAATGGGCAATGCCGGGGGCTGGCACTTCCTCCTGTGGTGCCTGGAAGGAGGAGAGCAGGATCCAGGGCTGACCTTCATCCCAGCCAGATGGAATCTGCTACATTTCCCCACTGTGGCAGAGGACTCCTGGATCACCTCCTTCATCACATATGATTTCTGTATTAACTACTCACCTGTGGCACTGTAGCTTCTGACTGTTCCCCAGATGTATGCTTCCCCCTTTGTGCAATTTCACCATTATTTAGTTTCATGCAGCTTCCCACCCCTCATTTCATTAGTCCCTGCAAATACGGTAGAGTTTCAATTTACATCAAGATGGCAGATAGAAAGTTCTGGGACTTTCAGGAAAACCCAGAGTTGTATTTGTCTAGGGAGAATGTGCTGCCACACTCTAGTACAGTGGTACCTCTGGTTACGTACTTAATTCGATCCAGAGGTCTGTTCTTAACCGGAAACTGTTCTTAACCTGAAGCACCACTTTAGCTAATGGGGCCTCCTGCTGCTGCCGCGCCACCGCCACGTGATTTCTGTTCTCATCCTGAAGCAAAGTTCTTAACCTGAAGCACTATTTCTGGGTTAGTGGAGTCTGTAACCTGAAGCGTATGTAACCCGAGGTACCACTGTAGAGCCAACTGGAGGGTTCTTTGAAGTATTATATTTGTGTGATATTTATATTTGTGTACTTCATTATTATCATTATCTCGGGTTAAGAACTTTGCTTCAGGATGAGAACAGAAATCGTGCTCCAGTGGAAGGCCCTATTAGCTAAAGTGATGCTTCAGGTTAAGATCAGTTTCAGGTTAAGTATGGACCTCTGGAACGAATAAAGTACTTAACCCAAGGTACCACTGTATAAGGCTATCAAAACATGAGACAAGCTAAACCGAGGATCCATAGGTCAAGCGGACAAGCCGCAAAGCCCTCCTAGACAATGTTCTGTTGTATACATTGAGCCAGGAAGGGAAACCTGCTATGCCCAGCCTACCTCTGAGTCTTAGATTTTGCCCATTTGTTAACAGTGTTCATGGGTAAAGCGAAAATGGTACTCCCTATTTTCATTATCTTTTTGCTTCTCCGTGGTTCTTCTTTAGGCATCTTAAAGTTTGACTTCATTTGAGCAAAACTCACCAGGTGTTTAGCTCACAAGCCTTTACCTAATACCAGGGCCAGCCAGCTTTGGGCCATGTGAAATATAAGTAAAGACGTGATCACGTGGAAAGAGTTTTCCTTTACTACTAAGTAATAATTACCAGCCGTTACACATCATGGGCTAGGAGGAAGGACTTCCAGGAGAGCCTGGGCCCCATCACCTCTAATTTTAAGAAATAGGTGCTGCTTAATACATGCCACAGTCCTCTGTGACCCTCACTCTAGCCTTTTTCTTTGTACCGCTTGAAAGATCATGGACCAGGCAGAACAGTGGACATTTCTAGGCAGTGGTGCAATTAGGTAATTTTAGACTCTGGACTTAATAGTTGTATGTGGGGGAGCTCGACGGATGATTATGTATATTATTTCACCTATTTCAAAATGTGGCAAGCTGGCCATAATTGCATTTGGAGGTCCTGCTGTTCTTTTACTGAGCAGGACCTTACTCTTCTGCTACAAATTCTTGCCTCAACAGCAGTGTTCGAAACTCCCGTTGTTCTGGGTGAATTTTGCAACAGGGAATTTCATTAGCACGGGCAGTTTCTGAGCTCTGGGCGCAGTACTGCGCCTAAGATTTCAGATTAAAACTGCAGTGTGGAAGGAAAGGAGGACCTTTTTCTGCCTCCCTACTTCCAGCTACTCTCTGAAG
Source organism: Podarcis liolepis (assembly GCF_965112155.1). Taxonomy (NCBI): domain Eukaryota; kingdom Metazoa; phylum Chordata; class Lepidosauria; order Squamata; family Lacertidae; genus Podarcis; species Podarcis liolepis. Next base: position 44,480,496 of record NC_139555.1, read on the forward strand.
ACTGGAGAGAGACTCTCTTAAGAATATTAGGGGGGTGGGCAGGAGAAGGACTAAACCCTGTGAAAAATGAACATAATGTTTTAGCTGTTGTTCATTCATTTTTAGCTTTTATTTTTGTTATAAAAAAGTGCACCTAGACATTCTGTTGTTGTGCCCATAACCTAGGTTTAAGGTGCCATTTAGCTCCTAACTTTCATATCTCGATTTCTAACACTGCCTGACAGTACCATTGTTTCTACTCTTTGTTTTGTCCAAGTTATATTTGAAGAGCCCCATACGTTTTTTACTTCATGCTAGAATATTTTATTTTACTGTGCATGAGAATCGGGCAAATGACTCATAGTTTTTAGAGACAAGAGAGAGGAACTTATATTAATATGTGGGTGGGATTCAACTAATGAGTCCCAATAGCAGAAGCCCATGCAAGGATATCTGCCAGTGGATCAGGTCTCCCCGCACCCCGAATAGTGTGCATGGGAAGAAGAGGGGAAATCATTGCCATAGTGTAATGCTGAATTCCTTACTCTGTATACGGGGGGAAGGGAGAGAGGTTTCGTTTATTGGAAACAGCTGTTTAATTATCAGACAAAATGATTAGCCCTCTACCATTACTATTACTGAGAGGAAGTGCAATCTTCTACATCCTTATTTGAAAGTAAATTCCATTGAAGGCAACTGTCCCCAAAATGAAATGTATTAGGACTACCAGAATGTCAAGTTGCAGTCACCAAGGGCCACAATCCCTTCTGGGCAATGTTATGGGGGGCACATGCCAATAATGACCAGAGGCAGCCAAGCAAAAATGCTCCAGAAGGGTGTGAAGCAGTGCCAGTGAGAGAATGGTCTGGGGAGAAGAGATGTAGGTGTGGAGGGTGCATGGTCTGCGGAGAGTCCTGAGGGCCAGATAGGGAGGCCTGGAGAGCTGCATTTGGCCCCCATGCCTGAAGGTCTCTCTCCTCCCCTTACACACTTATGGTTGCTGAAACAACTCATAACTTATTTATAAACCTCTCTCTCTTTACAATTCGCATCCCCTTGAAAATATATAAAGATCAGCTAAAGCTAATACCTGATATTTGCAGGGAGGTGGATCGTTTGTTAAATATATTAAACCCTGGGAGAAGAATGTGATGAAGCTTCTCCCAGATGTCTGGGTGATTGTGTATACGTGCAAGGAGATGAAGCTAGAGAACTGTATGTAATACATACTCATGTTTGTAGAAGAAGCGAGACCCACCCAAAGCATGGCCACTGGGCTTGATTATCACTTTGCACCTTGTACTTCTGTGGGTGAATGGGTTGGGTCAGGATTGGTATACCTGTGCAAATCAGAGTCTTTAGGTGTATGCATTTGTGGGGCCCCTCCTCAGAACTCACCTTTTCCATTAAGTCTTTAACCCCTTAATTCTCATGCCCAACAACTGTAACCAGGTGTAACTTCATTTGCTTACTTACACCTTTGGCTACCGGTGCCTCTCCCTCCTGCCTTTCTTCCCCTATCTTCTTTTCTTCCACGCTGTCAAAATTTAGACTGGAAGATTATTGGGGGCAGGAAACTGTTTCTGAAACTCTGCTAAGTGCCATGAACATAAGTGATGTGTTGTCTTGTAATTAATGATTTTATATAAAAGTAATTTTACAGTTCTGAACTTTGGGTGTACATCTGGCCTTTGGTGTTTTTCTCCTCTGGAATTTGAATGTAGTAAACAAGTCTCTTTAAGATTGTATGTATGTTTATTTTGAAGAATATTTTGAAGAATGTTTATTTATGTTTGGGTTAAGTCTTAATGTGGCATTTAAGTGTTTGCAGTTTGTGAATACAGCTTCTGCATTTGGAATGAGATTCTTCTGTACATATTTCTATAGTATTTGTGTACTTATGCATGAATCCATCTCAGGCTGCACATTTATTTAGTTACTGACATTGAGTGAATGTTATGTGTGCAGTTAGACCTAATAAGAACGAACACTCTGTGTCCAGAGGTTGTATGTTTATTGTACATACAGTGGTACCTCGGGTTACATACGCTTCAGGTTACAGACTCCGCTAACCCAGAAATAGTGCTTCAGGTTAAGAACTTTGCTTCAGGATAAGAACAGAAATCGTGCTCCGGCGGCGCGGCAGCAGGAGGAGGCCCCATTAGCTAAAGTGGTGCTTCAGGTTAAGAACAAATTAAGTACTTAACCCAAGGTACCACTGTATGTCTAGTCAGACGCTGCTGTTCTGGGTTTAAAAACTTCTACGTGGAAGGCATTTCAAAGAATTACCTTTCTACATGTGTGTGTGTGACTGACATACATACAACAGAATACAAATTCTTCCAAAGAAATGCCCTTCCCTGTGATTTGGTAATGAAGAAAGCCCTCCTATTGCCTCACCATCAGATGGGGCTTCCCTCACCTGGAAGGTGAAGCTGACATCCCAGCTGAATGTGGCGTATTTATCTGACACGTATCTTCCAGGGAGCTGCGCTTGACTTCTGGGGCTTTAGGTGAATTTCACCCCCTCACAACAACCCTGGGACAAAGACCGCCCAGCGAGTTTAACCTGCGGGAGGGAATCTGGAGCGGCGTCTCCCGCCTCCAACCCTTCCAGCTGTCAAAAACCGCTCGTCTATATGCCCATGGCCTGTTTTACCACCTTTCCGGTGGCTCAATGTTAACCTTGCCCCTGTGGGGGGGGGGGCTGTGGCGCTCGAGGACTTGATGCGTGGCGCGCTCTTCCCCCCTCTCTTCCCCCGGGGCCCGCGTGCGTCCTTCTCTCTCTCTCTCGCTCCCGGGCTCCCTCCCGCCCAGCTTCTGACGCGGGCGCCTTTACAACTCCCCCCTCCCCGGGGCTGTTTACTGGAGCACGAGCTGCCGAGCAATGAGCTCAGTTCCCCCTTCGCGTGCGCCGCGGTGGGCGGAGGCGCACTGGGCTCCTCGGCCAATGGCGGCTCGCTTCCGCCGCCGCCGAGCGCCTGCCCGCAATAAAAGGCTCCGGGAAGCGCACGCTGCAGCTGAGATAACTCGCAAACCTGCAATCGCCAGCGCGCGGGCCGGAGGCTCTCTCTCTCTCTCCCTTCGCCGGTACGGTACCTGCTCCTTTTTGCTTCTCGGGGAGGGCTCGAAGCCGGCGCGCCTTCTGGTGGGGGACAGACAACGCGTGAACCATCCCCGCTAGCCGAGCTTAGTCAGGGCGGGTGGTTGGAGAAGCCGCCGGAAAGACGAGCTCCCTTCCTTCCTTGTGAGTGTCTCTCCGAAATCTGGAAGTGAAGCTCAGGGAGGGAGGCGGAAGGAAGCGCGCTGCTGCCCTCGTTTCGGGGAGCGAGAGACTCGACCCGCGGCGCCCCCTAGGCAGAGGCAGCTAGGGAGAAGGCTCGATCCCGGACGGTCCCAGCCCGGGTTCGCGACCCCTTCCCAGCGCGCGGCTGATGTGCACGAAGATGGAGCAGCCTTTCTACCCTGACTCCTTTCTCTCCGGCTACGGGCAGGACTACAAGACGCTGAAGTCGGGCATGGCTCTGAACCTGTCCGCGGAGCCCTTCCGCGGCCTGAAGTCCCAGCTGCCGCACCACCTCCGCGCCCCAGAGGACGGCCCCGCCGGGTACTTCCCGGGCTCGTTGCCGCCGCAGCAACAGGCCGACACCGGGAGCTCGTCGCTCAAACTAGCCGCCCCGGAGTTGGAGCGCCTGATCGTCCAGAACAGCAACGGGGTGATCACCACCACCCCGACGCCGCCGGGCCAGTACTACTACCCGCGCGGGGCCACCGAGGAGCAGGAAGGCTTCGCCGACGGCTTCGTCAAGGCGCTGGACGACCTGCACAAGATGAACCACATGCCGCCGCCCAATGTCTCCATCGGAGCGGTGGCGGCGGCGGCAGCAGCGGCGGCAGCGGCCTCGTCGGCCAGCAGCGGCTACGCGGCCTCCCTCCCGCAGGAGCCGCCTCCCGTCTACACCAACCTGACCAGCTACAACCCCTCGGCTACACTGAGCACCACGTCCAGCTACCCCAGCGCCAACCTCAGCTACATGCCGCAGCCGCACGGCCTGGCCTTGCCGCACCCTTCGCGAGGCTTCAAAGAGGAGCCCCAGACGGTGCCGGATATGCAGAGCCCGCCCGTGTCGCCCATCAACATGGAAGATCAGGAGCGCATCAAGGTGGAGCGGAAGCGGCTGCGCAACCGCCTGGCCGCCACCAAGTGCAGGAAGAGGAAGCTGGAGCGCATCGCTCGGCTGGAGGACAAGGTGAAGACCTTGAAGAGCGAGAACGCGGGACTGTCCAACACGGCCAGCGCGCTGCGGGACCAGGTAGCGCAGCTCAAGCAGAAAGTCATGAACCACGTGAACAACGGCTGCCAGCTCCTCTTGACGGCCAAGATGCAACAGTCCTTCTGATGGGCGGCGATCCCTGCCGTCTCAAAGACCTTTTTGGCGGGTGGGGTGGGGAGAAGAGAAAGAGGGGACTTGTAATGCAAAAGTTTACACGGAACCGGACTGACGAGCCCAGTTCCCAACTCTTCTGTTCCTGAAGTCCTGTTTTCCAAGTTGTTATGTTTGTGACTCTCAGTCTGGTGGATCCAGAACTCCGGTCTGTGCTGAGTGTGTGTAAGAGGTTTTTTTTTATATATCTGTATGTGAGAGTGGTTTCGTGCGTGAGTGTATTTAAAAGAAAAAACAAAAGCCTTTTTTCCACCCCTTCTGCTGCGTCGCTGGCTGGTGCAGTGGAACTGGAGGTACTCTGGACAGAGCCAGAAACTGGCCTTCTGATCTCTTCCTTGTGCCAGTAGAAAAAGGAGATGATCGCTTAATTTATAATTGAAACAAAAGGGACCAGAACAGAGGATGGCAGGGAAGGGATGAAACCTCAGCACCTCTCTCCCTCCCAGGAGGCCACTGTACGGACAAAAGGGGTCACTGGGGGAAAGGGGAGCGGGAGAGGATTGTTTACTACTTGTGCTCTTAATTTCTTTTGAGTCCTCAAATTCATTTTTTTTCTTCAAAAGATTGTATTTGTGTTTTTGACTTTTTATTGAAGCTATTTAAGTAAACATGTTCTAACTAATTTCCGTTGTGTGCCTCTTAATCTGCTGTCTCCTAGAGATTATTTTACAAGTTGTTTGGGGGGGGTTATATCGGAAAAATCAGACTTTTATTTTGTAGCTGGTGTTTTTTTTAACAGCTTCTCAGTGTATTTAGGGGCAGTTTTAACTCGCTTGCTCTTCTTCTCTTGAAGCTAAAGTTTAGAAGGATGGGGGAGAAAAGTTGTTGCCAAGATGTAACTAAACCTAATAGCCCTCCTACCGGTAGCTGGCCCTTCGCCTTCCCTGCGTGTGTCTTTAACTCCTTACTGGGTTATTTCCCTATAAGCCTACGATAATTTAGGCACGTCATCTCTGTTGTCTCTAACTGCGACCCCCCCTCCTCCCTCCCTCTTCCCCCTCCGATGTTTTCCCTAACCAATCGGATCTAGGCCTTTTGAATGTGCTGCGATACTGTTGTGCCTTGTTCCCCTCTCCGCTTCACGTCATTTCCCGGGTTTGGGGGACTGTTCTCCCTCCCCTCCCGCGCCGCGCCCCACTTTCCTTTGATGTCAGACTCGGAGCCTTGATGCGAAAGCGCTGGTGCTCAGAAAACCAGCTTGAGCCTCTTTCCCTTTCCCTATAACGAGGGACGGGAAGGGGAGGGCGTGCGCCCAAAAGCCCCGAGGGGCGGCCTCCCACACGCCGAGCTTCATTTCCTTGATCTCACAAGTTCTGACTTCAGCTCCAGTGGGTGGAGCCTCCGGGGTAAAAAGGAGGGGGCTTTTCGCGCTGACGCAGAGGAAGATGGCCATATATGGTCAGTTTCTGCCTAGTGACGCGTTTCTGGTAGGGCTCCATTCCGGGAACCCCCGCCCACGTTACCAGGCAAAGGGCCTTGGACGGTGTCGATTTCCAGCCAAAGAAGGAAGGGGGTGATGCTTTGGGGCTGGGAATGTCCCAGGGTGCAGCAGATCCGCAAAACCCAGCGGGCCGAGGTCGGACGGGGTTGGCCCGTGAGAGCAACCCACATGTCCTGCGGGGGAATGTGAGACACATAACATGTTACAGGACTCTGGGGTTTGGTAAAAAAAAATAAGGTTAACTTTCCCACAACGGTTATCGCTGCCGGTAACTGAAACTATTGCAGACGCAGCTCTGCCAGTCGCAATTAAACTATTTTTTGGCTTGTTTTCCAACCTCAACACCTCCATGTTCCCGTTGTCTGGTGTTGGAAGGATAATTTATTATCCTGTTTTTCAAAGGTTCCTTTTGTTACAGAGTTTTGTACAAAGGATGGATAAGCTTATGTACAGCAACTGTTGGCTGCTGCTATACAACTGATTTTTCCTTTCCTTTCTCAGGACAACAATCCTGTGAAATGTTTGAAGCAGCTGAGCGATAGTGCCTTGTCCGTGGCCTCCTAATGTGCCCCATAGCTGAATAGGGGACCAACGTAGGCTTCCCTTTCTCAATGCCAATGCAAGTCACTTCAGCACTGTTGCTGGACTGCAACTACCATCATTTGTGGCCACTGGCCACACTGTCTATAGCTCAGTGGCGTAGCGTGGGTTGTCAGCACCCGGGGCAAGGCAAGTAATTTGCGCCCCCTAACCCGTGGATTTGCGCCCCCTAACCCTAACCCCCAGATGTTGCGCCCGGTGCGGCCGGCCCCCCCTGCACCCCCCACGCTACGCCACTGCTATAGCTGATGGGAGTTAGTGTCAAACAACACCTGGAAAGCCCCAAGTCCCTCACCTTAATTTGAGAAAAGGGATTTCGCACTGGAAACAAGTGTAAAGGGGGGAGATGAAGAAAGCTGTTAGATAAAAAACAACAAATCTCGTATTAACCTCCCACGACAGAATTTGAATTAGTCCCACATGCAGTTTCTGTAAAAGGAGGGTGCTTAATGAAAGGCACCATTCTTGAGAGAACATAGATTTGAGGTCATTAAGGTGATACTGACAGATATACAAATCTGTGTGGATGAACATTTTTTCTTTCGGGAGTTTTTAAGAGGTTTTCCCCCTTTGCATATATGTTAATTTGTGGGGAAATTGAAGGGAGAAAGCTGTGTGAGTTACAAGCAATAACCTCCCATAGCCAACAAATCATAGTGCTGTTGTCGTCTCTTTATCCCTCTGCTCTGCCGCTTGGATTTAAATCCTAATCTATAAGCGGCTACTATTTTAGTGACTCTAAAAATGTGGAAAAATTCTTGCTCACTTGGTTTAGTTGTTCTGAATAATTAAACCATAATGCTTAAGATTTTTCTAAGCATTATGCGGATGTGTGCCTGTGTATCTATAAGAATATTACAGTCCCTGCCTGTAGACTCACAATGTCATGATGCGAAAAGAAAAAGGAATGGGAAGGGAAGAGGAAAGCAAGCAACGGAGCAGCTGTTCCTTTGCAGGTCAGTGGATGGGGCCAGGCTGGTCTCCTTGCCATGATGTTCTTCATGGGAGGCAAGAGTGCACTGGCCCTGGGTCTCTTAGCAGGAGCCATAGTTTGCCTCCCTTGAGCTCTACAGTCCCAGGGACCTGTCAATAAATTAAGAGTCTGTTGACATCTTTGGCTGCCCCAGATCTGTGATACAGAAAAAACAATTTTGTTAGCTTGTGTGTGTGTTTTGACTTTTTCTCCTGGAGGCATCAAGCTGATATGGCATACCGGAGTGTGAATAAGGGAAAAAATAGGATGGTCTACCAAGCAAGAGCCAGTAGAAGGGCCCAGACCACTGAACATTGCTGCTGTTGCCAGCTGCTCACAATACAGCCATCACTATGTGGGCTGTGAAACTCCAAGCATTCTGTATGTGGGTTCTGGCCTTGCCGGGGTTCTAGTGGATGCCTCAGACGGGACATAACGAGAGTAAAACTGTAGGCAAGCCAAACAAGGGAGCTCATGGGAGCAGGATGTGGGATTCAGCTTTTTCTCCAAAGAATGCTGGCCCTCAACCATTCAGCCACAGTTAAAAAGGTCAAGGTGACTCAGAAGAAAGTGGGCCATAGAGAGCCCTTATTCCCTGCCCTGGTCAGTAGGAGTGATTATAAGGAAGAAAGGGAGTGTTTGGATTAGAATGGGACCATGTGCAAATGGTCACAATTGAACTCAAATGACCAACAGAATCTCTGTATCAGCCCTGTGGACTGAGATGCAATATAAGAGGTGGCACAGAGAAATGGGTTTTGAACAGGGGGAATTTTTTCTCTTATCATCAAGGGTCTGGTGAGGAAAGTAGAATTGCTGGCTGGCATTCTTGATTTTTGCATGTAGCTTCTTCAAAGGCGTTTCAGTGAAAGAGAGACTTAAAGCGGGGAAATCAAGTTCTTTATGCAAACTAGTAAAATGCATTGGCAAAAGAAAAAGTCCAGATGCTGTGGCGTATGGCTGTGTGCATGAAGGATTAAGACGTGTAGAAAGATTTGCCCTGTCCGTTTCAGTTGTTGCATCTCAAATACTTCCATTTAAAATATTAAAAGGTCAGTTTTAGTTTTATACTTCTCATGTTCCTAAAAAAGAAGTGATAAATTGTCCTGTATCATTGCAGATGGCATATCATTGCGGGAATGGGGCAGGTGTATTTTAAGACAGGTGAATAGTCAGGGACTGGGAGAAAAAGGAGACTTTTTCATTTCATAGTCTTAATGTTTGCTTAGTTGGGGGTGAATGAGACTGGGATGCAGGCAATAAGCTCCCATCCCATATCAGGAAGCCAAGGCAGAGCCCAGTGATGATAGGGACAGGGAGCCAGGAAAACAGCAGGTGGAAGGAGCTCTAAATGGGTCTGTGAGTCAGGGAGCCGAGACGTCTAGCTGGGTGATGGGGAGCAGCATTCAAGCTTCCTGGGTTCTATTTCCAGACATGGGAGGGGAGTGCAGTCCGACTGTGTGTGTGTGTGTGGCATGGCATAGCATGGCATTAAAGGGAAAGTTGGGAACCAGAGAGCTACTACCACACTCATTGTATTCCATACCATCCTCTTTCTACCCGTTGCCTTCTCGTGGGCTTAGTGAGAATGACACGACTTGTTGCTGTCATCCAGGGGGTGGGGCAAGTTCCTTGCAGAACCAGCCTGGGGTTATCATCAACAACAACCTGATGTCCCCGGAAGCACGAGAAGCTGACGCGGAATGGAATGCGGCCACAGTGCATGCCAGAGCTGAAGGCCTCCCAGAAGGGCATGTGTAAGAAGCAAGAGGCACTCTGGCCTCATGTCATCCCTCTGGGCAAAAGAGGGGGAGGGCTAGAAGGGTGCTGTGTCACCTTCCAGCTCACATCCAGCTTGTTGAAATGGGATGTGAAGGTAAAGTAATGTGCTAAGGATATGTTTTAGCAGTCTAACGTCGCAATATGAAATTATAGCAGAAGGGAAAACAGGTTTGCCAGGATCTGTGTAGCATAAAGATAATGGGAGAAAATCAGAAAAGGACGGGCATAGACCAAGCTATAGTTATGGGGTCGGGGAGAAGCGTGGATTGATACTAGTAGCCAAAGCAACAGAGGGAGGTACAGTGGATTTGTGGCTCAGCTCCAAACAAGAAAGGTGGAGTGTTGCTTGTTTGTGCTTTTAAGGCAGAATTGCTCAATATGTATTTCTGCTTCACCAAGAAGGAAATGGTGATGAGACATTCAGTGCTGACAAAAACAAGGATGGGGAAAGGCCAAAGGCTAGGAAAACAGTTCACTTGGGCAATCTGAATTGATGTTGGTGGCATTTACGGAAGGAGCTAGTGGGGCAAACCTCTGAACAGCCAGCTGTCCTAATTGCTGAAAACTGGCATAGCCTCAGAAAATTTATTTATTGCAGCATTATTTATCCTGCCCTTTTCCAGGAAGGGCTAAGTGCAGGTAACAACAGTGAAAAATAACTTTTTTTCCCTTTCAAAACCCGGCTAGTTATAAATACCCATGCCTGCTTGACCCCTGGCTGTCGAATGCCAGTCCAGCTCAAAGAGGAAGGTTTTGACCACCCTTTTGCAAAGCCTCCTGGCACAGACTTCTACCGGATAGGAATTCCACTGTGAATGCCTCTGTGTTCCTTTCCTGTTCATGCCCAATGCAAGAAAGTGCTCTTTCATGGCAAAACTGACGAGAAAGAAGCCTCTGATATCTGTAGCATCTAAGCCAGAGGTAGCCAACAAGCTGACCTCCAGAAGTTGGTGGGCTCCAAGTTCCATCAGCCTCAGCCAGTAGGGCCAACAGAGCTCATGGGACTTGCAGCCCAGCAACAGGGGGTTGAACTAGATGACCCTTGGGGGGGGGGGGTCACTTCCAAATCTATGATTCTACGATCTGGAGAACATCACATTGACTACCCTTGGACTAAGGCATTAAGGAAGGGGTTGGAAGCAGCGGGTGGCGCTGTGGGTTAAACCACAGAGCCTACGACTTGCTGATCAGAACATTGGTGGTTCGAATCCCTGCGACGTGGTGAGCTCCCATTGCTCAGTCCCTGCTCCTGCCAACCTAGCAGTTCGAAAGCATGTCAAAGTGCAAGTAGATAAATAGGTACTGCTCCGGCGGGAAGGTAAACGGCGTTTCCATGAGCTGCTCTGGTTCGCCAGAAGCGGCTTAGTCATGCTGGCCACATGACCTGGAAGCTGTACGCCGGCTCCTTCGGCCAATAAAGCGAGATGAGCGCCGCAACCCAAGAGTCGGTCACAACTGGACCTAATGGTCAGGGGTCCCTTTACCCTTTACCTTAGAAAGTCTTATGTTTGGGGGCCAAATGTGGCCCTCTAGATCTCTCTAACTGGCCCTTAGGATTCTCCCTTGGCCACACTCCACACCTTCATCGTTTTTGCTGGTTGGAATGTCGTTCAACTGTGATAATGTCTCTTGCCTGCTTGGGCTAGAGAGATGCAGGTGTAGAGACCTATTTTGCTCCACCCAAAAGATGTGTGAGCCTTGAGCTGAAAATGTTTCCCCACCAGTGGCGTAGCGTGGGGGGTGCAGGGGGGCCGGCCGCACCGGGCGCAACATCTGGGGGTTAGGGTTAGGGGGCGCAAATCCACAGGTTAGGGGGCGCAAATCCATGGGTTAGGGGGCGCAAATTACTTGCCTTGCCCCGGGTGCTGACAACCCACGCTACACCACTGTTCCCCACCTCCGCATTAAGGGCTTTATAAGGTCAGCAGCTTCCTTGAACTGTGTCCAGACAGCCACTGAAAAAGATCCAAGGATGCATAGAATCTGATTTATTTACTTGGGGGAATATTGGAACAAACAAAACCATTCATTTACAAGATTAGAGAGAAAACTTCATAATCAACTTGCCTTTGTAAAAGACAACTACAGCACCAGTTTATTTTCTGTTTTTGATATGATAGTTTAGTAGCGAGACCTCAGTTGGTAATAGGGACTTCTAAGGCTTTTCACCAAATCCGCTATTTAAAATTATATCCTCCTAAGAAGGCTTTTGGAATAAGGACTGAAGAAAATAATGTAAAATCAGCATTTGCTTGGTTGGAAGCCAGCATTTAATATATTCATTAATTATTTGGATGAGTGAGCGGTCAGTTACGCTTGCCAAATTTGCAGATGATAAAAGAATTGGCAGGAAATACATAGCATTCAAAGGATAAGCTAAAACATTTTAAAAACACACCACCCAATAATTGACAAATCAGGCAGGCAGATTAAATTCAGCAAGGAGAAATCTCAACTGTTATACATGTGGGCAATTATTCACTCTGTGCTCCAAGGATTACCGTAGATAAGGTGACCAATGGGTTTAAACCACAAGTAAGTACGTGCACAATAAACATTGTGTTTTGTTGGGGGGTATTCAAAAGGGAAAGCTTTTCAATAATGAAAGATAAAAAGTTGCATAGAAAGATGATGAATTTTCCTCCTCTAAGGGCTTCCAATAAGTATTTAAGACAGATAACTGTTGGGAATTTTCTTAGGAATAGGGTAGCCTGCCTAGAGGGTAGCAATTTCACTAAACCATCTATCTGGCCCACTCTAAGTTTCATAGTCTTTCATGTTGTGTAGGTGGGTGTGAGAAGGAAAGAGTTGTGACTTCTCATTCTAGCTTCAGCAGGGGCACATTTGTGCTATCTTGTGAAGCCTAAGCAGTGGGATGTGTGAAGCGGGAAACTGTCCCAACCAGGATGAGTACAATGCACAGGTTTTGGACGAGAAAGAGAGCTGTTTTTCGAGCCCCATCCACAATAGTACAGATGAAGTGATGTATGCAAACCAAACCCTCTCCTGGCTGAACCTAGTATGTGCCAAGACTGTCTGAGAATTTGCAGAGCTGTGTCAGGTTCGCCCAGGGGAGCTGTTCAGCCTTGTCCTGCAGTGCAAATATCTGAGCTGTTACGTCTTTCTGTTTAAAACAGCCTCCGTGCTCCTGAGGCGCCCAGTGGCGCTCTCTGCTGGCACAACCATTAGCCTACTTTTGCCTTCACTATGGCAACTCATCCTTCATAGTGTTCTGCCTCTGTCAGATTTATTTATATCTCACCTTTCCTGCAAGGAGCTTAAGGTGGTATACACAAGTCTCCAGCTCTCCATTTACCGGTAATTCTTACAGCCACCATGTGAGCTAGGTTAGGTAGACTGAGAGGCTGGCTGGCCGGCCACCCAACAAACATCATAAACATAAGAACCATCTGCTGGATTCCGCCACTGGCCCACTTAATCCAGCATCTTTTTCCTCACATAGGCCAGCCAGGTGCCTGAAAGCAGAACCTGAGTGCAATAGTACTCTCCCCATCTGCAAATACCTCCGACAGGATGACTGAGTTGGGAGTTGAACTCTGGTGGTCTCACTCCTAGGTAGGTCTAACACCAAAACCACACAACTGCAGTCATATTCATTCTTCCCCACCCATGAGTCTGCCAGCTTGTTCTCCTTCGTGGATCAAAAACAGGTAACCATATCCACACAGAGTAAAACCCACAAGGACAGCAAGACAATACCTCTTATTAGAAACCATCAATGCTGACTATTGCAAGTATTTTAGGGATGGGCTCAGTTTTGGCACATCTGCTTTGCATTCTGAAAATCCCTAGTCTAACCCCTGGCGTCTTCAGGTAGGGCTAGGAAGGACTCCTACCTGAACTCCTAGAGCAGCAAAGAAGCCACTCAAGTTGGGGGACCCAATGCAGCCCTCCAGGCTATTCTGTTTAGCCCCTGGCCCTCTTTCCAAGTGTTTTTCCCTGGCTTGAATGTGTCCTTCAACTGATAATTAGCAAGTTTCTTTATGTCTGTTGCTTATATTTTATGTATTCTGTAAGCCACCCAGGGTGGCTGGGAAAACCCAGTCATATGGACGGGGTATAAATAATAAAATGATTAATTGCTCCTGCTTTACTGAGAGAACAATGGAGAGTTGGAAGCGTAGGTGAGACTAGATGGAGGGCACCCAACAATTTGGAAAGTACTCACAGTAAGGAAGAGATGCAGGGTTAATAAATATAGCAGCCAGTAAGAGTCCCCCATACTGTGGATCTGATATCCAGATTTTTGTGTTCTACCATCACATTCAAGGGGAGAAAATCCACAGAGAGACCATGTTTGCACATAGGATGGTAGCTCATCATTTCTCCTGATGCACACTCCTCCATTTCACACGCTCCTGTCCAGATTATGCTACAGTCATGCTCTAAGTGACATTTTTCCTAAACCCAAGGACCCAAAATTAAATCAGGGCTGGGTAACAAATGCATTATAGTATATCAAACGGTCGTATCATCACGTATCTAGTGCATCTTTTCTACCCTAATCTCAAAACAGGCACTTAAAACATGAATATTCCCGTGGTTTATGCTCTGGCAAGGGTGAAACAGCTTCAACAGCGTGAAGATTAAGTTCTTCTTGGTGCCAGTTTCAATATTACAAAGTGGAGAGCACTAGTTAAACGGCAAACAGCACACCCACCTAGTTAAGAGTAGCAGGAAGTTTGACAGAAGTCAGAGGTATACTTATAAGGTATAAATTATACCTTGCTGTGCAAAAGAGCCCTGCCTGTGGTATTGTTTTGAGATTGCTTTTTGTGCTTAATACTCATATGGGAAGACAGATTACAAAGCACTGTCTAGAGGCCCCTTTTCATATGACGTCTAGCAGAAAACAGAATTGGATAACGGTGGCGGAATATCCTTCAGCACAGTTGGACGCCATGCCTTCCAATGTTGTATTCAAGCCTTGGGCACTCGCATGTTTGGAATCAGAGCGTTCCATGAAGTTACAGCATCCTCTACTGGCAGATGTATGGCAGTTCAGTATTAGAAACAAATGCTGTCCCATGAATTAAGCCTGGAAACTGCCGCCTGAAGTCTAAACTTACCAGTGCCTACAAAGGCAGCGATGCCTCTCATACAAGAACAACAATTTCCATATAACCCTTAAAGTGCAGCCAGCATCTTATGTGAGGGATAAGAAACATGGGGCTCTTCAAATGATGCTGGACTCCCAATACCATCACCCCAGCCAGAATTACTGGTAGTCAGGCTTGATGTGGAGAGGGGGTAACAACATTTGGAGGACAATAGATGGAAAATTATGAAGAGGCAGTCTGGAGCAACCCAACAACCTTCCCTATTCCAAAGCAGCATGCAAACATTTTCCACAAACACCTTTGCAACATCTCCTGTTGCAAAATTGTTTGGCGATAAAACTGCCCATTATGGGCTTTAAGAGAAATTAAGATCTCAGAGTGATTGAGAACTAGCAGTGTCCATTGCACCCAACAGCCAGGTCTGTTTTAATTCCTCGACCTATTCACCTAAATGACATCCATTGAGAGGAAGGCTGCCAGGGTAACTGAGTGCGATGGCACAGGAAAAGTTTGTGGCCTTTGGAGGTGGCTTGGAATGAGAGAGGCAGAAACGTTTTGGCTAGCCGGCGGGAAGCTGCTGGAGATGCCTTGGACTCCAGTGCTGCACTGCTGTGGGGAACAAGCCCCACTTGAGATGACCATGCTGTAAGATTGGGACACCCTCCATCTAAATTCAGGTGTAAATATGTGAATGAATCGTATTTCTTGAGACTAGTGTCACTCATGCAATCTGCATAACCAGCTTCACCACTGTAACCCTGGAATTCTCTAGGTGCTTTAGGACTAACTCTTCAGAAGCACAAAATTAGCAGTGTGAGCAGTGTGAAGGAGTTGGGGGGGAGCTTTGTTTAGGCCTTGATATCACTACAATATAGGAAGATAATGATCCTGATTTTACTTCTTAATCCGTCCTTTTTCTTCTGCAGCAAGATTTTATCCATTCAACGTGTCATCAGAGTAAATCCATAATTTTGAATCTGGGTAATGATTCAGGAACCAAGTGCTGATCCAGGCAGGACACTTCCTTGAAGCTACTTTGTTATGCCAGAGGTTTGTTCAGCTTCTTAGGAAGGCCACTGCATTCCTTGCAAAAGGCCTCAGCTAATACCTACGAGATTCTGTTCCTAGCTATCTAAAGCCTACATAATTCCAGCTCACACCAGGCCTTTGATACTCCCTGCTTTTCATTCCAGCTACGAAAAGCCTACAGCAAGCTAATGCTTCTTGCTTTGAATATCATCATCAGAACCTTAATTACTTCATGCAACAGCTGTATCAAATCTCAGCTTGCCTTCGGAAAAGGTCCCAGCCAAGGACATAAGTTTCAAAAGTGCTTGATCTCAGGCTTTTATGTACTCACTGACAGCATGGACATACTAGAACTGCATGCTTGCTTTCCTGTTTTCTTGGACAAGCCATTTATAACACCATGTCTACATCTCTTAACTTCAAGATGTCCATGGCATGTTACCTCTACAGGGACTGGGGGGGGGGGTCTTACTTTGCACATAAAACCACAGGGTGGGCATAGTAATTATACCCCAATGCAAACCCATTTGGTAAAAGTATATCCTTCCAAAGGCAGGAAAGAACTCTTCTCTTTGCATCTGAGGAGCAAGTCCAGGATCACGTTCTCCACTTTTGATTCTCTTTGTCATTTGCTCGTTCCGAATGACCTTCAGCAGCACCAGACATCACCACCAAGCTTATTTTAATCTCCACTTTTATTGAAGCATGAACATAAAGATGCCCTACTCAAAAAATTACATTCAAGCTACTTCTATGAACTACTACTCATGGGAGAGGCTTTCGTAGCCCAGCTCTCCCCAGAGAGTTACTTCTAGAGATCTCAACGGGAAAGATTCAGTATGAATAATCCCTTCACATTAGGCCAGATTTGTTCAGCAAGACACCTCTACTGCTGCTTGGCGAAGAAGGCCTTGCTGTCCTTCACTGTGGGCTTGATGGTGTCACCGCCAGGTTGCCAGCCAGCTGGGCACACTGTAGCAAAATGTACAGAAGTGTGGGGTTAGAATATGTCAAACGGCACTCAAAGCACATAGGTCCACATGGAGCAAGCTTAGGGCAACAAGGTACCCCCAGAAGCAGTAGAAGGAAGCTTTGGAGACATCACATATTAAAAAGTCAGAACTTACTCCATCAACAATCTAGATTGGAGCGGTGCCTTTTTTTCTGGGGATACTCAAGGGTATGCAGTACCATTTTCTTCCAAATGTTAAAAGTATGGCACTTACTGTAACAACAGTGAACACATACACCTTTTTTCTTTAAAAAATAACAAGCACTGGAGAGGGGCAAAATGCCACAGCCTTTCTCATCCCAGTATGCTCCTTTTGGGGTTTCATGGTCCATAACAGGAGACTAGTGTATTTGCATATGTTCAGGAGGACAGCTGTCACTGGCCAATAGCCACAATGGCTAGGCTGGAGGCAGTATATCTCCGCATACCACTTTCTGGGACTCACAAGTGAAGAGTGTACTTGCAGGCTTCCCATGGGCATTTGGTTGGCCACTGTGGGAACAGGATGCCGGACTAGATAGGCAAATGGACGGAACCAGCAGGGCTCTTGCGCTATTAAGAGTTGCATAAGGTTGTCTTGGGTCTACTTTGTACCACACCACACTTCTGTGATACTGAAGATGGGCAAGACAGGATATGGCATGAACTGCGCTATGGAAGGCTCTATGAAATGTTGCCAGCAGTACATCATGCCAACTTCATATATGGTACCATTTGCTACAAAGGTGGTTGGGCAGCTGTTATGCACTGTCCACGGGCAGAGATAGGCCCTTACTTGCCCCATGAAGAGGTAACAGCCACAATTTCTAAAGCAATACTGACCTCACCCTTCTGTGTTATCCCAATCTCCACCCCTTACCTTCACCATGCTGGTCTGTGAACTGGAAAGCCTGTACCAGGCGAAGTGTCTCATCCACAGAACGCCCCACAGGTAAGTCATTCACTGTGATCTGACGCAGGATGCCTTTGTCATCAATTATGAACAGGCCTCTGGATAGTTGTGGGGAGGGGGGAGAAAGAAGGGCAATTAAGAGCATTTATTATTATTATTTAAAAAAGAGGATTCAAGCTTGTATACATTCAAGTCTAAGATGCATTTAAAGCACATGCCTTCCCCCCAAAGAATCCTGGGAACTATAGTATAATGGTACAAGGAACTGTAGTTCGGTGAGGGGCAAGCTACAATTGCCTGGGTTCTTTGGAGAAGGCGCTTTAAAAGGTATGGTGTGTGTGCAGCCTTAGTAGAGAGAGAAGACAAGAGCAGACAAGGGGAATTCTACCCAGTATTGGAACCTTCTGGAATCTACGTGGCGCTTTTACTGCCTTTATCGGTAGTCCCAGGGTCAAAGTTAAGAGTGGGGGAATTCTGAATCTATGTCTATGCAGAAACCTTACTGACAGATCAACTAAAAGAGGTTGGGGCAAAAGCAGAGACGGACTCAATTAAGTTCCAGCTACAGCTACTTATTCTCTGAAGTCCAAGTCCATACATCCAAAGACCAGGGTTCTAGGACCTAGCTAGTGTTAATAGCTTTTTATATTCCAGCCAGGTTATTACCGTTTGGATTATGTACATGGACTTGATGGGTGGGACCAAGCTGATGAATAGAGGATTGAACAGTCCAGCAGCATCAAGGATGACTAACCTCTTCAACAGATCACAGGACCTAAGAGCAGGCAGGACTAATCTACTGTTCTCCAGATGCTTGCTGCCAAATTTTGCAGTTTCCATCATTCCTGACCATTGGCCATGCTGGCTGCAGCTAGCAGCTCTGGTTCAAGAACACCTGGAGACTCCCAGGTTAGCTACCCTTGTGTTGCAGAACTGGAGAGAGGAGGTAAGTGATACTTGAGTCAGCCATGTTGAGGCTTTGCTAGTGAACGCAAGAGGACTGGCATTTGCCAAGATGCCACCAGCCACAGCCCTTTGAACTGTCATCTAGAATTAAGGTTAGACCTCAAGATCTCCATACCTGTATGCAATGCCATCCTCCTCCTTGAGCACTCCATAGTCCTTGCAAATATTGTGGTTGATGTCTGCCACAAGTGGAATATTTGCAGATCCCAAGCCCCCTTCCTTTCTTGCTGTATTGATCCTGCAGGGAAATGGCCGTTAACATCTGCAATGTTCATTTAGAGCAGAGGTAGAGAACCTGTGAACCGATGCCCACCTCAACCCTAATCATTGGCTATGTTGGGCAAGGGCTGATGGGAGTTGGAAGTCCAACAACTGGAGGGCCTCATATCTCCCACCCTTCCATCTTGAACATCTGCAAACTACTACTCTAGCCATTTACTATTTAGAAATGGTTGAACCAAATATTTCACATGGAATAGATTGCCCCTAGCTTTTTGTTCCAAACTTGACATGGGGCTCCCAGACCAAAGCTGGGTCTAAAAACTGGGCAAGCATCTTCTTCCTCATCAGAAACCTAATTCTGAAGACCAATTAGATACAAGTCGGATTCTCTGACCCACAGAAGAGTGAAATGTTCTTTACACCCATTTAGGAGCTCAAATCAACTCTGAACACAACTGCAGTTAGTCTACTGAGGTGGCTGATAAAACTAACAGCAGCTAGGTTTGGCTAGATAAGGCTGGTGGGGAACCTCCACACCCTTCTGTCAGTTAACTTCTGCTTGGCTCCCTCCCAGTGTCAGATCCCTAGAACATTCTTAATGATGCGTCAATTCTAACCCTCTTCCTAAGCAACACACAAAATAGGGATGTGCTGTTATTCCTGTCACTCAGTTTCCTACAGCTAAGCCGGCCTTAAGAAACAACAACACAACCATAAGTCTTCACAGTACTTGCTTTCTAGCATGGACGGAGACCTTGTGCTAGATCTTGAACACCAGGAGACTCACCAGGCCAAATGGGTGAACTGAGAGTCAACAGAGGCAGCAATAACCTCACAGTTGATCTTGCGGAACTCCTCAACTCGATCACTGAAAGCTATGATCTCTGTGGGACAGACGAAGGTGAAATCCAAGGGGTAGAAGAAGAGAACCACATATTTACCTGTGTAGAGAGAGGAGGAAAGCCCATCAGCAGCAGAATACTTTGAGCCAGAAACCTTGCCTGGCAACTATCTGAAGTTTAGGGAGGGAGACAACACCTGAAGGCACCAGCACAATGTACTCAAAACAAATGTCATGCCTTGACCACGATAACATTCATCCTTCCTTTGGGATATGGCAAACCCAAGGTCCATTATCTGCACCTGCTAACAAAATATAGTATTTGCACTACAACCATGATCCCCACAGCAATCTGATTCAGTGCCTGGGGACTGATTACCTCTTGATAAACAGACGGATAATGCAAGATCCTCTTTCTTGGCGCTTACGTGCTCCAATGCTGCATAGCAGGAAAATAGTTCTTAAGTGCTCCATACCCAGCCTCTCTTATCAAGGTGGGTCTGGGAAACTCTTTAATTAGGGTATTTATGTCCTGCATATTCATGAGCTCAAGGCACCTTACGACATTAAGACTGACTGAAGATGTTGTTTAAACAACTGAAAGTGGTACTCTCTCTTACCTTTGTAGTCCGACAACTTTATTTCCTTAATGGCTCCATCCACCACTGCTGTGGCCTTGAAGTCTGGAACTGGCTTACCAATATGAGCTTTACCGGAAGCCATTTCTTTCTGAAATATCAAACAGTGTAAAGGTTTAGGTAGACAACCAAGTTGAGCCTCTTTGAACCAAGAGGTCTGCTACTGGGTACATATCCCAGGAGAGGCATTTTCTTACCTTCTGAAGGACTGTAAACAAGGCAGCTCTGTTTTGGCTTACAACTCTTCCCGAACGTCAAGCGCAACTTTTGTAGTGCCCAAACAATTAAGGAGCACTTCAGAGGAAACAATAAGCCTCTTCCAATTCTGCATAGTGCTGTACAGAGCCCCAGTCACATGAGTTGTAAAGGATTACAACTGTGGAGAGTGACTCAAGGCAATCCCTGAGGAATGCAAGATCAGGGAGTCTTGCACCCTCATTCCTTTGAGGAAGACTGCAGAGGGTTTGAGTCAGTGGCCTCTTGGTTCAGCAGGATATTTTATTAGCCTCATTCCATTGTAGCTAGGCGTGAGCAAGTGCTCCCAGACAACTTTCTGGCTAATTGAAATTTTACCACCTTCAATGCATTTCATTGAATTTCATAGTGCTCCATGTGAACTATTGCCTTGGAGCTCGACAAGCAGTTTCACTAATCCATTACATAAAAACATGAGGTGGTAGTGTGCTGTGTACAGTACTTTTGAACACTGCTTATTGCTTGGCTCTAGCAGTTGTAGAAATATATATCTTTTTAGGTGATTTGGAGGTCTGATGTGCCTCCTCCTATCCAACCAGGGGCGGCGCATCCCATTGTGTTGCTTGAGGCTAAGTGGGAAGTGCTTCCCCACCCTGCCGCTGCCGCCAAAGCATCCCTAGGCTGCATGGTGGCAGCATGAAGCAGCAGCAGGTTCTGGCAAAAATCCTGCTGGAAATCAGCTCTGATTCTCTGCCAGTGGGGCACCCACCAAGGCACCCCTCAGGTGCTTCCACCACCCAAGATGGCTGCTTCACCTTGCCTCCTGTGTGGGGCCAGCCCTGTCTCCACCCCCATCCCCTAAGAGGCTCTCTTTATAAAGAATTTGCCCCATTACACCCCTTCATGTTAAACCTTGCCAATTTGGGTTTGGCTCCTTTTTGCATAAGCGAAGCCTCAATATTTCATAACTACTTCAAAGCTCTGGCTGCTTTTTGGCATTAAAAAACAACAACAACAACCCTGGGATTTAGATGTAGCATGTATAGAATTCAAACCAGAGTTCCTTTCAAGAAGCTGCATGTATGAACACGAAGTTTAATACTAGGTTATGAAAGGCCAAATCTGGAAGCAAACGCAACAGATACTTGACAACATAACCAGGAGATTAAGTCTCTGCCATTCATAACTACAATGGTGACAGATAAGGATAGGCACTAATCTATTAATTAAGTACAGTAGTACTTAATTAAGTAGTTTTCTCTGGCTCAGGTAGAAGCAAGCTGCCACCGCTGTGGAAAACTATCTAAAACCAACTCTAGCAGAGAAAGAAAGGGCAAAGGCTTCAGGAGCAGATAAATAGCTCATTCTTCCTAGCACTGTAAATTGGGTCAGCTCAATATATTCTTGGTGCTGTCTCTGCAACCAATAGAAGCTGAAGCTGAACATACTTATATCCCACTTGCCAGCCAAGACTGGCTCCCAAAGTAGTTTACAATTCAAATTCATCAGAAGACAAGTGCCCTTTTATTATGCTGAATGCATGGCAGAGAGGAGATGGGATGTTTGCATTTTACTATTCCAGCTTCATATTGTTCCTGCCAGAGCCTGCTTGGCTACTTACTCCTTCTGCACAACTTAATAAAGCCAACTGCTGAATCTTCAAAAAGGCCACAATTGGTATTCTGACTTCAGAAAGATAAACGTCACCCAACACAACCAATACTCAGGGGATGATGGGAAGCACTGGAGTCACAAGTTCCCTAGCCCTGGGTTTATCATGGTGTCTGAACAGAGCCATTAAAGTAATGTTCATCCACTGAAAGGCTCTTCAGATATTGAGGCATCTGCCAGGGCCTCGTCAAGCACAGAAAAGCTGGCGCCATCTGTTGCTGGAGATACGGGGTGGAGGAGAGACGCATCTGCTACGTTAGCCCATGACTCTCACCCACCATGTTCCACTTGGTAGCCGATGGGCCCTATGGCAGCTCTAGCTGACAAATACTTCCCTTCCAGAAGTGTGTCCCAAACACAAACTGGGCGACATGATACCTTCCTGATAAGGAGCTGGTAGCTGTTGGGTGGGACACTTAGCAGTAAGCTCCATGTTCAGGAAGATAGCCCTATTACAATATGCTTTGGCAAACATGAGCAGTTAACGACAGTGAATTAACTATGTGATGATGGTTTGCTGCCCCTGACATCACAAACACTGATTGCTAGTTTATGGAGTGAAGCCAGCAGAATACAAGTGCATTTTGAACTAGTGCATACATTTGCCATTGTTCTGGCGGTATGTGACAGAGGAGAATGGAACGGTCACTCATGGGTTACTGCAGTGAAGGCTTTGAGATGCACACTGCTTATAATGAACCAGAAGAGAGAGAAAAAGCCTGCTTGGGGAAGCCAAAATCAATGACTAGATACTTTCCTCCATCAACCCCAATACTGACAGCACCAACTTTAGTGATCCACCAAACCCCGAATAATAATAATAAATTATTATTATTATTATTATTATTATTATTATTGTTATTATTATTATTATTATTTATATGCCACCCATCTGACTGGGTTGTCCCTGTCACTCTGGGTGGCTCCCAACAAAATATTTAAAAACACAGTAAGGCATTAAACATTAAAAACTTCCCTATACAGGGCCCCCTTGAGATATCTTTTAAAAGTCAGATATTTATTTCCTTGACATCTGATGGAAGGGCATTCCACAGGGTGGGAGCCACTACTGAGAAGGCCCTCTGCCTTCCCAGGCAAGTCTGTTTTGTTTTGAATAGTTTTTATTAACTTTTCCAGTTATATGTCTCAAAATAAGCATTTTACACAGTACCATATATCCAGTGACTTCCCTCCTCCTCCTTCCATGGTTCATTTTACTTGTCTATCATTCCTGCCTATTTTACTGTAACCATTTCAGTCATTCTCCAATTTACATCATTCAAATATTAAGCAAACTGCTGAATTTATCTTAATGCTGCAGGTGTATTCAGCTGTACAGTTATTTTCCAAATACAGTGGTACCTCGGTTTACGAACTTAATCCGTTCCGGAGGTCTGTTCTTAAACCAAGGCACACTTTCCCTAATGAGGCCTCCCACCGCCAGTGCCCTTCCACCATTTGGTTTCCGGTCTCCCGCCGCCGGTGCCCTTCCACCGTTTGGCTTCCATTCTTAGACCAAGGTAAAGTTTGCAAACCGGGACGCTACTTCCGGTTTTGCAGAGTTCGTAAACTGAATAGTTCGTAAACAGGGCTGTTCTTAAACCGAGGTACCACTGTACTCAGCAAATATTTTCTACTCTTTAAATAGATGCTCTCTTATTCTATATGTTAAACCTGCTAGTTCTGCAAATCCTATCATCTTAAATTGCCAGTCCTCCTTTACTTGGGACCTCCCTCACTTTCCATCTTTGAGCTAACAAAACTCAAGCAGCCATTGTTGCATACATGAAACATTTTTTCTGACACCTGGGAACTTCAGTCTGAACTATTCCTGACAGAAAGGCCTCTGGTCTTTTTGGAAATGTTGTTTTAAACAATCTTTTCAACTTAATATAAATCATTTCCCAATATTCTTTAACTTTTTTACATGTCCACCACATATGAAAAAAAGTTACACTACCCAGGCAAGTTTGAGCCCTAGAAATGTGACCTCTGCTACAGTCTTGTCTTACTCCAGCTCCAGAGGTCCAGTATGTGGTGGCGGCGGCAGCAAGACAAAACAAGAGTTTTTGCAGAAGCTAAAAGGCTTTATCAGAGTTTCCTGGGCCAAGCATGAGATGTTACAGTATGGGTACCCAGCCTTGAATTTGGTGATTAGTGTCTTTGGCTTAGAATGAGTGGCGTTGTGTACAAGGACAATGCCAAGCCATTGTTTGCTTAATAAGGATCTGTTGCTACTGGTGCAGGCAGTTGGGATAGTTTTCTACACCAGGCTGACTTCCAAAGTACCGTAACTTGGGGTGATGGAATGTCCAAAAGACACGTGACAGGAGAAGGTTACAGTTCAAGCAAAAACTGAAGAAAGCGGCTAAAAGTTATGTGGGAATTATATTACCATATATTTTATTCTTTAATTCTTAAAAAAAACCACACCTGACAGTTGGGGGAGGTATTTTTCCACCCTAAGCTGAATACAGGTGTCTGTTTGATGATAAAATGTCCCAGCATAAAGCCATATGCCGCGTGTCAAAAGCGCACTTTGATTTGCTTCTCTGGGTCAGTCTTTGCTTGAAAAACTGTGTGTGACTTCTTAACCTCATATATTAACATTAGCTAGGACAATAGAACCACCACCACAATGGCAAAAATGGTGGCATTCATTACACTTTAGGTAAGGCATGCTCCAACAATCTATTTCATAATCACGCTTAAAACCTTTTTATTTACCCAAACCTTTACAAAACCTTTTTAAAAACTGTCTGTTGCTTATCTTCCAGTGTTTAAACTGCATTTTTCATATATATTTGATAATGTTGACAGTTTATCGGTTTTAGGAACCAAATAAAAAGCCCAATACATTTTAGGAGGGACTTTATTAACCTGGACATTTTTTGGTTTACAGAATGAAAGCTTAAAATGGTAACCGACTGAAAAAGGCACAGGTAAGAACATCCCAGAAGCACTACGTTGTAGGTTTACTTCTGTGCAAGTTCTGCAAACAATACATCTTCCCCCTGCTACTTGAAACAAAAGCGCACAGATCTTACTCCATGTCTAGTTCCCCCCTCTAGTAAGAATTAGAGCTTAAACTTATTGCACTGTCGTCACCTCTTCTATCCATACTAAAGGCCTGTTTAAAAAGCACTTTCCATGACCCAATTTTTAAAGGCAAGAGCACTTAGTCACTGGCTCCATTTCACGAATTTTCACTCGAGTAGACCCCGAGCAAGGCTAGGAGCGCTATGCAAGCTGAGAAGAGACTGGAAAGCCTCACCGCTTTCCAGGGTTGGGGGCGGGGGAAGCAGGAGGAGGAGAGTTAGAGGAAGCCAAGATCGACCCCTGGAGTTGAATTCCAGTGACAATGCAAGGCAGCCCGCACTGCTTCCAGCCCCCTCCCTGTACCGCTCAGAACACAAAGGAGATCCCTATGACTCGC
The DNA here is from genome assembly GCF_965112155.1 of Podarcis liolepis. Classification (NCBI taxonomy): domain Eukaryota; kingdom Metazoa; phylum Chordata; class Lepidosauria; order Squamata; family Lacertidae; genus Podarcis; species Podarcis liolepis. The sequence goes on from NC_139555.1 coordinate 44,505,699, forward strand.
TTGCCGAGGACACAATGGGCAGCATTCACACCGCCTCCTCTCCGCTTTGGGGGGGAAAGGACCAGAGGAGAACCGGGGAGCAGCGCAGCTTCCATCCCCCTTTATTCCAATGCAGGTGCCCCCTCCCCAAAATCACGCCTTTGGAAGACACGAGGAGATGCACGGATTGCAAGCCTCGAAACCTTCCAGAAGCCCTTCGCCTCCACATATACACCCCAGAAAATGACGACCCTTCGAACCTGCTAGGCTGGAGGGGAGAGAAAGCGCTGCAGGCCCCCACCCCATAGCAGGCCTCGCCAGGCTCAAATTGCAAACCCCGAGCAACGCGCCCGCATTTGCCTCCATGCCCAAGCGCCGCAAAAGCTCCAGAAATGCCCTCGAGGCGCCCACCCCTCGCTCCCTCCGTACCTCCTGGTCCGCGCGCTGCCGTCCCAAAGCTAAGCCGAGCGCTTCTCGAAGCGAGGAGGAGGCGTGACACCAGCAGAACAAGCCGCAGCGGCTGCCGGGTTTTATGTGCAGCGTGCTGGGAGAGGGCGGGGCAAAGGTGCAGGGGGGGCGGTGTAATCCGGATTCGACTCACAATGGGAACATGTGCGCGCGCCCCCCCTCACTCCCACCCGGCTACCCCCTCCCCCCTTTTTCTCCCTTTGGACTCAGAAAAAGGGAATTGAATTGGGAACCAGAGACATTCCGCTCCAAAATGCGATTCTGATTGTAATGCGGCGAACAACTCCACCAAAGGACGCTTGCTGGCTTTCTTTCTTTCTCTGCTCATGTGGTTTTTTTAAACAACTGCACGGCAGGCAAACGTTCAACAGGTCAATCTTTTTATCACCCCTTGCTGGATGTTTGTCCGTCACGTCCCGACTCCTGCCAAAGACGAAAGATGGCAAGCCCACTCGCGGTCTTCATTCACAGTTGCTGCGTACACACGCTCCCGTTTATCAGCTGCAAGACACAGGTAGGCATCCAGCTGGTGAATCGCCTGCTCGATGCCTGCCTTTTGCACACATGTTAAATGCGCAGGAGCTTTGCTGGGGGGAAAAGGGCAGTGTTATATGCAATCCACCTGAAGTCCACCCATTATAGCTTTACGCTGTTAGTGTGTAAAATATGCTCATAGAGCGGACATAGATGAGCGGCCGAACAAATGCTTTCTAGTACTGTATGAAGAAGATGTATAAGTTGTATAAGGAGCTCAGGGAACACTGTAGCATCAGCTGGGCGCTAGCTAGCCAGAGCATGGTAATTCCTGGCTCTGTTTAGCAGTCCCATACATTCACCAGACGTGATCCAACAGGGACAGATGTTGTGCCTAAAGTGCAATGAAGCCCTTTCGAAACAGAGGACAGAAACCAGGAGTCTTCACTATTCCTCCCCGCTACTTTTACTGTCCTGATTTACAACCAGATGTGACCCCCCACGATGCTGTTAGAGAAGTTGGTGCGCAAGTCCGATCTGTTCTGCGAACTACAATACCCAGCAAGCCGCGCACTCTCTGGGATTTCCCTTCCCTTTCGTTTCCTGTACCGAGTTTTTACGGCGCTTGCGGCGCGAAAATGGACCTGAGCGCTTTCGAACGGGACAACGCCGTGAATTGTTTGCTGGACTCCGCGGTGCCCGCCGCTTGCCGGAGCGAACCCTGCAGCCTGGGCATCGATGAAGCAGGCCGGGGTCCGGTGCTGGGTACGTGCCTGAGGGCGACACCGGCGGGAGCGAGGAATCCCTGGGGTGCTTTTTGCCCCAGCGCGGAATCGAGTTCTAAAAGCAGTGCTTTTTTCTTTAAAAAAATTGTTTAGGGGTACCCTCATTTTCTTACTCATTGAAATACTGTCCCTTAATGAGGCCAAACTCAGATTCACAAAATATTTAGGGCTATGCATACCCCTGCGTCCCCCCAGAAAAAGCACTGCCTAAAAGCATCAGAAGGGGAGGGCCGAATCACGGGCTGATCCTTAATACTCGCGTGCCTTGGGGTGATACGTGGACTTGCCAGGTGGCCTAGACGCTAGAGGATTCCTATTGCTATCTGCCAACCTACTTTAATTAACGCCAGGAGAGGTGATTATGAGGATAAATTGTGAAGATATAGAGCAGTTTTGTAGTAGTAGTATTTCATTTGTATGCCACCTTTCCTCCAAGGAGCTCAAAGTGGCGTACATGACCCTCTTCCCAATTTATCCTCACAATAACCCTGTGAGGTAGGATAGGCTGAGAGATGTTGATTGCGTGGGCATTTCAACCTTGGTCTTCCAAGCCCTAGTCGGACGCTACACCACAATGACTCTCTTGTAGAATTGACAATTAATCCAGTCCTGATTTGCAAATAGTGTCGTTCTAGTTCTGTGCCAATAAGTTTCTTCAGTCCCATGACTGCTTTTTACTTCCCCTACCTCACCCCTGCTGCTGAGCAGAACTTCCCCACCCTTAAAATAGAATAATGTCCTGTGATGGTGGCTGGAGAGGAGTCTTTTGTGGAGGATTCCTGATTGCAGGTCCAGTTGTGTCCTGGGGCTGTAATTATAACTATACTTAGTGTTGCTGGTTCAGAGCGTTTCTCACATGACAATGTTGTTATAAAAACACCTGCAGTTTTGCATCCGTAGATGGAGCTCTGAGTCTTGAAAGAGTAGCTTGCATTGGCTTCTGCTTTCTTCCCAGGTCCCATGGTTTATGGAATCTGTTACTGTCCTGTGGATCGGCAGGGAGACCTAGAGGCACTGAAGGTAGCAGGTAAAAAGAAAAGAAAGGCGTGCCTGGCTGGGACTGCGATGTGATGCTGGTGGGGCAGGAAATGGGATCTGGACTAAAAGGGGCAATGCTGTGCCTCTTGGAGCGTTTCCCCTAACAGCTGTCAAAGCACTGCCCAGCTTTTATTCTTCCTAGGTCAGGTCTTTTTTGAGTTTGTGTCCTCTCCTCCCTGCTTGCTTTCCCGTCACAGATTCCAAGACTCTGACAGAGGCCCAGCGGGAACAGCTCTTTGAGAAACTGGGTGCAGCGAAGGATTTTGTTGGGTGGGTCCTGCACATCCTCTCACCCAATTACATCTCCACCAGTATGCAGAGACGGTAAGCAGATTGGGGACAATATTAGATGAAGAAGCCTCTGCAGCAGGGTTGGGGAACCTCTCCCCCCCACCCCCGAGATGTTGCTGGGCTCCAGCTCCCAGCAACAGTGGTCAGGGGTGGTGGGAGTTGTAGTTTAGCCATGCCTGGAAGGCCGCAGGTTCTCCACCCCTGTGCTAGAACCACAGCTTTGAATGGGTGGCGGTTTTTCTCCCAAGATCGCTTCTCTGCCTGGAATCGTTGTGTTTTGTTTATTCGTGTACTTGTTATAAAGATTAATACCCTGCCTTTCTAATGCATACGTGTTTCCAAAGGTAGCTAACTATAATTAAAGCCACAATAGCCAAACACAACTGCGGTGATAAAATCGTAACAGAGACTGACATGGCAGAAAAAACACAGTTTTCAATAAAATCACTTTGACCTGGCAAATGAAAAAGTGCCGCTGACATTGGATGTGTTGTGTAGTGGCTGCAGGCTAAAGAGGACAGAGGAAGGGGAAGGGGAAGGGGATTGGAAACACGAGGCCTCTCACCTTGGAGTTTATCAGAAAAGTTGGACAGACCTCTTTCAGAGAAGGGAGGCCGTGTCTCTCCCCCTGAGCTGCTTTCGTCCTTCATGCCAGCTCATCCTTGAGAACCATGCTTACTGCTGTTATGTTGTTTGCTGTGTTAACTGGCTGTGGCACAAACAGCCCACTGCACTCTTAAGACTATGTGAGATTTGACCTCCTATTTGCTGTGTGGACAGGGCAGCTGTTCTATTGATAATGTACTGGCGGAGACATCTTTCTGTTCTGGCTGGTAGAGACATAAGCTGGTCCAGGGTGCAGTCTCCACAACAACTTTCCCAACCAGCCCTTTTCTGACATTTGGGCCTCAGAGCCAAGGTTTTTATTTGCGAGCGAACAACATAGCTTCCTTTCCCTTGCAGAGCTAAGTACAACCTGAATGCGCTTTCGCATGATACGGCCATTGGATTAATCCAGAGGGCGTTGGACTCTGGAGTGCAGGTTGCAAAGGTGAGCCAGCTCAGCATCCCACACCTGTAGGAAGTGGCAAGAAATCCCACCTCTTCAGTGCTTTGTGGTTCCTCCCTCCTTCAGGTCTTTGTGGATACTGTGGGACCAGCAGAGAAGTACCAGGAAAAACTCAAGCAGCATTTCCCAGACCTGGAGGTTACAGTGAAACCAAAAGCAGACTCCCTCTTCCCTGTTGTCAGTGCAGCCAGCATCTGTGCCAAGGTGAATGTGAGACATAGGATCTCTTTGTTTCCTGGCTCACTATGCTTTCTGGTATCTGGAGAGATGTACGGTTAAACTGTGAAGCTCTAACCGCTTCCACCGTGAAACAGCTAAATAAGCTTTCATGTGCTGGAACAGAATACTGGGTGCTGGGGCCAAACAATGGGGGGTGACTATTGCCATCATTCATTAGGACAGGGGCTGGCTACTATTCGAGACCACTAGACTAGATGGATCAGGATGGGAATGATGCAGGAAGGCAATTCCATTGCTGGTTATCTCTCATTTTCCGTAGGTGGCGAGGGACCGGGTGGTAAAGAACTGGAGGTTCTTGGAGGATCTGGAAGATGCGGACTTGGATTATGGCTCTGGCTATCCTAATGGTAATCCCAGTATTTCTCCTCAGCTTGGGCACAGAACCAGCCACATGAATTTCCACCACAAGATGTGGTGGCCAAGAATGTAAGCCGCTTTGAGACTCTTTCGGGTAGTGATAAAGCGGGATATCAAATCCAAACTCCTCTTTTTCTTCTTCTAGCTTAGGTGGATTTAAAAGAAAATGAACACATGGATGAGAGGGTAGTCAAAATCAGAGGGACCTGCAACAAAATGTCAAGGGTGCCAGCCTGCCAGGCCCTTTGGCAGGATACTCTCATTTGCCCTCTTTCCTTTTTCCTGGTTTTCTGTCCCCCTCCTCCCACAACAGCCGGCATTTTGTGTCCATTGATCATTTTCAGTTCTCACGGATCTGTTTCTGGTTCCCCTCACCCCCAGTTAGGTTTCTTCCCCCGCCCCTTAGATATTGTTTGTACTTGGGAGTGCCCCCAAGCCGCCTTCTTCCATTCTTTCTTGCACATGGACGGTGCTGTTTTTCTGAATAAGGTGTCACACCTTGATAACGTCTTAACTATTAGCATATAGGATGGAAATAGGCAAACTCCAGGTTGTAAGGCAATATGTCAGCTGCTGAGATAACACTGGAAGAGGGCTGTCGCCTTAATGTGGGAAACAAAAGGGTAGGCAGGATGGACCTTTGGCTGTTGCGTTTCTGTGGAGGCACACAAAGAGTGCAGTGCTTCATTCAGATGAATAAGCCAAGTCATTACTTTGGCAGTGACTAAGACCCACATTTATTATTTGTGAATGTTCTTCCCCACTCTCATCTTTGAATTACATATTTAGTTTACTTGGCAACAATGTGGGCTTTTCCCGGCCCTCACTAGATGCCATTAGCTGTCCTAGATCCCCAATAGCATAGTATAGAGTCTATACCTCCCATCTCCCCTCTCTTAGGGTGAGTAGGACCTTCTTGGCTCTTGTGCTTGGGTTGACCTCTAGGACAGAATGCCATGTCCTTGCATTAAGTTGAAATGTGTGTGTATATGTGTAAAATGACCTCTAAGATATTACGCACTGAGAAAGCAGCAGAGTTGGTGGAGATAATACCGTACTTAGGAGGTTTGCAAACCCCTATTGTGTCATGTTTCCCACCCACTGTTCTCCAGGCTACGGCTCAGTCTTTGAAGTAGGGATAATACTGAGCACTAATATGCCAGGATACTTGGCCACCCATCCTCTAATATCTCTACTCCTTCCCCGGCCCAGATCCTAAGACTAAAGAGTGGCTCACCCAAAATCTGGACCCTGTCTTTGGCTACCCACAGTTTGTACGATTCAGCTGGAGTACAGCTCAGGTCATCTTGGAGAGCAAAGCTGTGCCCGTTTGCTGGTAAGTGGGGACAGAAGAACTGTTGGATGGATCTTGGACTGGTAGATGTACCTTCAGAAGGGAGATTGAGGAAACTGGAGCATAGGAGGAAACACCTGCTGCTGCAGATAAGGGCATGTGAGAGATTCCTTCAGATGGTTTTGCACATACGATGTAGCATGATGACTTCCCTACACAAATATTATATAGGAAGATAGTGGATTGGCAGTCCAGGATGCTTTTTAAATAGTGGCACTGGGGAGGGCAATCGTTGGAGTTGAATGGACCTGCTGAGTGTTTGTGGGACTCTTTCCCTTAAATTCATTTATAAGCTGTGAGCAAGGAGGGTCCCCCCTTTTGTGTCTGGCTTGCTCTGCTAACTCCCCTGTGCCTTGCTCTGTGCTCATGCAGAGTACTGCACAGAGTTGCTGAATTGCTGATGCCCAAAGATGCTTGTGACTGCCTTCCCTGATATCCACAGCTTTCTGGAACCCAGCTCAATCCAGGGAGCAGCTCCTCCGCTTGAGTCCAGGGAGTTGGCTGATTCTCCGCTGCCTCCCACCTCAGGCTGACCTTGGCAGTCATGCCAAATGCCGCAGGAGGAGCTTGAGAGGCAGCCAGTTAACGTTCCCCTGGATAGATGGGGCAGGAATCCGGTACTGTCTCTGTTGAGGGAAGAAGGGCTGCCTGCCAGGGCACCTGTTTTCTATCTCGGCTCTTGGAAGGCAGCGAAGGTCAGTGGTTGTAGCAGGTAGAAGAAGTCTGAATCCAAGATAAGTGGGCGCAACTCTCAAGGAGAAGTAGAAGTCGAGCATAGCTTGCCAGCGGAGGAACAATGCTGTACCCAGATCCCTCATTTCCCCCTATCTTTTACCTTCCTCTCTACAGGGATGACACGGAAGACGACGCAGCCCAGAAAAACGCTCAGTCCTTGCTGAGCTACTTTGCCAGGAAGGAAACTTCCAGCAAGCGCCCTCCCCACCGTTTCTTTCATGAACGAAAGCTTAAGACCGTGACCAGCCTGTAGGGGGGCAGCAGATTATTCCCTTCCTTGTGGGATTATCTTGCTTTATCTACACAAGAAACTTTTCTAATTTTGTCAAGCTTGTTTTTTAGTCGGAGGTTGTAAATCCTTTGGAGTCCCAGCTGCAAAGGGAACATTGGAGCAGAAGCAGGTGCAGGATCTGTCAAGAGAAAGGGTCTGATCCAGTGCCTTTCTTTCTGGAAGCATTTGTATATGCCTTTTTTTTCTTTCTAATAAATTTAAAACAACAACCAACAATTCTGTGGTGTGTGAAGTGACCGATGGGGTATCATAAAAGCAGGCCAAAAAGGGATAGTGTCTGCAAGTGAAGGGTTACATTTTTTTAGTGAGTTGGCAGCTTGAGTAATGAATGGAGCCACACAGAGCCAGGCAAAATCTCCCCCACACCAACCTGAGCTCCTGGCTGAGCCAGAGAACTTCTTATCTACTCCAGTGTGGCAATCCTAGTCAATTTCAGTAGCTGGAGAAATCAAGCCAGGCAGGGAAGCAGTTCTGTGCTGTTGCCATGGAATGGGCTATAGTCCTGTCCACATGTGTGTCTGCACATTTCAGACTGGTCTGGAGCTTTCATTAAGGTGCTGTCAAGTAATGCGTCCACACATCAGGATTTTCTATTGTTTCCATTCACTTCAGTCCATTCTGCCCAGTGCCCTCAGTGTTCCACCTTTAGCTGCAAGTGTTTCTCATGTGTTGGGAAGAAATGGGGGTGGGAGAATTTCTTCACCTTTAGGGCAGGACTAGGTGGTTAAATAGCAATCTGGTGCACAAATATAGTGGCTGAGAGAGTGAGGGTCCTGGAAAATCCCTGACTGAAATCTCTCTTCAGTCATTAACTTTTCAGTTGGCCTATCAGCCAGTCCTTTATCTATTCAGTGGTACCTGGGTTAAATACACTTCAGGTTACAGACTCCGCTAACCCAGAAATAGTGCTTCAGCTTAAGAACTTTGCTTCAGGATGAGAACACAAATCATGCTGCGGCGTTAGCAGGAGGCCCCATTAGCTAAAGTGGTGCTTCAGGTTAAGAACAGTTTAAAGTTAAGAACGGACCTCCGGAACGAATTAAGTACTTAACCCGAGGTACCACTGTACTGTGGGAATTATATTTACCTACTTTCTGCATTGATGCAAAGATTACTGAGAGAATATGTGTGAGACATTTGGAATAATCAAAGGGATAATAATAAATGTAAAACTTTGCAGTTGCTGTTGCTTGACAGAGGGATGAAGCAGCCACTGTGGAGGAGAGTCTTATTTATTTTAGCAAATCCTTTTAACAAAGTTAGCTCTCTCTCTCTCTCAGCTGTGCCCCTCCTCTGGCTCTCATGCCCCTTCTCATTTCCTCATGCTGCTTTATAGTCCGCTCCAACTCCATCCATCTCTGTCTCCCATCTTCCTGCCTAATGTAGCTTGCTCTCTTAAGAAGAGCCTCTCCACTCTATCAAGCCAATTTCCTTTTCCTTCAAGAGCTTCCTCAAAAAATGCTTCTTTACCAATCCCTCTCCTGAACCAGCTCAGCATTACCTTACCTGCTTTTCCACTATCCCATCCTCATCTAACAGACTCCCCACCACACCTGTCCTTTGGGCCAGGTCACTTTTGCTTCAGCACTGTTTAACAGTGTTAGATGGTTGTTTGGTAAGCGGCACTCAATAAGGCTAATGGGTACTTTTATAATACAATCCTGAACCAAGGAACGGTTCAAATGGAATAGTGCCTAAAGAGGTCTCTTGTTTTGAAGAAGAGTTTTGATTTGATATCCCGCTTTATCACTACCCAAAGGCGTCTCAAAGCGGCTAACATTCTCCTTTCCCTTCCTCCCCCACAACAAACACTCTGTGAGGTGAGTGGGGCTGAGAGATTTCAGAGAAGTGTGACTGGCCCAAGGTCACCCAGCAGCTGCATGTGGAGAAGCAGAGACGCAAACCCGGTTCACCAGATTACGAGACTACCGCTCTTAACCACTACACCACACTGGCTCTCCAGTTTGGAGAAAGCAAGCTAGCGGTCCTCACTGATCACAAGTATTGTCTTGCGATTTGGCAACTAACACCCATAATACCATATACACAATACTCTAAACACAATCCAAACAAGTAAATCAGGCAGCTTGAGCCATTAACAGAAAATTTCTGTCTAAGTGGACTCTCTCCCTTTTCATCCAAGTTCATTTTGCCATTCAGCCAGACGTGTCAAAAGCTAAGAAAGGGACTGTTCTTTGCAGAGATACCTACTGATCCCCACCCCCTGATTCTTTCCACAAATACTGACCCACGCAAGTCATTTTTGTTGTTTAATTTCTCCACAAGTAATAGGTTTGAACCAATACATAGTGTGCAATTTGCAACAAAGGTGGACAAGGGTGAACAAGCAAGAGCATGACAAGGCAGCTGATAAAGCAGAGCATGTTCGTGACACGAGATCTGTTTTGGACAGAAGGTGGACAATATTATAAAGGAAGTTTGCACATGGTAATACAGGGCTTGATGTGGTGAAATTCAAGGAGTGCTGCATAAGATATGGAGGACACGGGTAAGAACTGGCTGTTAACCAGAAGGTTGGTGGTTTGAGCCCCCCCCCCCCCCCCGGGATTCCTGCACTGAATTCTAAGATTCTAATTCCAGGGATCCTACTATTCCGTCCACTCAAGATGAGATGCCGTTTTCTTTTTTTGGTTCACAAACTACTTTTCTGCCTAGGACAAACTACCGGTACATGGCACTGACCAGTTCAGACTGGAGGCTCTGTATATTTTTTTTAATGGATGTTTTAAACTTTTCCATGATACACACATTGAATTATTACAATGATAACCAATCTAAATCTAGCCACATCAGTGGCACAATCTCTTTCTCCTCCCCGTTCTGTGTTTGGTTGTATACAAATTTAAGCTAACTATGAAGCACTGGCCATTTTAATACTGCAGCAGCTACTGGTTTACAAAGATCTGCAGTTTCCTTGCTACAGAACTGTAACCAGCCTTTTAACTCTCAGATCCTACTTCCTAGGCAGTGATTTTTTCTGCTGCCTATGTCAAGCGCAAACAGCGAAGGCTGTTTCATTTTGGCTCAGTTCTACAGGCAAACATCCCTAAAGCCTTATTATTAGTAGCTGGGGTTAATAGTCAGTGCAGAATGATCTCATTAACTTATTTATTCTTAGTCTATGCAACCTCTCACTCTCTCAGGCCAGAGCCTTTGAAACACAGACATCGCTTGCTCCCCCATAGTGCTAGAGGAGACTGATTTGAGGACCACTGGGGGGTGGGAATGGGTGTTTTAGTCATTGGAAGGGAAGGCAGGGTGTTGAGAGTGAAGAAACCACCATTGACTGCTCTCCAACCCTGCTGTTCTAGATGGTTGTGGGTTCAAGCCCCACGTTGGGCAAAATGATTCTTGCATTGCAGGGGGTTGGACTAGATGACCCTCGTGGTCCCTTCCAACACTACAATTCTATGATTCGATGTACAAGACGTGTGTAGGGGAAGCAGCGGCCACAGGCAAGCATACCGGGGGTAGAAGGTGGTGCTCTGGTGGGGTAAACTCTGCTTCTAGGGCATGGGGAATCAGAGTGCTCGGCTAAATTGCCACACCTGCTTCCTCTGCCACGGCCACACCCAGGTTGCACAGAGCTATACAAGATGGCAAGAAGCTGGTGACAAGGGACATGAAGGATTTGCATAGATCACAAGCGATCCCCCCCAAGCCTCAGAAAATCACAGGGGAGGGGGTTATTTTCCCCTGGGAGGCTGGCTGTCTCCAATCAGAACCCGCTCCCACTACCCTCCACGTCTTCCATGAAGACTGAGCGCTTCTGCATGTTCCTCCGCAGGCGACGGAGCAGGGGGTTGCCTGGGCAGGGCCCTCCAGGGCTGGCGCGGCCTCTTTCAATGCCTTCCTTGGTGGTGTCTGGCTCCTCGATGCTGTCGCTGTCTTCAAGACGCAAATAAGAGGCAGAGAGGGCTGAGTCAGAGGCCGTCAGCGTCAGGCACTCGCAAGGATCAGTGCTGGCTACGAAGGAATCATCCCAGATGGTTTCGCAGAGCTCTTTGCCATTCTTGTACATCTGAGGGGAAGAGAGAGGTGGGGAGCTGTGAATGTGAAGCGCTCTTGCTCTGCACAGCCTCAGTGCTGAAATTAAGGCTTGAACAACACTCCATCATCATAGTAATAATTTATTATTTATACCCAGCCCATCTGGCTGGGTGTCCCCAGCCACTCTGGGCAGCTCCTAACAGAACACCAATAACAATAATAAAAAAAATCAAACATTAAAAACTTCCCTAAACAGGGCTGCCTTCAGATGTCTTCTAAAAGTCATATAGTTGTTTACTGTACAGTGGTACCTCGGGTTATGAACTTAATTCATTCCGGAGGTCCATTCTTAACCCGAAACCATTCTTAACCTGAGGTGCACTTTTGCTAATGGGGCCTCCCGCTGCCGCCATGCCGCTGGCACGCAATTTCCGTTCTCATCCTGGGGCAAAGTTCGCAACCTGAGGTAACTACTTCCGGGTTAGCAGAGTTTGTAACCCAAAGCGTTTGTAACCTGAGCTACCACTGTATTTCCTTGACATCTGAAGGGAGGGTGTTTCACAGGGCGGGCGCCACTACCGAGACAGCCCTCTGTCTGGTTCACTGTAGCTTCACTTCTCGCAGTGAGGGAACCGCCATAAAGCCCATGGAGCTGGACCTCAGTGTCCAGGCTGGACGATGGGGATGGAGACGCTCCAGGTATACTGGGCCGAGGCAGAGGGATGTCAAGAGACTTTTAGCAGGGCTGGCTGTGTCTTTATGAGCAGAAGGGTAGAGTATCATCCAAACAAACCAATCTGGGGTGAGGGCAGGGACAGATCTACTAGGAAACCAATGAAGCTTAAGGGCCCTTCACCCCGGAGGGACCCCAGAAGCAACTTCGGACCACACTGCTTAAACATTTTGGGTCTAGTAGACTCAATTTGAGTCACGTGACTCAAATTGATTAGTTTTTTGTTGCCTATATTTCAACCATCCCACAAAGACATTGTAAAGGTGTGGCGATCTGTCGTGGAACAACCCCATTGAAAAACAGAATACTGGTTACCCAGACCTCATTGCTGGTTGTAAAGGGGGGGCGACAGTGGCCCCCCAAATGTAGGTCCGCCACTGGGCAAGGGGGTAGGTGGGAAGAGAAGAAGGAGCAGCACAATATGAAAGACAAATGCATTACCTTGTTTTGCTTTAGTTTTCCAAACTAATCTGTCACTCAGCAGACTCAAGATACCCAAAGTAGGTGAGAGACTGTTGTTGGAACTTCCAGCGCCCATGAACCCTGACCACTGGCCATGCTGGCTAGGGCTGGAGGAAGCCGAAGACAGACAACATTTTGAGGGGCCTGCAGCAGAGTGAGTATCTTGATGACTTGAGCTGTGTCACCAGCACAGTCCCTCCCGCATGGGGTGAGAGGGGCTTGCTTCATAGAATCCCGGCTGTTAGCTCCTGCCTCTCCCAAAAGAGCAACACAATTGCTACCACATGGCAGAAAGGCAGACTAACTGGGCCTGCTTGATTTGTGGCTTGCTTGATGTGGCTTGATTTCTAAACAAGAACTTCGTCAGGATATCATGCTCAAGGCCTTGTACACCATTCCCCCAATCCTTTGATGCTTTGAGATAATGGTTGATATTCTTCTGTGGGGATACAATTGCGTTCTGTGCATGATTAGATGCACTATTTTGCTTTCTAAAATACTGTAAAAAACTCAGTTTGAGGAGAGAGTGGGTCACAAATGACAGCTCCACCAATTCAAAAGGGCAGCAGCCACCACACATTACTAGCAATCCTGTCTGTCATCCTTGTTGGGCAAACACTGCAGGGGAAGAAGGGACGAGCTGTATGGTGCTGACATTGTTACACTGTCAGTCATATACTGCCCATTTCTTCTGACAGGCATCCTGCCAAGCTGTTGCTCTCTGCCTGCCTGCCTGCCTGCCTGCCTGCCTGTCACTGGACACAAACTCTGCTAGCTGCCCGAAGGTTCAACTGACTGTTTCAGTGCAAGACGACCAGCAGTCAGCAGAAATTAGCTTCACCTCCAGTGGAAAGGCTGAAACATGTCATGTAGAGTTAGAATATGAGGGGTTTCAATTTCTGCCGACCTTCGGGGTAGTGTAGCACCTGCCTTTTGAACTGCAGCTGGGATTTTGTGTGTGTGTGTGTGTGTGTGTGTGTGTGTGTGTGGTTTTTTTAAAGCAAGACACAGAAGAGGCTTCACTGACCAAGATCGCCCCTTGGGTGCCCTGTACATCCAAGGAAAACCTTGGAGATGTTTCTGTTTTGTTAAACCTTGGAGATGTTGGAGCATTTACTATCGGATTGACCTTAAGACGTTTGAAGTCTCTGGCCTCTTGCTAACATTGAGAGTACAAACAATTCCCTCCTCCAACAATTAGGCTTTTAGTCCTCATGATGAGAGATAAAGTTGGGTATTTGGGAAGCAGTGTGCTCTCTTGATGTCTGCCACCTGGTTTTAAGAGATGGGAGGAAACCCCTTGCCTATTCGCTAAGCTTGTGGGAAACAATTCCTCATTGTGTAACTGGCAATACAGAGGTAGCTAGAAAGAAATATTAAAACCACTGATCTCTTCAGGCATTTTCTTTGTCTTTGACTTGCAGTTTCTGACAGAGAATGCTGGTGGCACAACAGTTTTAAAAAATGCCAAAGAGCATATCATTATGTCAGCATTTTTACTCATGGCTCCTACAATAGTTCTGAAAATTTCCCAGCCTAACATCAATTCAGATTACCATTCCTCTGTGGAACAGTGCTCCTTGAAAGGATGAACCATGAGTGAGTAGTCACATAAGCTAGGTCTATTTGTTTTAAGAGAAGAATACAAACCCCAACAACTTCTACCTGAGGTTGGAGGCACATTCACTTTTAAGCTTTTCCCCCTTGAAGAGTGGGAACCTTATTCTAAAAAGGCATCACAAGTTGAGATAAAGACCTTAAGTTGTTGACAAAGCCCTTTCACATAATTTATGTGATTTTAGGAATACTGAAAGACTTGGCTTGGTTTGTGCTGAAGCTGAGGCCTCCTGGGAATGGTGTAATTCCTCTTTCTCCTTCAGCAATTGCTTTTCCCAAACATGACTCAGTACAGGCATCTCTTCATGACTCATGTGATTTCTGGGGCAGAGGGCTGCATCCATCTCGGGGCTTTTAGTGTCCTCACCTGGCCATACGACAGGCAGTCCTGGCTGCAGTTGTTTCCCTCAGGGCCCCAATGCCAGTCAGTGAGCCAGTTGCGAGCACACGTCAGGTCTTCCTTGCAAGCGTCATACCTGAGGTGACAAGAAGGTGTGGCAATAAGGAAAGCAGTTGAACTTTAATTGTTATTATATCAGACCATTTTTATTATATCAGACCAGACCTTTTATTATTGTTACATCAGACCTCCAAGGAGCTCAGGTTGGTGCACAAGGTCCACACACCATTTTGATCCTTATGACAGACAACCCTGTGAAGTATATTGGGCTGAATAACAATCCCCAGTTCAAGGTCACTCTGTTAGTTTTATGACTAAGTTTAATGGAGATATGAACCCAAGTTTCTCTATCTTTTTCAGTCCCAATGGAGGGTCAGTACTCACTAAGCACGTCCTCCTTTACCCCACCTTTACCCAATTCAACATTTTTTGCCAATAGAATTGCATGCATTTATTTCCACCAGTCCACTGCCTGAGGCCCCAAAAATGGAAGTATGTTTGTGTTGGGTGGAGATGCCCTTTAAAAAGCTTATGGATTTCCCTCGGTATCCAGGTTAGCTCCTGCACTTGACTCAGCTTCCCCACATCCAGCTGATTTATTCCAAAATTGAGCTGGGTGTGCCGAAAGCGAGATACAGGTGTCATAGATACAGTGTCCCCGAGCTTGTTGAATTTCTGTGGGGAAAATGACTTATAAAGGGCCTTTTAAGTGTAAAACAACAACAACCCAGTATGCCTTTCCCTGCTTCTCTGTCTTAAAATGGCAGGGCATTTCATTTAAACAGGACACCAGCAATGTGATGACACTCTCCTCTTCTGCTATCTCCAGGAGACGATGCTCTTTCCCTGTTTCTTCATCCCCCACAGGGTCCCCTCCCTCCCCAGTCGGGACAAGGAGACTTCACTCACCATTGGTCACAGAAACTCTGGCAGAGGGGCACAGCCAGCACAGCTGTGGGGCGCTGAGGATGAGGCCACTGGGCAGCGATGGGGGAGCAACGGTAAAAACATTCCAGCTGCTGTAGATAGCCCTCACATCTGCATAGGAGAAAGAAGCACCAGGGCATAAAGATGGCGGAGCAGGCCTAAAATGGCAAGCAAAGGGCTACCCACGGGGGCGGGATTAATAAAAAAATGTGAAGAAAGGTCGTGCCAAGGAGCAGATCTTCCCCATCCCAGTTGTCTGGTAACTTCCAAGACTAGTTTTAGAAGGAACTCCTACCTATTGGTAGGCCCAGCTTGTAGGAAAGGAAACACACACACACACACACACACACACACACACGACTGGAGTAGGCGTGGCTGCCTCTCTGTCTGACCTGCTGCTAAGGCTCCCACAGCGGTTCCAGTAGATGTCATTGGCTTTGGAAAGGTCCTGGGTGACCTCCGGTGAGCAACAGGCATCTGTGGGGAAAGGAAACTTCTGTCAGCAGCCCCTTTCCTTTGTGCTGAGATGAACCAGTTGTTATTCCGGCAAACCTGCATGTTACAGTCTGATTGCAACAGCTGCAGGTATTGCCTAACGAGCTGGATGTATGCAAATTGCCACCAGTTACCATGTGGCGAGCCAATGAATACATAAATTCCCTAGTAGGTATTCTGGGCATGATAAGAACCCTATACTCCTATACCCATGTCCCATTCCCCACCCGCTCCCTACAGTCTCTGTGGCCTCTGTGTACAACCCTACAAAGTTTCACCCAGGCACCAGGGGTTGCCTCTGCTGAGTTCCTTTGCACCCTGTGCACACACATTAAATTGTGATCAGCCAGGGCTATGAGATCATTGCAGCCTCAAAATGAAACACAGTACATATTATTCTCACTAGCCTTCCTCTTTTCTTGAAAAACAACCGAGGCTGAAAATGTACAAGAAAGACCTGTTAACTTTTAAAAAGTGAATCTTTTGATCTGTTTGTCTGGAGCGTTGCCCTCCTGATATATGGTCCTGAACCAAGAGAAAGTCCAGTTCCTGGACTCTGCAGTGAAAGATTTGAGGAACATGAAATTGAAGGGCCATCATATGGCTCTTTTGTTCAGCAGAGTCATGTGTAAGTCCTGCCCAGTAGCAGCATTCCCAAGATTTCTGAGGTAAAAAATTGATGGTCCATATCAAATGTGTTTGCATGGACATTTTTGTTATATAGTAAAATAATCATACAACATTGATTTCCTTGAACATAGTTAGCTGGGGGCTGCTGTTTCAGCTTTCTTCATGTATTTTTGTGATTGATCAATAGCACTATATTATGCAAAATATGACCTTATTAGTACAAGACAAAATATCAAGCTGGTAAATTCCTATACTAAATTAAAGCAAGACCACCCTTTATAGGACAATATAAAGGTTAACTCAATTTCCCTTGTCTGAGATTGTGTGTTTTTTAAAAGAAAAATAAAACAATCCCATGTGGAATAAAATGCCACTGAATCAATGGGTCAAACTTTCCCATTACATGTTTAGATGCAGCTATTAGTATAGGGCTAGGGGCAAGGCTAACTGGACCACTCATTCACTGTTAGAGGAAGTGGTGACACTGTGTCGGGTGTGGGGAAGCCCAGGCCCTCTAGATGCTGCTGGACTTCACCTCCCACCTTCCCTGACCATTGGGCCATGCTGGCAGAGGCTGATGGGAGCTGGAGGAGGGCTACAGGTTAGCGCCCAGAATATAAGGTAGAGATAAGTATCACCAGCTTCTAGACAACTCTTCTATGCCAACTCTTGTTAAAGGTACAGGTCTACTTTGCATCCAATCATCTCATTTATTTCATCAACCATAAGGAGGTTTGCTCATCTCTCCTCAAACCTGTGGGGAAATGCTGAGAGGAACCTTGGCTGCAGAGCTCCACTTCCTGCTTGCCCAAAGCTCTTCAAGCCTTGTAGCTTCTCCCTCCTGCTGCCTTTGTGCCCTTAACCAATACTCACTTTCTGCATAGATCTGGCAAATGCCAAGCTGTCCTTCTGGGCTTGGGCTAGCTTTGTGTTTCCCTCCAGGCAAGCAGCGATCCTCCATGCCTGTGGCACTGGTCCATGACACGACCAGTGCCCAAGCTATACCCATTATCCAGACAGTGCCACCACCGCTGCTCATTGTGACGACCTGAAAAAAGAGGAAAGGAAAGGATTACTAAATCAGTTTGGATAGCATAGCATAGCTTCACTGCTGCCTTGAAGCATGCCAGCTAGATTACACAAAATAGACTCCCACCTAGTCTTAGCTCCCCAGTGTGTTCCTATGCACAGCATGCTTTCATCTCTGTTCCACTCCAACAACGTCCTTATTTCCCCCCCCGTCTGCTTTGATAATCCACTGTAGAGTTGGACCCTTCCCTTGGTTCATTGTTTGACTCCAGAGTGAGGGGGAAATGTCCAGCAGCTGCTGTTATCTCCCCATCACCACAGGTAATTCAGGGCAAAGCCAGCTGCAGGCAGCTCTTCCAACACCTCGATTTAGGGCCAACTCTAGCCTGGGAAACACAAGCAGCTCCTACGATCCCTGATTAAACTTAGGGCTTCATTCATGAAACCAGTGCTATTTTTCTAGAAAAAGAGGTGCCGGAACTCACCATGAATGCCTCCTTTGTTTTCTTATAATGCAATGGTGCCCACCTGAGAGGTGCTGGAACTGAGTTCCGGCAAGTTCCGGCTGAAACCTCCCCCCTCTACATGAAACAGGAATTGATTGATCCATGTCAATTATGTAACAATTTGCAAATCTGCATACCAATCTTCCTATTTATAACCAATAAGAGTACCGAGGGGGGGGGGGAGTTAGAATGCACCTGCAGACAGGTAAGATTTGTATTATAAGGGTGTCAAAAGTTCTCAGCCAGCCTTTCTCAGTGGCTCAGTCTGCAGCAATTAGTAGATGACAAATCTCCATACTTAATTGCTGCACACCAAGCCAGTATTTAAGAACCAAGCCTCACAGGAATGTCATTTGTTTAAACAAGCTTAAACAGGCCACTTTGAGGGTATGTTCACATTACCACTGACTCCTACCCCTAGTTTCCCGAAGCTTCTTTTCACATGACGATAGCCACAATCCATATCGATCCTGTAGTTGCTTCACAAACACTGCCGTTTGATACGTTTTCCTCAAACGAACTTTAATCCAAGTAGAAAATGGTAAACAGTAATGAGAATATACCCTAATAGCCATAACAAATGTGCAGTTGAATTTCACGATTTGGAGTTTCCTGGGGAGTTGCAAGGGCAGGGAAACCAACAAGGCCATGCGTGCTGGGTTAAGACATCTCCGTCCCCTTTTGGAGGTGAGCAGAACTGTGTAAATGCAGCTGGGAAATTCAGCAGGGGGGTGACCTTGCTGCATTTTAAGCTGCTAATGTGAATATACTGTTAGTTTGGAGAAAAAGCAGCCTTGGGGCCCTGATCCAGGATATTATTCCAATCAGGATATGGTCCCTCCATTCACCCGGTGCTATACCAGCTGCACTGGCCCCTGGTGGAGTACAGGATCAGGTTTAAGGTGCTGGTTTTAACCTTTAAAGCCCTATACAGCCTGGGACCCTCGTACCTATGGGACCGCCTTTCCTGGTATGTCCCACAGAGGAACTTACGATCTTCAAACAAAAACATCTTGGAGGTCCCAGGCCACAGAGAGGTTAGGCTGGCCTCAACCAGAGCCAGGGCTTTTTCGGCTGTGGCTCCGATCTGGTGGAACGCTCTGCCACAAGAGACTAGGGCCCTGCGGGACTTGACATCTTTCCGCAGGGTCTGCAAGGCAGAGCTGTTCCACCAGGCCTTTGGTCAGGGCACAGCCTGACTCCCTCCTTTGGCAATCTTCACAGAACTCTAGCCCAATGGTTGCCATCAATTTGATTTGAATTAATTTTATAATGAAATTATTTTAGAATGTTGTATTATTTTATTGTTGTTAGCCGCCCTGAGCCCGGCTTCGGCTGGGGAGGGCGGGATATAAATAAAATATTATTATTATTATTGTGTGTGTGTGTGTGTGTGTGTGTGTGTCTAAACCAAGCCCTCTTGACTCATTTTCAGCAGAAAAGCGCTAGGAGGCCCCAACCTGGATCAGAGAGCACATTCCAGATCAGGACTCCACAGTTGCTTTTTTATTCAGAACGAGAGTGGGCAACCCTAGCTTTTCACACGACATCTCTTGCACTTTGGCTATTCCACCTCCTCCAGAATGCACTGGACCTTTCCATTCCCATGAAGGACTCTGTGCAGCTCAGAAGCTTGAATGCTCCTACACCAGCAAGAACAAAAAGGTCATTAGCAGCTCAGCAGAGAGAGAGAGAGAGGGAAGGTTGGAAAGAACTAGGGTAACTCAATAAGCTTGGCACTAATTGTGAGCATCAGTGAAGCCTGGCTACCCTACATCACCACTGTGGAACCATGCTTGGCTGGCTGCCTGGATTTGGTACAGTAATCTAGACAAAGGGTAGGTGGGTAGATAAGTATATGGAAGCTTATAGAAGCTAGGTCAGATTGCTTTATAGGCTAGTCCAGCCTTACCCCATCTGGTGTCCTCCAGTTGATGTTGGACGACAATCCCCATCATCCCTGTCCATTGACCATGCTGGCTGGAGATTATGGGAGTTGGAGTCCAACAAAAATCTGGAGGTTACCAGGTTGGGGGAAGGCTGTATTACAGACTAAGAAAAAGTGATGAGATTGAATGGAAGATGCTTTAATGGTTGGTAGAATGAGCACATCAGTCCTGGCTTCTAACTCCCTGCATAGTCTAGGGTGGGTGGGTGTGTATTTAGCAAGCTGGCCAGAGTTGCTGGGGCAACCCAGCCAGATGGGCGGGGCATAAATAAAAAGTTGTTGTTGTTGTCCTTCAGATTTGGCTTAAAAAACAAACCTTCCAGACCCCTCCCTCAAATCTCTCTCGTGCTTCCTACAGTCCCAGCATTGCAGCCACTAAGAGGGGGGTTTAATCCCCTCTAAACAATATGAATGGAGGGCCTTATTTTTTATTGTAAATTGTGGGTGCAAAGAATCCTGGCAGTGCAAGGGAAGATATTGGATTTCTATTAGAGAAGGAAATGCTGGAGAGTGAAATCCATTCGATCCAGGCACACGGCTGCCTTCATTGCTGTGCCTTTGAGCAAAATGTACCAGAGGGCAAAATCTCACCATAGAAAGTACTTTCAGGGCAAGGTGACACCCCTCCTTTTCCTTTGCTGTGTCTAATTTCAGTGAGGTGGCCTCATTTGCAACAATATGAAGCAAGATGCAGGACTAAATCATTTGGTCCCTTGAGGAGGGAGTCACCTTGGGTCCTGGGAGGCAGGTAGCCAAGTGAAATTTGACAGCAGACCTTCCTCTCAAAATCAATTTGGGACCAATCAATGGAGCTATGCTCCTTAATGCCTCTAGTCTGGGCCAGGTAAAGTCTTCCCTCATGCATTTTGGAGGTTTCTGAGCGGTGAGAAAATCACGTTTATATAGAAGGGTAAAGAGAAATGGCCCAGTCATTATGTAACACGGTCTCTTGGACTAAATTCACTTTATTCTCTCAGGCTTGTAAGCCGAATCCAATATCAAATCTTAGTTATCACCCAATATTCTTCAAACTCATATGATTTTGCTTTGCTCTGCAGTTTTACTTAACCTTTTTTGTTTTTAAAATATTTATATTTAGTTAGCTGGTTAGTTTCAAAAACTCACAGTAATGCAAAACAAATAATAAGAAATATTAATAAGTAAACAAAATGAACACAGAACCCTACTCCCCAGGTAAGTGTCTTTTTTGTATTTTCTTCTGCACAAAACAGTCAGGTGAATCAATATTCCCATTTTATGTTATCCTAGCAGGCCTGTCCAAATAGCTGGAGGCTGCAGGGTGTATTCTCTTCTCCTTGCTTGCAGATCAGATAAACCGTTGCCCCAGTTCACACAGTCAATATTTCCCCCAACAGAGTGGCTCCATCAGTGTAGGAAGAAGTCTCACCTGTCTCCAAATGTGGTGAGCACGTGTGCAATTTTTCCATTTTCTTTTTTATGGGGGAGAATTCCTGACATGCAAAGGTCATATTCCCAGAAAAAAAACTAGTCAAAACAGTGTTGTATTAAACTCTGCACATATTCCTTCAAGCCCCTCCGGATTACCCTCCGGATAATGTTGGACTACAACTCCCATCGTCCCTGACTGTTGGCTACGCTGGCTGGAACTGATAGGAATTAGAGTCCAACATTATCTAGAGGGTAACACATACCCTGTCCCTGCCCTAAAAACCCCCACAAAGTGCCAATCAAGCAGAATTTAAAATCTTGTTTACCTGGAAAGGTTCAGCTGTAGTTCTAATAAGAAAACATTTCACTCAGATTTCAGCCGGAACTCATTGGAACCGAGTTAATGTTATTTTGCGGTGGCAAAATAAAAGAAGCTACGTATACTCCTTAGTGCCACACTACAAAGGCTAATTAGTGTTAATGAAGCATTTCGGATCAGCTGGAAGCAGATCCACCTCAGGCATCCACACAGCACTCATAATCAAGCGCCATATCACCCCTCATCCTGCAATGCCCACTCCCATAACAAAGGCAAAAGTGGGCAGCGTGTTACTGCACCAACCACTGGAAAAATCAAGCAAAAATTGAACAAGAAAGTGTGAACATTTTCTCAGTAATGTGTTTTAAGTTTTATTAGTGCACTGACACTTTAGCACAAAAAAGACGCTTTTTAAAAAATGAAGAAAAACTCAAATGCAAGCTGTGGAAAAGGAATGGGAAGAAGAAATTGTATTGCAAAATATGAAACGGTGGCAGATTAATATCTCTGTTTAAGCAAAATACACCACTGATAAGCTGTTTGGCAGGGATGGGAGAGGAGTGTGGGAGGAGGGCAAATCGCATTATCTGTTCTCTTTCCCAAGCAGATAACTGTGGAATGTTAACTTTTGCAAAAGTGCTCTGTGGGGGCAAGACTAGTAATGGTGGTGGTTCTGCTGGGTATGCAAGGCAAGTAACGTAGGAAGGTTTCACCAGCGGGCTCATCGCTGACTACAGCTTCCACAAGGTTCATCCATAATATCTTGCACCATAATATCTTGCAAGTTTACATTTGAAAGTCCGGAGCTGAAATTGCATTGGAATTTGTTAGGAGTGGGGTGCAATAGCACAAAGAAGATGGGAGAAGTCCTGGAACACAACAGTCTGGCAGCAATGTCATCTGGATTCTGTGTAATAACTATGAAAATAAGTGATGTCAATTTCAGAGAAAATGCTTTAGTATGGAACCACCTCAAATGAACTTGGTAGCTTCAAAGAGAGCTTTGCTCATTCCTTGCAGATTGTATTTATATTGCCCATTCATCTGCCTGCTCAGAGCCTGCCCGATGAGCCTCGCTCCATAAAATATAATTTAACAACACCTATAATGTGCAATATTTATTTTGTTTAGCAGGTCATCGATTTGAAGGTAGTTATTTCAGGTCTATGTCAACATTGTGTCCATTGGCTCAAAGTCTCTGCCTTTCTCAAGCTCCATTCTAGAAACCCCAGCCCAATTTTGCGTTAGACTCCTGAACACTTAGTGAATCCTTCAACATAAAGGTCTCACCCGGTGTTAATTGACTG
Source organism: Podarcis liolepis (assembly GCF_965112155.1). Taxonomy (NCBI): domain Eukaryota; kingdom Metazoa; phylum Chordata; class Lepidosauria; order Squamata; family Lacertidae; genus Podarcis; species Podarcis liolepis. The sequence continues at coordinate 44,528,575 of NC_139555.1, forward strand.
ACATTGAGCAATGCCTTTCAGATGGCCTCACTCTGTTTTATCCTTGTGATTCTCTGGCTAGCTGCCTGGAAAATACTGGTGGCCTCAATCCCAGCAGATTAGGGACAAGCCCCAAAGAAAGTGGCTTCCTGTCCTTCCCTCCCTGCCATAATTAGTTCTAGTCTGTAGAGCAGAAGAATGCAACTGCTATGTATAAAATCACCCAGTACACACATCTCAAGAATAATAGCATGAGACTCTTAGTTGGTGGTGCTGATTACGCCAGAGTTGCAGGTTCGATCCCCATATGGGATAGTTGCATATTCCTGCATTGCAGAAGGTTGGTCTAGACAGGGCCGAATTTAGGTTTGATGAGGCCCTAAGCTACTGAAGGTAATGGGGCCCTTTATATGTCCAGCTGTCCTTTATCAACAATAAATAGTTGCTGCTTTTTGTGTTGAATACATGCTATGTGGAAATTTATCGACCTAATAGGTATCTAAAGCCATTTGCACATAACAAAATATGTATTTTATCAAAGTAATTGTTGAATTTATCTTATATTTTGGAAATGTACATCCAGTTTTTTTCCTTTAAATCCCCCCCCCCCCAAGAGAGTGGGGTTCCAAGCTATAGCTTGTTTAGCTTATATGTAAATCCGGCACTAGGTCGAGATGATCCTCAGGGTCCCTTCCAACTCTACAATCCTACGAGTCTAAAATTCTTCTCTTTATGGAGTGTCCTGGGAACAAATTACCACTAGCCTTTTACAAAACAAAACAAAATTAACTGGACCTCAGTGAGTTCTATCCACAGCTTTGGAAAGTAGCAGACAGGGCTTAACTTCAGCTGAGACTCAACTCCAGAATCCATTTTTAGTATCAGAATACAGCCCTGGCTTTCCTGCATATTGGGTAACCAGAACAATTCCATAAATATTTAGGATTATGGAGCAGGCTTTCAGACTTGACTCTCAACTGCCTTCATCCCAGCATAAAACCCGGTATTTTTTTAAGGGCATGATGTTTTATTCTCACTCAAGACAGCTTCACATGTGTATACTCAGTAAAACTATACAAAATGTGACTGCAGTACATACCCTTTCAAATTGTATGTATCAATGCCTCAGGAAACCACAGCTCTGTTCCTGTATATGTACTGGTAAATATTTGTATGTGGTACATAGAAAATAACTCAAAGGGACATACTTCTGTGTAGACAAATAATGGCTTGCCATGTGAGTGAACCAACTGTTTGTAAGAATATGTGAATATACAGAATGAATTCAGGACTCAATGCTACTTGAAAAAGCTTGCACACTACTGACATGATCAGAAGTTGATCCAATAAAATGAAATAGTGCTGATTCTAACAGAAAGCAAGATGTCCCACAAAGAAAATTCCACAATCCATATTAGGGCAATGCCTTTATTAGGTCAAGCAAGGTATGGCAGAATAGTATGCAAACTCTTGAATTCTCCAGAACTCCTAATCAGGCTTGATGATAAATACAGAAGGGAGTGAAAAATGACTAGTGGAGAAGAAGCCATGGATTTGCATCTAGCTTAAGACACTTCACCAACAGCCATTTCTTCTCCCTCTTCCCCCCATTTGCTTTGCTTACCATCTTCTAGCCCGATGAGAAATTCTGCAGAACTTGAAAGTTTGCACACTATTTTCTGGCATTTTGGTTGGCTAAATAAAGGTACTCCCCAAATATGTATTGCAGAATTCTCCTTGTTACTCTTATTCTTTGCAACTAAAAACAGGGAGACACCTCTCCATCTGTATCTTGTGATTATGCAGTTCGACGAAATGGTTCAAATACTGAGCACATTCCAAGAGTCTGTCTTCAGGTGGCTAGGTATCGGAGTGACAGCAGGCACCCAGTGTGTTGAAGGAGGGGCCAGGTCACCAAAGAGTTAATTTTTACGTATGCCCCAACCCCTCCAGAACCTCTCTTCTCAACATAATTGCAGAAGTATCCTCTTTTATCCAACCCTAGTATATTTCCACAAGAGCAATAAAGGAGAGTTTTGAGGGGTAAAGCTAATACAAAGCTAGGCTTAAAAAGGTGCAGACCTCAATTTACAATAGCAAGGTGATACTTTTCAATTAATTGGTTGCTCAAGAGGTGTCTACTCAGTTAAGCTAATCAATTCACTAAAAGCTGCAAATACCCCACTTTAGTAGTACTCTATATGCCAAATGATGGAACTACTGCACAACAGCATTCACACGTTGCAAATACTAGCGAATCTCTTTCTGTGTGTCTTTTCCTATTGAAGGACTATTACACCCATGAGCACCCCTCCTAACCTTGGCTACTATTGCCATAAAGGAAAACCGTGGACTCTGGGACGCCGTTCTTTCCCCCAGTCCCGCTACCCAAAATGCGAACAAGTTGAACCGGAGCTCGGTAGACTTAAAAACAAGACGCCTGGTACGCAACGACGAAAACCAAAAACAAGAGCTTCTCGTTTTCTGTTCCCTGAAATCCCTCACGTCTCCTGAGGCTAACGGAGGAAATATCCCGTCCTTCTACTTCGGAATAATGACCGCGGAAGAAGATGCACCCGTTTCCATCCTCACAACCCCCAAACACCAATTAACCCTCTCCCCTCCGCCGCGTTGCAATCACAAACAGTATTAAAGGCGGGGTAGTGAAATCAATTTAATTCACCCGGATTGCAAGGGGAGTATAAGGCTGAAGCGCGTCGGGAGGTTCCTTACTCCGAGATAGAAGCGATTCTTTATTGCCCCGAGGGTGTCCCAAGGCGCCCACCCACGATCGCCTTGTTTTGTCTGCAAGAAGACGCGTGGCCGGGGCCACTGCCTTTGACCCGCTTTTCACCCCGCGCCTCCAAGCATCCCGCCTGCAGACAGGCTGCAGCCGCAGCAACATTGCTGTGCACGGCTGGGGCTTGGGGAAGACGCCTACCTGCAAGCGGCGAGGCTGCAGTCGGCAGAGGCGTTGCAGGACGAGGGCTGTCCGGATCGGCTAGTCTGGCGGCTTCAGGCAAGCGTGCCCCGATCCCGGATCGGGAGGACTCTGGGTCGAGCTGGCGGCGCAGTCGCTGTCTTCACCACGCGCTGCTCCGGAGGAATGGAGCTGAAGAGTCGCTGCCGCCTCTTGCCGCTGCTGCAGCAAATAACGCGGGTCCTCTCGCTCGCTCTCTTCCCCCACCCCTCCCCAAGGTGCGCAGGACGCCAGCCAGCCAGCCAGCCCTCGGGTCTGCTGGGGGGGGAAAGAGCGGGACCGCCCAGAGGGAGATGCGGGAGGAGAGCGGGGCCAGCCGGGCAAGGGGGTCGCCTGCTCTCCCGGCCACTGCTGCAGAGGCTTAGGTCGCATTTGCAGCGCATCAGAGGAAGGTGCAAGGCGCTGTACGGGGAAAGCGACCGGCCGTCTAGCCGCACTGAGCGGCTAGGCACGGGGCAGGGCAAACTGATGGTGACTTTCCCTGTGGGATGCTTAGAAGACCCACAGTTCGTGCCTTCTCCCCAACACGCTCACAAACAGGCCAGGGAAGAGATAACCGGTCCTTGTGATTTGCTTCCAGCTTCTGCTCCCGAATAGAGGCTCAGTTTAGAGACTGAGAGTTGCGTTCCATAAATTTGTCTAATACGGTTTTGTTTTGTTTTTTAATTCATGGTGGTCATCAGAACATGTCCTGGAAATGTGTTCCACATGAGTGCTAATTATGTAGTGTGGAAGTATTTCAGGTTCCCATTCATCTGTATTTACTGCCATTCAGTTCCACTGGATTACTGGAGAGAGAGAGGAAGGAAGGAAGGGCTTTGCTACTCTACAAGACACTCCTCTCCACAGTGGAGATTCTCAGACTCAGTTTTTCTCAGCTTTGGGACATAAATTCAGTTGTTACTGGAAAGTGAGAAATGCATGAAAGTGGGTCAAAGTAAACCCACTTGCTCAATCCGCAGTATATTTATTGAAAATAATAAGCCTTCACTATGTGATTGATTTCTAAAAGGAGTGACACACAGCTCAAGCCTACAAGGAAATCCTGCCCTGCCCTAAGGCTAGGAAGCTACCTTTCCGAGTCACAAATATGTATGCCCTGAGTAACCTAGTCCCTGGTTACTCAGCAGGGACGTGGGTGGCGCTGTGGTCTAAACCACTGAGGCTCTTGGGCTTGCTGGTCGGAAGATCGGCAGTTCAAATCAGCCTGATGGGGTGAGCTCCTGTTGCTCTGTCCAAGCTTCTGTCAACCTAGCAGTTCGAAAGCATACCAGTGCAACTAAAAAAATAGCTACTGCTGTGGCAGGAAGGTAAACACTGTTTCCATGCGCTCTGGCTTCCATCACAGTGTCCCGTTGTGCCAGAAATGGTTTAGTTATGCTGGCCACATGACCTGAAAAGCTGTCTGTGGACAAACGCCAGCTCCCTCGGCCTGAAAGCGAGATGTCCCACAAATAACCCAGAGATGCATTTTAAATAAAAGGGCACATTCTACTCATGTAAAAACACACTGATTCCTGGACCGTCCACGGGCCAGATTGAGAAGGCGATTGGGCCGCATCTGGCCCCCTGGCCTTAGTTTGCCTATCCCTGGTCTACACTGACCAGCAACAGCTCTCTGGGGTTTCAGGCAAGAGTCTCTCTCAGTGGTGTAGCGTGGGGGGTGCAGGGGGGGCCGGCCACACCGGGCGCAACATCTGGGGGTTAGGGTTAGGGGGCGCAAATCCACGGGTTAGGGGGCGCAAATTACTTGCCTTGCCCCGGGTGCTGACAACCCACGCTACGCCACTGGTCTCTCTCAGTCCTATCTGAAGGTGCCAAAGACTAAACCTGGGGCTCTCTGTAGAAAGCACAGTGCTGGACTACATGAAGCATTAACCTGATCCAGTAGGGCTCTTATATTCAAATTCTCAGGATGTGTCTACTATGAACTCTAGGGTGGTGATTCTGAGCTGTGTAAGGACTCACGGATCCTTGGAATTTTATGTGGATGAGTTGTGTTTTCAAGCTGCTGGCAGTGGGAGCTGAAGTCTGGCAGAAGAAACTAGGAGTAACAAAACACGACATAGTGGTTTTTTAAAAGACAGAAGGCGATGGGCAGTGAAAGTCCCACCTCCAACAAGGCTTATTGTGTGGCCTTGGACACCGATATTTGTTTTGTTTGTTTCATTTATCCTTCTATAAAATGTTAGCAACAGTGGTCTGCCTCACAGAGTTGATGTGAAACACAATAAAGATGGAAAATATTTTTTAAACTCTACTATATAGTTTGGAAAGTTGTTTGTGCACATTTGGAGCCCTCTTAAGATATTGGAACCACATTTTGCATGACAGTTCCTGAGGTCAAAGGGACGTGGGTGGCACTGTGATCTAAACCACAGAGCCTAGGGCTTGCCAATCAGAAGGTCGGCGGTTCGAATCCCTGCGTTGCTCGGTCCCTGCTCCTGCCAACCTAGCAGTTTGAAAGCATGTCAAAGTGCAAGTAGATAAATAGGTACCACTCCAGCGGGAAGGTAAACGGCATTTCCGTGCGCTGCTCTGGTTCGCCAGAAGTGGCTTAGTCATGCTGGCCACATGACCCGGAAACTGTACACCAGCTGCCTCGGCCAGTAAAGTGAGATGAGCGCTGCAATCCCAGAGTTGTCCACGCCTGGACCTAATGGTCAGGGGTCCCTTTACCTTTACTATATAGCTTGGAAAGTTGTTTGTGCACATTTGGACCCCCTCTTAAAATACTGTAACCACATTTTGCATGACAGTTCCTGAGGTCAAAGAGCAGGTTCTCATCTATTTTTGGATAAAATTGGATGCCATTTTTGAATCAAGATGCCAGACTGAACCTTTCAAAACTGCACTAATTTTAACTGCTGTTTTCAAAACTGCACTGATTTCTGACTTTCCTTAGAATTCCTGAGCAGTACTGTACTGCGTATGAGGCTGCTAGTGTAATATAAATAGTAAGGATATTTTTAAACTATCAAATTCTATTGATTGGCCACACTAGAGGCCTGGTTCTGTTCTATTCTGAGGCTCCTAATGGAGTGACCGTCCTTAAATTTGCTTCCTCTCTTTGCAATCTATTATGGAGTGAAGCCATCCCTGCTCTCTCTCGCTCCATCTTTAGAGGAAGTCCACTGTACTGCTTCCTCCTCGGTGCCAGAGAGGTGATGGCATCTGACTGCTTCTGAGTCTGATTTGCAAAGAGTGTTTGTTCCTGGGGCCAAGGAATCAACAATGATAAAACAACAACAACAACGTTCCTCAAACAAAAGACATAAAGATGCAAACCGACCCTTCCCTCCTCTACTCCACGTGCAAAACCTGCCTTAAGCCAAACCAAGCAGTCTTCTAAAAATAACCATTGCATAAAGCGCAGTAGTTTCTTATTGCATTGTTGAACTGTGAAAAACAGCAAGGACTGCATGTCTTTAGAAAATGCAGAAGCGATGAACAGGAAGCAAGGACCATGTTCTGTTTTCATCCTTTCAGTCCTTCAGAGGCAAGAAAAGGGAGGTGGTTATAATGTGCAACTGAAGAAGGTTGAATTGGTGAGAACTTGAGCCAGTCTTAGTACCTGGGCTTTCTGGACGCATGCCCTCATTCAATCATGATGGAAGGTATTATTTTGAAGAGAGTTTGGAAAAAGGGGTCTGAAACCAGTCCTGATTTGTTTGTCACTTCTTCAGATTCTTAAGTCAGCTAGTTTATGACACCCTTGCATTTCAGCTTCTGTAGTATTACTATTACTTTTTTCCTTTCCTTTCCTTTTTGGTAAAGTCTATTTAGTGTTCTCTCTGACTTTATTCCATTAAGCTCAAGCATCCAAGGTCATTGGGCTTATGTACATGCAAAGAGCCTTTCTGGACAATTAATCTACATTGAAATGAGTGTGCAGTTGTGTTGCCCATTTTGTGTGTGGATGCCAAATGTTTTCCCACTGCCTTTCATAAGCACAGGCTGGCTTGAGTGTTGCTTAGAACGTACAAACAGGTGACAGAATCTAGGTTGGTGTCAATGTGCCAAGAGGGTGAGAGGCCATTATTGGGGCCAGGGAGTTCGCAGAGCACTAGAATTAGCTTGGAATAAAGGATTTGCTCCATAATCCAGCCAATGGCATGATGGGCCTGTTATGTACCTCTTAAGTACATAATTAGTGAAGACGCATTGAGACTCCTTCATGTAGGGAGCTGCTCAGTGATACATTGTAGGCAGGACATGCAGTGGTGACATAGCAATGTAGATTTTGCAGGTTTAGCTAGAAATTTTGCACTAGAGACTTGTGCTTAGTATTCTGTGCCCACCAGGTAGCTTAGAAGGAAGTTCCTTCCTTATCTTTTGACCAGATTGGAGGGGGGCACAGAAGGGGCAAAGTATACTTCTATGTGGGTGAGGTGTGTCCCACGTATTAAGCTCCCTGAAAGAAAAATAACAATCTATTTTAATGACAGGATTCCAGCAATGGGGAGACGCAGGGAGGGGGAAGCTCCTGGTTTGGGTGTTTGTGCCACCTATGCCTTTTGACAAGCTGCACTGTAGGGCAATGTTCTCTCTCTCCCTCCTCCAAAGATGAAACATTATTTATCTTCCTTGCTATTTGACATGTTAATGTTTTGCATGCTACTTGATAGCCCGAGAAAGCAGCTTTTCTATATTTGGGATATCAGAGCAGAAAGTATCTGATTCAGACTCTCCCCTGTCACATTGATTATTTTGTTTACAATGCTTTAAATAGCTAAACAGGCTGGGGAAGAGACAAGCTTGTTAGCTAAACTGCAGTCCTGGCTAATCCTCACGATGTCAGTTACGCTGGCCTCTCTTTCACCTACCTTCCCTTCACAGGAGCCAACTCCTAGGGGCTCAGGTCCCTTGGGCCCCCGAATAAAATATTGAAGGGGGCTGCCCCCCAAAGTCGATGGGCATTGCCACTCAATAATGTTAAGTGTATGACTTGCAAAGTCATAGAAGCATAGAACTGTAGAGTTGGAAGGACCCCTGAGGGTCATCTAGCCCAACCCCCTGCAATGCAGGAATCTCAATGTCCTCAGTTGAAAATTTCCTGACCTATGACTTCACAGAGCAGTCTCAGGCAGCACGTAGCAAAAGTATTGCTCAGGCTGCAAATCCTAATCTGATTTAAGCAACTTGCTTCACAGTCCTAGCCTGAGCCTAGGACATTGGTAGTACAGCTGACAACAAAAGCTGCCTGTACTTGATTCAGGTGAAGGCATTTGTATCTGTTCCAACGATGCTCTCCTGTCTTATGATTTTGAATCTGAAGTTTAGACACTGGTGCCATTCATGTCTCCCCCCCCCCCCCAGTAAAAAAAGGCGAACAAGTGCCATAACGAAAGGGCACCAATGAGTATCTTCAAATACAGGGGGCTGAAAATGGAACTCTGTGGCCATACTTCTGCAAGTCTCTAGGCATTGTCTGGAACATATGCAAGCTTGCATGGCTTTGTTTGTCATTATACCTTTTCAAAAGTGAAAAGTGCAGCAACAAAGGACTTATTGCTTATGAGAAATTAGTTCCATTTGATTTCCCCCCGTTTGCTTATCAAGAGAAGGCACTGAAGACTGGGCCCTTAGGAATCTCAGCTAAAACTAGCTTCTCTTTAGCACTGCTTTCAGGACATGGTTCCAGCAACTACTTGTTTTTCATTTCAAACTAAATTTTCTTAATTGCTTGAATTTATTTATACTGTTGTTTTTAATGTTATTATGTTTAGTCTTTATTTTTATACACTGCTTTGTGAGAGCTCCTGTGCCCTGAAAGTTTACCGAGGGATCTTTTAGTAAAGTTCACACTCCAACTGATATATAGCATATAGGTAAAGGTAAAGGGACCCCTGACCATTAGGTCCAGTCGTGGCCGACTCTGGGGTTGCGGCACTCATCTTGCTTTATTGGCCGAGGGAGCCGGCGTACAGCTTCCGGGTCATGTGGCCAGCATGACTAAGCCGCTTCTGACGAACCAGAGCAGCGCATGGAAACGCCGTTTACCTTCCCGCCGGAGCGGTACCTATTTATCTACTTGCACTTTGATGTGCTTTCGAACTGCTAGGTTGGCAGGAGCTGGGCCAAGCAACGGGAGCTCACCCCATCACGGGGACCTTCTGATCAGCAAGTCCTAGGCTCTGTGGTTTAACCCACAGTGCCACCTGCATCCCATATAGCTGTGGCTTAAAGGCACCCTATTTATTTTGCATACCTTTACTAGTTTTCAGCCTGAATTTAAACATATCCCATGTAGTTCAGTGGAACTTCCTTCCTAGTAAGCATGCTTAGGGTCACTTATTTGAAGAGTTTTATTTCAATCAAAGGGATTTAAATCAAAAGGATTTTCTAAAAGTGCTTCTGCTCAGAATACCAGTTATCCTGTAAGTAGTAATTTTTCCTAGGTACACAAATAAATAGCAAGCTTCCTTTCTGTTACAGATAGGTAGCCGTGTTGGTCTGCCATAGTCAAAATAAAAAAATTCCTTCCAGTGTATCTGAAGAAGTGTGCATGCACACGAAAGCTCATACCAAGAACTAACTTAGTTGGTCTTTAAGGTGCTACTGGAAGGAATTTTTTTATTTAAGCTTCCTTTCTGTGTGTCTTATCAAATTTATTTCTTGCATTTCAGATTTTTTAAAGCTTATTCATGTGTGCTGACATACCGTATTTTTTGCTCTATAACATGCACCCGACCATAACACGTACGTAGTTTTTAGAGGAGGGAAATCCGTAGGCATGCCACCCGTAGGCATTCCCTCCATAACACGCACAGACATTTCCCCTTACTTTTTAGGAGGAAAAAAGTGAGTGTTATGGTGCAAAAAATACGGTAATTCTAAGCAGCTTTAAGTCTTTTTAAGGTAGTTTGGGAACTGATGAGTGGGCCTATGAGTAAGCATTTTGGGCCCTCTAGTGGAATCTATTTTGAGCTTTGCTTTCTGGAATTGCGAAAACTGATACTGGGCATATTCCTGACTTCCTCTCAACTTGCTGCAGTATAAAATTGTATTTTTTAAAGATTTATTTAAAAGTGGCGGCCTCGTCGGCCTGTAGATCAGTACTCTACTTATGGGGCTATTGCAGCCCTATAGGCAATATAGAAGGAAGCTTGGAGATCCTGGTTCTAATGTATGCAGGACCAGCTTTAGCCAACCAGAACATTTCCTTCCTGAAAGAAAGCACACACTACAGGAAGTTTATTTTTATTTTTGTTCTTGTCCATGGAGAGAAACTTTGCCCATATTCGAGGACATGCAATCCAGATTGCAATTTTAAAAATTAAAAATAAAAAGATGGTGCTCTGAATTTCTGCCTGCTCTGTAATTACTGTATTCGAGTTCCTCTATCACTTAACAGGAAAGTAAAAGTTTACAGTGGCAACTTCTGTCCCCCTTTATTTCACCGGGAACTGCCCTAGTCTACGCGCTGCAGTAGAAGCGCCACGCTCCATCCCTGCGGGGCTCTTCGCCTGCAGCCACTTGCTAGGGAGCAAACAGTGACAATGACTTCTAAGCCATCAGCCATAAGACTGCCTTACATGGCAACGTAAGGGATCCCTCTCCCCCGCCAACAAACACACCGAACCCCTTCGCCTTAAAACCGCTCTACGCAAACCCCAACCCTACAGCGCCAATGCCTCCCCGCCCGCCTCCCTTGGCGCCACGGCCACGCTGATTGGCCTGGGAGGCTCGACGTCCACCCCTCCGAGACGAAGGCGTGACGTCACCGACGCTCCTTTCTTCAAGCGTCTTGGCTTCGCCCCTGCAAAGGAAACAGGAAGTGACGTAAGGGGAGCGCGGCGCGTGAACGACGCGGCGTCAGGAAGTAGTGGAGTTGCGGGTAGAGACGTGATAGGTACGGGCCTCTGAGGGAGAGAAACAGGGCAGTGGGCGAAGTGGGGCTTGGGGGGCGGGGTGTGTGGCTCCTGGGTTACCTGCCTTAGGATATGCTTCAGGGGCGGGGGAGCTACGGGGAGCGAGCTTGCTTGCCCAAGGGCCCCCAATTCTTGATCACTGGCTCCTGTCAGCACTAAGGGTGAAGAGGACCGAGGGGGGAACGCCTCGAATTCGTGAAATAAGGACGTGGTGTGGTTTGGTGTGCGGCTTTAGCAGCTCTGCGAGGAGGAATTTGCAAAATGTCTCTATGGCTTCACTGGTCAGGTCTGGCAGCCCATGGCTGCTGTTCCTGGTGGGGCGGTTGTGGGTTCAGTTGCTGTACCCGCTGCTGTGATGCCAGGCTTGGGTGTCTGCGGGCATGATTTGATGTGAGGAGTTGCCGGGGTTAGTTCAAAAGCCAGGCCTGTTCTCGCGGGTGGGAGAAGAGGAAGGGAGGGGGAGGTTACACGGTTTTTTGTAATTTCTTTCAGTTGCTCTATTATTATTATTTTAAAGGCATGACATAAACCTGTAAAACAAAGAAATGGGAATATTGGGGTAAGAGCCATAATTGATTGGGAGGGCACATTTTTTGCACATTGAAGTCCAGGGTTTAATCCCTCGTGTCTCCAGTTAAAATACAAAATTGAGGTAGCAAGGCTCACCCTGGGGGAGTCAGAGAAGACAGTGGTGGACTATGTAGGCTCATGATCTGACTTTAAATAATAAGGCAGTTTCATGTGTCAATATTTTAGTAGGTTCAATAACTGGTGGAGTTGCATCTGGGAACAGTTTCTCATCATGCTGCTACTAAAGGCACTGGATTACTGTTGAAATACATTATAATCTTGTTCAAACTACAATAGCATAAATTTGTACCAAATCCCATTTTAGAGTTTAGCTTGCTTTGGAAGAGTACTGCTTTGAGAATGATGAAGCTAAAATGGTGGAGGGGAAGTATCTCTAGATCCAACTATCAGTTTATAGCTGATTCTGTGACTATTAGATGTGTTAAGATTTTGCCAGCATTGTATAAAGATTTCATATCTGTTGCCATGTGTAATTTTTTTTTCTGTGTTTGTTTGTTGAAGGCAGAAAATCAACTTTGTAGGCTCAACATGGAATCTGAAGATTCAATTTCTCCTGAAAAATTAGTTGAGGGTTTGAAACTCTCAGAGGAACAAAGCAGTCCTTCACAGCCAGATTGTAATAATGTGCATGTCCCTAAAGTCGCCAAAGAAGGAGTGACTCAGCTGCCTCACTCTGAGTCCAGAGAAGACGAAGACCTCTTCCATGACTGTAATGACTCTTTTGAAGCAGGAGTGGCAGAAGAGAATCACAATAATAAGGCAGATCCTTTAGAAAATGAAATAGAGCTAGATGAAAAGGACTTATTAGAACTAGAGAAAAATATGTCTGAGGAAGAAAAACAGGTATGCTTTAATGAAACTACAAATGTTTCTTTAACATTGTGTTGATTAGCACTCTGATTTTAATGATATTTCTTTGGAAGTATGTCCCATTGATTTCAGTGCAACAAAGTTCCAAGGAGTATGTTTTGAATTTTAGCTTTTCTAGTATTCACTGTATGTTTAAAAAAATGAAATCTTTCAACATAGTCCTGCTCTTTTTTTAATTGGAAATAGCATTTGTTGATTTCAGTCAAATTTACTCCCACCTACAGCAGCCAATTCCTGTTCATGCTTTTTTGGAAGTAAATCCTTTTCAGCTTAGTGGGGCTTATTGGCAAGTGTGCAATGAAATTATTGTGCATGCAGAACTATGTAAATGAATCCATTGTGCTCTTGGAAGTCATTCCATGCACACAATGATTTAGTTGGATTGCAGTCTTTTCAGGGCACAGGTTTACGCATCCCCCCCCCCCCCGTTTTATGGATTAGGTTTGGAGGGTTTGTGATTAAATTCCAGCAATGTGACTCTTCCCAGCCACAGCGTAATTGTCATTTGTCAAGATAAAGGAATCCACAGAGACATTTCTTCTTTTCCTATATGTCAGCCTTCCCCAACCTGATGCCCTCCAGATATTTTGGACTACTACTCCCATCAGCCCTAGCCATCACAGCACCAAGTCAGGGAATGTTGCTACATGTGATTGCAAGCAAACTCATTATTTGCTCATTTTTGTCTGTGTTATCCATATTTGCCAGAGACACCGACTTTTCCTTTACCACTCCTTTGTTGTGTTTCTGTTTGTCTTCTGATTATTCTGTTCCACTTGCTCTCTGTCATCCTAAAACAGAGATGGGCAGTGTGTGCCTGCTGGACAATTGTGTGCAGGCTGTACTTAAAAAAAAATTCTTGTGTTAGACTCTTCTAGATTTTTAAGTGTCGTTTGACTTATCTGAGTTGTCTGATTCATTTCAGGATTTAGAAAAGGCAACTGTTAAAAGTTTAAAAAACTCTGCTTGTTGGTGGTGGGTGAGATTATTCCTAATGTCAGAACTGCTAGAAGACACATAGGATCTTGCTTGTTTGTGACATGATTGTCTGGATTTGGGCTTTTCACCTTTGCAAGCAATGCTTATTCAGTAGCAAGAATATTCATCTAAAATAAAAGTTAATCTTTTAATTATTTTGTTATGTTTATCATTCAACAAAAGCAACAGTGGTTTTGTCAATCAGTTTATGTGCAATGAACAAAGGGTAGGTTGGGGAATTCTGAGACTGGATAACTAAGGTTAATAAAGGGATTAAAATGCATTCCTCAAGCAAGGCTGCTTTTTAGGGTTCAGACACAGTCATTTCTCCTTTTATATCAAGAAAGATGTGAAACAGTGACTCAGCAGTATATAAACAACGAGGCCTCTGTTTGCATTTAAAAACAAAATCAGATTCTTCACTGGGTAACATACAACTCGTGTCTAGTAAAGCTAAACTCTCTATTATATTAAAATTCTGTAAATATTTACTTTGCAGAGTTATCTTTCTGCTAGTCATTAGATGAGCAAGGTTGCTTGTACTTACACGCTTACTGCTGGACTGCTTGCTCCATGTACTGTATCTTTTTAGCTTTCAGCCATAGTTAATGACAGAAAAATATTATCAAGGAAGTGCATTCCTTTTCAAATGTATGTTTCCTAACCTGTAATATTTTCCCTTACATTCAAATTTTTAGTTCCAATCAATTACCAGCAAAACCACAAAACTAACTTTTATTTTCATCCAATGAATGCTTACTAAAATTTGGAGGTGTATGGCTGGGTAGTAGAAAATGTTATCATTAATGCGCGCATATATATATATATGCTCTGTTAACTTTTCTCTAATTGAATAGGCATTTTTTGGCTGTATATATTTGAAAGATTATAACTTTCCTTTCTTTAAAAAGGAAGTTTTTCCCCACAGTAAAATAATGGAAAACCTCCATGGTAAGGCACTTCAAAAAATCCAGAGAATAAAATGAAATTTATCTTATGACAGTTCCTTTCTGTACTGTGGTAGCAAGCTAAATCCTGAGTGTGTTGGGCAATCAGTGTTAAGTAGTGTGCATTAAAGCAGAGAATGAACAAAAAGAGGTAGGTGTGTGTGTTGATACACTTGATTTCAAGTTAAATGCAGGGTCTGTTGCCTTTCAAGCCCTCTGTTTATTGGCTGAGCTCTTATGATGTCACAGGACCTGAACTAGGAAGCAGAAATTGGCTCAGCGGGCAGGAAAGTAGTAAGCTGGCTGTCATGGATGTGAGGATGAAATAACTATTGGGGGGGAAACTTAGGGAATGGGGAGAGGGCAGAAAAGATGAGGAACTAGAGACCAGTGAAAAGAGGATGGGGGGCAAGGGAAGGAATGGATAGAGAGGCAGAGGTTTGAAAAAGTTGAGAAATTAGTAAAAGAGGTAGAAGGTGTTGGTGGCTAGACATCTTCCTGTCTCCACAAGACATTGGTTGAGCTCTTATGTCACAGGGTAGTCCAGGGTGGGAAGTCTTAAATGGGATTTGGGAACAGAAGAGCATGTGGTAGTTAGTGAAAAGAGGTGGAGGGCTGTAATTCTTGAAAGCTTATTTTTCCACAAAAGTTGACTGTCCTTGTTTTACCAAAGAACATATAGCAGAAATAATCATAAACAATAAACAATTTCTATGTACCTTAGGTCAATTCTTCATTCACCCAAGTGGGTGAATAGTTTTTGTGGTTCTTGGAACTACAAGACTGAGGTCAAACAACTCCAGCCTTGGTTTGGGGAAGTCTCTATTGGCCTTAGTGCCTCATCTGTAAAATGTAAAGTGTCCTCTGTTTCACAGGATTCAGAGATCAAGAAATTATTTTATTTTTAATGTAAAGGATTTGTCATAAACAAGCACTTGGTAGGTTCTCCTTGCTTAAGGAAGAGCCTCCTACCATTTAAGCTAGGAAAATGAAATTTGCTATGGTTATGGTTTGCCTACTGTTTGCATTTGTGGATAGCCAAGCCTCAAGAACTCTTGGGCCTTTTTGGTGGGGAGAAGACTTCACTCAAATTTTGAAACATGTCTCCTTTTTAGAAATCAGAACATTAAAAAGTATGTACAAAATAGCTAGGCAAAATACTAAATAATAGATGGGTTTTTGGATAGCTATTTCCATATTTCAGGTTACAGTTTCCATTGTGATATCAAATAATAAGCTATTTTGCTTACTTGCTTCAGTTATTTATTATCTGGTCTTCTTTGTATTACAGAAGAGAAGAAATGAGAGCACAAAATTAAAAGAAGAAGGAAATGAACAGTTCAAGAAAGGAGGTGGGTGAATTACAACGATGTAATACCCAAATTGTGGTCGGTCTAAAGACAAATGCTATGTAGAATTTGTCATCTGTGCAGGTGATTGATGTGGTCCTTATAGGTGTTTATGTAGTCTTCTTATGACCAGCCATATTTGGAATATATACCCCTGGAGAGGACTTCATTTTATACCTTACCATTGTATTTGGGAATTCTCTTTTAAGGGTTCGGGGAGTTAAGATCCCAGCACTGCAGTCATACTTGTGCTTACTTGGGATTAAATCCATTGTGGATTTTGAGGCAACTGTGCCATTGATGGTTTTCCCCCCTTCAATCAGTCTTGGGAAAACAGCTCTGAGCAAGTTGTTGCCATTTTCTTAAGTGTGTTTAGTACTTCTGCAAACCTCAGGATTCCCCATATCCTGCTGAAAGCCTTCTTCTTGTCTTTGGATGGTGCCATTTTGGGGCGCATAAAGGTTGGCACTCAGAGAATGAGTCCACTTTCAGCAAGGGTCTTCACATTTTGTTTGACCTTAATAGATGGGCTTGCCCTCACTCTGTTTTATTCTGAAGAAATACATCACACCATGCCCTAGGCCCAGTGACTTGATGGTGGGCGGGGAATCCCTTGCACTCTTCCCTGGCTCAGTGCTGGGAAGCAGGGTAAGGAGCCATACTACTTGTGCTGAACCACAGAGCTTGTCCAAAAGTAGAAAGGTCTTCTTGCCTCTCCAGTATCTCCAAGGCTCGGTGTCAGGAGAATAGACCTTGGCTACCAGTATCTGTATTCCAGGTTGCCAGAATTATATTTTAGTTGCCTTAGCAACTAAAATGAAGTGTGGAGCCTTGCCCTACTCTTAACTCCTCTTCCCTTAATGATGTCTCCTAATTGCCTTGGGGTAGTCCTATCTACCATGAGCAGCTCCTCACCTATGTTAAAGATGTTGTAATGTGCTATGACTGGCCCCTAAGCCCTCGAAAGGGTTGGTATGAGATTCTGAACATTTGGTAATGCTTCTAGTTAATGCCTCTAGTTATCCTTGATGACTGTTGCTCGGACTGGGATACATTGCTTTTTTGTTTGTTTTAGCAGTGTATTTTTTCTGAAAAATTAAATTGGGGGGGACGGGATGTGATGCTAGGCATGCCTTCAAGGCATCAGTTCTTGTGTGTGCACTTACTGTCTTCGATCTTGACATTTCATTTAAACTGCAGAATATAAAGAAGCTGAAGACGCTTATGCAAGAGCTCTGCAGGTTTGTCCAGCCTGCTGTAACACAGACAGATCCATTTTGTATTCAAACAGAGCTGCAGCAAGAATGAAACAGGTAATTCCCAAGACAGTGAAGTAGCAAGAATGAATGTGATTATTGTTTTAATCTTCCTTTTCAGCTATAAACTTGACATCTGAAGGCATTTTGTTCTCTTAGACTTTTTTCTCACTGTGGGAGAACACGGGAACAGTGCTGAGTAGAAAAAGTAAAACTGGGACCTCTGTTAAGCAGGCTAGTCAGCACAGTCTTACTTCCAGACTTAAGAAGTTCCCTCTGACCTTTGGCACATGTCATGACTCATGAATGACCAGTCTTTTCCTCTCTTGGGGAAGCGGTAGAGATGGACAGGGCTTGGGCAGTTGCACAGCAGTTGTAGTTGCCTGGAGATCCTCATCCAAGCTGGGCCAACCCTGCAACCCCCAGGGCAAGAAAGGCAGGCAAGGATGCCTGAATGCCGCTGCTCAACTGGGTGTGCTTCCTAATGGCTCTTCTCTTGAGTGAGGTGGGCAGGGAGGTGCTCCATGCTGCTGCTTGAAGGTGTTTGGGATGCTCTCAAGCAGCAGTGAACAACCTGATGCGTTCCTCCTCGGTCCTTCTGTTGAGAAGGGGGTGTTGGATGCTGATGCTGGAAGGCACGTTCAGGCAAACCGGGTGTGCTGTCCTTGGGAAAGATTGGTGTGGGGTGGTGGGGCTTGCTAAGCAAGGATGTTCACTGGAGACTGCAATATTTGGCTTGACCAGCAAGGCCAGCCAAAAACTCTACCATACCAACTATTTAAATCAAGAGAGTAAATCAATGTTAACACGGTCTATTGCATCAACGATTTTGATTGTATTCCTAGTATTCTTTTATTTTACTTATTGCTGAATGTACAGCAGAATGTACAGCAGTTTGGTACATTTGCATGCCGTAAGTCCCCTTGTGGAAGAGCTTGCCAACAAATGCTGATCATACTTTTATTAGCCTCTAGTAGTTTAGGCAAATTAGTCCCCTCACAGCTTTAGAATAAGTCATCCAGAATATTCTGTTACACTACACTGCAAACATTAAAATATGTGAATAAGCATCACAAAGAATAAGTATTTAGCATTTCTATAAAAATACTGTTTGGTGTTAAATATTAATGCCACCTCTTCTTTTACAGGACAAGAGGGAAATTGCCATAAGTGACTGCAGCAAAGGTACTGTTTTCCTGTTCTTGTGCTCTGTCAAAAGCATGTTGTCTTGGTAAGACTGTTATCTAAACTGTTATCTACTTGAGAGGCACCCCACCAGCGGAGGTATAGAGATGAACCCAGTTAAAAATGGTGATGGAGGTGGAATTTGCTTTAACCAGCTGGCAGTTACTGACATTCTTTTATTGACATATAATATCTCTTTGGAAGTTGCTGTGTTCTTTGTCATAGCAATTTTCTGTGGAGTTCCATAATTCAGTTTTCCACTAGCTAAATACATATTTTTGCTTCTGGAACTATTGTGATTCTGCATTCCCACTTTTATTTTAGGTAAAATTTTATTATCTGGAGGCTTTTTATGTGAAGCTTTTACTGTATATTATATCCAGCCTCCCTGCCCACATGTCTCTCAGAATGTTTTTATTCATGTCGTGTGATTTCTTCTGTCCTCCTTTCACACTTGTACTTTATCACCCCTAAAATGGCCGGTTTCTTTCATTCCTCCTCCCTGCTACTTTTACGTGTCCTTCTCCCTCCTAGAACAACATTCCTCTCTTACCCTCTGTCTTCTCATTCCAAATTTTTCTCTCTCTTAAATTATTCACCTTTTATGTCTTTCTAGTTTTCTTCAACATCTCCTCTAGCCCTTTCCTCTTGGAAGGAGACCCCCCCCCCCGCCACTGGAGGGGTCTTCAGTGGTCTTCCAACCACCTTTATTCAGCTGGCGCTAGCATTAGTCTAGCCAAAGAGCTATCACATGGACAGAGATGTGAGGCAGAGAGACTGGGTAGCTTGTGGAACTGAGACCCACTTGAAAGCAGATTGAGACCCACAGGTGGTTCCTGGCCCATGGAATGAGAAACATTTATTTAAAGTGGGGTTGGGGAGCTGCATTTGGCTGACCCCTGCAGGTGGGTGCCGCCCACCAGTTAATTAACTGGTGTCTTAAGATGGCAGGTGACCCATTTTTGCCAGCATGGTTTGAAATCAGACCATACAGGCAAAGGCACAGCCTGCAAAGTGCCAACGATTAGCTGGTCATCAGGTATTGTCCTGAGTGGTGGAGTATCCAGCTAGCCTCACTCCTGCTAGAGCAGAGCTGCTTGTTTTCCTTTAAGATCCACATGGACATGCATGTGTAGCATGAAAACATGCTGTGTATATGGCTTGATCTTGCACTTAGAAACTAAATCAAGTTCAAGATGGTCCACAAAGGGTTTTGATCACTTATATTTGCTATAACTGTACATTAAAGCAAACAATAAAATGACTAATTATTAATCCATTTGTGTATGGTTCACGCTAGAGATCATAGCTTCTACTCCCAGCACTATCCTATAGCCTGAGGCTAGCTCATCTAGAACATGCTGCAGATGCCCTAGGCTTTGAAGTAAAAAGTTTCCTACCTCAGTTTTTCTGCTATTTAATTCTGTTTTATAGCCCTGGAGTTAAATCCAAACTATATCAAGGCACTGCTCAGGAGAGCAGAACTGTATGAAAAAACAGAAAAGCTGGATGAAGCTTTAGAAGACTACAAAAACTTGTTGGAAAAAGACCCATCAATCCATCAAGCAAGAGAAGCTTGTATGGTAAGTTTCTTTCCTTCCCCAAATACTGTAATGGAGTGGATGGCTCCTGGTGACTGTTGGACATAAGTATTAAATCTTAAAGGTAAAGGCATGCATTACCAGGACAACAGCCTACCATACTTTTAAACTTGGAAAAAGTGTGATCAGATTACTTTATTCCCGTATTTAAGTCCAAAATGAAGCTTCATTTCTAATAAGGAAGAACTGACCTACAGTAAGCTTTTTGAGTCTGATCATAGTTTAAAATCTCAAAGCTGTAAACCCCTTCCTCATTGCTTCAACAGATTATTCAGGAGAGTAATCTAGAAGACCATAATAACATTTCAGGGAGTAATAAAACAATGAAAATTGTCTAGTCCAGAGGTGACACCTTCTAACAGAAGGTACTGCTCTTTGACTTTATTTTTAGTACACTACTTTGCAACTTTCAGTACACTACTTAGTAACCCTGAAGACATCAACAATCAGACCATGCAGTAATAAGGGTTTCACATGTATTGACCCAACGTTGATCTATCAGAAATTTGCTCCAAAGCAATGTTTTTAGGGGCAACCTTTCGTCTGGCATGTGCTGTAATTTCAGCCAGTACAGAAGCATGGCATGGTGAACTGTGGCCAGAATACAAATGTCACAATGACAATGGGAGTGCCATGTGGGAAGTTCAAGAGTGATCTCAAAAATAAATTTTGGATGGTTTCCAGTTTGGCAGCATTTACTCAACCAAACACTTCCATACCATAAAATGACTTACAAAGTAGTTCTGCACTTATAAAGTAGTATTGCAGTAGCATTGCAGTGCTCCAGTGAGTTCTTGCCATGAGTGTGCCCCTGTGTTTTTTTTGTGCTAAGTCATGCATCAAACCATGCATAGTATGTGTCATGGGCAAATAAACAGGTTGTCCAAGCCAGCTTTGAAGAATTGATTCTCTTGTTTGTTTTTCTTAGCGATTGCCAAGACAAATAGAAGAACGCAATGAGAAACTTAAGGAAGAGATGTTGGGTAAGTGGCACTGGTATCCACCTTGCTTGTGTGGTAGCTTCCATGCATTGGTATAAAACATGAATTTCTTACACAACCATCCCTGCAGACAAATTAATGACTTCTCTTACTACTCTAGGACAGACTTACCCCTGAAATCTCTGGGTTTCAGAGATCCTCATTTTTCACAACACTGATGCCCCATCTCAGACCATCCCAACTCCACAAACATCAAAGCTTATTGAATGTTACGTTTAAGCTGCTGATTTGAAACTGTTGTTGAAAATGGACAATCAGATATATTTGTTCTGATCTAGACTACGGGTGTTGTAGTATGTGTGGATCATCTTTTTACACCACCACCCCCGATTTTTGGGATGGGAGTGTTTGCACTGGGCCTTCTTGAGCCCAACAGGGGAAGCAGTGGCAGCTGCTCATGAATGTCGCAGTAGGTATGCAGGTTGTGAGTAATGGGTGTGTGTGGGAGACACATTTTGAGAGGCAAACTCCCAATAGATTCATATGAGAGAGTACCCCTCTGGATTGCACAGTGACCACCATCCAGAATCAGAGAAACAGTTGACAGGTTCATTTCTGCCAGACACTCGTAGCTGAGCAGGATACTGAGTGCAGAATCTCTCCTCCCTCTTGTGCTGGTGAGAAGAAAGGGCAGTCAGTGAAGCATACCTGCCCCCAGGAGTCTGACCTGTTTGGTCATGTGGTTCTGGTCACAATCTCCTTTTTAGTAAGATGCTGTGCCTCAACACCAATGTTTACACACTATGCTGCATGCTCAGTTTGAAATTATGTGGATTTATAATCTAAAATTCTGATCAGAGGCAGTAGGGTGTAGATGATAATGCTTATTAGAATGAAAGGCAAAGCAAACAGAAATATGAATTAGTCTGTCCTACATTTCAACTGCCGAGGCGAACGTTTGCTTCACTATCTGTAGCACAGCAGTTGAAAGGCAGCAAGTTTCTGAAAATAATATTGAACCCCAAAATGCCATACATCTACTCTTTCAGTTTTAGCAGTTTTAGGCATTTGAATATGACAGAAGGAAAATGTTTTATGCTGCTTCTTCAAAAGTTGCATCTACAAGAGCTGTTCATTTGAACAAATTCTTAAGCCTCTGGTCCCGGGCCAGTGTGTTCAGTTTATACAAATTTTTATGTGCCTTCTTATCTCTTACCCATGTGTTTTGTTTCATGTTGATAGTTCATGGTCTTCAGGCAGGCTTTATTTAGGTTTTGGGTTTTTTTTACTTGCTCTGTAACTTCTGCCTAAGAACCATTTGGTTTCAGCACTTTTTTTAGGGTTACTACAACTTCTTAGCAAGTTTGAAAGTTACTTTATTAGCTATAAGTAAAACACTGTTCTCAAAGATTAATTACTTTTGGAGACAAAATGATCATACATGCAAACTAGATAAGCTTTGAATAGGCACAGTGCTTAACACTAATGTAGGTAACTTGTGACAGAGGACTAAACAAGGTTTCAAGCATGTGGAGCCCATCTTTCCAAATCATCTACTGTTGCTTAAGTGTCATGAGGCAGGTGCTGTACAGAACATAATCATTCCTGTGTTAGCACTCTTGAACAATGGAATGCTTGCAGCCAATTCATTTGGAACTCCTCCTTGTGGACAGTGTTCAAGCAACAAGGAACATTGCTTCATTACTGACCTTGTGTAGTTTCTTGTACATGTTGGGAAGTACATTTCTTTTTGTGTGTGTATTGCAGGCAAACTGAAAGATCTTGGCAACTTGGTTCTGCGCCCTTTTGGCCTCTCAACAGAGAACTTCCAGGTGAAACAGGATTCCTCAACTGGCTCGTACTCTATCAACTTTGTTCAAAATCCAAATAACAACAACCGATAACATAAGCCCAACCCACTCCTGGTAAAAAGTGTGGCATTGGAATTGTGGCGTTTCAGTGAATGCAGAAAGAGGGTGAATTAAAACTTTTAAGGCCTAACATCTTTATCTAAATATGAAGATTTGAACATAGTCTTATGCATTTCTCTTCTATGAGGTACTTTTTACAGGTGTGGGTGAATAGAGTGAAGTGGTCTGACTTCCGCTGCCATCTTAGATGCACTTTATTTGGGCACTCTTTATCCTCCCTTGTGATGAAGGGGGAGGAGTGTTTGGCTTTGCTAAATAGAAGAATCCAGTGTTCCCATACCTGTAACTAAAGTACAACCATTTTGTGTGTTCATGGAGTTTGCAGCCTATGTGCGTGAATGAGAGGGCCGATCCCTTTCTATTCAGAGAGGACACTTTTGCTAAGTGTAATAAAGCATTGATGGTATTGTGGTCTGCATTTTGTTGCCTTCTTATTCAAAGGAACATATGAATGCTTTTCCTATAAATGTAGTATACTGTATAAAATAGCCTGGGTGTAATTGAAGCTATCAAAAGCTGCAATTGTGTTGGTGTTTATCTCTGTAAATGAATCAAGGACTTGATAATTCTATCCATTTAGTGCTTGGGGTTGTTTTTTTTTGGGGGGGGGGTTGAGGGGGCAGTGACAGAGGCAGTTGGCAAACTATAACAACCTGTGGCATATCAATACAAAAAAAGCTGGTACAAGTTCTTGACTGTGCATCTGCTGTACTTGCAATACCATTTTCTACGGCTTGTTCGTATCCCAGCACCACTTTGAGATAATCATGTCCGAGCTCCTAAGGCAGGCAAAGAAGCTCTATACTTAATTCTCCATAACATAAACAACAGTTCAGCTGTTGGCAGTATTACAGCTGCTAATGAAGTAGCAGATTTGCAAACCTGGTACAGAAGGAGCCTGCTGCAAGGGGGAGCAAGAAACCTCGTAGCCTATTTGGTTGGTAATATCCTGCAGCACAAGTGTGTGTTCTGTTTTTATTTCAGAATGTTCCACCCACCTTTCACGAGAGCTTTCAAGGCAGTTAACTAAACATATTAAAAATCTATATTTGAAATAAAGCAGATATAAACACCATGGTACTAAAAAACGGGGGAAGGGGGGGGCGAAGACGACAATTTAAAAAACCTTATAAATTCTTCGTTTACTGCTGAAAAGTTAGTGCTGGCTATAGAGGAACATTCCAGAAGCAGGGGACACCAAAATGAAGGCCCAATCCTTTAATCACACATAGGATTGCAGTGTTAGCTGTTTATCAACCTGCAATCCTATGTGGGATTACACAGAAGGCATAGTTATGTCCAGGTGAGTATGTCTAGGATTGCAGCTTGAGTATATTAATTAGCCTTTTACTGTCAAATAAGCAACCAGATGAAGAGGCAGACTGCTTTTTTATCTTTTTTAAAAGTGCAGGAAAAAAATCAAGGCTTTATTGAATAGATGGTACACAACATTCTTGAACAATTAATTTCAAGTGACCCTTAAAAGTTGAATCATTTTTCCTCATTCAAGTCTACCAAATGAAGGAGGCATAGTGACATAGCAAACAGACAAAAAAGGTAACATGGAGCAAAGCTTAAATATTAAGCAACTAAAGCAAAAGGGTGAAAAGCAATACATTACTTCTACCACTACAATTTCTCCCTGACAATCATTTCAAAGTGAAAAACAAGGTGGCTGTAGCTTCTCAATTCTTCATGAGTAAGTACCAACTAGCCATTTTGTCCATTTTCCAACCTTGCTGTCTTCATTTTGCCCATAAACCTGCAGTTCTACCACTTCGTACAGTGTTATGGATGTAAATGGGCAGCGGTTGTGCTCTTGAAGGAGAAGGAATAGGAGCACAGGCTAAAAGTAAGATGTCTATGCAGGCACTACTGGCTCCACCCATTATCAATCCAGATATGTACCCTTATTTGTACAGCCAACACCATTTTCCTGAGTCAAAACTATCATTTTGTGCCAATGGTTACCTCCTAAGGTATGTGCACCTTCTCCAGTGAAGTCACCCAACCCTGCTTTTAAATAAAAAGGATGCTTATTTTTGTCTAACTACACTGCACTGACTTGCTGCAGTACCTTTTTACCTTGCCCAAATAAGCTTCTAATCTTGCTGGAAAATTGTAGAGTATACTTTATTTCTCTTTTGCTTTGACTATTGTAGAAAGACTACTGCAAAGCAATTGCTTGTTGTCCTTTAAACATCCTCTCTAATTTCTTTAGAAAACTGGTACAGTTGAACCTCTTAAAAAGGTGCTATGAACTGTTTTTATAAATAAAATTTTAAATGTTTTCACAGACATTTTTAGTAAATATTTAATATAGAATTGCATTGTAATATACTAACTCATACATCTTTCCCATGTTTAGAATGCTATTTAAAAATATAAATCTGTCAAAGCCAAGGGAAAATCTTGTATAATTACAACATGCATGGAAATTATGAAGCCAAGACTTCAGCTTGTATTTGCTGGTGGGTAACTTTGGAAAAGAGAGATATTTTGTTAATCTGTAGATGGTTACCTTAATGCCATACAAGACTTAACTCTTGTGTAGATGGCATTGTCATAGTTTATATGTACTTCATCAGATTGTGCATTCATTTTGACTTGTGTTTATCAACCCATCAAGCTTCCTGGGAATCCTGATCTGCTGTTAATAAACTAAATGCAAGTTAAGGTTTTATACCTGGGTAATATGAAAAGCAGATTTTAATAGTGAGTGCAATCCTGTGGAAAACTAGGTTGAATTCCATTGAAATGTGGAACCATCTGGCAGTTAAATACTCAAGTCCTGCAGATAAGAGTTAAGACTTGTTTTATTGGAGACGGCTTGTAAACCAACTAACTTTAGAAATGCTAAAACCCCAATCTAACAGCGGGCTGTTATGAATAAGTTAGTCACAACCAAGTCAGGACTAATTTAATGTGCAATATGTTCCTTCACTTGAAAGGAAACATGACTTTGGATACCAGTTACTACCCTATCTTAGCTGTAGCTGTCCTTTAGGGTGACTACTGCTAGAGAATCACAAACACACAGACATTTGTGTATTGTCAGTGATTCCTGCATTTTACAGAATGATCTTCGTGACTATCAAAGAAACATTTCCCACAACAGCAAAGATTTGCCATAATTATTCAAGAATTACACGGAGTTCACTGTCGCTGCCCTTACCACCATCTCTAGGGGAAACCTTTGCCTCGAAACAGGACTGTCAGTACTTAACACCACAGCTGAATGTGGACGTGCTTCCAGAAATAGGTTACAACTCTGCTAACACCTGCACCAAATACTAAAGTTTGTTAAGATGTGAAATAACACACAGTAAGAACAAAAGTAAATGTTCAGAAGTTTACAGCCAACTTTCCAGAGGTCTTGACTCCACTGCTAGGGCCTATTCAGACTATCACATTTGAAGAGTAAGAGTACACTTTGTGATTCTTCATACTAGTAATTCAAGTGGTTCCTTGCAAGTTCATCTTGAACAGGCTCCTTGGCTCATGCCTTATTTATTGCAAAAAAAGTTTATAAAATATTTCTAACACTTCAAATTCCAAAGTAAATTTACAGTAAGTACAGATGCCCTGGAAAAGGGGTGTGGTGGTTTTTGTAAAAAGTTCTCTCCCAGTATACACTGCAATCTAGATTTCAGTTGTATATCATGCCTGGCCAGCTGACCTTCTTCATGGCAGTGTAGGGAGGTTCCATAAATACAGCAGGCGATTAATGTCTCTGTGCTGAAAAGGAGAGGGGAAAAATTCTGAGTTAGCAGTGAATGCATAATTGCCCTTAAAAGACTTTAGAACAGTTAATATGTGGGTTTTTTTTTAATCAGACATAATCTTTAATGGGGAAAATCAGTAGTTGAGGAGAAAGTCTTAGCAAGCCCATACAGATAAATGTTATGGTTAACACGCAGCAAGCCCTAAACAGTATATCAATTATTTTCAACATCATCCTTCCAAGAACCTTGTAATGTTGGTTACTATTATCCCCATAATGCATACTAGGGTCTGCCTTATCCAAGACCACCTTGTGAATTCATGGCACACCTGACTTCCTCATGCATACACAACAGTCTCTTAATCATATGCTACACCAGCTGATGTCTCTCAGGTTTATTACTGCCACAGTTTAAAAGTATACCCAAATGCCACCTACTCCAACTCTCTCTACCTAAAGGCCACAAGTAGTGAGTAGAGCTAATATCTTCAAATGACACAAGCAGGAGGTAGGGGAAAGGAAGACAAAGAGTTGCATTCATTCATCTCAGTGGGTGTTCTCTGCATAGGACTCCTGTCTATCGAGTTCAGTGGGTCTACTGTGCATATAGCTTAGCCTTAGCTGGATACAACTCAGTGACTTGAAAATACAGTGCTTTTGGAGAATATTGCTCCAGGCAGGATAGAGGACAAAATGCTGGTGGGGTGGACAAAGATAGAAGCTAAGATTAAATGCACAGCAGCATTTTCTTACTCAGCAGAGGCCTCTTCCACTAACCCATCTCTATGGGAAGGATCAGACTTTAGCACAAGACAGGTAAGCACAATCATGTTATATAGAGACACCCCCACCCAATCATTTCTAACGGCAGAGAAAGCAGGGCAAGGGCAACATGGATGGGAGAAAGTGTTAGCCACTGCCCATGAGCCAAACTGGGTTGGGTCCCACAGGAGGCTTGTGTGATAGAAAGGCATTTCCATTTCCCCTGTATTTGAGACTTGCACTTTCTGTTACATGCACATGCTCTCCATCTCCCATCCTTCTACCACTCAGGAACAGATTTTTGAGGAGGATTTGTGGAGAATGGAGCTGGGAAGCTCTGCTGCTTGAGCAGAACTCCCATTTGTGAGTCTTGGGACCAAATCCAGTATTCCCAGTATCAAACTGCTGAAATGAAGAGCTCAGAAAAGAGGAAAGCTACTGCAGACCACAAACGTGCTAGGAAAACACCATCTCTCACAGACTTATCTTTTTAATTACTTGCGCCAGAAACTGCTTGGAATGTTTCCATGTTGTCCCTATAACACTATCACTCCTGAGGTGTCCCATCCTAAGTCTTGGAACAGGGCTATTAGTAGCCCTTTGCTCTTTTAAAATGTGTTGGGGCGGGTTATTGGGTTGTTGTTTTCATTTTGATTATGTATTTTGTGGTTTCATATTCTGATTTTATTCGGTGAACCAGCCTTAGATCTGCAAGTATATGACAGTATAATAATAATAATAATAATAATTCTAGAACAACCACGGAGACCTGTGCCTTGGACTTGTGCAACATCAAGAGAAGATTCCCATAACACGCTGCATTCAGTGAGCCACAACTAATGAGCTACCAAGCTACACCACTAGCAGCCAAGGAAGGGTGGACTGGAAACAACCAACTGTAAGGCAGGTTCCTGAGAATCTTATCTTGGGGGGGCAATGGGAATGAGCACTCCATGCAGGGAACTGTCAAGAGCAAAGACAGTATATTCTAGGGATCTTTCAGCAGCTGTTATCAATGCATGCATGCCACCACCATGCTGCTCAATGTGGGAAGAAGAGCTATGTTTACTTTGCTCCCCATTAGCCACAGACTCAAGGACTCCTACACTTTGAATACACTCTGTATTGCCCCCTGCAGAAGGAGGCCAGGCTCAGGGATCAGGTGTGGAACCAAGAGTAGAGCTCCGAATGACATGAAGTATCACAAATTCAGGCAGAGGTTCTTCGTACCTTCTGGAAGCACCACAGCTCCAAGGGACTGAAGCCATGAAAATGAGGAAAACCTAGGCTGCAAACACAGAGGGTGTTAGAAGACCAGCCCATAAGACAATATACCTAAGAATCCAGCAAGATACCCTCCACAGCAAATAGTGGTGAAATGACAGGATGCTGATGAGCAATGAGTAGACAGTTTGGGGCATCCAATCACAATTTTTAGTACCCACCTTTGGGGTTTCTTCTACTGATACTATCTATCTACCATTCTATTCATGGATAGTAACGCTAACTTTTTAAGGAACTTTCTGGGGAGCTCAGTTTTGACTGACTGAAAGGAATCCCATTTGACAGTTTAAATTTCCCAGCCTCAAACTATAGTTCACCCACGAAGCTCCCAAACTGGGAATATTTTCAAAAGACAGCAGGAGCTAAAACTTTCTTGTTCTTGTGTACGTTTAACAGCATGCAGGTCTATTCATAAGTATATTCCATTGAATTCAATTGGGGCTTGTTCCGAGGAAAGTGGGTACAGGACTGCTGCCTTAGTTTAAGAAGTCACACGGAACGTATTTATAATCCTGGCAGCAAACTTCCCTTACAATAAGCAAATGCACAACCAATTACTCACTTCCCCTACTTGGGATTTTCTTGTTCACGATACAAAACAGACCCACGGATATCCAAAAAGCAACAGGAAAACATCAAGAATATCAGCTAACAGTCCTTTGGTAAGAAACAGAGCTAACATGATCCAACTCAGTGACTGAATCTTTAGCCATTTTTATTTGGAGAAAAGTAACAAGAAAGATGTCAGAAGATCCAGTTAGTGTAGATATAAAAAACATAGCTTAATTATAATGCCTGGCACAACCCAGCAAATGTTAGTCACAACTAAATCTTATTGAAATCTATGTGGCATTAACTGTAATTGTTTTCAATAGGACTTGGCCGTGCAACATATTTCTGCTGTTTCAGCAGATCAAGGGCAGGTGAGAATGGTTTCTCTTGAAAAGCAGCTCCCTGTCATCCCATGTCGCATGGCCAAACAGCATTTCAACTTACCTTGCAGAGCAATTTAATATGGCATGGGAAGCTACTGCTGAAACAATGAAAGCTGAAAATCCCACTGGGCATGTGCTCTTTCAAAATCCTACCAGGTAGCTCTTTGAACCCTTGCAATTTATTGACCACTTATTTCTCCATTTCTTTATCACTCCCTCTAACAGCCAACTCATGTGATGAGTGCTGACAGAGCTGCAGCCAAAACAGGACCACTGACAAATGAGGAGGTATTGATTGACGTGCTTGGGGGAAATGCAGAGGTTTCCAAAAGTACAGAAAATCTTTTAAATGCACACACGGTGTAAAAACAAACAACCTAATGAGGTTTGAGCATGTGCTGTAGCCAAGGAATGTTAAGTGTCAGGTGGAAAAGAAAAATGGAAAACTAGAGCAGTGTTTCCCAAACGTTTTTGGGCAACGGCACACCTGTTTACTGAAAAAAAATCTCGCGGCACACCACCATTAAAGCCCCGCCCCGTGACGTCAGCGCGCAGCGTCACGCCGGGAGGGACGCACAAAAGTGAAAGTTTTTTCCCTCCCCCTTGCTGGGGAACCTCCAAGCTTTGGGGGTGGGAGGAGGCAGCAGAGCGAGGGACTGAGGGACGGCGGCAACTGAGGCGGCGGCGGCTGAGGCAGAGCTGGGAAGGGGGTTTCCAGGGGACACGGCAGCTCCTCGAAAGGCTTCTCTCAGCTGCGCTCAATCCGCCTCGGAGAGGATTTCCCCTCCGGTCCCATGCGTTCGTTTGGGGCATCGCTCCGGCTGCTCCCTCTCCCGCCGCGCAGGAGCGATGCCTCTCTCTGGCTCTCCCTCCGCGCAGGCTGAGGGAGGGAGGGAGGGGCGCGTGTGACCCGTCTCTGCTGGGAGACCAAACCCAGCGAGGCAGAGTCGCGCGGAGGCGCCCAGGCAGCGCTGCCAGCTGCGAGGAGGAGCGCCAGGCAGCAGCAGGAGGCGCGGCCTCTCCTCGCCGCCACCGCCCCACCTCTCGCCGCCCGACTCGCCCGCCTCCCTCCAGGCATCTCGCGGCACACGAGGCAACGTCTCACGGCACACTCGTGTGCCGCGGAACACCGGTTGGGAAACACTGAACTAGAGGATGGGTGTGGACATGTGATTAGTGGGAATTAATAAAAGAATCCACAAGCCAAAAGCATATCAAAGTCACCAGAACTTGAGTTCCAGAACAAAAAGGGAAGGATGAACCAAACGGAATCCATTAGGTTTGTAATTCTCTGATAATACAAAGTTGATGGGTTTGAGAAAATAAGCTGCAGAACAGAGATGGGGAACCTGTGGCCCTCCAACGGTTGTGGTCCTCTCAACTCCCATCAGCTCTGGTCAGCATAGCCAATGGTCAATGGGAGTCCTACAGCACTGGGAAGGCTATGTTTCCCATCCCTGCTGCAAAATGAGGTTAGCTTTCACCCTGCATAGCTAGCTATACATTGAGGATGCCTAGAAGGACACACAGGCAAGACACTTATAACTACTTTCTTATAAACGTTTGCATTGAAAGCAGCTATGAAAATGTATGTAAATCTCTGGTGCTTTCTTCTTTTGAACAGTGGTTTTTATCTATTTTTTGAAAATACATTTTAATGTATTTTTAATAACGTTTATTAATTTCTTTTAAAGCTTCAAATTTAAATCTTAAAATATATCTATTACAATTGCTTTCCATGTTACTCTTATCACTGCTGTACACAATACCCTTGAATATAAAAGGAAACGTTTTTCAAGTCTGATGTCAAAGCACCATGAAACTTGAAAACCAAAAACCACATAGGGAAAAGATATTTGATTTTAATTTTTCTAACTAGTGTTGCAAGTCTAGTCCTCATTATTGTTGGATTTGAAGGACATTGTTTTTCTCATCATCTCTGTAATCTCTACGTATAAAGTTATAAACTGAAACCAAGCAAAATGGATGTTTTCATATTATGCAGCGCCTGCTTTGCAATTCAGTAAATGTATCACCTGAAGAGTCTTTGTGAGCAAATAAGCCATATCAATTCTGATACGGTAATATTTAACTACACTGAATAAAAGCTGAGGTATGAACCAGCCCATGAAATCAATATGCAAGACGTGAACACTAGCAAAATATACTATCAGCATCTATCTTTGGAATTTGCTTACCATGGACTAGTGATGGATGTGATGTATGGGCAGAGGGAATGATGTATTCTTCAGGACCCCTGAGGGATGCAGTGCCCTGTGCAACAAACACACCCTCCTGCAGGATCCCTCCATGTGATGGACAGAGCGCCCAGTCTCAAGGATGGAGATTAGGGAGAAGTTTGTAGGTGACATCAAACTGGCAGAAGTAGCCAGTGCCACTGATGACAGAATTGGGATTCAAGATGACCTAAAGAGATTGCAGAGCTGAGCCAAAGCTAATAAAATGAATTTCAATAGGGACAAATGTAAGGTTCTACACTTAGGCTAGAAGAACCACCTGAACAAATAGAAGATGGGGAATACCTGGATTGCCAGTAGTACATGTAGAAAAGGATCTAGGGATCTTAGTAGTGCACAAGATAAGAAAGAAAGAAAGAAAGAAAGAAAGAAAGAAAGAAAGAAAGAAGCTTATGCCATTGTAGGCTGTCAACAGGAGTGAAGTGTCCCAATCAGGGAAGTTATAGTGCCACCCTATTCTGCCTTGGCCAGATCATACCATACCTGGAGCACTGTGTCCAGTTCTGGGCACCACAATTTAAGGATATTGACAAGCTGAAATGTGTGCAGGAGGGCCAAGGACCCTTCCGGTACAAGAGAGGAAGAGTCCTGTTGTGAGGTTAGATTCTGCCCTAAGTCACCAGTGGAGGA
The DNA here is from genome assembly GCF_965112155.1 of Podarcis liolepis. NCBI lineage: Eukaryota > Metazoa > Chordata > Lepidosauria > Squamata > Lacertidae > Podarcis > Podarcis liolepis. The sequence goes on from NC_139555.1 coordinate 44,560,650, forward strand.
GCATGTGTGAATTCAGCTCAAACAGCTGCAGCAACCCTTCCTGTGCTACATAAATATTTTCTGCCTAGTGGCTTCTTGCCCACCTGCCTGTAGCCTAGCCTAGCCTTCCCCAACCTGCTACCTCCCCCCACAAGATGTTTTGGACTACAACTCCCATTAGCCCCACACAACACAGCCAAGGCTTATGTAGATTATTTTGCAATACATAACGTTCTTTTCACTGCCTTGAGCTTGGAAGTAGCAGAGATTTCTCGCTTCCTTGAAACTCTCTCAAACACATGCACTTGGCTCATTACCAGACTGTAGGGGGACTTGCCTCAGAACAGATTAACGCATACTAGAAGGATGATAAAATAACATGCTACTCGGTCCTTGTTAAAATGTTTCTGTGGGCAGATTCACTGGCTGCAATCCATTGGGGCATGTACCTATGTTCCATGTATGCCTCTCATTTTAACTGTTCATTCTGAATTTCCTGTGCTGGTCATGCAGCAAGAATCATTTACTTAGACATTAGCACATGCTACTAATAGTGCTAGATCTGAATAGAGCTAAGATGTGCTGCAGCAACACAACACAACATAGATAAGACTGAAAAAGGTGCCAGCAATTAAGACTAAAATTTCATTATAGCAAAAGCCTTTGTGAACTTGGAACTTTTGCCCACGAAAGCTTTTGTCATAATGCATTTGTTGCACCTTCAAGACTGCTGTTTTTGCAACGACAGACTAACACTGCACTTATTAAAAATTACAAGTGGCAAGTCCTATCTTAAAGAGACATTTCCTTTTATGCAAGAAAGAGGGTCATGGCTTTTCTAAGACTACTCTTGCTACAAAGAATGCATTTTCTAAAGCAAAATTATCACGACAGCTATTCTGAAATCCTAACTGCAGTTCAACACAGGTCGGTGTATTTGATTACCATGGAAATGAGAGCACACAACATGTGCAGGGCTATTAACAATGGAAACAGATTAGGTAGAACATGTTAGTAAGGCATGATGGTTTACTAGCTTATTATTTGCAATTGTTTTGCTTGTGGAAAGAAGTCATCTGTTCTTTCACCAATTTCATTCCACGGCAGGATAAAATTTATACCATCGTTTTGCTTTGAGGTATGAAGCATTGAAAGTAACACCCTGAGACCCCTGGGTATAGGGGGGTATATTATTATTAACCAACAGGGGTGTATTCAACAAAATTATTGTGCTTACCTAATTTCCCTTACCTCCCTAGGACTACTCCTGTGCATCTACTAAATTTGCTCTGGAGTTCCACTCAACCCTTGAGAGACCATCTGGAGGGGAGAGTTTTGTTATGCTTGCAGAAGTTCTGTGCATGCAATTGTTTAATTGGATGCAATTCATGATGATTTTAAACGAAGTATTCTGTTTAGTTTTAAGGCAACTCAGGGTTAGCTACATGCACCAGGGAATTCTCAGTGTCTTTCACTGAAGAGCCAGCTGGTTGAAGTGGAATAATAAACTACTTGAAAGAAAATATACGAAACCTAGGTGTTTGGTGAAAACCTTTGCCTAAAGTTTGACAAACAATTTGTGTATCCTGTCCAAAATTCAACAGCTTGGATACAAACATCCTGCTCACGTAGGCTGGGTGTGTCACCAATTTCCATCAAACCCTCATCATCCACCCCTCACCTTCCCCCCAAAAAACCTATACCGGTGGGTTCAGTAATCCCAAGTCATTTATTTTGGAGAAGGACACAGGAAAGTGCAGATGGATGAGTCAGCAAATGCACTCCCACAGCACTAGAAGCGCTTCCTGCTCAGGCAGCAGGACCCTGGAATCTAAGCCAATATTTGCTTTGTAGTTTAGTGCCTCTCGAGCAGCCGCTTTTGCCTACAGGCCTGGATACAACATCCAAAGTCTCTTGAATGCCTTGCAGCAAATGGATTATATCATGACATCTCCATGCTTTGAACTGAAAAATCAAACTGCAGCAAGGCTCTACACAGAAATGAACGACATTAAGTCATTGCCTGTGACATCAAAATGTCACTAAGGAACTCCAAAATTAAAGAGATAAAAAAAAAATCAAACAAGTATTTTCAAAAGGGAAGCAAAGAATTTTCTTATCAAGGCAAGCAGAGAAAAGCAGTAATTAAATTTAAAGTGAGAGTAATTTCTACTCAACACTATGAATGTCATGTATGGCATGCCCGATTGCAAACTATGGCCTGAGTAGGGAACAGAACTGTTCCACGGTGTTGTAAAAAGCATGATTTTGAAGACAAGACTCAATTATATTTATTTCAAACTGGAGCAAAGGCTCCAGAATCAAATTATACTCTTGGTAGAATTCAAATGTAGAAGACTGTCTATTCAAAATGGCAAAACCCTAGAAGACGTGCCCAATCAAGCACTCATCACAGGCTCCCTTGAAGGTAGGGTCATGAATTAGGAAATCAGCAGGTACACTCCGGTATACCTATCAATCTCATAATGTGTACACTGGCCCCAAGCTGAGCTGCATTTTTAACTTTGCTGAAAGCACTAAAAATTGTTTGTTTCATTGCAAATTTTTGTTTTTAAAAACCTTAGGCACAGCCTGCCTGAAAAACAAAAAAACAAAATAGTTCAACACTGCATTTGTTTCTGTTTGCAGGAAAGAGAATACTGTACACAGCACAGGAGTGAAACAGAATTGCATGCTATTAATGTTGTGTGTTTTGTAATTTCAAAAAGCATTGACAGACTGAATGCAAGTTTATTTCTCTACACGTTTAGAAATTTATGCTTATCTAGTGTTACATCAAGGAAGGATGAAAACTATTTGGAGCCGATTTCAAGCCCATGCACACAGCATCAGAGATACCAGATTTAAAGTAAAATGTTTGGAAATAAAATGAAGTTTGAGTTTTATGAAAAAGCATACCTTAGAATCAAACTGTCACAACAGAGCCTTTGGCCATTAATTCTTTGAGATTTGATACACACAATTAATTTAGCTTTTTTCCCTTTTTCCTAAATGCCTACTCCTAAAATTGTAATGTGTTTTGGGGGAGAATGAAATTAGGCACCTTTTACGACATTGCAAACTTAAACCAAGTACAAATTATATGAGTCCATTAGAAAGTGTAATGTCTAAGCGAATCAACTGCATAAAAAAGTCCAATGCAGAGCATCAGACTTGCAGAAGATCTAGGAGCAAATGGACATCAGGGATAAAGTAACATAAAATGGTGGGGGGGAATAATTACACTGAAAAGGCGTGTGTTTTTTTAAAGCACTGATAAGGATTTGCTATGGGGAAATAAATAGCTGAATAATTTACCAAAATTAGAACCTTGTTTATATTTTCAACACCAATGTTATTTTGATACACAGTTAGTGATACTAATTTAGAGTGTGTCAAGAGCGAGAAAATTATTCCCTAAATATTGTGTAAACAGAAAACAGTCCTGTTTCCTGATTTTATTTCAAAGCTTTTTGAGAAACACACACAAATAATTAGATTTAGTCAATTTTATTTACAGTTTTTTTGTACATTTCAGAGCATTACACAATTACATTTTCCATATTTTCTGACCTGCAAACAGATACCTTAAATGGAAATAGTTTAAAAAAAATATGCCGCTCAGTACATCCAAATGCAATAATTACACATCTGACAGTTCACAAAGTGTAATTTACTAGGACGTAGCCTAAGAATTTAAGAACAAGTAGTCAGGGGGTTGAAATCTGACCAATTATTTATACAACACAAACTCTCTCAAGCTAAACCCTCAAGACAATTGTCCTAGGAGCATCCCACCCCACCCTCCTTGGAAGTTATGATTCACACCTATGTAGCATTAACAGCCTCTGATCCCAAATGCTGGGGTACTATCCAGACCCGCCTGTGAGCAACTGGCTTCCTCTTAACTTGCCAAAACCTGACGTTCATGCTGCTGTCCCCGGGTGCATAGCATAACTAAGCATTTGGGAAAAGGTGACCAACAAGACCTATCTAACAAATGATAAAACCTTTCTAACTGAATTCAGATTAAAACTGGTTTCTAAAAGGATTTAAAGTGGCCAGTGAGAAAGTGTTTTTAGGCAAAGGCTGAACTCTTTGGGCCCATCACACTATTGTAAATTAGGTTTTCTGGGCAGGGGACGGGGAAGGGGAAACACTGAAATAAAGTTTGAGGCTCAGAGAGGGCCTAGGGTTCTGCATTTAAGGTGGACCATACAAGTCATGTTTAAAACTTCCATTTCATTTGTTCCCTCCCCCCTCCCCCCACAGACACTGAAATGGTATATATAGTGGGTAGAAACTAGTAAAAATTCCCTGCAAATAAACTGCTCTTCAGCTGAGGTTATGGCTCCTGTGCATGGGGTGGTCAGAGGAATTTTTTACTTTTACCAAAAAAATGTAAGAGTCCTCTTGAAAAATACTGAGATCTCGCTTTAGGTTAATTTGATTGCATGTACAATTTGTTAAGTATAACTTTCAGTCAAGACATTGCTACAAATGGAAATTTCAGTATATAAAAAAGCAGCCAACTGAGTGCAATTTTTGTGTTTAATTGGCTAAGTCCTTCATAGCATTTAACTAGGCTAGACATTTCAAGGAGCCTCCACATTTCTTGCCTACCTTACTTCTCATGTTCATGTTTCAAACTGTGTCAGCAGGGCCCGAACTTCAGGAGTTAGCTGCTTAGCAGCCTTGGCTGCTTCTGTAATGGCCTTGCGGTAAAGACCTTTTCTCTTCTTATTAAATCGCGACTGAAAGTTTTCTAAAAAAGGGGAGAGCTGTGAAAGAGCAAGGAAAGATGTTGTTGGGGACCCAAACCATGAAATACGAGCTTCCTGTCGGACTAAGAGGCCGTTATCTTTTCGGCTCACAGTTATAGAAAGAATACGGGCTGGCCACCATGGGAAGCCATATATCTTGGCCCAAACAATGTCTCCTACACATATGGTCCTGCCATCTGGTGTGACACATTTAGTGACATTTTTTGAAAAGACTTTCATTTTCAAGGAATTACTGAGCTTTTTCTCTTCCTTTGAAGAGGACGAGGAGGAGGAGGAGGAAGGTGCATGCATGCTGCCTGGAGGAAAATCAAAGCTTTCAGTAGTGCTACACTCAGAGTTGGTGGACTTCAAGTCATCTGTGCTATCACTACTACACACTGATGCACTGGAAGAGTCAGATTTCTTTTTATTAAGGGTCATGTAAACCGTTATATTGCTTTTGCTGCCTCTCTTGCCCAGTGTCTGCTGTTCATCCTGATCAACAGGTACATGCACTTCATTTGTGTCCTGAACCTCACTGCTGGCCTCTTCAGGGCCTTCTGAGGGGCTCTGATTTTCTGAAGGGGCCTCACCTGCTGAGCGGGTAGAGGAGCAGCGAGACTGAGGCTTAGCTGCCATCTTGCCACTCTGCAATTTCTCAAGCCCTGTCTTGAGAGAGGAGTCGTTTTCTTCATTTCGGTACCTTTGTGGCTTTAGACGCAATCGTGGGGGCAGGGAACCTGAGCTGGTGTTTTGAAGACGCCGTGTGAAGTGGACCTTTGAATGTGCATTTTTGGAAGTAGAGGTTGCACTCTGTTTCTTTTGTGCCTTCTCTTTGGCTATTTTCAAAACTTCCCGAGCTTTTGCATGATCCATGTTTTTGCTCTGGAGAACCTTTTTAGTATTTAACTGCGTTTTTGAAGTATTTGCTTGAGTGGTAACTTTGACTACTCTACTTCTGCTATGAGCAATATTTGCAACTTTGACCACGGAATTCCTTTTCTGGCTTTCATTTTGGCTTTTCCCATCAACTTTATGATCAGTTTTAATTTTTTTATTCACAGTAGTTACGCTCTCATGTCGTCGTTTTCTATTATCCTCATACCTTGAGGAATCACTTGTACTGCTGCCCTTCTTAATTTCTTTCTTTTCTGCAACAATACTGTTCTTACACTTGTCACACAAGACCTGTCTGGGTCGTAGTTTGATAGCATTCATAATAGAAGTGGGTTCCTCCCTGTACATTTTCCGCTTGGGCCGTTTAATTTTCCGAGGCGGAGGCTGAGGTATTGACTGGTTATATGTGTCCCTGATAAACAAAGGAGGAGGATATGGTGCTCCCTCGTGAAAAAGGGGAGGTGGCTTGGAAGTCCATAGGCTTTTAGCCAGGCTAGGCTCTGATGGCTGGATGGGAGAAGAGTCTGTGACTACACCATTAGCTTCACACTTCACTTGGGTCTCATCTTGGAATGATTTACTTTGGAGCTCCATTGCTTCAGGATTATCCTTGTACTCCCTTTTGGGAAATATGGTCACAGGGATTCCGTGCGGTCCAAACCTTAATGAGAGAGAAAAACACAGAGTTAACTGCAAATCTTTTCTTAATTGACATTTCTCAGTATCATAAGTAGCTAGCATTTCACACCACATGAAAACAAGCTTATCATTTCAGAATACACAATCGTGTGAATTAGAAAATTTCAGCACTGACTAGAAAAGCAATCTACCAAGGGTCACAAGAATTGTGTGCCAGCAGCAAAATGGTTTCTTTCCCTTTCATTGCTGTTCTCACATTTAGAATCTCCTCTATGGCAGTGGAGTGGTTTCAAGACTTTGTCCACAGTGACCCACCTGCCATGGAATTCCTAAAAGATTCTGGAGGCAAATACTCAGTTGGCAGAGGATACTTCATAAGCCTGTTGGGCTTTATTATAGCCATGTAAGCTGAGAGTGCACTGGAAATGGGCAGGCTGTCGTGCCTCCTATTACCCCTCTTTCCCTTGAGGAACCCCATGTTTCTCCAGAAATGTTCTAGAAACAAATGGTCTAGGGAGGCTAATCTTGTAGAAGGTACAGTGCATGCCTGGCTATCGGAAGGTGGAGAACTGTAATCGCCTAGCTGTTCTGGTTTTAGGGGAGCTTGGTGCCAGGGTTTCATGAATTGCAACCATGAATCTCTCCCTGGCAACTGTCTTCCGAATTCCAGCATGACACGTTAACCCTCCTTCTCCTGGAGCTCTCTGCACAGAGAACTTGGAAGGGCCTCGCCATTTGGGGAGAAGAGACCAAGCATGCCCACCCATCACCTGACATGTACAGAGGAGGAGTCAGTCTCCCAGGCCAAGTCAGAAGGTATGAGAAAGACTCAGCTGCATCTGAACAAGGCTTTGTGCAAATTGAAAGGCCCGTTGCCTTCCCCTCTGCAAAATTTTCTGGTGGGCCAGATGGCCGAGGTGACCAAAAAGCGTGCACAGCCAGCCAAATTGTGCAGGCCACCCTTCATCTGTGCATGTCCCCATAATTTTTAGACTGGGTTAATCTTATAATCTTTTAAGTATTGGCTAGCTCCAACTAGTCAGGGAAATCAAGGCCTTGTATGAACAGGTCACCTTTAGAACTTTCAAATCCTCCCAGCTAGCTAGCTCAGGTCCAGAGTACAGACATCTTTATCACAGTCAATTCTGTTCACTGTATCGCTGAAGATACATGTGATTAACAGTCAATGCAGTCTTTGGCTAGCATTTCCTATTTAAACAGTCTGAAGAGGTAATCTATCAATTTCAAAGTGAGAGGGCCTTATTGCCTAGAGTGGGCAATCTTACACAAATTGTACACATTCAGCAGCCAGCATTTCAGCATAAGTAAGTACTGCCCCTGATGCCCTGAATCATAGGCCTTGCATCATTCAGCATGGCTGCAACTAGGTGAAAGCAAGGGCTCAAATGGGTGGCATGTTACCTGCTTCTACACTAAATATACCCCACTATATATTACAAACATAAGTCTAAGTGTGGGACCAGGGTGCTCAATTCAAAAAGCTTGGATTCACACTGTTGTCATTCCTCCTGTCTCCTATAGAGTAACTTCATGCCACATATAAAGGTGTTTTCCTACACAGACATCAGTTACAGTGGTACCTCGGGTTACATACGCTTCAGGTTACAGACTCCGCTAACCCAGAAATATTACCTCGGGTTAAGAACTTTGCTTCAGGATAAGAACAGAAATTGTGCTCTGGCGGCGCGGAGCCCCATTAGCTAAAGTGGTGCTTTAGGTTAAGAACAGTTTCAGGTTAAGAACGGACCTCCGGAATGAATTAAGTACTTAACCCGATGTACCACTGTATGTGTAAGAAATGGAACATACACCAAATCATTCCTCCTCCCCAATCCCTTCCACTTCATTAAACAGACTTTAAACTTCTGCCTGAAGGTGCCCATGGATCAGGGTAAACTGTATGCTTCTACTGCTGGGGGTAAGGTAAGGAAAGAGTCCACCAGATCCACCCTGCCCCCGCATTTTTCTGGCTACCCTCAACTGTAAGACATGGGGTGTGGGTGGGTGTTGTTTTGCAAATAAAATGAACGTAGGCTGATCTATTTTTCTTAATCTGTACAGTAAGTCCTTAGAATTAAACAAAGATGAGGATGACATTATTAAGGATGAGTAGGCAAGCTTATTTACTGCCTACTTAGGCATACAATCGTGGGCATGAATGAATGAAATACTTAAAGGATGGCTGTACACTTAGCAGCACCTCTTGCTTCACCAAGAATCTACAGAAACATGTTATTGTTCTACAGTGAGCCAGCTTGCTCCATTCTAGCTTGCACGGACCTCCAAATAACTTCATTATGCATAATGTGAATTATTGTCAAGTCCTGGGGTTTCAGATTCTGGAGCTTTCTAACTGCACAATGAGAGATCAAGACACCTTCCAGTTCCTGAGCTCCACACAACTTGCACAGCATTCCCTTTTAAACTCCCTATTCAGTAGGGGATTTTGTTGCAATTTTGCAAAATTTTAGGCAGCCTGGTTATGGCTACTTAAAAGTATTTAGCACAGCTTTGCCTCCTGGCAAATGTTTCTACTGACACTGTTCATGGACTCTTGCTTCCAATACTCCCCAGTTCCTGATTTTAACAACCCCAAAACACTATCAAAGTTTATACCTACTATCAAATCCTTAGCCCAAAGCACAATAAACCAGGCCCAACTTTTATCTTTTTTATTTTAAAAAAAGTATACTTCCTTCAACAATAAGACACTGTTCTGCTGACAGAGAGTATCTCAAAACTAATCTTTAGAAATTACACCAAAAACTCTGGGAACAATCCAGACAAAGTTCAGCACATCAAGTCCCAATGATTCAAAGGAAAGATATGCAGGTATGTGCTTCCCACTCCCACTGAAGTGAACCACTTAGTAGTGCTTCATTTTGCTTAGCTTTGTGCCATCTAAAATCAGAAATCCAACAGCCTTCCAAGGGTAGAAATTCAGATTTCTAGATGACATACCCCACCAATTTAATATTTAAATTCCAGCAACTTATCCCCCATATCCCTAATAGTCTTAAATTCACTTTGCAAATTTAATCATGTTTTTAATAAATCAGACTGAACTATAATCACATTTGCCAACAATTAAGTACTGACTCAGACTTCACATATAAACAATGCTCATCCAGTAAATATGAACTAGCTACAGTGGTTTCTATAAAACAAGTTACATTTGCAATACTGCCATGTTAGTTTGGGCAAGATAAAATATGCAATGCACTCAAGCCATAATTCACTGTGAGTTTGGGGGAAGGTTTGGGCTTAACTGAACAGCATAAAAAGGAACAACAGGTCCCAGGTCCTTTTGGAAGAGATTCCAAACTGGGTCCTTATTGCCTGGCAATAAACTTCACCTTCTAATTCTCCTTTGCTGCGTCTGCCTGATCCTTATTTAACGCCAAGCAAGTACCGGCTTACGTTCATGTGCTTCAGTGTGATATCACCATATTTACAAGAGTATTGACAGTTTTAGCTTATGAACAGCTGCACAATTCCCAATGGTGGACCACTGTGTTGCACGAAAGATGACCCAAACAAAGTAAAGATATTATACCAGAGCTTTCCAAACTTTTCATTTCGGTGACACACTTTTTAGATATGTACCATTTCGTGACACGGTAAATCAGTTTTACTAGCAAACCGGGGGTTAAACTAACCCTTTTCCAACCTAGGGAGGAGCTCGGGGAGCGTTCATGAGGCACACCTACACAATGCGACTAGCAAGAAAGCATTAATATTAGCTCAACTCTTATCTTAAATGAAACAAAATACGAAGGTAAAATGGAAGCCTATGTGTAACACCCACTTCTGACATGATTTTATGCTAACCAGACCATTGAAATTTTAACCTGCAACAGAAATATATAAAAACTTAAATCAATATACTAGATGTGCCTTACTGAGCTCTGAACCCTCAGCAGTGCTTTATTTAGAACATCTTCACAGACTTTACAATTTATTATATACCTGGAGAGATTATGCAACAAAGATAGTACAGTGGTACCTCAGTTTAAGAACAGTCCAGTTTAAGAATGATTTGGTTTACAAACTCCGCAAAACCAGAAATAGTCTCTTGGTTTTAGAACTTTACCTCGGTCTAAGAACGGAGTGCCCCTCAGTTTAAGAACAGTTTCGGTTTAAGAACAGACTTCCGGAACAGATTGAAGTTTGTAAACTGAGGTACCGCTGTATTTCAATAGACTCCATTTCCTTGGGAGTCCTACTCTTGCAGTCAAAACAGGAATGATCTAGCTCTGACCAAGGTCTGTTTCAGAGAAGCTAAACACAAAATGGGCATACCTTACTTACTTTCTATTTAACAGTAATGTGGTACCTCGGGTTAAGAACTTAATTCGTTCTGGAGGTCTGTTCTTAACCTAATGGGGCCTCCCACTGCCGCCATGTGATTTGTGTTCTCCTGAAGCAAAGTTCTTAACCCGAGGTACTGTTTCTGGGTTAGCAGAGTCTGTAACCTGAAGCGTCTGTAACCCGAGGCACCACTGTACACCAATATGGTATTCAGTAAGAAAACTAAAAATCGTGGCATGTGTGCTATTTATGTGGCCACTTCTGCAAAATCACCATGAAGGTACCAAATCTACTCTTAAGGCATATCCTGGGTATCTGTGGCTTATGTCACAGATCTTGAGACTGTGGATCAGGACCACCAGTGGGTCATGCAAGGACCAAAAACAAGATTCTTGTACATGCATGCTACAAGTCAAAGAGTATGTTGTAAACAGACAGATGGTTGTATCCAACAAAGTCGTCCAATCAACGCAATGTCTTATTTTTGTGCAAAGGTTCTTCCTTTTCCATCTTCTTCTTCTTTGGCGATCACTCGTAGCCGAGAAAGATTGTCTTGTATAAACACGGTTTTAACAATGAGTGGTATGCTCCAGAAGGTTGAGGGAACCCCCATAATGGATTTGGGAGGCATGAGGGAGAGGAAGTCCTGTTGCACAGGAAGAAGTCTTTGTACTAACAGGACAACTTTGTTGGCTGCAACCCAAACTGGTTGTTAAGCACCATTAACGAAAAGCCCAGGGCAAATCCAAATTTCACGAACATATTAAGAGAATTCACTCTAGTCATGTCCTTCAGCTGTCACCTATGAGTTCAAGACAGACATTTTGGCTTCATAACCTCCCTACAGTTAAGCCTACACAAACACACAATACCCTACTATATACCGTCTCAGGGAACACTGTTCTAGGGTACAGAAGCAACTACCTGAGAACGACTTGTTCAAGGCCGACACATCAGTTCTCAACCACATATAACACACTGTGATTTGATAGATTGCATCATACTGGTCTGCAGTACAGTGAACCCTTGTGGCTTTCTATTGGGGGGGGGGGGAAGGAAGCAACACATTTCCCCTGAATATTCAAACAGTGGCCTTGAGGCCTCCATTTACCAACATACAATAATAGGTGCAGAAATGGAGCTACATTTACAAAATCCAAGGATTGCAGCACTTTACCTCAACAGGGTGAGAGTAATTATATTTTAGTCTTTTTAAGTAATAAATGGTGATGGTGATTAATGTTTATAAAAGTATGGATCGTATGGAGGGAAGTTTTTCCTCTCTTTCCAGCAAGTAACCAATCCAGGGTGGCTGTCAATACTGTTTAGACCAAAAATTACTTCATATTCTTAGCTTATAAATTCATTGTATAATATGTGCTGATGACTGATAGCTTTTGAAGGGAACCGAGAGAAGCTCTGAAGAAACAAGTCTACTGATGGCTATCACTGCCTTTACGCTCTACTCATGGACTTCTCAGAAGAATCTGCCTGCCACTGCAGAACACAGGTTTGCTGGACCAAATGATGCAGCAGAACTCATTTTTTCCTTGTAGAATTCTCTATTGGTCCCATGTGGCCCTGGTGGCATTCTTGTATGGCCACATAAGTGTAATGGTGCCAACAGCCCCTTCAGCAGATATACAGGTTTTTTTAAGTTCAGGAAGGTAAAATGTACACACCCAACCTTTAATCAGATTTGTACTTGTCAGCCAATTCTGACATGACTATTTCTCCTCCACAGCTTCTGACAGGAATGCATACTGTAAAAATCTAGTAGGGAACTCCCAACTTCTCCAATAAGAGAAGCTAAGGATAATGGCTTACACTAGGCACCAGCACATTTGTTGCACAGGGCAGGGTTAGCAGCAGCAGCAGGACCTGATGCCTGGAAATCACTAGCCAAAGACTGAATGTGGGTTAAATTCTAACTCTTGATTTTTACAATTTCCTGAATAGTATTATGTGTCTCATCATGTTTGAAGGGCAAACATACTTTTAAAGAAAGGTTTCAGAGAACTAATAAATGTATTTGAAATACACATATATAACTAAAGGAAGTTAACATGTTTGGCCTAGCAGAAAGGTCTGAGAATAAGGAAGCATCTAAATGTCAGCTTTTTGTTTTAATAAATAACCCTTCACCAGGATCACCAAGTGAAAGGCAGGAAGCAGCACTTCAGCTGTATCATAGAAGACTTAAGCCAGATACAATGGAAGCCACTCAAAATTAAGAGGATCTGAACAGGCTGTTTAGCAAGTTGATTTTTATTTTTTATTTTTAGTTAATAGATATGGGAAACAATAAGCATCCATTTGCAATGATTTAGTTATGGGAAACATTGGTTGCCAGCAACCAGACTAAATTATATTTGACATACCTTTCAGCTTTACTATGCAGTTCTGTGCTTTCACAGAAGCAAACTTTGTCAAATGCAGTCTGGTTTTTTTTTAATATCCAATCTTTTCCTCTATCCTTCAATTTACGTAAAATGAATTAAGCTTCTCAAGCTAGGAGCCATGACAACCAGAACCAATGTTCCAGCAATGCTAGAAACTGGATGCTTTAGGAAATATAACACACAGGAAAGTAAGCCATAAGCTTGTAGGGTTGTTCCTAATCTGTAGCCTGATTTCAGTTCCCGTCCTATGTAAATCTCATGCCCTAGTTGCTCTACTTAAGGCTTAAAGCTGGAGTGGGCTAACCTATGGCCATCCAGATATCAGGCCTGACTACAGGCCATGCGGGTGGGAGTGTAGGCCAACATGTGGAACGTCACAAATTGACCACCCCAGCTTAAAAGCCTCAGACAACCGCAAAGAAGCAACATATGAAAGAAAGGAAGAAGTAAAAGTGAAGGGTGCTAAAGACCAGGGGCGGTCAAGCAGGTATTAATCACTATTGAGAGATAAGCGCCAACACGAATCCCTTAGTTTCATAATAGCTCAAGGAGATAGCAATATTGGAACAGCTCCATATTGCTGTCACAAGGTGCATCCATCTTAGTACCATCGAGGCATTACTCTTGAAAAGGAAAACACCATAAACACAGAAAATGGAGTTGTGCATGACAGCCCCACACCCTAATGCTCCTACATACACCAGACTCCCTGCTCCAGTCTCTATGCTGCCCCACTGAGCAGCTGGGTCTGAAGGTGAGCTCTGAAAGCTTTCAGTCGAGGCATCCTTGAACCCCCTTAGGGTTCCCAGTAGCCAAGAAGTTTCTAAACACTTTCAACCAAACATGCTTAGAATTCCCCTTTAAGCTTTCCCACTCAAAAAGAAGTCAGATTGGGACTGAAGTGGGAGGGAATGAAGCAATGCCCCATGCTCCCTACTTGTGCTGTGATTCTTTGTTCAGACATAATGAACACAGCTAAGTGTAAGCTTATGAATGGTGTATCTAGATAAGTTATTGTTGAAGAAAATCATGAAGTGCAGCACGAAAGGTGAACCTGTGGCCCTCCAGATGTTGCTGAGAGTACAGCTCCCATCAGCTTCAGCCAGCATGATTAATGACCATGGATGGTGACTAACAACATATTTGGGCCACAGATCCCTCATACTTGATGCAGACTTGAAGACTTGCATCACTTTCATAAGTGAGAAGGAGCCTTCCATTTAAAACAACTATGTATTTCTGATGCCCAATGGTGGAGGCTGAGCTTCCTTTATGAACCAGATAATCCGGGTGGCGCTGTGGGTTAAACCACAGAGCCTAGGACTTGCTGATCAGAAGGTCAGCGGTTTGAATCCCTGCGACGGGGTGAGCTCCCGTTGCTCGGTCCCTGCTCCTGGCAACCTAGCAGCTCGAAAGCACATCAAAGTGCAAGTAGATAAATAGGTACCGCTCCGGCGGGAAGGTAAACGGCGTTTCCGTGCGCTGCTCTGGTTCGCCAGAAGCGGCTTAGTCATGCTGGCCACATGACCTGGAAGCTGTACGCCGGCTCCCTTGGCCAATAAAGCGAGATGAGCGCCACAACCCGAGTCGGACACGACTGGACCTAATGGTCAGGGGCCCCTTTACCTTTACCTAATCCGTTTGATGTCATCTATGATTATAAAGCAATAGATACACCATTAAAGTTGAGAATGCCCATCACAAGCTAACTCTGCATGCAGCTAAAAAAAAGTAAAGGTAAAGGACTCCTGACAGTTAAGTCTAGTCACGAACGACTCTGGGGCTGCGGCGCTCATCTTGCCTTACTGGCCGAGGGAGCCGATGTTGGTCTGGAGACAGTTTTTCCGGGTCATGTGGCTAGCATGACTAAGTCGCTTTTGGCGAAATCAGAGCAGCGCACGAAAATGCCGTTTACCTTCCTGCCAGAATGGTACCTATTTATCTACTTGCACTTTGATGTGCTTTCGAACTGCTAGGTTGGCAGGAGCTGGGACTGAGCAACAGGAGCTCACCCCGTCGCATGGATTCAAACCACCAACCTTCCGATCAGCAAGCCCTAGGCTCTGTGGTTTAGACCACAGCGCCACCCGCGTTCCCTGCAAATCAGAATTATTTAATCTGCATGATTATATGTAAATTATATACAAGTAACTCCCATCTTTCGCGGAGGTTATGTTTCAGGGATGGTGTGAATACGCAGAGACTTGTATACTTGAACCATCCCTTGAAACTGCCACTGCGCGAGCAATCTTACCTTCCAAAGTCAGCGTGCCAAACAGGTCTTACCCCCCAGACCTGTGCAGAGCTTCTTTGAGGCCTGGGGTGGGAGTCTTGTTAGAATGAAGTTATAAACAAAAAGGCAGCTGGACCCTGGCAGGGCACACTAGCCAGCTTAGCTCTCTGAGGCCCGGTGCAAGTGTACTCGGCTGCTACCCCCTGCACAGATCTTGCTGGATTGTCTGAGATCTCGAAAGAGCCTCGCAGAGCCTGGTAAGCAAGGCAGACAGCTTAAAAGCTCTTTCTGTGCCAGAAAAATCCTGTACAAAAAGAACTTTTAACCTGTATGTCTTCCATGCATTTACCGTATTTTTCGCCCCATAAGACGCACTTTTCCCCCTCCAAAAATGAAGGGGAAATGTGCCTGCGTCTTATGGGGCGAATGCAGGCTTTCGCTGAAGCCTGGAGAGCGAGGGGGGTCGGTGCGTACCGACCCCTCTCGCTCTCCAGGCTTCAGGAAGCTCTGCGCAACCCTCGGAAGACCGGCTCCGAGGGTTGCGCAGAGCTGCCTGCAATCCCGGGACCAGCACAGCTCTGCCCGGCCACCGGGAGCCGGGGGAGAAGCTCCGCCCCGCTCCCGGTGGCCCTGCAGAGCTGCCTGCGGTCCTGGGACCAGCGCAGCTCTGCCCGGCCACCGGGAGCGGGGGGGAGAAGCTCCGCCCCGCTCCCGGTGGCCCTGCAGAGCTGCCTGCGCTCCTGGGACCAGCGCAGCTCTGCCCGGCCACCGGGAGCCGGGGGAGAAGCTCCGCCCCGCTCCCGGTGGCCGTGCAGAGCTGCCTGCGCTCCTGGGACCAGCGCAGCTCTGCCCGGCCACCGGGAGCCGGGAGAGAAGCTCCGCCCCGCTCCCGGTGGCCGTGCAGAGCTGCCTGCGCTCCTGGGACCAGCGCAGCTCTGCGCCCCCATCCCGAGCGGGGCGCTAAGTCCCGCCCCGCTCGGGATGGCGGCAGAGAGCTGCCTGCGTCGCGGGACCGCAGGCAGGTCTCTGCCGCCATCCCGAGCGGGGCGCTAAGTCCCGCCCCGCTCGGGATGGCGGCACAGAGCTGCCTGCCGTCGCGGGACCGCAGGCAGGTCTCTGCCGCCATCCCGAGCGGGGCGCTAAGTCCCGCCCCACTCGGGATGGCGGCACAGAGCTGCCTGCCGTCGCGGGACTGCAGGCAGGTCTACGCCGCCATCCCGAGCGGGGCGCTAAGACCCGCCCCGCTCGGGATGGCGGCACAGAGCTGCCTGCCCTCCCGGGACTGGTGCACTTCTCCCCATCGCCAGCCCCACAAGCTCGGGGGACAGCGGGGAGGCAGAGCGTGCCTTCCCACTGTTCCCCGACCTGGTTCTTCCAGCCCCGCACCTGGGGGGGAAATAAATTTTTTCCCCCTTTATTTCCCCCCCAAAAAACTAGGTGCGTCTTATGGGCCGGAGCGTCTTATGGGGCGCAAAATACAGTAATTTGTGTGATTTCAACAAACACATGTAAATTCTGAGTTAATTGTACTTTGGAACATTATTTCTTAAATTCAAATTATGTTCAGGTCTCACCCTGATCAAGTAGATACCACAGTATTTTTTGAGGGCAAGATGGTCTCTTATTACCCATTTTGATTCCCCCACACAATGGTTTTATGCACCCTTAACAAAGTTATGATGGAAAATGATTTATCTGCATTATTCTAAACTGCTGAACCATACATAGGAAAGAAGGGAGGGCAACTCTAAATCTATTAATTCTAGGAGGCAACACTAAATACAGAGAGATTCGAATAAGTCCAGAATATTCAACTGTTTTAGTTGCTGGGCAGTTTTTGTTTTGTTTTTTGTATCTCAAACCCACAAAAGCAGTAAAGTGCCAGATCAAGATAACCAAATATACCTGGTCAATTCTTAGGCACTATGGCCTCATCCATTAACCAGAGAAGGAGCAGCTGCAGGGAGCTTGCTTGCTTGCTTCCTCCTCTCAGAAAGAACACTTTGCTTCAACTGCCTGCTGTTAATGGAATGCAAAGTAAGGGAAAAGGACTCTCTCTCCCATCCTCTGGTCAAAGGAACAAGATCCACCAGCTGCTTTCAAGCAAGAACACCAGCAAGAGAAGATCAGCCTGCCCTGGATTACATATAAATGCTCATAGCTCTGCACTTTGTTCTGGCCTTGAAGACTGATCTCTCCTTTACCTTTTTCTTCTACTCCCCTTCCCTTCTGTATCTTGTGTTTTTAGTTTATAAGTCTGATAGATGAACCCATTTTTTTTAAAAACAAAAAATTCCTTCCAGTAGCACCTTAAAGACCAACTAAGTTAGTTCTTGGTATGAGCTTTCGTGTGCAAGCACACTTCTTCAGATACCATTTTTTTTTAAATAACCATGTGAGTGGTTTTAGAAGACAACAGTCAAAAAGTGGAATAAAAATAAATGCACTGATAAGTGATGTACGTTAGCTTTGAAAGATGTACTATGAATAAAGCTTGAGTTTCATTACACCATCTTCCATAACTGTATGCGGAGTTAATGGCTGCATTCACAGATAACGCTAAACCAAGTGAGTGCAGTACTCATGTATTCCACTGATGAAGCCTGGGATATGGTTGGCAGGCATCTGCTAAGTTTAGTTTTACTTTCAAATACTCTTTCAAAGAACCAGGGATGCTAGTTTACAACAAAAAATGGATAGTTAATTAAACAAACTAACTAACTAACAAACTATATTCTTAACCTATGGTTTGAAGGTTGCTTGTTTAGAAACTAACCATTGTTTGTAAAAAACAATAACCCAGGACTCCTGCTTCTTATGTAACACTAATGTACAGTACTGTTACAACTTTGTTCTAGTGTCACATGCAAACTGGGTACAATTCTAACTATTATAGGTCTTTTTAACTTGTAAGATAATAAATTTTAGAAAGGGCCGAATGAACTAATCACCCCTGCCAAATCTATTCTGAACCTCTACTCTTTATTATAACCCACCCAACATAGCACTTTTGTTTGCTCTCCACAACAAAGAGCAGACTATTCTATTTCGTTGTTAAAATAATAAACAAAATGTCAATAGTACTTGAAGAAATATACCAGAGTAAACAAGCTGGCAATCAAAATACTACGTAAACAATATACAATTACTGTGAAATAACCTGCTGACAATTTCAGCTTCTTGCTTTTATAGGTTTGTGTTTTGCTCTTTCCATCTAAACTAAGCCAACATAGATGTTGCTTTGTTTTCCACCCCTACTTGACTCTTTCAGCATATCAGGACTCCATACCTGAAAAAGAAAATGTATGGTAAGACACCCAACCACATATTCAAAGTCCAAGAATAAACAAATTAAAGCATTAGAGAACTGATACCTTTAGCTTATTCACTATGAGCAAATGCATCACCTCTACCAAGGTAGACTGGATAAAACAGACTGTTTACAAGCAAACACCATGCAGAAAATTCATCATGAAACACATCAAGCCATATGGCAACCTGGTTATCTGTAGCAAGGCATGGCACATTTTCCATAGCAAATATGTTTTTAAAGACACCCTGTAAACTATTGGCAAGGTGCACAGTGGAGAGGAGATTATACCCCACAGCCAAACACTACGTGCAACTAGTCCTCCATATGGCTGCATGTATCCCATAACTGGTGTACAAGCAGCCACCATGCCTTTGCCAAATGGTGCCCTCCTCATGTTTTGAGCTACAGCTACTGTAAACTGCCTCCTTTATCTACTCAAGAAGCAGTTAAGTGCACACACTGTATCATTATTTATACAAAGATGATAAAAACGGGTATGTTCTACACCAAAACAGCCTACTAACCAGCAGCAAAAAATTCTATGAAATCAAAGAAAGTTTTATCTAGCCTATATATGAAATTCTGTACAGGTAGTTAGTTACTTCATGTTTCACAACGTTTACATATGCTTATCCTTACTTTAAAACATACACTCTAGAACAGTGTTTCCCAACCTTGGGTCTCCAGCTGTTTTCAGACTACAATTCCCATCATTCCTGGCCACTGGTCTTGCTAGCTAGGGATGATGGGAGTTGTAGTCCAAAAATAGCTGGAGACCCAAGGTTAGGAACGCTGCTCTAGAACAGCCTCCTGCAACCTACTCTCCAAATGCTTTGGTCTACAACTGCTATTATCTCTGACCATTAAACATGATGGCTGGAGTTGATGGGAATTGTAGTTCAGAACACCTGAGGAGCATAATGTTGGGTAAGGCAGTTCTAGAGTTTCTGTTTTAAGTTAAGGACATGCATTTGAATGGGCAAAGCTAGATTTGGAACCAAGTTAAAGTCCCAGTTCAGCAGGTCAGCCCACAGAATACCCTGGCCAGGCCACACCCAAATATCCTCTCACAGAAGTAGAATATGAAGAATTACAACCCCCCCCCTTTGTATGCTGAGGTTTACTTAGGTTTACTTTTAGCACATTCTCTACAAGCATGTACACCATCTATAGGCTGGACATTCATTTCCCCTGTCCTAATTCACCCTCAGGAAAGCCATAATGAAGATGTGTCTAGAAATTCACTAAAAGATTGTAAACTATAATACAACCTCTACATAAAGCCTGTTCTACATGGCCTCCCTCCTGCCCAGAAGGAAAATCAATACAAAGCATGTAGTGGAAAACAGTGTGCCTTTTAACTTATGAATAGGGTGACTATTTTTCAGCCTTGGACCATGCAGCATTTAGGCAATTCTCACTGTGACCTCCCAATATGTGAAGCTGTAGCAAGATACAACCTTGTCACACAACTTTTTTTCCAGCACGAAGGCTGACTGCTTCTGAAGTTAGAAGAATAAGGTGAAGGTGAATTCAAATATCTTAAGTCACTGGAAAACAAATATGACCCCCAAGCATTATGGATAGGACCACATTGTCTTGAAAATTTCATAATACAGTACTGTATAAATAAAATCACTGCATATTTATGCATCAGTAGCAAACTAGTAGGAACTATGGTCCAACTTTTTGCTACCAAGAAGTCTCCCCAAATTCTGATCCCTGTCCAGACGGGTCAGCCTGTTCCCCTCCCAACCCACCTTCTAAACTTCGCGAGGAATCAAAATGGGGGGGGGGAGGGACCACCTAAATAAAGAATATTGTAGTGGTAGGCTATAGATCACGTTGGAATACGAGGGCGAGGGAAAACCTCTTCCCTGCTTGCATGGATCAGAGGGAGGACGGCAGGGCTCTGAAGCAGACCACGAGGCCATTTGCAACAGGGCACTTTCGCCCTCTTGGCGGAGCCATAAAACCAAACACCTCGTGGCTCACCCACCTCATCTAACGCAGCCACCCCCCAGATGCCGAGAGGGCAGCACCTCCAGAAAGTTGGGAGGAGAGAGGGAGAAGGGCGGCGGAGGGTGGGTCTCCCTCCTGTAAAACACGGGGCAGGCTCTCTCTCACCTCTTGGAAAGATCCATGAGGACCCCGGAAAAAAGCTTCTTCCCGAATCGGAAAGACACCACCAGCGCGTCCTCGATGATGTGATCCAGGGTGACCAGCACCTCCGAGCCGGGCAGCAGCACCGCCGCCGCTGCCGCTTCCTCCCCATCTTCCTCTCCTCCAGCGGCCACCGCCTGCTCCGCGGGCGCAGAGAGCTCCGGCTGCTTCGCAACGGCGGTGGCGGCAGCATCCGGCTCCTCCTCCTCCGGCCGGGGCGGTTCCTCTCCGGGCTCCGGCCCCGCGGGGCCCCCAGCTGCAGGCGGCGGCGGCGGCGACAGGGGCAAGCAGGGCGGCTGCTCCCCTCCGCCTTGTCCCTCCGCCTCCTCGCCGGGGGGGAGCTCGGAGAGCTCCGCGGTGAGCGGGCAGGGCGGCTGAGGCGACCCTCCGACGGGCTCCGGGCTGGGCTGGGCCTGCGGCAGGTCTCGGGTCCCCGCTGGGCTCCCGGGCGGCGGCGGCGGCGGCTCCTCGGCCTCTCCCCCCGGGGCTGGCTCGGGCTCCTCCCGGGCGTCGAGCACCGCCGACTCCACGGCGGCCTGAGTGCCAGCCGGGAGCGGGTCTGCGCCGGCCTCGCTGCCCGGGATGGGCTCGGCCTCGCCGGCTCCACCATCACCCGGCACCGCCGCAGTCGCAGCCACGGCCGCCATTTTCTCTGCTGATGCTTCCTCCTCCCTCTAGTCAGCAGCGGGATCGATAACCGCGGCCTTCTTCGCCCGCCTGGCAAGGGAGGGGGACGCCGCCTACCGGGGGGCGAGGACCTTGCCGCTCGAAAGCGCTTATTGGAAGCAGGGGGTGTCCATCAAGCGCAGGAGGAACTTCCCATTGGCCGCGAGAAGGGGACGTTGATCTCGAGGGCAGGAAGAGGAATTAGGGGTGGGGATACTGGTATCTGTGTCGACAAAGATCAAAAGGGGCAGGTTAATAAGCAGCTCTTCGCCTATTCGTGGGGGCGGGGGGTAGAATATAGGCCCTCCCACTTCGCTGAAGTTGCTCATTGGTCCTGGAGAATGTCTGGTGAAATGCTGTTTAGGAGCAAGGCAGAAGCCGTGGGTTTAGGGGTTTGGTGGGGCTTCTTAAGGAGCTCGGGGGAGGTAATAGAGGTGAGTCTCCCGTCCACTCGCTCAGTTGACGGTGCCTATTTTTGTCCCTGGAGCAGGCAGGATTTTTCTGGTCTTTTTTATTTTTTTTTTAACAAAAGTACAGCGCAATAGGGAAAGGGAACACGCAACGTGACTTGAGACTGAAAGGGGAGCAGAGAAACCCCGAAACCATAAAAAAATTAATCAGGAATTTGTGCTATCTTATCTATCCTCGGTGCTGGCAAAAACCAACCAGTTAATTGGAAAGGGGCTTGCTATGTAGCATCAGCTTCCCAGCAACCAGTATGGCAAAAGAAAGAAAAGTGAGATAAAATCTTGGGACTTCAGAAATTGCCCATGCCTCCTCGAGGAAGGCTGCCTGGAACTGGGGAAAGCTGGTTCTGGGAGAAGGTGGAAACGGAAAGATCTTACTCTAAATTCTGTGGTATTTATGCAGAAAGAAGGCAACCTGTCAATAATAAAATCCTTTTTTTAAAAAATCACGTTCTAAAATTTTAAGTTTTAAGCATAAAACGCAAGCAGTGTTCCTTTTCTTGCCCCCTTCAAAATGTCATTTGGTAGGGGCCAGCTTTCAAGCTTTTCCTAGAATCTGCATTGTGAAAGTTTGGCTACAGGAACTGGGGTGGGGTGGGGGTTAGTTAAAATAAAAGCCTTTTAGGTCACATCAGTATTTGCAAGTAGGTATATTCCTCCCTACCCACACACATCTTCAGGTCTAATAGTGATGTTCTAGCCCGCTGCTTCATTGTGGGGGGAACACCCTTAAATTTATCTGAATCCTAATGCAACTGCTTTTTCCTCTGCTTCTCCAAAGTTGGGGGATTAAATAGTTCTGATGAAAACACTGATATGCCTCCTAAAGCACTACAACTGCCTGCAGAACAGCATCCACATTATGAACAAGGGTATAAATGGGTTGTCTGTTCATGTTCATAAAAATGTTTAAAGAGGTGGAGTGAGACAGATGAGGGAAAAGTTAACACAAATACTCCTGCCCTACTACCAAAATTTTGGGAGCAATTTGCTCATAACATGTCCCCCTTCTGTCTGAAAGAAGCTGAAGATGATGAGGATACTTTGCACAACAATGCCCTGATTCTCCATTTCTAAAAGAATCTCCATGTGATATACTAGAAACCAAACTGTTCCTGCTAATCCTCTTGTACCCAGCATGGCATTTTGATGCTGCATTTGCTTACATTCTTCCTTTGTTACTCTGATCACTCTTATGTAATTGTTTTATCAGCTCCTCCTCTTCCCTTCCTCTTTCCCTTTTGTTTCCCCTCACCCACTGAGGAGAACCGTAGATAGTAAGCTATCCAAAAGATTCCTTTTTAGGTGTCTGCTAGCTACTCACATGCTTCAGCTTACAACAATATACAGACTTTAACACCAACAGTCTCCCCATCCTTTTTAACATCTAGGTTGGGGCAGCCAATGTGTCCAAATCTATAACTCCCATTGACCCTCACAAATGGCCATGCTAGGCTGAGGCTGATGAGAGTTGTAGTCCAACAATGTCTGGAGGGCACCATCCTGGCTACTCGTGATCTAGCTATATGTGCTATTTTATGACATTTTGGTCAGCCTAATAAATGGGAACCTGGGCTTTTTAATTTTATTTTGGACCAACAGAACTTCCTTTGCCCTTTCTTGTTTTATTTATGCTACTTTCAACAGCACCTGTATATGCTAGCTGTGCTACATAAAACAGCAACAGTAACTTCTAGGGGGACACAAGTATGAAATAAAAGGCACATATACCGTACCCCCAATAGCACACATTAAAGGGCCCTCACTAACCCACAACAAAATTAACACATGTAATGCTTTCACAAGTTTCACTGAAAGAACTTGTATGAACCAAAGAAAATGGAATCAAAATGACATAGGCTTGTGTGTTAAACAGAGGGAGAGAATGCTGTGGTCTCACTGTGTTCAGCCTATAAGGAGCCCCTGCTGATCCAGGTTACTTAGCTGTCTAGAAATAGATGAAGACATCAGAGATGTTGCCCTTTGAGATTATTGTTCTTACACATCATGGCATTTGCAAAACAACATTACCTGATGACATTGCATAGATAAGATGGACAAGCAGCTACCAACACCACCCTACATAATGGCAAGGTAATCAGATGGTGGATATACTTTATAAGACTTGCTTGGAAGATTATGATGGGGGTGGGAGGACTCAGGAAGCAGGAAGTCGGGGAACAAACTTGGATACTTCTGAGTTACAAATTCTTCAAATGACCAGTTGCAGTGGAAAGGTTCAAGGAGAGGAGGCACCAAATGTTGCTGGTCTCTCAGCTGTGTCTCCATGGAGGGCTCATTTATCCCTTCTCTTCCCTCTCCCAACTGCAGCCTTCTGTAATGGTTGCTACTAGATGACAGTTAATGGAGGGGAAGAGCCTGGCTTCTCAGCAGAGCAGATGGTGGCTCTGACTGCATTTCTTATCTTCTCTCGTCTGCGACAGCCTGATGGAATGGCTGTTGCCATGTAATGGTTGGTGACAGTTTAATATAACGTACTAAAATGTTCAGGAAGCATAATATCAACTCAATGCCATATTTCTTAATACTATCTAAGTACTCCAGTTGTAATAGAGCTACAATACAATAACAGTCTCATAGCTTCCAACCTGCAAAGTTTCTGCTATTATCCCATCCCCCTTGAAGACAGCACCTGCAAGAGCTTATATATGCATCACTGATGCATCTTTCATGACAAAAGTAAACAAACAAACATCAGAGAGAACATTTGTTACATTGCTTAATCTCTGGGTCAATCAAGAAATAAGTACTAGATGTCAAGATATGTGCCTCTAATGACTATCATAATTTTTGCTTGTATTTTTTTTTAAATCATCAGATCAGCTATTTGATACGTGGAGCAAAGGAGTGATTCAATATTTCCAATGGAGTACCTGTCTTTTTTTGCAGCTGCTGTACCCTTTTTTATCCAACTGTTCTGCCCTTTGGCTAGGAACCATATGGTAGGTATATATCACCTTATGTGAGATTCCTGACTCTGAACTGCAGACTGAATTTAAGACCACTTTTGTATACTAAGAAATATACACTTCCTTGTTTTGGACCATATATATGGGGAAGATATGCAGCTATCTTGGCCATAGGATAAGTTGGGATTTTTGATTTAAATTGTTTTAGGAGACAGATTTGTTCAGTGAGCGATTTTAAATTTTCAGCTGCAGTGATGTGTCTTAGTCTAACAGCATTTACTGGATTGCACTGACTGTTTTGTCCACTCCTTGGTGGAGATTAATTTGCATGTTTCGTAACGCCCTTTCCCCCATTTTCTTTTGCTTCTCCATAAGTGTTAGAAATGTGGAAGATATAAGCATACTGCAACACAAAGGTGATAAGTCTGTTTTTCTATAATAACTGTTTCCTGTTGGGTTCCTTCTGGTCACAAATCTGATCACAAGTGTGTTGTTGTGGACCAGTGCCAAGTAGGTACTGTAGAACAGTGCCTTGGAGATATTTCACTGGTATTAAAATTCATCTTTGTGTAGACAAGGCCTTATTGTATATATCCATAAAATGCTGTTTTTAGTACCACAGACATGAAGGTGGGGATCATGGCAGTAGTGCTTGGTGGATTGCTCTCATAGCTTGCCAGGGAAGACCATTCATTTTGAGTATACAAGAAGCTGTCTGAGTAGAAAGAGCCACTGCACTCCACTGGCTACTGCATGTGGCATTCCTGTGGCTCCCTTTCTTTTAATCTTTACTTATTTGCAATAGACAACTATTAAAACAAAACTATTAATCTCCACAAAGTTTATAAAGCTTTTGCTTTCCTATGACTATTAAGGGATCCTATTTATTTTGTTTACATTTTGTCAAAAAAGTATTGCAAGCTTTTCAAAAATTTCAGATTATACTTTGACTGTGGTCCTTTAAATCATGATTGATAAAGGACTAATTCTTTTCAGAATGCTGACTCTGTTATAATGAAAAGATCCGAATTGACTGTCAATGGCCCATAGACCCAGATGTAACACCTGTGTTTAGCATAACAATATCCACCCTCCCTTCACCACAGGTGGGCAGGGTTTGCAGCATGGAGCGGGGCTCACCTGGGCGGGTGCCACCCACCTGCTTGAGCTGGTCTTTGACCCGCCCTCGGCCAGGGAGGACAATGGCCCGCCGGCCGGGGGTGGGCCTAAGGCCAAAAGAAAAGAGGCTGACTCCTGGGCTCAAGCCTCTTTTGCTGTTCTTCATTGCAGAATTAAGGGATTATATTCTACATTTTGGTAGTTTAAGGCAGGCAAGATGTTTTTGTGTTCAGGAAAGAGTATCTGTGTAATTTGAAAGCCAAAGAAAAACAAGATTGTAGTGCCATGACAGAGCAGGGGTCAATACATACTAAAGTTCTTCCAGACGATGGAGTTAGAATCATAGAATTGTAGAATTGGAAGGGACCCCAAGGTTCATCTAGTCTAGTTCAACCCCCTGCAATGTATCTCGTTACCTTGTTTAATAACTATGCAGTTGTTAATCAGCTTTACATGGGCTCTCAATGCCTTTCCCCAAGGCTGTACTTCAGTTATGAGGACATCACTAATTTTATCGCTGGCAAAATGCTTTCCTCCCTGTTAAGGTGTATCTGAAGAAGTGTGCATGCACACGAAAGCTCATACCAAGAACTAACTTAGTTGGTCTTTAAGGTGCTACTGGAAGGAATTTTTTTATTTTGACTATGGCAGACCAACACGGCTACCTATCTACTCCCTGTTAAGGTGTGAGTTTATTGCAAGCCTGAGTGCACTTTGGAATGTGACTGTGCGAGTGGAAGGCATTTGCTGGACAATGCCTTTCTCACCACTGTTGATGAACGACACAAATCCTTCCCATTTCATGATTGTGCCATTATGTTAAAAACTTTCAAAAAATGTTACATTTTATAAAATTATGTTTATTTAAGTCCTTTTATCCCACTTCTTTGTTTGCTCAAGGTGCCTCACATCTTTTTCATCTTTGTACCCTGAGTGATCCCCTGCTAAGGTGCACCTGTGGGACTGATGAAGTCACACTTCTTTTTTAAAGTGGCAAACATCTGCAAGGCTGTTTCTCTTCCCTCTAGTTCTCTCTCTCTCTCTCTCTCTCTCTCTCTCTCTCTCTCTCTCACACACACACACACACACAGAGGTTTTGTTTTTTTTAATTTAGTAATCGGTTATTATCTCTTTCCCTCTCTTGAACACCTTCTCTTATTTACAAAAATCAGATGAATAAGCAGTGTGGCTGCCCTTTACAGTAATATTTATTGCATTCACAGAGATACACCTGATGGAGTTAGTACAGGCTTCCTCAACCTCGGCCCTCCAGATGTTTTTGGCCTACAACTCCCATGGTCTCTAGCTAGCAGGACCAGTGGTCAGGTATGATGGAAATTGTAGTCTCAAAACATCTGGAGGGCCGAGTTTGAGGAGGAAGCCTGAATTAGTCCATTCTCTCCCTCTCTCTCTCTCTCTCTCTCTCTCTCTCTCCCTCCCTCCCCCTTGAGCTTTGTGGCATCCCACTGGTTCTCCTCTGGCAATTCTGTTTCCCTCCCTCCACTCACTGAGACCACTTGCCTTTCCCTCCTTCCCCCTTTCCCTTCCCTCCCCTCTTTCCTTCCTACTGTTGCTCCATTTTCTGTTTAGTTTCTCAGGTGCTGATGTGTCTTGAATAGCACACTGAGCTGAAAGAGGAAGTGGTGGAGAGAGAGAGAGATGCTTTTTCTACTTCCTCTTTCACCTTTATGAGCTTTTCAGGAGTTGGGGAAGGGAATGGCTCTTTCCACCTGATAATAAGCGGGCAAGGAGAGGGGGAAAGGCTCAGAGGCTTCACGGGTGCCAGGCAAAGTCTTCAAGTGTGCCATGGCACCTGCTGATAACCCCAGGCCTGTGTTGTGTTCAGTTTCCCTTCGTTGTTTTGCTAAGGTTGCACGTTATTCATGAAACTATCTGTAAAATTTAGCCTCACATATGCCAGAATCTCTAAATGAATTTGAAAAATTGTAAGGTTAAACGGATGTGTGATGGCCAGGTTGTAACAAAGTCTGCAATTGGCTCCACACATTCAAGGCAGCTTTGAGTTCCCATTTCTCAAACCACAGCCCTCCATGCCATATGGCAAGCCATGTTTTTGAAGCTGATTCAAAAGCATCTTGACATATAGCATAGCCATATGGATATGGGCTTGTGGTTCAGAGAAGAAAAGAAAAGGTCAGCAATCCTACTGAGTATGCCAAAAACACGGCCTTGCCTAAAAGTGTTCTTTGGATTCTGACCTATATTCCTGTAGTGCATGAAAGGGTGCCGTGATGTGGGCTTCACACAGGCTGGCCACTTATACATTGCCCAAAAAGAGGAAGCAGGGATAGAATTACATACAATTTGTACAATTTGCAAACTCGGCCCTCCAGATGTTTTGGGACTACAATTCCCATCATCCCTGACCACTGGTCCTGTTAGCTAGGGATCATGGGAGTTGTAGTCCCAAAACATCTGGAGGGCCGAGTTTGCCTATGCCTGGTATAGCACCTTCAGCCCTCCAATGCTATTACCCAAACATTTTATCTGTCAGCATTCCAGAATGTTCTGTGAATTTTCATTGACAGCTCTGTAGATCCACTCATATATCACTGAAAACCCAACCAATTTGCTGTGCAAAAGATACTGTGTGGCTAGCAAAGCTAATTCACTCACACCATAATCTCTCAGCATCTCCAGAGGTATTTTTGTTCAGTGTGGAGAAGCTAGTCATGTATCATTTGCAGGAGGGTGGGCACACAGTCTCAAAGTGTTGTTAGTATATATTTGCATATCTTAATGTACATCGTATTTACACAGCTTAATGAGAACCCTGCTTTGCACTGTAAGGATTCAGGAGTAGGGGGGTGGGTGGGCAGCCAGATGGCTGACAGACAGAGAATGAGAGATGGAGTGTGTTATGTAGTCTGACTCCTCTTTTCAAAAGACCTTTACTCTGCTGTATGACAGTGACAGAGCCTGGAGCCAGATCCCTCTTATACTTTACCTAGAAAGGCCTCATTGATCATTCAAGAAGGATAACAAATGGAATGCGCCCTCCTGTCTCTGGTGTAATTTTGCAGCTAATGGCTGACAAGTACTTTCAGACATGTAAATTACCTGAATGCCGGATGGCCTTGGATGCTTCTCCAGCCTAATAGGATGCAAACGGGCACAGGCCAACCTTTCACCTAGGCAGCCAACATAGCTGTGCTTTTAACAGAAGCTTGATGTGCACATGTTGGCAGGTGATGCTTATTATCTCCATGCAGTGAAGAGTTTCCCTTGCACATTTCTGTAAAAGAGTTGGCCAGGTTTGATTAGGGGGCTATCCCCACCACCCACCCTTGTCAGCTGGTAGCAGTATGGGGCAGAACAACTGATCCACATTAAAAATCTGGGAAAACTCTCTTAACGTGGGAGTGAGAACATTCTGTAAACCAAGAAGGCAGAGAGGATGTCAGTTATAAGCGCAAAAATGATCACATTGATCCATACAAAATAACACATCTAGGATACCAGTACCAGAGACCCCATAGAACTCCAATTCTTTTAATGTAGTCCTAGACGCACATTGCCAGCTATGTGTGGTAGTTCACCACTGGGGACTCAATTTGTCCCCTGCTTTTGCTGCCTGTCTGTGACTGGCGGAAAATAGGGTCTCACACACCTATGGAGCTGAACTCAGGTTGATGGGTTGTAAGATGTACTGCAAAGTTTCTCCATTTCTCCCACTAAGTGTTTTAACGGAGGGGAATGTTATATATCGTATGCACAACATGTCTGTTTAGGCTTATTTTTCCCAATCAGCATCCTTACTGGGTGTGCAGATTACTACAACTCCCATAATCCCCAGCCAGTTTAGCCTTTGGTCAGGGAAGATGCGAGTTATAGCTCAAAGATATTGTTGGACCCAAGGTTTTCTGATACAAATCTTAGATCACTGCATTTGAGTTAAATAAGAAGAAAAAACTTGGCTAATATTCTGTTCAAGATAAGATTACAGCCACAGGTGTGAGCCAAAGAGTCCTTTATGCATCTTCAGAGGCTCATGCGTTGACACTATTCTTCTGTCTCAAGATTGCGGCAGAGGGGGTGCTGTTTCTGGAAAGTGGGCATTAGAATCCTTGTGCAGTATACAACATATTTGTTCTGTCAGGACAAGGCTGGGCAATGAAACATCCCCTCCTCTCTCCACATGCCTCTTAGAATCCCCCAAACTTCCATAGCAGATGCGGGAAGAAGAGGCAGGAATTCTATTCCATTCTGCTGACAGAATGCGTGCATTAGATACCCCCTCCAATGTCTGTTGGGAGCTCACCATGCATCTCTCTATTTCAGGAGCATATATTTTAGTCATAGATTAAAATTGGTTACAATATATATTGTTATAAGAATGTTAAGATCTCATATATAGAATAAATATTCATAAATGCACACATCTAAATATATGAACTATGTGTCTGAAATAGTATGGGAGAGCAATTCTGAAGCCATTTTGACACTCCCAATAATGTCAAATATTCCCCTGCAGGAAGGGAGGTAAATGGGGAAAGCCTTCCTATTGTCTTTTTATTTGCAAATTCTGCCTTAAGGGCGTATTTGTATATGAATAGGATGAGCCTGCAACCTGGATTCAGGAACTAAAGTATTAGCCAACACACACACACACACACACACACACACACACACACACACTGGCCAGACTGCCCAGGTAATGCAATCAGTGACCATTGTCAGGTATCCTGGCAGGCAGGATTTCTACTCAAGACTGCCTCCTTCTGTGATGTATGTATGTTTTAGGGGGGTAGTTTTAGGCTACAGGGTGGGCAATTTCAAAAGTCTAGATGAGGGCTTGTGGACCATTGTTCAGGGTTCTCCTCCCTCCTGCGTGTGGGGAGTGGGGACTGTGTTGCAACAGTTCCTTGAATAAAGATCAGGCTTACTAGCTGCTTTGCTTCTCATTATACTCTGGTTGGCCTCTGTTTTCTCCTACTGATAGGGAACCCACTTAAGGACTCTATACGGGCTCTGGAATACCCCATAAGGGAAAGGGAGCAGTTTTTCTTATAACAATATATAAGTACAGTATATAGTGGTGGCTTGTGCCCATTGGGACTGGTGGGGCAGTAGGCAGCAAGCCCAATGGTAGGTGGAGCCATAGGCAATGACAGGCGGAGCCTGAAGAAGTGTATCTGAAGTTTTTAAGCAGAGCTGTGTGCCTCTAAACACGCACCAGGGGCAAAGAAGTTCAACAGGTGGAGATTTCAATAGCATGGAGATGCAGTAGTAAAAAATACTTCATCTGCATTTGGGAAGGGGACCTGTTCTGTGTTCTGAAAACCAATAAAAAACAACAGAAAAAAGGTTCACTTGTTCTTTCTGTTTTGCAAACCACACAGCTGTTAAAGGCAAAGCAGATTTGCAAAAAAAGAGAGGCAAACCTCCTGTGTATATGTTCACCATGATAATTGAATGTCAGAATGTCGGTACCTCCCATACCAACATTTAAGGAAATTTCACTTGCCTTTTGCCTCTGCATCTGGATGGCTGTAGCAGTGGCAGAACATGTTCTGTGCATGCAAAAGGCTCCAGGTTCAATCTTTGGCATCTCCAGGTAGGACTGTGAAAGTCCCTTGCTTGGAAGTCTGTCCAGCTGCTGCCACTCAGTGTAGACAATACTGAGCTCAATGGACCAATGGCCTAACTCAGCGCAAGGCATTTTCCTATGCCTTACACGTGCCAACAAAACAGTATTTCAAGAACTATTGACTTCATAAAAATGTCAAAGCGGCTGTACAGCAGTTGAGGATTAGAGATGACTTAGTCTAGTGCCTTCCCTGGATTGGAAGTTTTGCGTTTTAATACCAGTACAATGTGTAAACAGCTGCCACGTTTGAGAGATGGGTGCAAAGTGCAGCAGAGTCAATGTGCAGCCCCGATACAGAGCTGAAACCTGAATTGTGGGTGCTAAGGGGAGAGGTTGGCAGGAGATCAGTTTGTTTAGAGGATGCCTCATTCTGGTCTGTGCCTCACGGAGAAATATGAGTTCACGTCCTGTACTTGTCAAGCAGTAGACTGGCAGGCTGTCTTTCATGTTACACTGTGTACTTTGAAACATCTTTCTACACAAGTACTGGGATGAGTCAGATACAACAAGGCAGCTCTTATCCTTCCCAGCAGGATTTCAGCCATTTTAAACTCTTGATTTTTGTGTGGTAAAAAATGAAGTGCGAAGAGTTGTTTTCCTTAAAACAAACAAACAAACAAACAAACAAACAAACATGCTTTTGATATCTGTTTTACTTTATGGTACTTCAGTCACCCCCTCTTTTTCTAGGTGCTGCAGTTTGAAGAAACACTGCTGCCAGCTTACATTTTCATTTCTGACGTAGAGGACATCCTGTTCAGGGCTAAAAAAATGAGAGAAAATAATAAAGCACAATCATATTACAGTTTAGGGGAATTTTCTGATAGAGGAACAATTCTGAAGGGCACAAAGCGTGATCCTTTGCAAAAGGATACAGGGATACAGCTTTCCCCCAGCACAAAAAAAGAAGGATGTGAGCCAGCATGGTTACCATAGTGATGTTAACCACTCCCTGGCCTTCCCTTTTATTTTGCAAATATCCGCTTCTCAGTTGTAGTGCTGAAATGTTTGCTGTTTCCTCTCTGCTAATTGCTGAGTAATGCATTGTTGGCAAGAGGTGTCAGACTGACAGTGGGAAAGGAGCCTCTCTAGTTAAATTCACAAAGCAAGCAGAGAGGAAGCCTCAGAGCCCTATGAGCACATGGCTGCTTCAGCAAGTCTCTCCCCCTCCACAACTTCAGGGACCACTTTTGAATGTGGGGGTGTGGAGTATACTTCTGTGTGAGATGTTGTATTGAGAAAAGGTGACAAGCCACTACAGTGGTACCTGGGGTTACATACGCTTCAAGTTACATACGCTTCAGGTTACAGACTCTGCTAACCCAGAAATATTACCTCAGGTTAAGAACTTTGCTTCAGGATGAGAACAGAAATTGTGCTCAGGCGGCAGCGGGAGGCCCCATTAGCTAAAGTGTTTCAGTTTAAGAATAGTTTCAGGTTAAGAACGGACCTCCGGAACGAATTAAGTACTTAACCTGAGGTACCACTGTATAAGCAAGAGTCAGACACACAGGAAGTTTTTTTAAACTGGAACCCAACCCCCTTTGATACTCAGGGTTGAGCTTACCACCTGGCAACCATAAGTCAGAGATGGGGAACTGGTGATGCTCCAGAAGATATTGTAGGCCTCGTATTTCCCTCAACCCCATCCAGAGTGGCAAATTATTGAGGACAGTGGGAGCTGTAGTCCAACAACATCTGGAAGGCAACAGTTTCCCCATCACTTCTTTTTAAACGGCAGGCAACCACGCACCACCGTAATTTCTAGAACCTGTTGGATGTACACAAAGCTTCTTCAAGAGACTTTTCTTCCACTCTCTCATAGCCAGTCCATACTGGACCTGGGATAGCTCAGTTGCTAAAGCATGAGACTCTGAATCTCAGGGTCATGTTGAGCAACAGATTCCTGCATGGCGGGTGGTTGGACTATATTAAGTTGTGAGTGGACATAGCAGACTACACAGATATTTCTCCAAGTGGTTCTTTATAGTAAGCTGGAACTGAACTGAACTGAACTGAACAGCTCAGCCGGCCTGCTTTTATAGGCAGCCGGCTGTCAACATTGTAAAAACAACAACCCAGGGTTTCCCGCCTAAATTAACTGACGGTGGACCTGAGTGAAAACTATATACACAATACCCCCTGGTGGCCAGGGTGAGAACTTCAATACATAACAGACTAGATGACCCTTGTGGTCCCTTCCAACTCTACAGTCCTACGATCCTATTATGGAACAGTTCTATGTGCCAGCAGTGCCTCTCGGAGCCTTCTTGCACCTTGTTTGCGGATTCATCTCCTGCATTGTGGTCTGAGTTGCAGGGCCAGAAAGACAAAACTTTTGTTTCATCCTGGTGCAGGTGCTTTGCCTTTCACGACTGCTTGATCTGCAAAAACTCAGTGCTTAACATACAAAGAGGTACAGGCAAGGTTGTCTGTTATTCCTAGTTTTGACTGGCATCATTTTGGAGCCCTGTATTTGTATACCTATGCAAGATCCTGAGATTTTGGGTATAAAGACAAAAGTCTAAGAATGTAAAATTCAGTTGTGTGTGGGCAGTGTCTTCTTCATAGTATACAATCCATCTCAAAGCTCATAGTAATTAAAGCTTTCGGGGTGTACATGCTGCTAAACACAGGATCACTTGGTCAAAACTAGAATTCCTGGGATTAGACCAATTGATCTCTCAGCAGCAGGTTTCAAATTGGTCATTTAAATTGCAGTCAGTGCAGCTTAAGTGTCTGGGAATGAAGATGTCAAAGAATATTAGAGGAATTGCCAGTTTTAATGAGGATCCTCTTGTTCAACAGGTTATGGCTGGCCTAGGCAAATGGATGGTCAATTTAATCAAAATTAATTAATGCATTACCTAGACCCAAGTGTAATTCATTTTACTGAGAACACATATCCCGCCTTTTCTCTTTCAAAGTTGAATATAGCAGAAAGGTAAATATAGCAGATACAATACAGCAGATTATATCCCTCGTAAAATGAACACAAAGCAGACAAAGGCCTCATTCAGGTACAGCAGGACCATTTCAACAAACCACAGGTCCCCCCCTCCCCATGATTGAATGAGAAAGTCCAGTTTACTCTGCTTCTCCCTGTCTCTTCCTCCTCGTACATGCTTGGTTGTGGATGAGACTTTATGATTTTTTAATCAATTTCCAGTGCCATCCAAGTCTGAAAACTGGTTTCAGGGCTACCTACAAATCAGGATCTGATTGTACCTGAGTGGCCTATTATATTGGAACCAGAGCTGAAATAATATGGCCCTTTCCAATAATAATATGGCCCTTCCCAATTGAGAAAATTGCAAATTGAAATCCCTATGGACAGTGGGTGGGATTTTAACCAATAAGTCCCATCAGCAGAAGCCCTCACAAAGACTTCTGCCAGTGCATCATGACTTTCTCTCTGTTCCCCCCAAAATGATTTTGTGTGGGTTTGGAAGAACCTCCCAGAACAGCATACAGGTGAGGAGAGGGGGAATCGTTCTTGTGCTAGTGGGATGTTCAACATAGAGCAATACTGAATTCCTCCCAATAAGTGCTGAAACTCTTTATAGTTCTCAAACTGATCTTTCGTTGTAGTTCCAGCCAGGCCAGGCCACCAAACATGCATAATGTGGCCCTAGTTTTCAAGCTGACTTTTTGTACAGCTGCGAAGAGGAAGGGGAAGGTAGAGCCCATTTCCCCCAAAGCGTTGTGTCCTCTGATGCTATTTCTTATTGCATCTCCTTTTGCTGTTCCATAAAAGTCAAGTCAAAAGAACATGTTGGCCTTTATTGAAAAATGATTTTGTAAATAATCTCCTTTTCCACCCGAGTCTTTTCAGTCCCTGTATGTTGTATATTTTTGACGGGAAAAAGTGTGCTCTTCATTTTTCTCTGTTTGTATGAGAGCAACAGCAGCTCACAAAAAAAATCCCGTATTCTAATTTTCCAAGCAAAGCATCAACTGATTTTTAAAAATTGTTCTCATTTTATTTCCTCAGGTTAAAAACCCAAATGTAATCTCCTGAATCCCCACAGGAAGAGCTAAAATGGAGGCCACCAAAGGGCTGAAATTAGCTTAAGCACCAGTGCTGGTATGAAAAATTAAGAGCAAAAAAGAGAGAGAGAGGTTAGCTTGGATTATCCCTGTATGTAGGTCACAGTGACTCAAAGCAGTGCAGCACTGGCAATGCCCAAGCAAAAGTAAACCTTTTGAAACAGGCCAGGTACAAAGTGCAGGTGTTTGTTTTAACGTAAAGAGACGGGCAAACTTAGTGCCGGAAACAATGCATTCCTTTTCCTATATGCCAGTCACAGGAAACAAAATGGTCAAGAAAGAAATAGCCAGTGAATCTCTACAAACATGTGCCCGCTTTGCCCTTGCAAACATTTTTCTTCAGTCTCAAAAAGCCAAACCCATTATCCAGCCCCACTTGCGGCGTACAATAGTAAAACAGTCCACCGCCCTGTGTGAGAGAGGAGAATGAGTTTGGTTAGCAACTGAAAACGGTTAGAAGATTGATGATGAAATCATGACTGCTGGAAGTTCTTTGTTGTGGATTTCAGGAAGACGGGTTAGTCCTCTGGACTTTGCAGTTTCTGGCTCAGCCCAGCCGCCTACATCACAAAATACCCTCATTCATCAAATGCAGAGGGAGCCTGACGTTGTACACAAAAGGCTCCTCTTCCTGGCTTCCCAGCGTTGGCTGCCCTCCACACTACCAAACCCCAGCTCAGACTCCTCTCTGTGTGGGTAGAAAGAACTCATCTCAGAGCCAGCTTCAGCTGTTCATTTCACCAGGCACTCATTATAGCGCCATCATTATCATTCATTCCTTTTTATTATTTAATTACCCATCTTCTATTCGACTCTGGATACCACGGAGAAGCCATCCTCTCTGGCTCCTATAACAAGAGAGCAGGAGCCAGTACTTGCAACTCTTGTGGTTTATTCAGACCTTCCTTCCTTCCTTCCTTCCTTCCTTCCTTCCTTCCTTCCTTCCTTCCTTCCTTCCTTCCTTTTTTTTAAAAAAAGAATAAAATAAAGGCAGATTGCGGTACACAGATCTGTGCTCATATATCTCTTAAGGCAGGTGTGGGGAACATTTGACCCTCCAGATGTTTCTGAGCTACAGCCTATCAGCCCTAGCGAGTAGGGCCGATGGCCCGGGGATGGTGGGAGCTGTAATTCAACAACAACTGGAGGGCCAAAAGTTCCCCACCACATGTCTTCATAAGCCCTTATCTATCTTCCTAAGTCCTTATCAATCTGGATCAATGTAGTTAGAAAGCTGGACATTTGTCTCAAGAGCCAAACTGAGGCCAGGGGTAAAGAACCGTCCAATCCTAGCTAACCATTTACTTAATTTCATCAGAGAGATGGGGACATGAAGCAAGCATAAAAAGAAATTAGTAAAGTGTGTCCTATTTTTAGTTAGGACTGGAGGCAAGGGATCTACCAAAGGGCATTAACCATGGCCAAAATGGCAATCTAGACATGCAGGCTCCTGCCACCCTATGCATGGTACTCTTAAAATTGCCTGTTGTGTGGACTGAGTCTCATCTGAAATCCTGCACCACATAACAAGTGTGTGTCATTGATTAAAGTGCATTTATGTGTAGGGTTTACTATATGGAGAACTGCAGCCTAAGCTTCTAAATTGTATGAAAATGCACATAAAGGCCTTCAGCTTTGTAGTTCACTATTGGTTCTCGGAGCCAAGAGCATGTACAGGAAGCCAGAGTAATCACACTGAAGCAGTGATCCCAAACGGTTACTTCGAATTTTAGATAGAATGGGGGAAAGAAAGCCTGCGTTTAAAGCTTGCCATTCAGTTTTTGTGCTTTCCCACCAGGTGGCACCATTTCACAGAGCACACGCTTATTTTAATTGCTGAATGCATACATGAGCACTTGAATGCATACAAGTGCCCAAAGCTTCGAATTCATGGCATCTCCGGGCGGGTATGGGGGAGACTCCCTCCCTGAAACCCTGGAAAGCCACTGGTAGCCTAGACCATAGTGAGCTAGATGTTTGACTCAGTGTAAGGCTCTATGGTCCTCTGCTCTATGGTACAGTGGTGAGAGGGTTCTCTTCCTCCTCACAGAGACTGCCCTGGGAGCTATCTCAGGGTTCCATTTTGCCTTCCACGTGTTTGTTATTGCTGTTTTTAACCTCTGCATGAAATCACTGGTACAGTAGTCGTGACATATTTCTTACAGCACCATCCCTATCTTCTTATTTTCTTTAAATCTGGGCGAAACGCGGATGTCCCTAAGTGGCAGCCATAACAATGCACTGGATGGTGGCAAATAAACAGAAAATTAATCTTGATAAGAAAGCTGATATTAGCAGGGTACTTGTTGGGCCAGTTAGCTGGAGAAATCTTGCTGGGGTTGCGCTTCACTGCAAAGATCAGGCTCACAGTTTGAAGGTTCTTCTTCTAGACCCAGCAGTGAGCCTCAGTTCCCAAGCAGCAGCTGGACCCAGCAGGTGCCAGGGTCTTTTTCCAATGGCTCTGAGTCGGGGCAACCACCTACTGGCCTCATAGGTAAAAGTAAAGGTACTCCTGACTGTTAGGTCCAGTCGCGGACAACTCTGGGGTTGCGGCACTCATCTCGCTCTACAGGCCGAGGGAGCCGGCATTTGTCCGCAGACAGCTTCCGGGTCATGTGGCCAGCAAGACTAAGCCGCTTCTGGTGAAACCAGAGCAGCGCACAAAAATGCCGTTTACCTTCCTGCCGGAGCGGTACCTATTTATCTACTTGCACTTTGACATGCTTTCGAACTGCTAGGTGGGCAGGAGCTAGGACCAAGCAATGGGAGCTCACCCCCTCGTGGGGATTCGAACCGCCGACCTCCTGATCGGCAAGCCCGAGAGGCTCAGTGGTTTAGACCACAGCGCCATGGCCTCATGGTTTCTGTCAAAGTGACTGAGATGACTTCTTAATGAGATGGCCAACAAATACCACTTCCTCCACAGACTGGCACTCTTGGCTGTGCCCCACTGGCGCTATCCCATGATGGCTGGCAGCAACCTGTCCCTGTGGCTGATCTCTGGCACCCTGTATTACCACGCGGTGACAGGGGACCCGGTCCTGAACAGGGCAGTGCCCTATGGTGGTTCCCTCCTCATCCTCGGCTGGATCACCGTGGTCCCCTGACACGCCCAGCCCATCCTCAGATGCACCTTCTCTCCCTGTGCTGGGGCTGCCACCCCTGCACCTCATTCCCCCTCTTAGGCTAGCAAGAAACCCTAGGAGAGAGAGCAGATCTACCAAATGTCAGAGTGGGATCTCTTGGGGGTCTTTGGCCCACTCTGAATGTGTTGTTATAAGAAAAAACTGCTCCTTTCCCCTTACCCCAAGAGTCCTTAAGTGGGTCTCCTATCAGTAGGAGAATATAACATAAGCCAACCAGAGAATATTGATGGGCTGCTGCCCCACCAACCTCAGTGTGCCCTCAGCCAGCATCTGTCTGC
This sequence comes from Podarcis liolepis, assembly GCF_965112155.1. NCBI lineage: Eukaryota > Metazoa > Chordata > Lepidosauria > Squamata > Lacertidae > Podarcis > Podarcis liolepis. The sequence goes on from NC_139555.1 coordinate 44,599,638, forward strand.
CTACATTATTTCCTACTTACAACCAGTCAAGGGGATGGCACTGCTTCTCACTTTCCTCCTCCTTAGTCCTCAGCAGGCAGGAAGATGGAGCCAAAATCCAGAATTGCTTGGCTCTGCTTGTCATTGGCTTTGGCTCCACCTACCGTTAGACTTGCTGCCCACTGCTCCACCAGTCCCAATGGGCACCAGCCACCACTATATACTGTACTTATATATTGTTATAAGAAAAACTGCTCCCTTTCCCTTTATGGGGTATTCCGGAGCCCATATAGAGTCCTTAAGTGGGTTCCCTATCGGTAGGAGAAAACAGAGGCCAACCAGAGTATATTGAGAAGCAAAGCAGCTAGTAAGCCTGATCTTTATTCAAGGAACTGTTGCAACACAGTCCCCACTCCCCACACACAGGAGGGAGGACCCTGAACAATGGTCCGCAAGCCCTCACCTAGACTTTTGAAATTGCCCACCCTGTAGCCCAAGACCACTCCTTAAAACATCATACATACATAACAGAAGGAGGCGGTCTTGAGCAGAAATCCTGCCTGCCAGGATACCTGACAATGGTCACTGATTTCAATACCTGGGCAGTCTGGGCATTTTGTGTGTGGGTGTGTGGGTTGGTTAATACTTTAGTTCCTGAATCCAGGTTGCAGGGTCACCCTATTCATACACAAATATGTCCTTAAGACAGGATTTGCAAGAAACAAGACAATGGGAAGGCTTTCCCATTTCCTTCTTCTTTGCAGAGAAATATTTTAGGTCAATTTGCGAGAGTCAAAATGGTTTCAGGCTTGCTCTCCCACACTATTTCAGACACCTGGTTTATATACCGTATTTTTCGCTGTATAACACGCACCCGACCATAACACGCACGTAGTTTTTAGAGGAGGAAAACAAGAAAAAAAATATTCTAAACGAAATAGTGGATATATGATTTTTGTGGTTCATGCTGTGGCCACAGACATGTGATCTGACAGTGAGTTTGGAGTAGCCCAATGCAAAAATTCTGAGGATCCATGTGGATCCATGCTTTGTAACCACGGAGGAGGGAAGGAAGGGGAACCATGGATCCTCTGCTCATGACTGCAGCAGATCCCCCCCGCTACCCACAGGCATTCGCTCCATAACACGCACAGACATTTCCCCTTACTTTCTAGGAGGAAAAAAGTGAGTGTTATGGTGCAAAAAATACGGTACTTATGTATGTGTTTGCTTTGTACATTTATGAACATTTAATTTATATTTGAGACCTTTGAATTCTTATAACAGTGTCTTTCTTCCACATCTTGCAATTCCCTAACTCCCTTTAAAAAAAAAGAAAGTCAAGATCCTTTTAAAAAATTGCTACCAAATTTGAGTTTGTGATGGAGGAAATGCGTCATCCTTGATGAAATGTCTGATCATTGGTTTCAATTGGTGTTTTTTAACTTAATAAATGAGAGTGATTAAACTTTTTTTAAAATCCCAAAAAAGAAAAAGAAAAACTTCGTCTATAACCATATTTACTCAACTCTAATGCTCACCTTTTTTTGGTCAAATTACGTTGCGAAAATTAAGGTGTGCATTAGATTTGATGGCACGTTTACATTTGCCAGCAAATACTTTTTTTGGTTTCAAGGTTCTGAAAACTGATGTGTGCATTAGATTTGATGGCGCATTAGACTCTAGTAAATACGGTATACCACTATGCCCTCTACTGGAAATAGAGATACAGTATAGCTGTTACGGATAGGTAGCCGTGTTGGTCTGCCATAGTCAAAATAAAAAAATTCCTTCCAGTAGCACCTTAAAGACCAACTAAGTTACTTCTTGGTATGAGCTTTCGTGTGCATGCACACTTCTTCAGATACACAGAAGAAGTGTATCTGAAGAAGAAGTGTATCTGAGTGTATCTGAAGAAGTGTGCATGCACACGAAAGCTCATACCAAGAAGTAACTTAGTTGGTCTTTAAGGTGCTACTGGAAGAATTTTTTTTATTTTGAGTATAGCTGTTGTCATTTATATTAGTGATTTGTAGGCTGAACAGCTACAACACAAAACCTAGCTTTCCAAGTAAGGTTTCCCAGTTCCCACCATCCATGTCTCATTTAAATTCTCAAAATGGCACAGCTGTTGGAGCAAATATATGTCTGACTGGGATTTTGCAGAAAGGTTAACTTCTCCCCAGTGTCACAAGCTGTTATAAAGGCTATAAATGAATTTTTAAAAATAAATTTTGCATTTCCACAGTACAAAGCATAGTGCTTTGACTTTCCAGAAAATACAGTAGGCCCATGAGAGGGGCACTATCTGGGCAAAACACATGCAGGCCATCAATTAAAAATTCTTTCTTTTCAAAAAAGATCATGCAGAAATGCTCTGATACTACACCCTTTTATTTACACAGCAGGCTGCTTTGGGTTCACTTGCTGAAAAAACCCAAACAGCGCTTACAAACGGTTCCCTGTCATCCTGGAAAATAGTTACAATTGGGACCTGGGGGGGTTCTGTCCTGGGCCTTGTGTTGTTCAACATCTTTATAAATATCTCGGATGAAGGAATTGAGGGTCTGCTGGACAGATTTGCAGATGACACCAAGCTGGGAGGGGCAGCTAATACCACCAAAGATAGAATCATGTTTCAATGGGACCTTAACATATAGGAGAACTGGACTAAAACGTAGCATTTATTAATTTTTAGGATTTAGGGCAGTCCTTCCTTCCACTTCTACTACTTCTTCTTCTTTTTCCCTCCCACAATTGATAACACCACATTGCAGGGGGTTGAATCTTGAGTTCCCTTCCAGCACTGCAATGTTATGATTCTATGATCAATCAACATATACTGAACTAATGTTAAAGGGAGCCATACCTTTCTCTTGGGGTTCTTGCCAGTCTAAACAAAGTTCCACCAGGAGCTGCTCTAACAAATAAACTACGACATCAAAGAGCAACGAATGCTGATTGACTGCAACAGCATTCTTGCATGTTAATGCACCAAACACTGCTGTCACCATGTAGTGTGAAGAAGCATTTCCTTTTCTCAAACAGATGTCACTGTAAAGAGTAGGTTGGGCAGTAGAGCTACATAAAATAAGAACTGGTAACAGAGAAAGGAACATGAAATGGCATCATTGCATAGGGATTTACGACATGCATCCATGCTTGTAAAATATGTGCAAACACACAGTTCCTTGAAACAGATAGATATCCATTAGCAGGAGGGAAAACAAGCATTGTTCAACTAGAGGAAGAAAAAGCAACATGGGCTTTGTAAAATTACATTTTCACCTACTGAGAGTAATAATTCACCTGAGTGTTTTAGCACTTGGCACATTGTATTTAGGTCTGTAAGCACATATTTATTCTGCTGTGCAAACTGCTGTTGTTTTGACATAGTTCTCCTTTTATCCTGGCTTTTCTTGGCAGAAAAAGACCAGTCTGCTCCATTAAGACAGTTGTCTGCCCTGGATGACCCCTCCTTCGAGTGTATTACAGGGGTTAAGGGTAGTGAACCATTCAGAAGGGAGGAGAGGAAGTGTCTTTGGGAAGTGCAATCCAAACTAGAGGGGGAACAACAGAAGCTTTTATAGGCAGAGTAACTAACCCCAAAGCAGCAATCAAGGTTTGTCTTAGAAAGGCTTCGCTATCTACATGTAATTGCCATCCTTAAAGATGGTGCAATAAAGTGGGCTGGGGGAGACAGCATCCTCAAAACCTGCATTGCATCATAGTTGGAAGTGACATTTCACTTCTGAAAGATACTAAACCATACAATGGACTTGAAATGGACATGGAGCTGTATCTATGAAATAAAAACACCTGTGGGGTTAGAACAGCAGGTACCTGTGACTTGGGTTTCTGAGTTGTGTTCCTGTTTCTCCTGCTTGCTCATAAGATGAAACAGGGTAGACAAGATACAACAACAACTCAGTACTTAGAGTACTCCTCTGTTATTCTATTAATAGCACACTCCTATACAGTGGTACCTCGGGTTACATATGCTTCAGGTTACACACTCCGCTAACCCAGAAATAGTGCTTCAGGTTAAGAACTTTGCTTCAGGATAAGAACAGAAATCGGGCTCCGGCGGCACAGTGGCAGCAGGAGGCCCCATTAGCTAAAGTGGTGCTTCAGGTTAAGAACAGTTTCAGTTTAAGAACGGACCTCCGGAACGAATTAAGTACGTAACCTGAGGTACCACTGTATATGTGTCTACTCACAAGCCAGCCCCTTTAAGTTCAATGGGACTTACTCGCAGGTATGTGTAGCTAAGATTGCATCCTGAGCGCAGTATTGTTGTGGAATAGAGCATCCATGTCATTTATGTGGTAGCACTTTTAAGCTCTACAAAACTGTTTGTTTTAGGATTCATATTAGCTTTCTGTGACGTATCTTTGCCTCATCAGAAGGATGTTGAATGCCATTTGCAGAAAGCCATATGGAAAACATCTGGACACTTTGGTAATCTGAGGATGAAGCAGGATGAATAAGCAGCTTTCAGCTGTTGTCTCTGCTAGCTCTGCGTCTTGGAGTGCTTCCACACAGCATCTCCTGGTGGATTCAATACCGCTCACTCATACAGGTTTTGCACAGTGTCCACTTGACATCTCCCTCCCACCCCCAATCTGGATTTACCATTTGAATGTTTGCTTTTCTAACGTATCACACTTTCTGCAGAAACACCAAATCCAAATTGAAAGGAAAAATAATATTTTGATGAGGTTGACGTTGTGCATATGCTGAGCAAAACTTGTGTGCATGTACAGCACTAAGAGCCCACCATAAGAGGCCACGTGAAAGGATCATTGGTTCCTCCACTAGTACTGTTTTGCCTTACAGCAATTATAAGTTATCAAGAGAGGAATGGTGGTGGAATCCTGCAAAATACCACAGAGAAGTCCTTGCCAGGGTGATTGTGGAGGGAGAACACTGAGCAAACTCACATTAGCTATCTTCTGGGATTCCCTGTAAAAACTTCTCAAAGGCTCACCCAGGAACATCAGTCGCTACACATGTGACGCTAGCGCTTTATGGTCAATGCTGTCAATGACTCCTGCAAAATCTAGTAGGGACAACAGAGTACAACTTCCTTTGTCAACTTCTTGGCAAAGAGCAGCGACTGAGGCCAATTGCAATGTCAGTGCCGTACACTGAGTGAAAGCTTGATTGGAAAGGACATCAGTCTTCTTCAGGCATTACAATTTAAGTCTTGGATGGTGACAGGAATGGCAACAGAGCTAGTGCACTTGCTCCCCTGCCCCTTTCATGTGTTTGGTTTACTCTAAATTGAAAATGCCTGGACAGGGCTTAGAAAGCTGACAGAATCCAGATGCGCCTGAAGATGCAGAGTGAGTGCTCATTCAACAACCTTTTCTAGAAATACAGTGGTACCTTGGGTTACAGACGCTTCAGGTTACATGCTGTTATGTACTGAAGTTCTCACCCTGGGTCAGCAGGGGGATACTGTAGATAGCTATGCAAATAAGGGATCAAAAGTGACGTTCAGTGATTGGATAGTTTTAGAAAATTGTTACAGTTACATTGTACTGGAGCTCTATATAAGCAGGCTGACTGAACCCTCCAGTTCAGTTCTGTCCTGGCCTGTGAATAAACAAGAGCTGTTTGAAGAATCGCTGTGTCGTCTGATATGTTCACCTACAACTTAACACATACGCTTCAGGTTACAGACTCCGCTAACCCAGAAATAGTGCTTCAGGTTAAGAACTTTGCTTCAGGATGAGAACAGAAATCGTGCTCTGGCAGCGCGGCGGCAGTAGAAGGCCCCATTACCTAAATTGGTGCTTCAGGTTAAGAACAGTTTCAGGTTAAGTACAGACCTCCGGAACGAATTAAGTACTTAACCCGAGGTACCACTGTAGTAGGTTAGAGATAGGTCAGTAAGCGGCCAGGCTTTGTGCAAGAGGGAGCTCCTGGGTGCGAGTGTCAGAGTGACTGAGATCAGCCTGCTACATCTCCCATCAGCCAGGTCTACAGTGGACAAGTGGAAGGCAAAACACTGTGTGGAATATTCTGAGCCAGGCCTAGAAAGGCATTTGCATACCAATAGAGTTGGATGTGTATCTAAGTCACCTGCTGTCTGTGCACACCAGTGGTTAGGGGGCTGGGGCACAAACTGCAAAGAAGGCCCTCTGAAGATAGAATAAAATGGCAGAGAGTCTTGTACAGTAGTTCTTAAAATGATACTGTGGTACGGTATTGAGCGTATTGAGCGAAATAAAAATCTATATGAGCACAGTATTGCTCATATTGAAAAGTATTGAGTGACCTAAAAATCTATATGAGCATAGTGGTGGAAAACAGTTTTACAGAGCTACACCCATTTGCTCTGCGCCGAGTGCACTTCCACTGCCAGTTTGTGACTCTGTGCAGACATGGCATTAGCCCTAATCTGCGTTAGCCACATTAATCTTAAGAAGTACTGCATTTTGATGTGTTTTCCCCCAAAACAGCTTTGATTCAATTTGAAAACATAAGCCACATGAAAACATCCATGCCTGCACTCGAAGGCCGCAGGGAAAAGACTGAGCCAGCTAGGCAGCCTTGAAAGTTGAAGCAGAAGGAATCAGTGTCTTCAAAAAGACTCCAGAGTATCTTTCCAATACCATCTATCAAGGTGGTTAAGTTTCACACACAATTCTTTTGCCTATTCCCCCTACCTTTCAAGGCTGCTTCAATTAGCAGATGTTACCCAGCTATATGTTGAACAAATAGACTATTTTCTTGCCATAAATTATCTGTCCTTCTAAAGATGGCAAAAACTCCCTGAGAATCCTAAAGCCTTCTCTCATAAATAGTTGAATATGGGTAAGATTACAGTGGAGATTAAATTCGCATCTATATGCATGAGAAAATAAAAGTGTAAAGAGATAATCAAGTCATAAAATAATAACCTTGATAACAAAGAGGAGGAGAGATAACTGCCATTTCTTATTTATGACAGAACAAGAATGTACAGCCCTTTAGTGAAAAGAACCTTACTCAACCCTTTTCCACTTCTGTTAATCTTTAACAACTACAGTGGTACCTCAGGTTACATACGCTTCAGGTTACAGACTCCGCTAACCCAGAAATATTACCTCGGGTTAAGAACATTGCTTCAGGATGAGAACAGAAATTGTGCAGCGGCTGCGTAGTGGCAGCAGGTGGCCCCATTAGCAAAAGTGGTGCTTCAGGTTAAGGACAGTTTCAGGTTAAGAATGAATTAAGTTCTTAACCCGAGGTACCACTGTATATGAAATGTTCCATGTTCTCATTAAGGATGATTAATGAAAACCAAAGAAGTCTACATTCTTTTCTCATGGAGTTATAACAGCATATTTTGAAGACTCCTTCTGACTATTTTGAGCTGGTAGCTAGTTGCACAAGTCTTTCACACATCTGAACTGAAATTTAGAAGTCAGGCAAATGGCGCTATGAGGCAGTGGCTTTCAGACTGTGACCTGAGGAACACTGGGGTTCCTAGGTTTGAAATTATCAGAGGCTTCTCAGTGTGAAGACCAGTGCTGGTAGAAAAGGCCAACCCTACCATTAGTCAGAAGGAAGCCGCCATCTTGGGCAGCAACTGTAGAAGCAGCAGCTCTTGACTGTACTGTTTGGTGGAAAAGCAGAGTTGTGTAATACAAACTGACCTGCAGCCTCCTAACTAATCTCTTGCCTTCAGGTGCGGTACAGGATACTTTCCCAGTGCCTGCATTGAAATAAGATTCAGTTGCCATGGCTTCTGTACATGGAATGATGGAGAAGTGGAATGCTGTAATACGATTTCTGCAGAGCGAGTCGAGCCATACATAAACATGAGAGCCCAGATGCACCGCCACCTGGTTCCCTGCAGTTCTGTAGCTTTTCTTCACCTGCTGGATGAGATGAAGTTTTTCAAGGCCGTTGGCATTATTGCTAGAAAAGCAAGGTTGCAAGTTCAGCACAAACTGGGAAAGAGCACGCTTCGAGTTCATTCACCTCCTCTGTCAGCTCTTGGAAGTGGGAGTTTAATCTTCCTGTATGGCCAGCTCACTTTGTGTCCTTTTCCACAGTGAAAAAGCCAAATTGAGAAGTGCAAGGGGAGAGAGGGATATTGAAAATGAGTATGTGTGTAATGCATTTGTGTGTGGGTGTGTTTTGGTCCTCTTCATTGGGCATCTTGGGCCTCAACCACTTTCACTAAAAGGAATTCAGCTATGGCGGGGAGGGGAGATTGTTTCCCACCTTCCTATAGAGGCCTATAGAGACACCCCCCCACACACCTATGAAAGAAGCTGCATTCTTGTCTTTTGTTGGGATAGCACCCACCATGGGCCTCTCGCTTCATCTTATCAGGTTAGTAAAGCATGCCAAGAGCTCGCTGGCCTTCAGCAGCAGACAGAGGGCTGGCATCAAAGCCAGGAGAACAATAAATTTTCCTGACCCAGACAAGTCTTCATGTAGCAGATAGCAAAAAAAGCAACATTTTGTATGAACTTTGCTTAAAGATACCTGTTGCCATAGCAATTAGGAGCAGGCTGTTCTGACCAATGAAATAGGTTTCAGGGGCCCACAAGCTGTCCATGCATTCAGTTATCCCATCATATTGCTGGAAAGGATCGTGTATGAGGTGATCACGCACGTAATTGTTATACAAGTGTCTTGAATGTTGTCTTTGGGGTCCAGAATTTGGAAAACTCCTCTGGATCATTTATTCTTGCTGCAGCCTGCAACAAATATGAACCTTTTCCACGACTCGGCTGTCTTTATTTGGCTAAAGTGGATCGGTATATTACCAGACCCCCTTTGTAGGGTAACAATATATCTATATCTATATCTATATCTATATCTATATCTATATCTATATCTATATCATCTATATCTATAATCTATATCTATAGCTATATCTATATCTATTTCATCTATCTATCACCCTGAACTTTGGGAAAAGTCTTTGGTAAAAAGAGACATGCCAGAATTGGAATAGGGCCTTTCGTAAGGGTCAATGACACCAGTGTTAAGTGATTCATACAAAATTACCCTCCTGTTGTAAAAAAACAAACTTCCTCATTAGATGGTATGATGGAGAAGTGCAATGCATTTAGGGTGGATAACCTGAGCTAAGAAAGCTTTATAAGGCAGGGGTTTTCAGTCCCCGAACCTACCAAGCCAAACCACAAACACCCTCCTCTGCAAGCCTCCTTCCTGTGCCACAGACTACAGCATGGCTTTCTCCGGCAAATACGAAGTGGAAAGTGAGGAAAACTATGAGAGTTTTATGAAGCGCATGGGTATGTATCTATTAAGACTTTTCGTTTGCTGCACTCAGATCAGTATTCCCCAACTGGCTGCCCTGCAGTTGTTTTGGATTTCAGCTTCCATCAGTTCTCCTGGTGGCACAGCCAGTAGTCAGAGGCAATGGGAGATGCAATCCAAATCATTTGGAGGGTACCAGGTTATGGAAAGCTGACTTAGAGAATTGCTTGGATTGTCAGCTGCTGGTTTCAGAAAAGAGAGCCTCACTGATGGCATCTTCAGTTGGGATCTCCTGGTGAAACTCTGCAGTCTTTCAGAGTTACACAGCATTATTTGGCAAGCAGAATAAAAACCACTGCATTATGGCAGATTGCCATGCAGTGGTATTCTGCTTGATAGAATGACATTGCAACTCAGATTCCTGCATTCTTTTATTAATCTTTTGGTTTTTATATCACTCTTTTTGTGTTTGTATTTTTGTACGCCTCTTAGAAAATCTGTATACCACAGCAGTTTAGAAATGCTTTTAAACAAATACATTGGAGGTGGTTTACATTAACGTTGTCTTTTCATTGGGCTAGGTTTTCCTGCCGACACAATTGAAAAAGGGAAAAATTTCAAGATTGTTACTGAAGTGGTACAGAATGGAGATGAATTCACCTGGTCCCAGATTTACCCAAGCGGGCATTCCATGACTAATAAGTTTGTTATTGGCAAGGAATCCGAAATGGAGACAATGGGTGGTAAAAAATTCAAGGTAAATGATTGTAGCTACTGCTTTCAAAGGACTAGCTGGGATTCAAAGTGGTGTGGCTACATTGGCACACCAGCAACACTTTATTGAAATGAAATCCTTAATTGTATTCAGCCAAGGCGGCAACTAATGTATGTAAATCTGTTGCAGACAACTGTTAAAATGGAAGGTGGAAAAGTGGTTGCTGACTTCCCTAATTATCATCATACAGCAGAGATTGCTGGGGGAAAACTAGTTGAGGTAATTTCCTAAAAACTTTCCTTGAAGATCAAATGTGTGATGCCCTCCCCCCCAATTTTGTAAAATGGTGTTTACAGCCTTAAAGCAAAATGTTAGCAGAAGAATGGACGGAAGGCATGATTATTTTAATGGCCACCAATACCCACGTACTGGGTACGTGAATTGATCAATTCAAAATACAAAATAATTCTAAAACTAACTCACTACTATGAAGCATTTGAAAGTTTAACAGGGGGGGAGGAAACACAGTACTTTGCAAGCAGTGTTGCAGAGACACACTAGGTTGAAATTGTTGTTCAATAGTGCCCTCTAGAAGAAGAAAAAATCTCTTTGGGCTACATTAATGATTTTTTTAAAATTGTGAATTGGAAGTTTCCTCTTTTGTGTCTCCCCTCCTCCCTTAAATTCATGGCACAGTACTCCTGAATCATTAGCAACTGTAAAGAAGGGAATTCGCAAAGCATTCCAGGATGTTAACAGCTATATTTTCAATCCCAACTTCCAGCTTCATTAGCAATGTTTGCTTTATCCTTTACTGCAGATTTCTACAATTGGCGATGAAACTTTCAAAAGAATCAGCAAGAGACTGGTCTAAGAAGCCGTTGGAGGAGGAATAATTGTGGCCTTACTGATAATTGAAAAGTGAGCAATAAAAAACCCCAATATAAAGTAACGAACTTAAGAACTTTGTTTATTTCTGCATTTGTTTATTGATTGGAAACAAGTGCAATAGGCAGAATGGGTCTAAATATTCCTATGTTCCTACTTTGCTAGAATTTTAAACTTTCCAACAGTGCATAGCGTAGGGCTAATTGCCACTTTCACCTGATAGCATTACGTGTCTTATTTTTTATAATGTGTTAAAGAAGATATTATTTATAATTCTATGACATACAAAGCAACTCTCAGTGTTGCTATCCAGGGCAACACCACCAAACAGGGGACATTTCCACACTGGGTAATGGTTGCAACCCCAAGAAAAAAGTAGTATGTTGATACCCTATGATCCAGCCTTCCATGTGATGTAAAACCTCCTTTAATTACTGCAAGGACAACTTCATATTTTTGTTACTGGGCTCCTGGCTTCTTGGAGCACTCACAAATGTTTGCATTTTGCATGTGCTGAATTTATTTGGCTTGTTTCTTCCCAAATGGCAAACACAATTCCTTGAACAAGAGATAAGCTCATTAGTTAGAAGGATCAGGCAACAATATTCTACTGTTCTTTAAGCTCTCAGGGAGGAAAAAACAAGAGAACACATGTTCAAATGCTGCGCTCTCCATTACAGGGAAGCCATGTGTTGGGGCTTGATCTTGCACAGTCACTTAGCAACCAGGCCCGAGCATGTGTTCCAAAGTCAGAGCTCACAATGCACAAATCCTTTAAGGCTCCTGCTTGCTGACTGATGGGAGATGATGCCACATTTCCATCTGAAATCAGGGGTTGAACTTTCATCCCCCCAAACTTAAGCACAGATGTTTGCTCTGCTGCACCTTTACACAGCTGCTACCCCTCCTCCCACCCACACCAATTTACCCTTCCTTGGAAATGGCACTGAATTTCAGACAAGAAATAAGTACCTTTGTCTGGCTCTCACTGTCTAGACACCATCCAGCCAAAGGGAAGCTTCCTAATGAGTACAATAGAAAAACAGTCTGCAGAAGGGCACCGAGACAAATTTATTCAGAATTTGAGGCCAACTGAGCCAAAAAGACTAAGGTTTAAGGCACACTTTATTTAATTTGGATCTACTATCTCTACTGCCTGGCATTATAAAGCAACCGAGGATGAAAATATTATTTGAACTTCTTTTCCTAGGACTTCACCAATTCAATACGAGTAACTTGAAAGCCAAAAAGGAGTTTGGTTAGCATTTGCCTAGAAGCCTTCAACTTCTATGCCAGAAAAAGTCAGCAGTGATATTTTCTCTATTGGAAAGAAGGTCCCATCTTTTTACATCAAGTATCCACTCTGATGATGATAATAATTTATTTATACCCCGCTCATCAGCTGGATTTCCCCAGCCACTCTGGGTGGCTCCCAACTGAATATTAAAAACGCAATACAGCATTAAACATTAAAAACTTCCCCAAACAATGGTATTCGCAACTCATTTCAGCATTAATTTTAGAATGGGTGGTTTAAAAATAAATACTTCACATCACTAGATTTTCTTATGTGTAGCTATTCATTCAGTTAAAAATATCTCAGAGTCCCATTTCTGAGTCTTTAAACAGTGCATTTTATATTTGTGTGCATGCAATAAAAGATGGCCAGCATGTGATAATTCATCATGTATCATCACACTTTCAAATCGCATTTGCAACTTTGCAAGGTAGACAATTACAATATTAAGAGTAACTGATTTTAAAATCCATGACAGCCGAGTGTTCCAAGATACTGAATTATGTTCAACTTCCAAGTGTCCATCGCTCTAGAAGTCACACAGCTTTGAATTTAGTTTGTCACAAGCCACCGAGAAAGCAGTTGCTCATTCAGGGGCTCTTTTTAGACATAGCACAGAAGAGGGCTTAGAGCCAAACAGCTTGCAAATGGAAGGCAAGAGAAGAGTAGTGTATTCCCTGCTTCCTGCTCTGCCACAAGCCCACTTTGGGGAACCCCAAATCCTCTGGAGTTACATTTTCAGGGACACAGAGGGGATGATCAACAAGTGCCACTCCAAGTGCCTTCTGCACATGTGGCAAGCTAAAAGTAGTCAGTAAATGAGACACATTGCTCTTCCCATTCATGTTTCCCAAGTTGCTGAGCTGAGCTCCACTTTAAGTGTCTTAAGCTGTCGTAAAAAATATACGCTGTTCTGACTTCCTGTCATGACAAAGGGCACATTGCATATAGACAGCAAGACCTATGCCAGCTGATCCCACCAATATTTGAACAGTCTCCCCTAACCCTACATATATAATCACCTTCCGTAATGAGTTGGCTGCCCAGTGTGAAATTCTACATTACGGTACCTTGCCAACCATTTGGTTAACATTGGCAGTAGAGTTGACAGGGGCTAGGAACATGCACACAGATCCAAGGCTCTCATACACTTCAACAATTAATAGGCGGGAGCTTCATCGGAAGAGGCCCTTGAGGAATCCTGCCATCAGTCTATGCAAAGGATGTACGCAGAACTCAGAGCAATCATTCCACAAACAGGTTTCTCAAGTCATACGTAACTGCCATGTGCAACTATAGTTAAATGAAACCACTATGCTATCATGAATTTAGGTTTGCCATCACAAATTGCAGCGAACCAAGAAATGAGTTTATCATACGATAATCATCATGCCAATAGCAGCATGATGGGTTTTTACAAGGGGGGCGGGAAATGTACACGTCCGAAAGGGAAGCAGCGGCAGACATGGTTTCCTGAGGTTTTTCTTCCAAAGCCTTGTACCATATTGCAGCAAGTCCCATTTCCTTGTTACTTCTTTCATAAATGACTTGAATGAAGTCCGGCAACTCTAGATCTAACTGCAATGCTGAGCTAACGGGAGGCTGAAACGAGTTAGGATAAATGTGTGTGATCCACTGCTGCAGTTCTAAGCATATTAAGAGCCAATGAAATAGTAAAGCATCATATACTAGGAAAACATCACGTTCACCTGCAAATACTGAGAAGAACTTTAATGATTATTGAAGTATTTCACAGTTCCATTAGTAAAACGAATGACCCGAGGGCACAAATAGTGTGGGTAGACCCTTCTTCATAGGAGTATACAAGAAGCGGACACGCACATCAGTATTTCGCACTGTGTTTATTGAATAACCTACTGTAAGATGGAGATACTTACAAATGTCAAATGGGGGCGGGGGAGGCTTCTCTGCAAGGCTAATAAAATGAACACATTGGATTCTACAACCAGAGCTCCCTCAGTAGTATTTACACAATTAGGTGGTTAAAATTTGCTTACAACACACAAAATATTGTAGATACCAAGTCGTATATAAATACAAAAAGAAAACTTCCGGATACTATTCTAATTTTTTGCATAAACACTTTTCATTTAAATCTGTAACAAAAAGGGAACACAACATCTACTTTCATTTTGCTTAAAGTGTGACATGCCCAGACTACAGTATACTTTAGAGACATCAGTCCCCAACCAACATACTTCCTCTGAAAAGGGGAAACACAATTCTGCACTCTAAAATCCAACTCAACCCTCTCACGAACTATTTTTCTAAAAATTATATAACTTAAAAAGCAGAATGACGAACATCCTACCATAGCACACACACACACACACACACACACACACACACACACTGGACTCTAGACAGAATAAAAGCAATATATTGCACATAGTCTGTATTGCAATCCTGAGAACCCTTTTCACAAACAATACTGGCTTTCAGTGACTAACAGGACAAACAGCTGAATATCAAGTGAGCACTTCATATTCTACCAGGAATCTTCGAAAAACCAAACCCACAGAAATCCTGCAGGAAGCTTAATCGCACCAGTATAGTTAAGTTCATGATCCTGAAGTACAGCTAAGTGGAACTAAACTGCAATGAATCAATGGGACTTAAGGCAAAACATCATGTTAATCTGGCAAACCCTCCGTTCCCAAATCTGCATTTGCAGAGGTACTGCAAATGTGGAGTGTGGGAACAGGAATAAAATCTAAGTGGCTGGGTTGAGTACTTGTCACATATCAATTGAGTGTTCCCTCTACACCTGCCTCGACATCAGCTGTTTTCCCATCAGACAGGCTTCACTTTTGATTTTGGTACCTCTTAGGAAATGGGGAAGAAATTTAAATGGCTTCGGAGTAGCATTTGCATGGGGGAACTGGTAGGTGGGGTAAGCAGCAGCTCGCTGTTTTATGTCCCCGCAAGTGCCTCACTTACAGCTCAGGATTTGGTTTACACAGTAAAACACAGGCTTCAGAATCCTTTGCTTTCTCCACCACGTGTGGCTCCACTCTCAAGTAATGGGGGAAGAGAGGGGGAGAGAGAATAAGCCTTTGTATGTACAAGAGCTAAAACGGTGTCTCTATTAAGTGACATTGTGATTTTTAAAAAATTATCAGTAGGCCTTTGCTTAAAGTAAACGGTAGCTTAATGTCTTCGCAGGCTGTAAACGAACAGCCTCAACTCTGGTTCAAGGACTGCAGCTTTTAAGACTGACCAGTTTCCAAGGTTACCTCAGGTTCCCTTACTCATGGATCCCTTTAAAAAGAAAATCAACTCCTTCCACACACATTTGTCCATATTTAGATAATTAACTCAAACGGCAAGACCAAACATACCACACTAAAAGGCAGCGATTCCTGCAATATTAAGAACATTTTGACAATGAATTGTTTTCAAGTAAACATTAATCCCTGACATAAGTTGTAAACCATGTTTTCCCACAAAATGATCTTTTAGTTACTTAAGGCAGCAGCATCTTAAATATTTTAGAGGTAAAGTTAAGATTACATTTTAAGAAAAATACGACAAACTTGAGGCCCAAGTGGTGTTTTGTCTACTGATGCCTCACCAGACAAATTAAGGCAAAAGTGGTTTGACTTGTGTTCCAAGTTTAAAGTCTTGTTCTGTGAAAATTCCAGTCAAAGCACAGCAAGGAACATTCATTTAAAAAATTCCAGTGACAGTTTCAGAGGTATCAAGGAAATATAAGCCTTGTTAGTGTCAACAAAAGGCTCCAGTGTTATGAGCTGTGTTCACGGGAGAGCCATCATACAAGTATATCTGATGGCCAGAAGTTTCTCCAGGTTTCTGCTTTTCAGAGTACTGTTTTTAATTACAGTGTTATTTATTTCAAGTTCGTTGGCACCCCTTCTATGGAGGCACCCCAATTTCAGTAAGTCACTCTTGCAAAAGTAGCATCATGAATTTCGAGGTATATTTTTGCATTTCTTCTCAGAAAAATCTTGCTTCTGCAGGAAAGGCACCCATGTTTTAAATGTTAAAAAGAAAAAAGAAAAAATCAAGGAGGGATTTGTTTTTGTCCAAGCTATTGGCAAGTAGTTGCTCCATTGAGCTCCTTTCTATGGTGGCAGGTGCAATTCAGTTTACATATCACCAATGTTTTCCTTCCAAGACGTACTGGTCCTGTCTCACCCCCTTCCTCTGCAGGTGCTCATCCATCAAAACAACCTGTTGTGTAAGAATGATGCCCGCTAAAATAGCTACTGCCATAGGTCAGAGCGAGGCAGTGCCTGGGCTCCGTTGAAATGGCTACCTGCATGGTGATAGGCCCTTGAATGGACACTGTTTGCAAAACAGGCTGAAAGCTGGCCTGCAGGGTGGAGTAGGAATGCAGGGAATCGCTATGGTGGCCCGAGGCAAGGCCACTCAGTCGAGGAGCTTGTAAAGAGTCCCGGTAAGCCGAGCACAGATCCTGTATTGGGGAGTGGAACTGCGGAACGACAGCCGAATGCTGAGCCAGGGGATGATAACGCGATTGCTGAAAGAGAACTTGAGTCGGGGTTTGAAGGGTGAGGCTTTCCACAACTTGCTGCTGCTGCTGCAACAGCTTCACACGGTCCTTTTCCTTGTTGGCTTCTTTGATGTCCTTATCATGAGCTCTGTTAGATAAAAATAAAATCACACACAAGCTTAAAGGCCAGGGTTTTGAAACAGAAAAATAAAATGTCACAGGTAAGTAACTAGCAATTGCTGGGGGTTTTGGGGGACTACAACTCCCATCATCCCTAGCTAGCAGGACCAGTTGTCAGGAATGATGGGAGTTGTAGTTCAAAAACAGCTGGAGACCCAAGTTTGGGAAACACTGCTCTACACCTATGTCTGGGAATGCGCCAGGCCATTTGGCAGGCATGGAATGTTTTAGAATCATGTTTACAAAAGCCGCACTGAAAATTATAGTATTTACAATAAAGTTACAGACACCAAAATACCATTTGCCATCTTATGTCCTAGACCAGCAATGAGAAATTTGTAGACCAGGGTCTGGATGTGTGTACCAGACCTTTTAAAGAAAAGGAATGGGCCACCAAATTTAGCCATGTCATAAATAACTGCGCTCATCTGTACAGAAAGGGAACAAGGTTTCCCAGTGGGCTTACCAGCTCTACCACTGAGGCTTTTTGGATCTTTGCATGAGTATTATTAATAAGGCAGGCAGCTATGTCAACTGTAAATAGCTAGGGCACTGGGGACGCTACATGTTTGCAATCAACATGGTGTCAAGAGTCACACCAGGTAGATGTTAATGTTTGAAATTCTGTCCGCATAGATAATTTGATGTATTAGTCACCTGAAAAAACTAACACATAAATAAAACAATGTTCATCAGGTGGCTGTTTTTATTCAAAACTTACATAAGCATGAGTTCGATACATGGAGCAAGATGCTCCCAGGAATAACAAGTTAACAGCTGGAGCTGTGCAGTCCAAGAAGGAGAAACCTCAAGACAGATGCGCGAGGCTCCCACACAAGCAGCAGCAACCAGAGAAGGCCGAAATGAGAGAAAAGCATGATCTGGAAGAAAAGGAATTTCAAAATTAGGCCCAAGCCCCTCCATCCATAAATGGCAAGACTTTGTCAACTTCTTCCAGCAAGTCTGGCAGCAGGCTAATGTGATGTATAAGACTTCTGGCTGGAGACTAAGACACCACAATGACGGCTTTGGCTCAAGAGAGAGCAAGTCAACTTAGGTCAGCATTTCTTGCAAGCAATGCCACTAAATCTACTGTAGTCTCTTTGTGTGCACAGTGAAACTTTTATTATGGGCAGTAACTCAGGCTTCGAAGGGCGCTCTTAACCCAGCATCTGACAGATTGTTGCCATCTGATCTCAGACTTTATAGACCGTTTAAGACTGCAATCATACTGGAAAGAAAACGCCATTAAACTCCGTGGGCTTTACTTCCAGACAAACATGCAGTACTACATGCCAAGTACTGCCTGGCTTTAAGATCCAAATATTGCATATTTCGTTTTTATATTTTGCACTGGCTTAGGGGCAAAATTGAGGAAATGTGGCTTTTAGTGGTTCTCAAACTTGCTTCTTCCTCGTGGGGTGGCAAAAGCTTACCATCCCAAGTTCAAGAAGCAAAGGTTGGCGTCTTTGCTCTGAGGTAAGCAGTGGCAAACATAGGGTTGAAATCACACTTCTTCCACAAAAAGACAACAACCAACTCCTATAGAGCTGCGGGGTAAAGGGAAAATGGATGAAAATCACATTTCCACCTTTCCTTCAACAGGAGAATCCTGAGAGTGGAATTCTACTTGTGACAGCCTCTACCCAGCCCCCATATATTAAAACAAGCTGTGGGTTAGCTTGGTCCAGAGTATGCCTAACCCCAAAACAAGGCCTCAAAGAGCAAGAATTCCCTTTGCCAAAGCCTGAGCTTTGATTTCATGCCTTTTCTAAGGTGAGGCAAATATTTTGGTGGCATTTGCATTAAACACAATGTTTCTCCATATCCGAGGACTGCTATAATCCTGATAAAGGCTACTGCAAGGCAGACATGTGTTTTGGGCTTCTGGACCAAGAAATTACCTTGCAGCGAGACTTCTAGGAAATAGTGAGAATATTTCTCCATGAAAGCTCTGACTTTGGTCACGGACGTGATAGGCCAGCCATTGTGCAGATCGCTCTCGCTAACGGAGGCAAAGAGGTAGTAATCGATGTAATGCGCCGGGGTTGGCAGACAGAGATTCCAGTTAAAAGTTTCCAGGAGCAGAAGTTCCATCTTCAGCAGGTCTTTCTTGGTTAGCGCCAGGTTAAGGCTACACATGTAAGCAAAGCTGTTCAGCTGGTCCAGTTTGGGCACCTTGTCCTCCTTCTCTTCAAACTTGCCTATTGGAAAGAAAGAACAAGCCACTTGAGATCAAGGCATTCTCTCCATCTAGATTCTCCTGAACTCAGCTAGAAGCCAATGCTGAAAAACCCAGAATTCAGAGATTCACCAGCCAGTCGTTGCCACCACATGAGATAAACCCTAGTCCAGGCATAGGCAAACTCGGCCCTCCAGATGTTTTGGGACTACAACTCCCATCATCCCTGACCACTGGTCCTGTAAGCTAGGGATGATGGGAACTGTAGTCCAAAAACATCTGGAGGGACGAGTTTGCCTATGCCTGCTCTAGTCAAACACAAATAGTACAGAGTATAAAATTATGGGAGCTTTGGAAAAGCATGCAGTCCACTTTCACTGATGAGTCAACATGGAAGAAAACTAGAGCTGCTCACAATGTGTGAAAGCAATGTATTATTTTACATAAAGATGAAATATAGTACATAACCAAGACCAGCACATATGGAAAAATGTTGGCCCACACTTCAAAGAAAAAGGAGGAAAATACACATTATCTTCAATCCGGTTATCTGATTATACACTTTTATTTTATGTCAACTATTACTAATAGGAAAGTGCGATTTAAACAACTATCCCAACCCTTCCAACAGGCACTGCTCAATATTTAAATTTATAGGCCTTGGAAGAACCCAGTCCAGTCTCTACTTTAACAAATTCCAAGAATCCTTTTCCCTCCAGTCTGACTAGTTTCTTTTATTTGCCATCAATATTTTTCCAGCCTAGCAGGATTTAAGATAACATGCAGTAGAAAAGTTTTCTCCCTTGCCCCGCCTTTTTGCCAGAGTGGAATACAAAGGCCACACAATGGACTGAGGAAGGGTAGCAGCCGTAAGACACTGAACAGCTTCTGCTGCTTTTGTAGTTTTACAACCACTTCCTTATCTCCTTTCTAGATTGCTCCCTTGGAATCTGGATGCTTCTGAAAACACTGTGGCCACCCTCATCAAGGACCCTCATTAAAAGGTTCTTTAATTCCTCTTCACTTTCTGCCATCAAGGTTGTGTCATCTGCATATCTGAGGTGGTTGATATTTCTTCCGGCGATCTTAATTGCGGCTTGGGATTCATCCAGCTCAGCCTTTCGCATGATGAATTCTGCATATAAGTTAAATAAGCAGGGAGACAATATACAGCCTTGCCGTACTCCTTTCCCATTTTTGAACCAATCAGTTGTTCCATATCCAGTTCTAACTGTAGCTTCTTGTCCCACATAGAGATTTCTCAGGAGACAGATGAGGTGATCAGGCACTCCCATTTCTTTAAGAACTTGCCACAGTTTGCTGTGATCGACACAGTCAAAGGCTTTTGCATAGTCAATGAAGCAGAAGTAGATGTCTTTCTGGAACTCTCTAGCTTTCTCCATAATCCAGCGCATGTTTGCAATTTGATCTCTGGTTCCTCAACCCCTTCGAAATCCAGCTTGCACTTCTGGGAGTTCTCAGTCCACATACTGCTTAAGCCTGCCTTGTAGAATTTTAAGCATAACCTTGCTAGTGTGTGAAATGAGTGCAATTGTGTGGCAGTTGGAGCATTCTTTGGCACTGCCCTTCTTTGGGATTGGGATGTAGATTGATCTTCTCCAATCCTCTGGCCACTGCTGAGTTTTCCAAATTTGCTGGCATATTGAGTGTAGCACCTTGACAGCATCATCATTTAAAATTTTAAATAGTTCAGCTGGAATATCATCACTTCCACTGGCCTTGTTATTAGCAGTGCTTTCTAAGGCCCATTTGACTTCACTCTCCAGGATGTCTGGCTCAAGGTCATATATACAACATGCTAAAAGGACAAGCTATGCAAGCATGAGGTTGGCAAAAAGTAGATCCTGTCTATCTTTAAAAAGAGACTTGAGAGGCTCTAAACAAGCCTTCTCTAACTTGCTCTTGGACCTCTGTCAAAGTTGGACACCAATCCACCATCAGCCTCAACTAGCATGGCCAGTGGTCAGAGAGGACCATGCACAGGGCACCACATCGTGGAAGGCTACTCTAAGGGTTGGTTCCAAAGTTACCCACCTGCATTTCCTCCCTTGTATAAAGCTTTGGGTTATTAGGACACGTGTCTCTCTGCAAGGCTGACAACTATGTTTTTCTAAAGTGGCCAAAAACTAAAGGGATTCTAGGAGGATATAGCTCAGGATGGATCACTAGGTAAGTACAGTGGTGCCTCGCAAGACGAAATTAATTCGTTCCGTGAGTTTTTTCGTCTAGCGAATTTTTCGTCTTGCGAAGCACGGTGTCGGAATAGTTTTGGGAAAGCTTCAAAAATCACCAAAAACCTCAAAAAAGGCTACCACACCGCGTTCTATGAGTTGCTCCTCGAAGTCAAGTCGCAACTGTATTAACGGTGTTAAGAAAAAGGAAACAAACTTGCAAAAAACGCAATACGTTTTCGTCTTGCGAAGCAAGCCCATAGGGAAATTCGTCTTGCGAAGCAGCTCAAAAACTGCAAAACCCTTTCGTCTAGTGAGTTTTTCGTCTTGCGAGGCATTCGTCTTGCAGGGCACCACTGTACATAGAAAGGGCTGCAGTTTGAGAATGAACCTGCACAGTATCTGCTCTCCATGAATATAATATGGCAGGGGTCAAAGGTGCCCTCTAAATGTAACAGGAACCCCTTTCCATGGGCTCAATCCACAATTATCGAGTAATGTTTAAATGTTAATGTGATGGGCCCCACAGGCTCTGAATAATACAGTAATGCAAGGGGTGATCTGAAGGAAAAGCATCACCCATGGCCTCATTTAAAGGGCATAAAAATGAACCTGTTACTCTCTGTAACAGCTGAGAATCCCTTTTCCCTTAAGCACAGCTTGAAACTTAAGGCTCCTCCCCATACGAGCAAAAAAGAAGTACATCGCTGCAGGAAATTCTAGGCAAAGTTGTTGATACTCTGTTCTAAAAGCAACAGAAACTGCAAAGAGCAATAGTCAACTATATCATACTCCTCTGGGAAGGGACCAATAGTCTTTTCCTGTTCCATGGTTTCAAAAATGCTTTAGATGGTACCTGCTCAAAATAAACAACCTAAAATTAATGAATTGAAGTAAAAATGTTTTCATCAGCTTAGGGCAATTAACCGATAAACAGCTTACTTGTTCCCCCCACGGATAAGTAATAACCGCAATAGGATGTGTGCATTAACAGGCAAGCTTACTCACTTGCAAGTAGGAGGCAGGCAATCGAGATGACATAGAGCTGTTTGACAGCAACATCATAGCGGTCCATAAAGAGATCCAGCAAGTACACAGCAAGGTGTCGGGCTGTGGGGCAGAGCTGGCAGCGGCTGCTGAGGATGGCCAAGAGGTCAGCAAAATAGCGCCGCATCCCGATTTGCGGAGAATGGGCCTTGTACACAGGCAGCTTCAGCTCCTACGGCAACACAAAGGAGGGGGAGGAAAGAAAGAGAGACAGAGAGAGCGAGAGAGAAGGGGTATTAACATGAATATCCATTTCAGAAGCCAAAATCCACAGATCACCATCCACCACCTGTTCTGGCAAGTGCTTAGCAACTAACGCAATAAAAAGCAACCCAGCTCTTGTTCTGGATGAATATCCAACCTGTTTTTGAAAGACAATGCAACTTGCGACAACTATTCATACTCCTGAGAATCAGGCAATGGGCAGGGGGAGAGCCACACTAAACAACAACAACAATCCACCATCAGCTAGAAATCTCCTCCCACAGGGTTCAAGACCAGGAACCAACATTATTTATAAAGAAACAAACAGACTGCTGCGCCCATTGAAGACCAACGCATTTATGATGGTATAACCTTTCATGGACTGCCACAATAATTGTTAGTTTTTAAGGGGAGCTATTATTTTATTTATTGTACAACTGTATAAACTGCTTGACAGCCTGAGGTCACCAAAGCAGTGTTCAATACAAAGATAAAATACAAAAAATACAATATTCAAAGCATAGTTAAAACCAATCATACAGGTGTACAATTAATTTTTCATTAACAACTGTGTCACACCTATTAGACCTGGGAAAAGCGACCCCCCCCCTGTGTGTGTGTGTTTTGGATTAAACATCTCAATCCTGCTAAGGGCCCCAACAGCTGCTACTTACACTAGAAAACTTAAGACATGTTAATTTAGGCACTCAAGGAGTTGGCTTCAGGTCTTGTTTGGCCTAGAGGCAAATTCAGCAGAAGGTTGGAGTCCAAAGGCAAATTCAAAAGAAAAGTTTATCTTCCATTGTTGGCTCTCCCAAGTAAAGAATTTAGAAATCACCCATTTACGGGTTCAGAACAAGTCAATAACTTTTCAATGACTTACATAGTCATTTTTGGGCACTATTTAATCAAACTGCATAAAATGAAATTGCAGCCCAGACAAGAAGTTTAAAGTTGAAGCCCACTTACAGGTCCACTGTATTAAAAGTATGAAAATGGGATGAAATTAGTTTTTAAAAGGTTAAGCCAGTTCATGAATTACTTCTTAACCAACTGCAAGATAAGACCTCTTGCATAAAAGTACGGCACTGTAAATATTTATGTGAAGGTGAAGAGGACCCATTTCCTCAGGCAAACATGCTTATCTGTCTGTTTAGACACAAGGCCCATTCACAAGCTAACATAACAATTATTAGATGTCTTGTTCCAAGAGGCAACATCTCATTTGACCTCAGCAGATTCCAGATGAAGGTTTTAAAAACATCCCAGGCAGGGATGGAGATCCAGCTTTCCAGAAAAGTTGCCTAAAACCAAAGCACCCCGTCTTCTAGCTAGCAAGGAATTCTACAATGCTCACTGTACAGCTCTCAAAACACCACCTTTACACCCCACCCCATGGACACAACTCTTCATTTACAATAAATATTTACCGTATAAGAGTATAATTACAGTAGATTCAACAAGAGGCATGCTGCACCTGATGGCTTTGTAAGCAGCTTAGGTAAGTAGGCCGACAATGCACCACAACATAGAAGCCATGTGCATACATTCTCTTTCCAAAATGACCTGTGCATCCGAGATCACACATCAACTGAACGCACACAAAATGGCCGCCACCTGTACTGACACGCCATTTGGTACAGGACTGGGCATCATTCTGCCATCACTCCTTCACACACCTTTGGAATTTCTAAATGAGAACCAATGTCATGTGAAGCCAGTAGGACAGGGCTGGGGAAGTCCTCCAGATTATGTTGGACAACCAACTCCCAGCAGCCCCAGCCAGCATGACTAGCAGTCAGGGATGATGGGAGCTGATGATGGGATGTGTAGTCCAACATCAGGAGGGCCACAGGTTTCTCATCTCAGCAGAATGGACACCATCACATCATCTGCTGGACACTCAATAAATACTGTAGGCACTATCCAACACCAACTGTGCCAGGGAACACAACACAGATTTCCCTCCCTCTGCTGCCCACATCTGCTCTGAAGGGCTGCCAAATCTTCAAGAGGAGATCTGGTGCTGAGTGAAGGGGAGGAGGAAAAGCCCAGCAGCGCAAGAGTAAGTTTGTTGCACAACAAGCTGACATGGAAGGACGTCATCCTTTGCCAAATACAGTGAAATATGCCTAAGAATCAATTTCAGAGCAATATTTCTAGTCAGAAGTGTGTCTTGGAACATTTGCTTGGAATATTAAACAACAGCAACAATACTGTCTTTCCCACTTCCAAAATTTCCAAGGAGTCGATCCCTCTCTAAAGTTACATTCAGAAGCACAGTACATTTGGGGAGCCAGCAATCCATTTATGTTCCTTTCTATTTGAGGATGTGAACTTAATTTTGCAAACGCAAGCAAGGAGCCATATGTCAAATGGTGTATGGCCTACAATTTGTTCCAAATTGTACGATGTGGAGTAGGGTTGGGTACAACTTTTTTTCAGAAAAATCTTGGGCAGTAGTGGGGCATGGTAATTTGGGTAAAAGAAGGCATCCTACATAAATATATTGCGTTATTTAAAGCCGACACTGCTTGTGGGTTACTGGAAAAAGATTTGTGTTTACTGTACAATAAAGCATAAGGCACAAAAGCAGGCTTAAAAGCACATACAAATGAACTGAATGCCCTACACATTGCACGTGTATATGAACAAGTTTTGATCCCCCAGACTGCTGCCACTTGAAAACATTGTTTTGTTTGCCTTCTGATGTCTCCAGTCATCAGTCCACTTACCTGGTGGCTTTTGAAGGATTAATTTCCAATGTCAACCTTACCAATCCCTACTCGCTTCAAAGTTTTGTGAAACTCAGCCCAGGCTGTTGCCATGCCTTGATAGACCCTGAAACAGGCGTGGAGTCCCTCTCCCTCCTGCGATGACAGGAGGAAGAGTTGCCTGTCCCCAACCCCTAGTCTGTTGCTGCTGCCGTACACATGCCTAAAACTGTACTTGCAGAGGTTCCTCGTGCAATTTAGGAACCAGACATTTTGCCACTCCACTCCATTTTGCCACTCCAGTGCGGAAGGACATAGCGCCATGACCACAAGTCCAGGGGTTCACAAACTGTTTCCAATCAATGAGTTTCATTCAGCTGATCCATACCATATTTATGGATTTGGGTTGAAGACAGGAAATGACACAACCACCACATTAAATGCTGATAAGGATTTTTTTAATTTGTAATTTTTCTTGCTTCTTTTATTACTTGCACTGTATATTTTCGTATTGCATTTTGAACCCATGGAATATAATTAATATATAACACAAGTGGCAAGAAAAAGACCATTAGAAATCCTCCAGCGCCTAGCTAAGCTCATTACAATTGCTACAGCAGACAGAAATATCATTAAGCGAGGCCTTCAGCAATTTTCAAGTGGTCCATGGGGGGGGGGAAGAGAACCACTGCCCTCCTTATGTGACAGAAACTTAATGCTTGAACAAGGCTAGAGTTGAAGAATAATGGAGATGGGATTCTTTTTTCAAAATCCAGAAGAGCTGCTGGACTCCATTGTTTTACTGTATCTCATTCATTATTGTAAATAAGTGTGTGGTTGTTACTGTTTTTTGAAAAACAAACAGATTTCTCCCCCAGTAACATATGCCTCCATCCTCTTGTTTGGTGTCAGAAAGGGTTACATATACAAAACTAAGATGATATATCCTGCATATACCGTATTTTTCCATGTATAACACGCCCCCGTGTATAAGAAAATGGCACAAAGTTGTTGTGTTTTTTTGGGGGGGGGGGAGTGCAGTAAATAACCCAACGGTTACAATCGCTCATGTCGCTCGCTGACAATTGCTCAAATCTGCAACAAGCGGCTGCCCAATCGCCAACAGCGGAAGGAAATCGCAAGCACAAGTGCCGCGGCGGCAGCCAATCCAAAGCAGCCCTTGAAACAACAACCAATCACACACCAAAGACAACCTGCAGCTCGTGGCTGCAACCAATCACCCGTCACCCCTACCCACTATTCATGTATAAGACAACCCCCACTTGTTGTTTTTTACATTATTTTAGAGTAAAAAAACCTCGTCATACATGGAAAAGTATGGTATATATAAAAAGTAGCAGGTTAAAGACAATCAAGTATTACATAACTCTCTCCTTCAAGCCTTGGGGCAAATTCACAAGTGGTATTTTTGTTGTGTACAGGTTAAAAATTAGAATGTGTGTGTGTCTTATAATACACATACAGTACCAATTCCTAGTGCAGGATACTCTCTTTCAATGGGCTGGCAGCTCTCTGCCGTGTGTGTATGCCATGTGGGAAACACAAGTGAACCAACCCTTGGATAAGAATTTTTCTCTGGCTAGCTGAGACACTCAAGGGCTTTTGTTGCTACTGGACAGGGGTAGGCAACCTAAGGCCTGTGGGCAGATATGGCCCAATCACCTTCTCAATCCGGTCCAGGAAGCACCGTGTTTTTACATGAGTAGAATGCGTCCTTTTATTTAAAGTGCATCTCTGGGTTATTTGTGAGGCACAAGAATTCGTTCATTTCCCCCAAAAAATATACTCCAGCCCACCACATGGTCTGAGGGACGGCAGACCTGCCCATGGCTGAAAAAGGTTGCTGACCCCTGCTCTTGGCAAACCATCCAAACTATCTACTGTTGAGAAGGGACAGGTGTGCCAAATGATAATATCAAATTATAATGAAATCGTGACATTTGCTCATTGTTTCCCAGGATTTAAAAGGACCCAGGGCAACCATCTATTGTGGCATTTCACTCAGCTATATATATAAATTACACACAAAGACAAAGCTATACATAATTTTCTTTCCAAAGAAAACACACAATTCAAGTTACTTTTCCTGTGTAAATTTCACCTTGAGCAAGTATATTCACTTTGACATATTCCAATTGTAACCAAAGAACACAATGAACAATGGAAAAATACAAGCCAAAGGAAGGTGTAAGAGGGGGTGAGAAATATATGCCCTGCAGCCTATTGCTATTGCCTGCTTTGTGTGGGCTGGTGGAAGGTTCTGAGAATTACTAGTGTTCCTTTTGTGAAAAGAGCTTCCATTGTGTCCATGACAATTTCTTAGATTACTCTCATGCTTCAAGGCTTACCCATACCAGAATGTGTATGTTATCCTCAGCAATGCTTTGTGAAAGATCACTAAAAATTTTACATATGTCCACACTTTAACATAATTATCACCACCTGTATTTCCAACATCTCCATTTCCCTCTAACTTCATGGCTAACCCCTTTCTCTCCCCCTTCCTTCCTTCCTTCCTTCCTTCCTTCCTTTCTTTCCATGTGCATATACACCTGTCAACTCAGGATGATGCATCATACATCTAGTGAAGCAGGCTGTAGCTGACAAAAGCTAACGCCATAATAAATTTTGTTAAGTCTTTCAAGTGCCACAAGGCTTTTGGTTAATTTGAGACGCAACACTCGACATGCAGACACCCCCTCCATACTTGCAAATAGCAGGAACATGAACCTAAGTAAGACACATTTCTCCCAAGTCATGCTTGACACCTGTTCAAGGTCCTCCCTCCAAAAACACTGCCTTTGCCAAGACATGGGAACAAACCCCCAGACAGAGGAAACATCTCTCACGGAGGAGGGACAGGACAAAAAGCTAGGTATAGTGGAGGACAGGAACCTGAGAAGGCTTGCAAGGAACAGCACCGCAGTAACCACTGCAGACCAGCACAGGTGCACAGCACCCGCAATATTAAAGCAAGGATTTTCACCAGAACTAATAAGGAATTTAACACAGTTGAGAGACATTTCCTTGTAAATGTATATATTTCATCCTCTAGGAGCTCAGAAAGGTGCATCACTGAATACGCTCAGGGAAGGGGCTCATTCAGGACAAACCTATACTGTCAGCTTTATCTCAACTCCCTGACCCATTTGCAAGGCAATATCCCTTTCACACATATCCCTCTTAGCATGAATGTGTCCTAATCAAGTCCCCAGTGAAAAGTTGCTTTCATATGGCCCTCACCACACTCTTTTCCATAAAAGCTGCTGATCCTAACCACACATTTTCTTGCAAACAATTCCCATAGACTCCAACGAGATTTGCATCCAAATAACTGCCTTTAGGACTGGCGCACTCAGTCTCCTGCTTTAAACTATCTATTCACTCCCTCTTCAATCTACAGTGACTTCTTACCAGCTTTTGCAAGAGAGTTGAAGACAATGAGCCAACTTTTTTAGCATGCAATACAGGCTCTCATCCACCTTGATAATTAATTTGGTTGAATGTATCAATTTAAGATTTTTTTTTGTTTTGTTTTCCAACAGCACACTACATGGCAGCAGGATATGAATCAACACCATCATGGAGTCCAGAGTAATTACATATTGCTTTCTTCTAGACTCTAGAAGGGGGGTGGGGAACCTATTCAGTATATTTCTTCCATACAAAGCAACCTATACACATTTCCTTACAGTGTGTAAGGTGCAATGTACTTCTAACTTGCTCCCATTCAAAGTGCATTGAGGACGGCAGTCTTTCAGTGTAAGAATCAACCACCACGGAAAAAAGTTTTAGACACAGCAAGGGCAGAGCAGGTAAGCGTGCAGAGACAGGGAGGCTAACTGACCTTCAGCCTTAAAGTCTGATGAATCTCTGCTGCAAGGTCTCCTTTCCACCATGGCTCTTCCATCTTTAGACTTCCCATCCAAAACCTGGTCTGGGGGGAAAGGCAATACCTAGGTAGGGAGAAATAAACAGTGAACCAGATTAACCAACATTTTCTACCTAGTCAAGTTGTTTATGCGTTGTAGCCCAACAGCCCCATCCTACGGAAATCAACAGGCTTCAGGGCACATGTCGCTGCATTGGATCTGGCTGTTACTAAGTTCTTTTGGCTGAGACCTTTTAGTTGTAACATCCTTCACCTTCCTCGCCTCCCCCCGCCCAAAGAGAGAGGGCAAGGGGAAAGGGCAATTACATCCACGTTTTCTACCGGGGTCCAATTCTGTCCACCGAACTTCTATCAAACACCCGGGTTTTCTCCCCACTTTATTAAAGCGTCCCCACAATTGCAGATTTCCATGCGGCCACAGTCGCCCAAGAAATCTCGGCGGCCACAGGTCTGCCTTACCTGCAAGACGGGTCCCTCCCCCTCCCCGCGCCCTTTCCTTTTGCAGAAAAGCCGCCAAGGACGCTTCCATGTGCACCAGCCCATCCGAAGGGAGAGTACCTGAGAGATCTACTACCTCCTCGCCGCGATCACTTCTTTGCAGAGATCTCGCCAAGGCTGTTACCTTGACTACCTCCAAAGATTTGGGAACAAGCCTCTCTCTCTCTTCCCTCTCGGCCACCCCCACTCCCGGTCTGCTAGAGCACTCATAACTGCACAACTTCTTTGTTTAAAGGCAGGCTACTTTTAATTAAAAAGAGCCATAACTGCAAGTTGCACGACACTCCTCCTCCCCCCCCGCAGTCCGCAACTCCCCACAAACTGCGAAGACGGCGCCCGCCCACGCAGCGCTTACCTTTTTGCCTCTCTTCGCCCTCCAAACCGGGATCCCCAGCCTTTGTCCTACCCGGCACCCAGCTATTTCTTGCTGGAAAAATACTGCAGCCCAGGCAGAAGGGGGAGCATTTAAACTTATCTCTCTGCGCGCGCCCCCCCCCCGCCGCCGCCAGTTCCCCAGTGTTGAACTTAGAGTCTGGCGGGAAGGGCGGAGGTGAGATGCATATCCGCCCCCCCCTCTCGCTCCCCGCGGTGTAGCTGGTGGAGAGCGAGAAGGTGATCTCCCCGCCCTTTAGCCGCTTCTCTCCTCCTCCCTCCGTCCCTCCCTCCCCCCGCAGATCCTGCTCTGGATGGAAGATCCCAGGAGGAGGAGGGGGAGATTACACGCCGGCGCCGCACTGCGCACGCGCGCGCACACCTCGGAGCCCTATCGCTTCTTTGCGTATAGCAGCCTTCCCGCGCTCCTTTTCGCGCGGGGGAGACCCGCTCGCTCGCTCGCTCATTCATTCATTCGTCTGTCCGCCCGTGGACTTCCTCTGAAACCAACGCCAAGGCTACCGCCGCCCGAGCCCATCTCCCCTGTCCCGGCCCTCTCGGCCCTGCTGCTGCTGCTGGTCCGCTTCTCCTGCGGGGCAATTTCAAGAGGCGCCCAAACCGCAGCTTCATTCAAAGCGAACTAATCCAGGCAAGGGGTCCGATCACATTGGAGGCACTAACGGGTGTAGGACCGACTCGGTTGTAGTCCGAGGGAAGAGGCTCTTGCCGTAATGGGTGCTCGTCTCCCACCGCTGTAAGTGGGATCGTGCCCCAACCCTCCAAAACTGGCCTAGTTCAAAGCTCAGCTGGGCTTGCGCGATTCCTCCCTTCCCCAATACGTAATAATGATAAGCTGCATTTAAAGGAGAATGTAATGCTGGCCCCAACACATTTACTTGCCGTATTAAGGAAGCAAATTCTAGTCCTTCTTACCTGGGAACAAGCCTCATTTTAATTCAACAGGACTTATTTCTGAGTAGACACGGTTTAAGTTTGCACTGTCGATCCATGCAACAGGTCCTTTTAAACTGTTTTTACATAGTGTTTTAATTCACGAAACCCATCCTAGGACCTTAGGGCCAAGGGCAGGTAATAACAATAGCAATTTATCTGTTATCAGATGTTGGGAAAGCTGGACTTGGATGTGAAAGCACTGAGCCCAATGTAATCACTTATCATTTTAAAAGCTGCTGTGCCAGGTTTTAGGTGGGAGGCTTCCAAGCCAGAGAAAATGCCAGATTTAAATTTGGTCCTTCTGCATGTAAAGCAGGTATTCTGCCATAGAGAGATGGCCCCTCCTTCTAAGACAAAAATAGGAAAAGGCAAAGCCACACCAAGACTTCAGTCACCGGTCAAAAGTGTCATGCGTGTAGTAGAAACGCAGTGGAGTGCACAGGGAGATGCTGTGAGTGTTGTAAAAAAGAACTACTCACAAATACTAAATGCTGTAGAAGTGCATTCAACTGGTGAAGAAGAAAGTACCAGGTCAGATGATGGCATGCTGCCTGATACTTTTCAATTGTTTTCCTTCCTGTGCTTTCTTGGCCTTTAGGAATCCATCCTTCTAGAACCTAACAACACACAGGTCTACCTCCAAACCAAAGGACTGAATATACAGTACAACAACGTGGCATGAAGCTCAAGGCTTTAAAAGCATTTTAAACTGAAAATAGAGACAAATTAGTTAACAATTCAGTAGCTTACGCAAAATAAATTTGTGATGATCTGGGGATAGTCATGGATTGTCAGTGTAGAAGGAAGAAACTGTTGGCAGGTGAAGAACCACAAGATTATGCTAAATTGTCATATGAAACTGAGTTGAAGACAGAACTGTTTCTTTCACTGAACAGAGTGATCTAGGAAGTCATCAAGAGATCTCAACAGCTTCATGAACTTGCTGAAAAATATGCCTTTCTTACTCCATTGACTTTTTTGAATGATATGAATGTCAACTAAATAATGATCATGACTATGACATTAATAGGGAAGAGTTCCTCGCTGAGAGAAAAAGACTTCAGAGTTTTGTTTCTCTTGTTGCCTCACGAGACAAAACAGAGACGTGGAAGGTCAGTGACGGACCCCTTGAACTTTTGCAGTTTATTCTAAAATACAGTCTTGGGAATTTAGTTCCAAATAGAGTAATACTGTTGCAAATTTTCCTCACTGTTGCTGTAAGTGTTGCTAGTTGTGAGAGGAGTTTTTCTAAATTAAAATTGATTAAGAATTACCTAAGATCTACAATGAGTATGTTGTATTTAAGAAATCTTGCCATACTAAACATTTTAGAAATGTTGGAATTAAGGTTTTACTTAAAAAATAAACAGTGTTTTATTTCCCTATATGTCGCGCTGTTTTGACTTTTTGTAGTATTTGTATGTGGTTGAAACAAGAGAAAAAAAAACATAAAAGGGGTATTGCAAGTAAAGCAAAGAAGAGGGGCAGCAAACTCAGTGGTTGCCTTGGGCAGCAAAATCCCTAGCTACGCCACTGGCACAAGGGACAACAAAAGGTTCTCCGTCCCATTCATAATTTGCATGCTCAGATGATGGAATTCATCAGCAATTGATACAATGATGTGAGCAGTTGCTTCATTGACTGGTACCTCAATTTGTTACTGTTTGACCTCACTGCCACTAAAGATTTTAACAAGGTTGTTTTGGGTATCTGAAAACCAAGCACAGAAAGAGTGTTTCTGCTGTGAATCCTATCCTAGTTTATAAAGCACTCTGAGTTTTGCAAACTGATTTGCCCTCACATACATTTTGTGCAGCAAATCACTATTTTTGCTTCTTTACATATGGAATAAATGAGGTGGGGGGAGATCGATTGCCCAAAGCAACACCTTCTCTGATTTATTTATATTTAATGGCAGAAATATGGCTACTTGAGAAATAATTGCATTTTTTATTTAAAAAACTGTCGTGATGAATGTGCGTGCACACACACTGGCCCTGATCAACCTTTGCCAACGTTTCTTTTCTTGGTGGCAGGCCTCGTTTTGCTTTCAATGTGAGGAGCAAAGGTTGCAGAAAGGAAAGCTTCCCCCCAGAATGAGGATGCCATTCTACAAATGCTGCTAAATTCTTGTTTCTAGGCCAGCTGTAGCAAGGGCAAAGCAGACAGTTCCTGATAATAGTAAATAGGACTAGTATTAAGTTACTTGTGAAGATAGTACCTGCTGGGAGGAAGCAACCTGGACTTAGGTGTACAAGGGGGGAAATAATGTTTGCTGATCCTGGTGATGGATAAGAGTCTGCAGGGAAGAATCATAATGCCGTACTTCTCTGCCTGAAGGGACAGCCATCATGTGGTAAACTCCCACCTGCTTTCCAGCTGCCGAGGAACTGAGGACCCTGAACAGGTGGGATATTGCATAGCTGAAGCAAGGATGGGGAAAGATTGAGAGGAATGAAACCGAATGTGTGATATCTCTCTTGGTGAGGAATACTAGAAGGATTTGGGCACTGATAGTTGTCCTGGCTCACAGAAGTGGGTGGGATTAGGGATTAGAAGGATGAGATGCAATAGCTCAGGGGATTACAAATTTTGAGACCAGCCTTCTAGTTTACTTCCTTGCTTATGGCAGATTAGACACGTAAAACCTAGAGCAATTTGGAATAAAACTGCACACCAATCAACACTTAGGGAATTTCTCATGTTTCTTAAGAGCCTACCTAGGTGTCATGCTTGAGAAGAAAATATAACAAATTAGAGAACAGGCCACGATGGTAATCCTAGAATTCTAGAATCAGAATCTGGAGAGTAGCGTTTACTTATCCAAGACCTCGTTGCCAAGTAAACAAAAGTGCCAGCTGAGTGGAACGCAGAATCTGGTGGTGCTTCTAGTGTTCACAGCAACATCAAACTTTACATTTATACTGAAACTGGAGTAATGTATTGCTTGTCACTTATAAAATGCAGAGCTAGAAGTTTATGTCTGCCTTTCCACAATTCCAATGCCATATACACACAGATGAAAACAAATTATTTCTGAAATCACATGTTATTAGTTTCCAGAGTGTAAGGCACATCTTTGGGTAGAGTCATGCTGAACCAAGAGTTGAGATGAATGGTGGAAAGGCTGAAAAGTGAAGCATCCTTGTAACGTGTTTACAAACCCAGCAAGATAATGAGATACAAACCTCCATGGCCACTCACCCTTGGTTTATTATCGTATTCAGCTATAGACACGTTCCAGAGTCTTGCAAACTTCAGCTCCCATATCTGGTGGCATGGAAGTGGAGATTTAAAAGTACTTTGCTTTCTTTGACCTGTGGAAGGCACATAATGGCTATGTTATGTCACTGTGAGACATGTGGGCAGGAACTGGCAGTAAGTATCCTGGCTGCAGGAAATCTGATTTTGGGGCTCACAACATGGGAAAGGCAACAGTTTACAAAATTAAAACATTTAAAAACTCACTTTTTATTCTTACTAAAGCTTTCTATTCTTATTTTTTCTTACCGCCTACCAGCAGATGCTTAATTTAAGAAATAATCAGCATATTGCTAGGTGTGTTCAACCTTAAAGGTAAAGGGACCCCTGACCATTAGGTCCAGTCGTGGCCGACTCTGGGATTGCTGCGCTCATCTCGCTTTATTGGCTGAAGGAGCCAGCATACGGCTTCCGGGTCATGTGGCCAGCATGACTAAGTAGCTTCTGGCAAACCAGAGCAGCACACGGAAACGCCGTTTACCTTCCCGCTGGAGCGGTACCTATTTATCTACTTGCACTTTGATGTGCTTTCAAACTGCTAGGTTGGCAGGAGCTGGGACTGAGCAATGGCAGCTTACCCCGTCGTGGGGATTCAAACTGCCGACCTTCTGATCGGCAAGTCCTAGGCTCTGTGGTTTAACCCACAGCGCGTCCCTTGTGTTCAACCTTACTACTATATAATAATATTAATTTTATAAATCGCAATACCCTAAAACAGTTTAAGTCAGGGGTGGGGGACCTGTGTCCTTCCAGATGTTGCCAGACTACAACACCCATCATTCTTAACCATTGGCTATGCTGCCTGGGACTCATAGGAGTTGGAGCATAGTGACCTCTGAAAGGCCACAGGTTTCCCCATCCCTGATTTAAATGGACAGAAGAGCAGCATTTTTTGGGGGGATGGACCTAAAAGAGTTTCTTTCTTACTGGGTTTCCTCCACCTTTGTGAAATTAATCCAAGGGCTGCAGATTGCCTTCCCCATTTCTAGAGCCTCACTAAGGTACCCCCCTCCCAGAGGCAAATTTACCTGCAAGGTTGGCTCCTGGCATAACAAGCTCCAGTGGTGTCCCTACAAGTAGCTAGTTTACAGAGGTGATCTTTCTTAGCGTAGTCATTGGTTGTAACTATATTGTAAGAGAACCACCTCACATGAATTTATTGGAGAAGATAAAAGTCTTAAAATAATTACCAGGTATATGAGATCTGTAAAAAAAGGATGAACTTCCTTCTGAGTGGATCTCTGAGAACTCTCTTTAACAGCTGCCCAACTGTCAAAACATCAGAATCTCGGAATACCCAGTGGAAGTCTTTACCATAGCTTAAAGGTATGGCATCAGCAGCAGAGTCTTCACTCCAAGTATGGATGTGCTATGACTACTCAGCCTTTCCCCCAAGTGTTAAGGCTGTCCAACATACTTGAAGGATATAGGAGGAAGAGAATAAAATTTAACATGCACTCCTCGCTTGCTGAGGTTAGTCAGGGCATATGAATATGCATCATGAGCACAGAATTCCTTATTTTGGGATGTAAAGCTGCAATCCTAACCGTATGTCCTCAGAAATGAATCCTAGTGAATTCAGTGGTGCATAATCTAAACTGGAAGCAGTGCATTGAAGAAGATTCACTGTTCTGATTAGAAGAAGCATTTGTTAAAGCAGTCTAGGCCATATTATCACCCATAAATATCTACAATGTCACCATTGCTCAAGCTGATTCTCACTTGATTGCATGTGATACTTCTTCCACTGTAAAGATAATCACGGCCCCTCTAGCTGTGTGGAAGAGGATGTCCCTGTCCCTCCCCAATTCAGTGGAACAGACCACCAATGAAGTAGTACAAAAACAATATTGGGTGTCACTTTTTGCAGTCTGTTGTAGGATCAGTGCATACAATGGATTTTTAAAAGAAGTATTCTAATGTGGAAGTCTAGCACAAGAACCTCTTCTTGCACAGTTCTCTAACAAGTCTTGTAGAAGAGCTCAGTATTTAACCAAAAAAACAAATGGAAATAGATACTGCTTCCCATCAAGAAAATAAGTCCCCATTTTGCCCATGGTGAAACATGGTATCTAAGGCTGGTAAATGTTTTCTCTTGCGCACTTGCAGGTACGGGTACAGAAATGAATATGCCCAGTACAGAAAAGGTTGGGGGGAAATTGACTGAGGTGTAGCTCTGCTACATTCTGATAAACTGATCAATGGTGTGGAAGAGCAGTGAATATTGACAACTGGAAAAACACATGGCAACATTTCTTGTTCACCTCCTGGAAGTGCACACACACACAAAAATGGATTTTTATTATTCATTTGTTATGTAAGGTCCGTATCGGGAAGCACCGACAAAACGTTCCTAAGGGTTGAAAATGCAAATGGAAAGCCACCCACCCTCAGCTGATTGTAAAAAACATACCTGGATTTCTGTACATTTAAAACTGCATGGCATCGTTTGCTTGTATGTGCAGTGAGCATGTTAAAAGGCACTTTTATTTACGGTACTTGTGAAAACACCAGTGCTTGGTTGCAACATTGTATTGTTCAGGCAGCACCTTTTGCAATGAAGATGGTAGTCACTAGGTGGCAGTATACATACAACATTAAAGCCTCAAGTGGCTGATACATGTCGGTTTCTATATCTTCTTTCCTTTACCAATTATTTATTATTCATTAACAATATTGCCTCCCCTCCAAGGATTTCAAAGCAGCACACATGCTTCTGCCCTTCCTCCATTTTATCCTCACAACAACCCTGTGAGATAGGTTTGGCTGAGAGATAGTGATGGGCTCAAAGTTACCAAGTGAGCTAAGGGGGGATTTGAACCCGAGTTTCCTTCGCCTTAATCCAACACTCCACCATACCTAACTAACTTCAGCTGAGATTTGCAGTAGCTGTGAGGGCAAAATTATGGGACACAAAAAGATTCAGGGAAAATAATATTCTGATCATTCTGTGTTGTGATCTCTTGAAGACACTTCAGTGTTGAGCTCCTGATTTTGAATATCATAATCTTTTTCCCGCTGTTAAAATAATGTGGTCATCTACATCTTTCTTTATAAATTATTCCTTTTTCGTTTGCCTTTGGGGGTTTCTTAGTGTCTCATTAGGCGGAGAACTGTGATCATTCTCAAATGTCACAGTTGTGGGCAACCTTTTGGGAGTTCTCCAGAACACTTCATCAGGATAGATTCTGAGCAAAACAAAAGGTGTTTTAGAAAAACCCAGTGATGTTATCATCTGAGTTTGCATTGATTTAAGATGGAGAACAAGAGACTTGATTAGATTAGCCAAAGGAGGGGCTGTGCCTGACAGGTTTCAGGGTACATGCAGATTATTGGGACAGATAAGCAAAATTGGGTCTTTCATTTTTGAAAAAGTTTGGGAAACACTGATCTAAATGATTTGGGGAGGAGGCATTACAATTTTAAAGTTTTTATAATTTGTCATTTTGTAAATGGATATGTTTCAACATATACTTGGATTGCCTTACTGGGTTTGGGGGGAATTATATTGCAATGGCGACTGGCCACAACTGATGAAAAATCTGACTGCTCAGAATTTATAAGATAGGCTGATTCTTTAAGGGGACCCACAGTCTGACACAAAGAAACACCAAGGTTTAGATTGAGGTAGGCAACATGGTGCCTACCAGACTCTGTTGGACTCCAACTCCCATCAGCCCTGGTCAATTTAGCCAATGTTCAGAGATGTTTGGAGTTGTAGTTCATCAACATGTGCTCACCATGTTGGCTACCCTGGGCTTATCATCTATAAACATGATAGCAGTGCCTCTGGGACACAGTCCAGGTTAAGACTGTTTCTGCAAAGATGGGACTATTTCAAAGATGAATGTACATTATTGCAGCTCTCATTTTCCATGTCCGACTCCCTGTTAGAGTTGGCTGGTGTTGCTGTTGTCGACAGTCTTCCCTTTATATTTCATTGAGATATTCCTGGTCAGGATAGATCAGAAAGCCAGTGAAAATGCTGTCTGTCCAGTAAGGGTCATAAAAGAGTCCGTTCTGTTCTGAGTAGAATATCTGCAGCCAGACCTCATCATCCTGCTTCAAGGACAGGATAGTCGATCCAGAAGCTATGTCGTGGTTCCCGGTATTGGCATCGAACGTTTTTATTCTGTACTGCCCGTTGTGCACCAGCCCAATGGCCAAGTGTTTATTGGCCAAAGTGATGTCGTAAGTGAAGTAGTAGATGCCGGGGATGCTGCACACAAATTTCCCGCTGGAACTGTTGTAGTTTGCACCTTCGTTCATGAGGATCTTGTCAAATTTGATGGGCAGCCTCTCTCTCGGGTAGCTTTTGGTCACTGCAACAGAGAAGGCGGATTTGGCTTTGTTTGCCCCACAGCTGCAGGGGCCTGGCATCCCAGGGTCCCCGAGGGCTCCTTTGGGGCCTTTCTTCCCCACACCTCCACTTTTCCCGGGGTTCCCCTTCAGGCCCTTTGGACCACGAGGACCAGCTTTCCCGATGGCTCCCACCTTTCCCTTTGGCCCTGGCTTGCCGGGATTTCCTGTCTTGCCTTGTGGACCTAGGAGAGAAATGGACTTCCGTAAGTAACTGGACACTTAGCTGCCACTGGAGTTTTAGGGTGTTTCCAAGACATTGCTACGTGCAGGTGCAATAGCTGCGGTCCAGGATGTGCAATAGGAATTCCTTTCAATAACAGATTCTGTCTGTATTGGGTGGGGGGGCAGGGCAGCATTTAGCTACTTTCACTGCTTTAAAGTGTCAGTATCTGAGCCTGGAATATTAGTATACATGATAACACACACACACAAAATAGGTTCTGGACTTTTAAAAACGTGGTTTGAATCCAACCCTGCACAAAACAAGTTCCGCTCATGCTCACCAACTTCAATTTCTCCCTCCTCTCCCTGTGCCACCCCCAATCTGCTGTGTGTGTGTGGGGGGGGGGTGTCCTTCAACCCTCTGTAGCAGATTTTGAGGGCAGGTGAGGGGCTACAGGGGAGAGGAGGGGGAAATCTGTCGCACATGTGGAAGTCTGCTGTGTGAGCTGAGCAGAAATGTTGGAAACACGCCACTATTTTTAACAGAAAAAGATGGAGCGCTGACTCCTGTTTGAAGGCAGAAACATAATTCCCGTAATTCTTTGCCCCATAATTCTCTTTCACAGTTTTAATACTGTGGCTAATCACTTGGATAATAATAATAATAATAATAATAATAATAATAATAATAATAATGCTGTTGTTCCATTTTTCAGAGACAATGACACATCTTATAGCTCCAGTTACAGATAGGTAGCCGTGTTGGTCTGCCATAGTCAAAATAAAAAAATTCCTTCCAGTAGCACCTTAAAGACCAACTAAGTTAGTTCTTGGTATGAGGCTCATCTCAGCTATCTGCCAATCACCCATTCCCACCACCCTTCTGAGTAATACCCCTCCCCACCTTCTCACTATATAGAAGGATCTGGCAACTTCTGTTTCAGTGTATCTGAAGAAGTGTGCCCATGCACACGAAAGCTCATACCAAGAACTAACTTAGTTGGTCTTTAAGGTGCAACTGGAAGGAATTTTTTTATTTTGACATCTTATAGCATCATCCTTGCTCAGACTATGCGAGATATTAGCACCTGTGTCATTTGGGTGCCTGGTTTCTCCAAGAGTCTCGTGAGAAACTCAAGCCTCATGACTAAAGAAAAGAGACCCATCATAGTTTTCAAACAATAAGATCTCCAAAAATCCAAATGTCTGCTGCACTGGTAAAAAGTCCAGTTTTGTTTGTTGCACCATTTGGTTTAGAAGGGACGTGGCTATTAGGAGTGTCATGAAAAGTACCTGCACTTCAAAATTTAACAGTACACCATTAATAAGGGCAGGTAGACACCCAACTGGGACTGCGTTGGGACTGACCCATTTGGATGCTCCTGCTTTGTGTCATTTCCTATTGCGACAGACTGAGCTTTAAAAGGGAGCAGTAGTCTCTTACCTTCCTCCCCTGTCTCCCCTTTCTCCCCGTCCTTTCCATCTTGTCCATCTTTTCCTGGGAAACCCATCCTTCCCATCGTCCCGGGGGAACCTGGAGCTCCAGGCACACCAGGAGGGCCTTGTGGTCCTGGCACGCTGCAGATGACCTGCTTGGAACCTTTCTGGCTTTCTGCTTTCGCAAAGCTGCTGACAAGCTGACTGGCCACGCAGGGCACAATCCAGACAAACAGAACCAGGGAGATCATGGTGACGCCTGTAAGAAATTAAAGGCAGACAGTTATGGGCTTGTATTGCAGCAGGCACACAAAAGCGCCACAAGGTTCAGAGCAGACAGAGTTCAAATCCATATGCATCCCAGGGTCCATGTCCAAAGAGCTCTTGATGGGAAAGGGCTGACTAGAGCATACAATCAGATGATGGCAGAGTTGCTTTGGTGCCACAGTTCTGCTAGGCACAGCACATGAACCTGATCTTTCTCTTTTTTTTTTTATAAAATATTTATTGCAGATTTTAAACAAAACAAAGGTTAACAAACATACATAATGCCATCACAGGAAGAAATAGAAAAGATTTACAAAATAAAAAGAAGAAAAGAAAAGAAAGGGGGAAAAATGCATAAAATCAATTTGTCCATAAATCATATTTCCATAGACCTTGGACTTCCTCACATCACCTTTTCCTGCGTTCTCAATCATACAATTATAAACAGCAATTTATTACCTTATTTCAAATCATCTTAATTGTTCTCGGATATTATGTCCCCAATTATCAATATTTTTATCATATATTAAACCAATTATCTTAAACATAATATTATCTCAAATATCATCATTATCTTATACATCGCTTACTCATGTCTCTTATAGCTGAATTACTGATGCCATATTATTTTCTGTCATGCATTCTCCTAACACTCATACAGCTTATAAACCTGATCTTTCTCAAGAGGATTCTAGAATCTTCTGCAATGCCACAGAGGCTGATGTCGTGCTGGGAGCCAGCCACACTGGAATAAAGACCCAAGGCTGGGTTAGCAATATCCAGTCAACAGGTGGCCTGCCCTAACACGCCAAAGCCTTTGTGAAGCCTTGTGTGCAAATTCTCTCTGGTTTAATGAGAAACTTGTCATTTAGCTTTTTATTCATCCTCTCCTCAGACTGCCAAAATCCCCGCCTAGTTCTTTCTGGTGTCACGTTGCCCTTCTGATGCTGTTTGGATTTTGAGAGTTTGCAGCATGAGGAAGATGAAGTTAACTAGAAGCGCTTTTGAATTCGAGTGGGTTAGTGGATCGTCCTTTTGAATTTGTAGCACGGCCATGGGCAAAATAAATAGCTTTAAACAGGTCACACCTGAAGTAGAGGAAGCTGGTGTGAGCCAGGAAGCTGACGTTCAGCTCTTTTTATCTGTTTCCTTCCTTCACTGCCAAATTCCTGGGCAGCTCTTAACTACTGCCAAGATGCTAACTGCCAATCAAGTCCCATAGCTGTCAACTTTCAGATTTGAAAATAAGGGATCAGTAGCCTCAAAAATTAGGGATCAGCAGCCTCACCAGTCCCAGGGACAGACTGCGGGATATCTAACAATCAAGGATAGCAGCGGGAAGCAGCAGGAAACGGCGCTGGAATAAGGAAATTTCCCACAAAAAAAGGGAAGGTTGACAGCTATGTCAAGTCCTCCTTAGACATATGAACTACATAGGTTGCTTTAGGCAAGCATCAGTTCCCATTTGCTGTAAGAGGATTACTGGAGATAATTAATATGGAGTCCTTTGAGGACTCTTGACTGTGATGTAAACACTAAGCATTATTGCATTACTGAAATTGCCATTAAGACTACTATCATCATAATCTCAGCTTCAGGAAACGGACATAAACTACAAAATAGGAGAAATAAGTGACTTGCCTTCACGGGGAATGAAGAGAAAACCGTGACTATGCAGCATCTTAGATGCATTTGAAAGGTAAAGGCAATTCATTAATAAAACTCTGCTCTTAAACGGGGTTAAGTCATGGAACAGGGTACTATGTGATTTTGGCTTTATTTCTGTTAAATAAACCACGACACAGTGTAATATGCCATGTGTCGTCAATTATCTGAGATTGCATTTACCTAATTTTAAGACCTGCTGAGAGATGGATGATTGTTATTATGCCCTGATATGTAAAGCCACAGAATTCAAACAGGGTGTACTTTCTTTTTATCCTGACTGTATGTAAGAGTGTTTGTGTGATATACAGTGGTACCTCGGGTTATGTACGCTTCAGGTTACATACGCTTCAGGTTACAGACTCCGCTAACCCAGAAATAGTACCTCGGGTTAAGAACTTTGCTTCAGGATGAGAACAGAAATAGTGCTGCGGCGGCGCAGCAGCAGCGAGAGGCCCCATTAGCTAAAGTGGTACCTCAGGTTAAGAACCGTTTCAGGTTAAGAACGGACCTCCAGAATGAATTAAATACTTAACCCGAGGTACCACTGTATATGAATTGGTGTCATTTCCTGCTCTGAGCTGTAGAGATGGGAGGAGTATAAATTCCAGTAACAGAACATAAAAAATAAGACTGCCATCACTTCCCAAGCCTATCCTTAGATCTGGGTTGGTAGGGAAGAAATTGTGTGTGCGTGGCTTATTGGAGGGGCGGGAATGAAACACACACTGAATCCTTTGCCATGAATCTTCTCATTTCAAATCACTTGCTGGAGAAATGTGTTACAAATTAATGTTATTTAGGGATTAAGAGCATGCAAAAGCAGGCTGGGGGTGGGGCTAATTTCTGAAAAGCCCCCCCCCCCATTTCCCTCTTTTTCCAACTGCTTTGCACATACTGAGCAGTTACTGGTGTATTGCTCCATTAATACTGCACAATTATTGTAGTACAGTGGTACCTCAGGTTATGTACTCTTCAGGTTACATACGCTTCAGGTTACAGACTCCGCTAATCCAGAAATATTACCTCAGGTTAAGAACTTTGCTTCAGGATGAGAACAGAAATCGGGCTCCGGCGGCGCGGCAGCAGCAGGAGGCCCCATTAGGTAAAGTGGTGCCTCAGGTTAAGAACAGTTT
Source organism: Podarcis liolepis (assembly GCF_965112155.1). Taxonomy (NCBI): domain Eukaryota; kingdom Metazoa; phylum Chordata; class Lepidosauria; order Squamata; family Lacertidae; genus Podarcis; species Podarcis liolepis. Next base: position 44,642,795 of record NC_139555.1, read on the forward strand.
CAGGTTAAGAATGGACTTCCGGAATGAATTAAGTACTTAACCTGAGGTACCACTGTACTGTAATACTTGATGTCTGAAATACACAAGCTGGTGCCTATTGGTCCCCTTGTACCTTTTCAAAACCAGATGTATAAACTTCATCAAATTCTTATGCCCCTTTTGTTAGCCAGAGGGATGGAGGGGTCACAACTGGGGCCTCAGACATAAAACCTGCCAGAGCTTGATCCGTAAAAAAAGGAGAGTAATGAGAAGTGAATGGGTCTGGACATCTGCAAAGTATTTCCCCGTCACGGGGAATGACAGCATTAAGCAATGACAGCCAATCCACACACACATCTGAGTTTTACAGTCAGAATTTCCAGGTCAAGGACTGTAGCCTCCAGGCAGACTTAATTTTTAAAGCACTGAGAAGCCAGAATAAATATATGTTGCTTCCACTCCACCAGTGGTAATATCAGCATTTATAACTTTGCTTCTTAGGCGGAGAAATCCAGCAGTTGAGAAACAGCAAAGCAGAAGGGAGCCGAGGAGCCATCACTGAATCTAAAGGCCAGCCACTTTTGCTGGATAGAATGTAAAGCACGGAAGGTGGTGTTATAAGAATTTTAAGGTCTCAAATATAGAATAAATATTCATAAATGCACACATATCTAAATATATGAGCCATGTGTCTGAAATAGTATGGGAGAGCAACCCTGAAGCCATTTTGACTCTCCCAATGACCTCAAATATTCCCCTGCAGGAAGGGAGGCAAATGGGGAAAGCCTTCCCATTGTCTTTTTTGCTTGCAAATCCTGCCTTAAGGGCATATTTGTGTATGCATAGGGTGAGCCTGTGACCTGGATTCAGGAACAAAAGTATTAACCATCGCAAAAGAATTGCCAGACTGCCCAGGTAATATAATCAGTGACCTTTATCAGGTATCCTGGCAGGCAGGATTTGTGCTGTAGATTGCCTCCTTCTTTGATATATGTGGTAAAAGGTAAAGGTAAAGGACTCCAGGCGGTAAAGTCCAATCAAAGGCGACTATGGGGTAGCGGCTCTCATCTCGCTTTCAGGCTGAGGGAGCCGGCGTTTGTCCACAGACAGCTTTCCGGGTCATGTGGCCAGCATGACTAAACCGCTTCCGGCGTGACGGAAACCAGAGCACACAGAAATGTGATGTATGTATGATGTTCTAGGGGGTGGTATTGGGCTACAGGGTGGGCAATTTCAAAAGTCTAGATAAGGGCTTGCGGACCATTGTTCAGGGTTCTCCTCCCTCCTGCGTGTGGGGAGTGGGAACCCTGTTGTAACAGTTCCTTGAATAAAGATCAGGCTTACTAGCTGCTGTGCTTCTCAATATACTCTGGTTGGCCTCTGTTATTTTCTCCTACCGATAGGGAACCTACTTAAGGTATACGGGCTCTGGAATACCCCATAAGGGAAGGGGAGCAGTTTTTTCTTACAACAGTGGGAAGAATGCACTTCCTTCTTCCTTCCTATTTTATTTTATTTTTTGCTGCAGAGGGGTTCTGTCCAAGAAAAGGACTGGCTTTTGATCCAGTCGCCTCTGGAGCTTATCAGCCTTTGAGATACAGACTTGTAAGATGTTTAATTCTCATGCACAGTGTGATTTCCAGCTTACATATAAGACACTCTTTCTTTCCAAAGCAAGAAGGGTCTAATCCAGTGGTGTTTGCAATTAGCCAGGCATCAGGCACATTTTGTACCTGGCTTTTGACTGCTTGCAACCAAGTGAAGGTGCCTGGGTGCTAGGCTGGCGCCTGTTAACCCCACCATCTGGAGGTGCATGCCTGGGGATTGTTGGATCTGGGCTGTTTTCGCACACTAATACCCCACCCTGTAGAATTCTATCAGTTATGTTTTATCTGTACAATTGAAATGAATTTCTGGAACCCAAATGGTTTTTCTGTGCAGCCTGAGCAGGAGCAGTCACCATTAAGAAAAAGGGGTCAGAACAGGCCAGTATATTTGTGGACTGTCCCTGGATCAAGTGACTTTTCTTCTTTAAATTCTCAAGGCTCTTAACTGAGCTCAAGGTTGTCATCTGAATTAGCCAGAGGTTTAACTGAGAATCATTTTAAAAATCATTGCCCCAAAATAGCAACTAGACATTCGCAATTGTAACCTTGGTTTAAGGAGCCATTTGACACCTAGTTTATATATCTGAGCTCTAACACTGTAATCCAACAACTTTCTAACCTCCCCATGCCCCTCTATCGATCACTTGAAAACTGCAGTTTTTTGAGGGACCGTGTAATAAACGTTTTTTGTTGCCAAAACTAGCACCATATCATGAAGATCCCAGGACCTAGGCTAGGCCCCTGAGAAGGATCCCCTTAACTGAATAGGGTTTTTATTTTTTTGGGAGGGGGAAATACAGAGGAAGATTAACCAGTGTCCTGGCTCAGCAGAAGGCAGCTGAATCTTTGAACAGGCTAACATCACATCCATATGATGCCTCAAGCAAAGAACTAGAAATACAGGAAGTCATTGAGGGGGTGGGAATAAATCATATTGGATGGGGAGGGGGGGAGTCATATTTTTTTTCCATTGTGTGGGTTCCCATCATCTGTGTGGAGACCATAACTCCTTCTACTCTGTAGAGTGTTTACAATCAGCAGAGCTAAAATGGATCCTTGATTGCTGAAGAAATTAAATACTCTACAGAGACTCACCCACATCTGAGACACCCCTTCCAATAACAGACCACCCCACAAAAACTATGCAGCTCTTTGGATAACTTCCCAAGGTTTAATTTTCAGCCTAGGATCTCCAGGACTGAATTTGGGTAACAGCAGGGGTGATTCAGCCCTGGAACCTGTATAGGGATGTTCATCTACATTTGCCATCTTTCTTACTAAAAAGGGCTATTTTATAGTTCCCTTTTCAGACACTGTTGCTCTATAAATATTTATATCCTGTCTTTTACAATGTAAAGTTGCTCAAGGCAGCTGACAATAAAAAGAAAACAAAGCTCCGTCCAACTACATTTGCGACATGAACCATAAAAGCCACCCTCCAAAGAAATAAAAACCACGAAAACAAAAGTAGCGCAGATATAATTTATTTGTTGACTCATCAGTGTTGTGCTTAGAGTGCCGGACAAGGCACAGGGAATCCTACTGAGGCATGAGCCTCTGCTCCAGTCACTATCTCTCAGCCTGGCCTACTTTACAGGTTGTTGTGAGGCAAAATGTTTCTTGAGAAATATATGTAGGTTGTTTTTCCTTCAAACCACCTTCCATCTGATTTGAAAACACAAAGCCACTTTCAGGGGGGTTGCAGGCATGGGGAAACCAAGCTGGTAATGGGAGTTGAGTGGAGACATCCATCTCCATCCCCATTTGCAATGTGCAAATGAAACTTGAAACGCAGCAGTGGGAAACCACCTCACTGTGTTTTCAGCCACTAATGTGTACATAGCCTGAGTTCAACAAAAGTGGCAGCAAGTAGGTATGGCACTGCGGCCCAAGTCTACATTTTTGTTAGGTTCCAGCTAGCTTGCCAATGGAGAGTTGTCTGAGGGAGGGGTAATCTGCAGGATCTAAGAACAGGAATTGACTTGTGAAATGTAACAAGTCCCATTAGTTATTGTTGTTGTTATTGTCTTTTGATTTTCTCAAGTCCTGTTTGTTGAAAGGAAGGTGTTGGTGAAATCTCACCCTGCGATACTGTATTAGGGGGAAAAAGCTGGATTCCGTTGTAGACTGTAGGATTTGATGCCCATCTTTATTCTATCCTTTGACAACTGAATATGAATCCAGCCATTTCTTGACATTAAATAGTTTAAACTCATTTTAATCTTGTATCTTTCTAATGTTGTGACCCACAACGGAACCTAATGGTGAAGGGGTACTAAGAAATTGAATTGCTATTATTGATTTGAAGCTATTTGGAAAGATGGGAGGGTTTTTGTTTTTTTTGCCTTCACCTGAGCTTTTGTTTGGTAGATAAGGGGAGCAGTCTGATCCCATTAGAAACTTTAATTTGACCTCCAAAGGCAAAAGGCCTATGTCCCAAAGTCATGCTTGAAGGTTATGTGGTAATTGCCACTTCAGGCCAAATCTGTGAGGCTACAGCTTCTAAACTGTTGGAATTTGGGGGGGGGTAAAATTGTGGGGGGTCTCCAGGAGAAACAGGGCTAGGAGGTTAGTATAAAAACAGCACATCCTCTGATCAGAACCCAGTGACATGACACATATGAGCCATATCCTAGCGGCTGCGGGGGCTTTGGCCCCCCAATAAACTATTTTAGGGGGCTGTCCCCCCAAGCTGATGGGCATTGCCATTTAAATGGTGTGCATGCACCACATTATGTGATCAGTTATGCGGGGCGGGTCTTACCTGGGCCCCTACAATATTTTATTCAGGTTGGCACTCCTGACACAACACGTTAAGGTAGCGTGGAGTCTTCAAGTCTAAAAGGGTAGTAATTGTCTGGTGTGGAGTTCAACAAGAGAGAAGAGAACGATACCAGGAATGAACTTGGCTCCTCTCTCTCCCCCCCCCCCCCCAGTTTCAGAAGTTGGAGCTTAACTGTTATTGAACCAGCATAACGATTCCCTGGGACTCTTCCTATTGCAAAGTTTCTGTGCGAAAGAGGAAAGTTTTACAAGGGTTGAACAGACAGACAACTCTCATAAATTAAACACAGCGTTTTCCCCAGTGCATTCTTCTTTTAAACTTGCAATTGGCTCGATTAAGGAGTTCCGTCCAGTCTGCAAGGAATTAACCGTTCGAAGACTGCCATCCTACGCACTGTTAAACCTGTGACAGTGCCCTCATGAAACCCGAGGGGATTGACTTTTGAGTAAACATGTATGGGGGCTGCAGGGCTGCAATCCTGTGCACACTTTCCTGAGAATAAGTGTGCGAGTAGGATTCACAGTGCAAGCCTAACCATACCTACTAAGAAGTAAGTCGTACTGAATTCATTGTGGTTTACTCCCAGGAAACTGGGATTAGGATTGCAGCCCTGGATCAAGCTGCTATGTCTTCTTTAGAAAACATATTAATAAATAAAAATAGTACTCACGAGCACAAATGTCTTCCAGAAAAAGATCCTGACATCCAGTAGGAAAGCTGAAGAATCTCAAACAGATGTTTCACCGCAGAGCATAGTTGTCCAGCTTCGTGGGATTCCTAGCTATTCTTGCAAAACCTTTCCTTTAAACGAAGGGCTCGCAATTTTGCATTCTCAAATGCCTTGCTCGACGTTAGTAAAAATGGGTTTCTTTCATTTGCATTCCCACTTTCTTGCAGCGGCTTCAGCTTTTTGGCTCAGCTTTGCCAGAGGCATATTTTGATTATTGTGTAATGTTTGAGCTTCTGCCTCGTGTCACGTGAGACAGGGGAGAAAACGTTGCACACATGTGGCTAAATGCTTGGAAGGCTCCGGATACTTGAGAAGAAGAAAGGAAAAAGCCCCGCTCTGCGGAAGCTCAGAAACTCTAAAGGGGGCCAGGAGTTGTGTGTTATCACCCACAGACACAAGAGTGACTTGTGTAAGGTCACCTAAAAGCAACACGAGACTCTCCAGAACATGCTGGGCTGGCAGGCAGAATCTGGCTGCCGACAGCTATTTTATCTGGCTTCAGGCAGCAGTCCAATCAAATCTCAGCCAGGCTTTGGCCAAGAGTCTGCTTACAGTTCCTCTCATATGGCATGTACATGGGTGCGTCCACACAGGGAGTTTTAAAATGGAATTCCCATTCTTTCTCCTGTGAAAAGTGAGTGAAAATTGACCTAACCGATGATGCACCTTCTGAAGCAGGCAAGGCAATGTAGCTGGCAGGGGGAGAACAATGAGTGGGCGCTGCTAAAAATCCTCCATGTGGACAAAATAATATACAACCACATCATTGTTATCCACTTTTTGTCCCTTTGGCTCTTTAGAGCCCGGTGACTACCCTCCCGCTTCATGGCTTTCAAAGTTAATCTTTATAATATATCATTGCATTTCCTGTGTTTTCCAATTGTGAAAAGCTTTAAGTAAATATAAAAAGGGAGAAAAATTTTCATTACAAGTCTTCAGACAACCCTGCTAGTGATGTTAATTGCTTACAGTAATCTTTCAAATATCGTATATATTTACTTCAGTCCTTTTGGAATACTTGATCATGCTGGTTTTGGATTTTTCCTGTCAGCTTCGCCAATTCCACAAAGTCCATCATTTTCATCTGCCACTCTTCTTTCGTTGGTACTTCTTGCTGTTTCCATTTTTGGGCTAAAAGGATTCTTGCCGCTGTTGCTTTTAATAAGTTGTGCTGTGCTCACCGCACTTTAAATTTGACCTAGCAGCCTGGAAATAGTATGCAAGGTAACAGCATAAGACACATTCTTTGGTAAAGGAAGTTTATGTCCCTTGGGGACAGAACTTTCTTCTGTAGGTAATAGATTGAACTCCATGTACCATCCACACATGCTATCTTGCCTGCTTTTTCTGTTATGTTTTAAATTCTAATGGTGAATGTGAATGACATCGTCCCACCCTTGGTTTTGCACATGCATGCGTCTTTGTAGTTTGTGCAACCTGGTTGCAGTTGCATCCTCTCCCACCTTAGACTAGTGATGCCTTTTATCCAGGTACCAGCAACTGCTTTGTGCAGATGACGCAAAGGGTATTGAATTGATCCTTTCTGATCCTGGGAATAAGGTTTCCACCTTTTTTGTGTGATCCAACTGGCCCAGTCTCAAAGTCCCCTTTGCTCCAATGTCCATAAAATCCAGGCTATATTTGTTAGTTACTGGAAAACTGTACATATTGTGCTGGCCCATCCCTCTTGTGAAGTCTGGGAGTGTTTGTGCAACATCCCTAGAGAGAATATACTATAAACCATGTCTTATTAGAAAAACAAAATGCTAAGCTTAGACTACATTTGCTTTCATCAGGATAGATTTTAGCTGGTCTATTGAGATTGTCTATTAGTACAGCCAAAAGCCTTTTAAAGAAATTTTCCCCTAGGCATCAAATAAACGAAAAGCAGCAATACCAGGATCTAAAAGAAACATCAACCAAGCCTATCAAAATAATTCAGGTTGTGCAGGGTCCAACATTTGAAGAGGCTTGGCTCATGTTTTCTACCTAATGCTAGTTCACTTTTGCAGATAACATCATGCACCAAGATGTTGTGCAGTACATATATAAAATCATAGAATCACGAGAGAAGGAAATTATATTGTGACCTATTTAGTATGTATTAAAACAACACTTCAGGCAATGTGAGTCTTCCACAGGCACTTTTTCATAGCCAAAAAAATAGAACCTGCTTCTTAAAGCTTGCAGTCTCATTTTGACATTGCAAAATTTTAGCAAGCTTCACTGGAGCACAACGGGCAAGGCAATTTTAACTAAATAAATTTACATTCATGAACAGAACTGTAAGAGGCAGAATTGTGTGTAAACGAGGGAGAGGGTTTTCCCATAAGACAACATGGGTTCTCGCCCTGTGGCTACTGTGTCTTCTTTAAGGTTGCACAAAGCAGCTGAGCCTTAAATTAATTCTCCTGTTGGACAGGGACATTAAAGGGGACTTACAGTAATAAGGGCAACAGAAGATGAAATAATAGTATGTGAGTCAAAGTTTTGGCAGTGGCAGTGATAAGCAGACTTCAATAGCATGGCAAACCGTGAGGAATGATTGCACAAGGGACTGAGTTTGGGATAGAGCGGGTTGGATGTCCAGTTCTAGAGAATGAGCACAGAAAAGATGGAAAAGGGCTGCTACTTGAGCCACAAGGGAAAGACAGAAACATCGGGAGGAACTGGAGATGGGGTTTTGGTGGTTGGGGGATTGGCCCTCCAGTGAGCAGGCTGGCAGTATGAAGGCAATAACAGTGTTGCACATTAACTGCATCAAAATGCAAATTCTACTGGACACAGAAATACACAAACTAAGCAAGTATGATTAAGGCCAGCCTGCTTTTCATTGTGAACGGCTGTCATTTTGGGATACAAAAGAACTCTAGATCAAAGTTTGATTCCCCTTCAAACCTGGTAAGAATTAGTGCTGTTAGCTTTCATGTAAATGACAATTTTCCTTCAATTTTTTCCTCCCTGAGTTATCAGGGTTGATTCACATCTAATTTCAATAAAAGAAACTACTGACATTTTAGGAAGTATGTCCAGTATTCTCAGGCCTTGGGAGGAACCAAGTCTTAGAAATGCCAATTCAAAATGGAAAAAGCAAAGGAGCACTTCAAAACCAGAAGGTTGGAAACTGAATTGTTTCCCTTTTCCAAGACCCAACAGCTACATCACTAGGGCATATTTGCCAATGAAATGTATCTAGCATCTGCCAACAATGCCCCTCTGCTATCATCATAGGAAAACATAGCCATTCTTCTGCCTAAACCATAGAGATTGTCTAAGTGCCTCATTAAAATGCCAGGTTACTAGGGGACACTTAAATCTTCCAGGACACCCGACTATTGACCAGAACAATAACTATTATTGGACAACAAATAACTTCAGGAGGAGACTTGAGTATGAAGTTATGGAATGGTTCCCCTTAGGTTATAGAAGCAGGAGGTTTTTAAGCAGAGTTTGGATGGCCATCTGACATGGATGCTTCAGTTGAGATTCCTGCATTGCAGGGGTTTGGGTCCCTTCCAAAACGACAGTTCTATGTTAAATTCTAGTTTATCAGCAAATATGATTCTATTCATTTAGGGATTCTATTCACTGGGGATTCCTGTCCCACTATTACATTAATGTGTGACATTGTGAGGGGAAGTTGCTACTCTCTTAATCTGAGTGCTATGAAGAACAGACACAGACTGCACCCTCCTTCAAGATGGTCTACCTCCATGCCTACAGGTGTACATTTATCTTCCAACTGAGGGCAATACTTCATGCATCTGAAGAAGCAGACTCTGGTTCATGAAGTTATGCCTCTATCCTAATGGTTTGGGATAGGGTATTCAAAAGCCTAGCGGTGTCCCAAGGATGCCAGAAAAGGAAGATATCTGGTTCGTTATCTATTACACTTAGAATCCAACTCACCTGTGCTAAAAAATGAGCATTTAACATTATATGCCACAGCTATTGCTGACAACTGTGAGCACAATTCAGTGCTTCCAGCATGCAAGCACAGAGAGTGGGAGGAAAGAAAAGGATCTGGTACTTTAGATGATGAATGCAGAGCAATTGGGGAAGATGTTCTGATAGCTAACTCCCAGAGCAACACTTTTAAGACACACGAGATACTTGGAAATTTCAGCCAATTCTGCCGAGAAGCTGTCTGAGATTTTAACCAGACGAATGGCTTCACAAGAGTAGAATTCTGTTAACTTCTGATAAGAATACCCCCCCCCAACTTTACTGAGTTAATTTATACATAAAAGTAGGTTACAACTGTGTATTTGCCAAGCGGAAAGTACCAAACTCTTGTTCCCTTCAAACAGAAGAAATAGTGACTCCTGCTATTTTTGGTTTGGGGATATGACACATTCTGAGAGAGAAGAACGTTGCCTTTTTGAATTAATAAACCCACTGGGCATCATAACTGCAACCAGCAGGTTATGGCTGACAAAACATTTCCATTTACAAAGGAAACTCAAGATGTAAACTGTACACTCTCTTTTTTCAGTTGTAACATTGCCATATTTATATGCCGTATCTATATACACATACACAATACAATACAGAAAACTGGCAGGTGTTCTACTTGGTGATCAAATATAAAAACAACACCCAAGTCCTGTGGGCTTGCAAGTTCTTTCATAAAAGTTACTGCCCCAGAAACGAGGCCATAGGATCATCTGGCCGCTGGCGCTTCATTCGATAAGCTTCCATTTCTTCCTCTGTTGGTTCTCGGCTCTCATACATGCTGTTATACGGCCTCTTTCTCTCATCTAATTGCATTATTTCTTTCACGTGAAGGAGACGGGCTTCTTCAGCATTCAGTGCCTAAAGGAAAACAAAACACAATCCATAACTGTGTGACAATATGAGTTTACAGAAGTCAGCAAGATCCAATACAGGGAGTGAGGTTTCTTTAATGATAGGCAGGGATGGAGAGAAATTGTCTGCAGCATTAAGGTGATCATGTGGCATAATGTAGGTTTAGCCCATGGGATTCCAGCTGTTGGCTCCTGGTCTAAACACCGTCACAAGTATTCACCCAAAAGAGTATGCCTAAAAGTCACCAAGTTGTATTCAGCACTTTACATCTGCTAACAAAAGGAATCCATCGGTTTTAAAATTACTAATAAGCAAGAAAAATGCAGCTGGCAGATTATTCTTATTTCAAGCATACCTTCTTTAATTTTTCCTGTTTCTTTCTATCTTCTTCACTATCAGAACCTGTACTCTTCTTGTGCTTTTTCTTCTTTTTCTTCTTCTCCTCTTTTTGTTTTTCCTGATGCATCTGCAGAGGGTGGAAAAAAGCAATAGTATTCGGAGGCAGCCCCACGTATAACAACTTGCAGTAAACGAACCTAGGGACTTTTTGAGACTTTGAAGGATGAAATGTTACATGGGCTGTGCTTTCTTATTTTGAATAACCACTAGGCGGATCTTGCAGTTAAAGAGAACTATTCCTCTATATCAGTAGTGGGGAACTTCCGGCCCACAAGCCAAATTAGGCCTGGCGGGGGTTTAATTGGGCCCATGGGGCAGTTTCCCTTAAACCACATCCATCTGCTGCACACCAGATGTATGTAACACCAGGTGTGGAGCAAGTAAAGACACAGCTGCAAAGGAATGATTAAAGGGCGCTGCCAATTGTTTCTTGCTAAGCAGGACTTGCATTTGGCACCTTTAAAATTTGATGCCAAATACAAGCTCTGCTGAGATTAGTGTCATTAAAGAACTCCTGATTTGAGCTCCCCAGCGCAACTGATTCCTGCCAAAAGCAGAGGTTTTAATCAGCGTCACTTAGCTGATTGGCACTGACTACAACCCCAGCTGGTTTTGGCTGCAGTGACCTTTCTTTGCAGCCTGATTTGAGTTCAAGTTTGTCTGCAAAGAAAAACAACTTCACCTAGTGATGGCAGGTGACCTGCAGTCGGCATGGAGATCTGGCCTGCTGGCTGGATGCAGTTCCCCATTCCTGCTCTACAAACTAAAATTATCTCTCTTCCTCTTGACACACCAATAGGGTTTTCTTTTCTTTTGTAAAGGGAAGCAGGCAGGAGAAAAAGACAACCTACCTCCACTAGAGTTCTTTGTTTGGTCACGTACTCTTCCTCAGGCACTTCAATGGGCAATTCCTCATCAGCGTTCTGTAGAGAGAGAAAATAGGAGAGAAAATAAAATTCAACAGGAGAAGCATGTGTTAGCCTGCTTTTTTAAAACTTAGAAGTGGAAAATTTATTTCTTAGGCCAGTTCTTACAGCAATTTCTCTTCCAGCTTCTCCGGTGCAATACGAATACTTTACAAATGAGTAGCAGCACTTGTATCCCCATTTGCCTTCTTTCCAATAGGAACCCCAAATGCACTGCAGGGGGAATAAAATGAAAAGTAAAATCAGTTACTTTTACCACCATTGCTTGTGCTGATGTAAAGTTACAGAATTATAGAAATGTTGTTCAGGATACAACTAAACTTTTTGAGAAATATTACTTTCCCTGAAATCATGAAATCTACTTAGAGGATTTATTAAACATCTATTAAAGTCAAATCTTCAACTTAGGAAGGATTTGTTGTACTCTGGTCCGGCTTGTTGGCTTTCCAGAGGCATCTGGTTGGCCACTGTGAGAAAAGGCTGCTGGACCAAGGGTTAGAGCAACTGCCCTATGAGGAAAGGTTGCAACATCTGGGGCAACCCAGAGTTCAGCCCTTTTGATGTTTTAGTTTACTTGACTGAGTTTCTGAATATATGCATAATTCTGCTGCCAAAATGGGACATAAAGTGCTTCATTTTTGCTGAACTGTGCCCTGAACAGATGTACAGTATCTGCAAATTTTGAAAACTGATTTTTTAAGTTTCCAAGTCAAATATTTGCAAAGTGAAACGATGGGGCTGGATCTAGATGTCACCCTATGTTCAAGGAAGGTTCCTTCTGCCCACAATAAGCGGAAGGAGGGAAGGCAGCTTTTATTGCTTCTCCCTGCAAAGGAATCATTGTAATAAGTAACTTTTAAAACCAACTGCTTTACAGTGGAGTAGTGACTATGGAAGCACAGGAGAACTCAACTCATACCTATGAACTGCATGCAGGCCAGAATTTGGCTGCTTGCAGCTGAAGGGGAGCACAGCTCAGAATTAATTCTGAGCAGTAGAACCCTTATTCAAAAATATAAAGTGTAGCCTTATTTTTAGTAAGGTTTCCTGTTCTTGGTTACTTACTGTGTGGTTGTTGATAGTTACATCTTCCTCATATTTAGAACGAGCAACAGCCTTCTCTTGGCCTTTAATAACTGTTCCATGTCTAGAATATTCCACGTAATCTTCCGTCTGAGCAAGCAGTAACTCAGGCGGTGGGGCATCCAGATGTTCTTGTCCCCCGTACTGTTAAGAAATAAAGTTTGGAAAAATCTTTAGCAAAGGATTATCTACAGTTTAACTATACAGTATTTTACTAATCAAGAATCCCTATCTGGATATTACAGGAAACACTATACTTATATACAGGCAACCCAATTTGCACGGGGTTGTGTTTCTGGTCAGTAGAGCACACAGAAGCCTGTCCTGCCCCTGTCCTGCCATTAAAATGACCCGCGTGTCGGCGGTTGTGCATCAATTGTACGTGCGCAAAATGGTCATCGCCTGTCCACTGTGCTCTTTTAAAAGAGTTCAGGTGCATGTGTATTGAAAGCATTTTCAAATTTCTCTTCAGTAGAATAGAACACACCAACACAAGCAAAACTGCATAAAATTCTAGCAGTAATTTTTTTAAAGCAAATGCACAGCAAGGTTAGACTATAAATCTATTTCCACCTCAAAAATCAATTGGTTTGTGAACCTATTTACTCCTTGTTGTGTGTTGCATTCTTTTAAGGGGCTTAAATGAAGGGGTTTTTTTATTTATAAAACCTTACAAATTTATAAAACCTTACAAATTGGCCCACGGTTCTGTTCAAAATATGTAATTCAGTAAATCTTGCTTGCTGCATTTCTGATTGTCAACAGCTACTAGTCTGGTGCTTATATATGAGGCTGATTTACCTTCTCCAGGATGGTTTCTTTCTGCTGCTCCTTGAAGTCTTCTTTTTTCACTTTGAAGGACTTATACAAGAGTTCAAGTTTTGTAGGATCTGCCTGAAGATGAACTTCAGAGCCTTTTTCATAGGCTTCCCAGGCAAACACTTTTAAGGAATTAAGGAGAGAGAATGTTTGCAATAACTACTTGCTGATATATATATACTAACTTCAGGGTATAAACTGGTTTTGCTCTCAATATGAACCAAATAATTTTGGTTCATATTTGGGGAAGTGGGGGTAAAGGAAGACAAGGCAAAGGGTAAGGTTCTTTCTGTTTTTACTCTTCCCTTCTACTCCCATGAATTATTCTCAGCTTCACAGAGCCAGTTCTAGGAACAGCTGCCATGAACTCTCTAGGCTTGGCTCTACTGAGCCAGCTTCAAGAACAGCCCACAACATCACTGTCCATCTGCTTAAGTTAGCCTGGAACCCACTTGCTTTGAGCAGAGGGTTCATGGTTTCCAAGGAGCAGAGGAAAGAGAGCTGCCTTGGAGAATTATCTAAGGATACAAAGGGGACATTGGGCTTGGAGGACACCTGCATCACTGCAGGCCCTCCCCCATTTTATACCCCATGCTGAAGGGAAGTGAGCGAGCAAGCAAGCAAGCAAGCAAGCAAGCAAGCAAGCAAGCAAGCAAGCAAACAAACAAACAAACAAACAAACAGCTACTTCCTTTCAGCCTAACTCCTGGCCTCAGAAGCCTAAGAGAACTCACAACTGCATGATGCTCTCTGCAGCCAGTGTTCCTTTGGCAGTATGGAGGCACAAATGCACCCCTTAGCAGTTTGTTTTCCTTTTTTTGAGGGCAAGGGGAGGTATGCAAGGGGGAACATTGAAAAACCCCAATATTTCTCTAAAATTTTTTTTTTTGAGGGGGACGGTTTCCTCTGAATAAGGACCCTTTCCCTCTATTTGCCCAAAATTGAAACTCCCCTGAAGATTAAACTGAGAATAGTTCCTTCCACTGCCAAAAGCAGGTTTCATTAAGTAGTAGTAGGTGGTACAACTGAAGAAAACATGACTGGCAGATTCAGTACTTACGCTGAGTTTGCGCCATAGAAATGGTAGCCCCCGTGTAACGAACGAAGTTGTCACCTGCGTAACTGACCCTGGAAGGAAAGACCTTGTAAGTAACCAGGATGCACAGGAAGTATGAGTGGTTTTACATTACAATATGAGTTCTTTCTTCTTTGTTAGGACACTTTCATTGAAAGGAGCCATTCCCATGTTTGCAAAGATGTGCTTCAATAAGCAACACAAGTCCCTGCACCACCCCCAAAAGCAACACAAGTGATGAGTTCTGCCATAGATCTGTAAAATCCAGCCTGCTTCTTGCGTCTCTGAGGAGACTCAACTGCATGCATCAGCTTTTCAGGCAATATGCTTGTAATCAGAGCAATTATCCATTATCAAAATGCAGTATGAGAAACAACTTTCAGATTAAAACCACACACAAGAAAGGAATGTACTGCTACCCTCCTGCAACAGAGCTTTCTTACACAGCATCTGGGGCCCACATTTGTTGGTGACTTACAAGCCAGCCTCTATTTATGCTCACCACCAACCCTCTCCCATCCCCATGAAAGTCATCCCAACTGTGCTGTGGGTCTTAGAGGCAGGAGTTTCTGTCACCAGTCCTGAGCTGTAGATAACAAACCACACAAGAGATTTCAGCTCTTTTACTTTCCCCAAACTGCAACTCAAAAGAGAAAACCATGTCTATCACTGAACCCTCTGGCTATATACAGAAGGCTTGAAAGGAAAGCATGGTCTCATCTCAAGCTTGGCTACGATAACAAGCAGCTTCAGAGACTCAGATAATTTTTTATTTACTCCTTACTCCAGCACAAAGTAAAGCTTGGATGAAAGAGAGATAAGCTTTTGGGTATCAGTCCCCCCAGAAGCTCAAGAGCACTTGCCCCTAGTGGGATAGCACATGGATATGTGAATGTCTGTGCAGCATTTAAGTTATTCTACTAAATAAAGAGGGACTAATCTTTCTTCAACAGAATAATTAATTTCAACCAAATGATTAGGTGCAATGGACATGTCAAATCCAATTTCTTTCCATGGGTGAAATCCAAGTGTTTCTTCACCAGTGGAATGGATATTGTTGCTAGAACAGATTCACCCCCCCTTGCATGCCCTAAAACCTGGTTTGGGAAGCTTCTGGCAGATAGGGAAAAGGGAGGTCCATTCACGAGGTTTTGGATGCCACCCACGAAACCCCCAGTATCAAATTACTACTAATGAAAGCTTTTCTACTGTCATGTATGGGTTTCACCGGTACCCAAATATTATTGTTTGAAAGGATGCACAAGACATGTAAATTATCCAAGCGAGTTAATTTCAAACTTACTCATCTGGATTCTTTCCGGCATTGGCATATGGATTCTCTCTCATTGCTCTGGTTTTAGGATCATAGTATGCAGAATTGGGATCAAGATTCCGCAAGTACTGAAAAGACACGAGAATACAGACTTGAAGCTTCAGTGCAGGTAACAGAGCCAACCATCCCTTGAAGATCTCTTAATGCCAACTCATCTATGCAGCTAATCAAATCCTCATTTTATTTTAAGTTAAATGGATTTCTTAATGTCACTAAGCAATTAATTTTCAGTTAAGGATGAGAAATCGAAAGGAGACTATTGGTTGCATATATTAATTAATAAAGCTTGATGAAGGCAAGAAGAATGTTGTGTACTTTTCTTAATCCACCAGTAAAACACAGACAGCAGCTACACAATGACAAGGCTTAATGTGAATTTGCTTACTTTAGCGATATCCTCCCGAATACGCAGGTTTCGGACTGTAATACGCCTTTTGGAGTCAAAATTCTGTCCAGGCATATCAATGTCATCTGCATATTTGTCTTCATCTTCATCTTCACTGTTATGATCTCTTTCCTGAAAACATAGCAAGATGTATTATTCGAAAGAGCAATAGGTGTAGAACTCATTTGCACAATTAATCTAAAATGCAAAGACCTTTAAACTATTTAAAAAATTCACACAATTTTATTAGTGCTCTGTAAATAAAATAAAAAAACCAATTTTATAAGAGTCATATATGTTTTAATTTATTAGGATCTAAGTGAGGTTAGATTTGCCAAAGTCTATTTCATCCTTGCAGGACAGGTCACTTAGATCCAGAAATAGATGCAAAACATCCCTCTAGTTGGTCCATGCTACTCAAGCAGCACAGAGAGCTGAAAGGGCAGCTGAATAATTTTGTTGTCTCTATGCAAAAATGCTTAAATAAAACAACAACCTCCCTTATTTTCATAAAGTGATGCTGATTATTAGAGGTACCTGGTTGGGGTGAGAAAAGAGGTGGACCCCTCCCCCAATTTTTCACTTTTCCTTTTAACAGTAATAGTTTCTGGTCCATCATATATGATGGTAGGTGATTAATAGGTGGGTGGGTCCAAGCACCTATCAAAATGGCCCACAGAGGTAGGTTCAGTTCTAGATTTGGTCCTTTAGCATGATCCAGTTGCCCATCTCATAGTACACCAAGCCATTTTCTGTGAAAAAACAATTCTCTCTCCTGTATCTTGTGAGTTTTTTGAAATATTCTTTACCGTTTGTGAATTTGGTTCCTCTTCTCCCCATCTATGTCGCGGGGAGTTCTGCGGCAAGGAAAAGTAGCATTAGCACAGTATATAAGCTCCATTTTGCATTTTAGTTTTAAATTACAAAATATTTTTTTAAAAGTGTAAGACTGAAATTAACTTTATTGAGGAAGTTGAAAGAAAATACCCTGAAATGGCTCTGGTTTCCTCCCAGCTCAAAAGAAGCTTTAATATTAAAAGTATGGTTTATACTGCCACCTAGTGAAGAAATTCAGTATCTTCTGCAAAATGAAGGGCACGCCCAAATGAGTAAGCACTCCTGTTGGTTTGTTCATAGCAAAAGCTTTACACTTAAGGTAGATTTAAGCCTGATCTAGCGCGACGGGGTGAGCTTCTGTTGCTCGGTCCCTGCTCCTGCCAACCTAGCAGTTCAAAAGCATGTCAAAAGTGCAAGTAGATAAATAGGTATTGCTCCGGCGGGAAGGTAAACGGCGTTTCCATGCGCTGCTCTGGTTCGCCAGAAGCAGCTGTCATGCTGGCCACATGAGCCGGAAGCTGTATGCTAGCTCCCTCGGCCAATAAAGCGAGATGAGTGCCGCAACCCCAGAGTCGGCCACGACTGGACCTAATGGTCAGGGGTCCCTTTATCCTTAGTGCTTATTTGTGCCCTCAGCATCATCCTATACCTTTAACTTTAATAGCAGAGGTGACATGTGAGAAAGGGGGACACACATCCCTTGTGATAAAACACCAGGGTACTAATGTTTTGCTACCAGCATGAGTTTGACCAAACTGCCGGAAGCAGTGGAAGACAGGAGTGCCTGGCATGCTCTGGTCCATGGGGTCACAAAGAGCTGGACACGACTAAACAACAATAACAACTAATGTTTTCAGTTCACTTACCACTTGCTCCGTCAGCTTTCCTGAAGCCAGCTCCTCCTGGAGCTTCTGCACTTTCAGTGAGCGTTTAGCCTGTTAAAATGAAAGCAGGATTACTTCTCACATTGGTCTGAAAGTTTCCACAACCACTTCATTCATCATGCAAACATCGATCTTGTTTAATTAAAATTAAATCTGTCTAGTTTGGTACTAAAATTCAGTATGAACAATCCCCTTACTAACCCTTAGCAAGCAGAAGTTCTTCTCACCAGAGATGACAAGTGGGAATTATCCATTGCTTTGTGAGTGGTGTTCTGCATGCTCAACAGAACTTCCTCTTCCCCTCGTGTACCCCCAAAATCTGTTCCAGAGAGCCCCCCAACAATTTGGAAAGATTTTGAAGAGCTACAGTGGTCTGCAGGAAGAAGAGGAAGTGGACATTTTCTTGCACAAGCTGACATATGCTGCATGAGCGAAACAGCAGCACTGGACAAAATGCATTGTTCGAAAGTCACTCTTGGCTCAATGGTCTGGCTGAGTAAAAGGCAGCTTTTCATGCACCTTACCTTAAACATTTCTACTGGTATTTAAGTTAGTGTGCAAGTTAATTCTCCTCTAGATTAAAAAGTGCCCTATTTTAACATTGATATATGCCACAACTTCCCAAGAGACTGTCAGAATCTTTTAAAAAGAAAAAAACACACCACCCTACTTACTAAATCAACCTTGGCGTATTCTTCTACAATCTTCATATGCTCCTCTGGATTATAGCCATTCCAACGGTCTCTTTTTCCATCATAGTCAAACATCAGCTGTGGTTGCATGTGCTCATCTGGTGCAATGTTGGTTCCTGTGAATTTGGCTCCAACCTTTCTAGGTCTCTGCAGGGAAGGAATTAGATCACAACCTTAGCATTGCTCCTGTTCTTCAGAAAGGAACTGGCCACATTATTATTAATTTTTTGTATCAGAGAGCTTGGAGAAATTAATTTTTCAGGATGTTAGCAAGATTCACAGTTAATTTTATCCAATTTCATGTAAAAATAATAATAGTGCTTACCTCTAAGCAATCTTTCTTCTTGTGTGTAAGGGCACCACAGTTCTCACATGCTCCCTTGCGGTACTTGGTTGCATGAGAATTCTGAGCAAAAAACAAAAACAAATGAAAACTTCCTATCAACAGCACACCTACTTCCCTCCGCTCAGCCTTGATCAGAATATAGTTGGCCCCATTTGACTGCAAAAGAAACAGACCTACAATACAATACAATTAATTTTATCTGTAATGATAATTGCAGAGAACTTGAACCTTAGCTTGAAGTGTACCCCTGCAAGTCAAGTAGTGTAAAACTATCCCACAACATCTGATACTCAGAAAGATGACAAACTATCACTGAACTCAATCTTTTGGATGCCAGTAATAAGAAATAAAGGACCGCAAACTGATTAGGATTTATTCACATTCTAGAGTGCCAGCATTCCCATCATGGCGACCTACCTCTTTGACTCCTCGCTTATACCATTCCCCTAGAAATGTAAATTCTTGTTGCTTCTCTGGCTGAGGTCTCTGATGCTTTAGTGTAGGCCTTTTTGAAGGATCTATATACCATGGGACTGAGGAAATGTACTGAGGAATATGAGGGTTGATGTCTCTGTAATAAATAGAAAAAACACACATTGAAGTGGGAGTAAGCCCCATTGAACATACTGGGAATTACTTCTGAATAAATATGGTTGTGTTATGGTTGCATTGTTGAACATCTAAATGTTACAGATATCCACAAAATAATGTTGTGAATGCTTTGTGACCAGGTAAGATGGACCTTAAGTCTATAAGGGTTCCCATGTAGAGATAGAGATCAAGAAGACATCTAAGTGGAAACTGTTAGGATCATTTCATTATTTATTTATATTCTGCTCTGACATTTATATGCTGCCTTTTCCCTACCATGGAACCTGACACCCAGCTGAACTCAATTGAGACATGCCTCCAAGTACATAGACTCAGACCCACAGAAGGGATGACAACAGGATCCCCAATTCAGTGCTTTTAATAATACTTCAAAAAATAGATTGTTAATTTCAAGTACAGTGGTACCTCTGGTTACAAACTTAATTCATTCCGGAGGTCACCACTTTAGCTAATGGAGCCTCCCGCTGCTGCCGCTGCGCGATTTCTGTTCTCATCCTGGGGCAAAGTTCTTAACCCGAGGCACTACTTCCAGGTTAGCAGAGTCCGTAACCCGAAGTGTTTGTAACCCGAGGTACCACTGTATCAAAACATACCCACACAAGGTAAACAGAGCTTAGCCACTGTGCAGATAAGAGAGAAAATAGCGGCAGATGGTAGCATGTTTTAGATGTTCCAATAAAGGCAATCAAAGTGTTTCTCCATAAGGGTCCATGAGTCAATGGAGGGTCAAAACCATGTTCGATTGTCTTAACAATACAGTCATACCTCGGGTTAAATATGCTTCAGGTTGAGCGTTTTCAGGTTATGCTCCGTGTTACCTCTGGGTTTTGCCACTTGCGCATGCGCAGACACTCAAAATGACGTCACAAGCATACATTCTACTCAGGATGTGAACGGGGCTCCGGAATGGATCCCGTTCGCATCCAGAGGTACCACTGTACTGTAAAAGGATACCGTGTTATATAGGAAGTACGAGTCTTTTCCCCTCCCAGATCAGTATTCCGAGCACTGAGCTTTTTAAAACCTCACATTTCAAGATTTCAATCCCTTCCAATTGCCTGCCCCACTCTGGAAAGGTTAGGAAAAGACTAGACAGGCTGAAGGCAGGAATAAACCATACATTTCAGTTCATTCATTTCATTACCCACTGGCTATAGAAATTCAAGCAAGATGAAAGAAATTCCTTCAAGGTACATACCTTCTAACTTCAAAAAAATAAAACAACAAAAAGTCATAAAAGAAGTGCAACTTTGAAGGAAATACAAGGGAACTGCTAGCAGATATGAAGGGATACACAAGACTTACTTTCCCTCTTCATCTACTTCTGCTGGTGCATTGCCCAGTTTTCTCTGTTCTTCCAATTCCTTTTTCTTCCTCCAGTCCTCCCTGGTCATCTTCTTAGGCTCTTCTAAGCCATTTGACCCTCCAGGAGGGTTAGCAGCTATTGTTTCCATACTACCAGATTCCATGATCTTTTACCTACAAATAATAATGTTGGTTTATCAGCCACAGAAACAGATCAAACACTGTTTTAATACATGTCCTTATGAATAATCTCAAACTGTTAACTATAATCAGTATTTTGCATGTAATAATTCTCCCACTGACCCTTCACCGATGTGCTTGTAGCATTTGGGGCCAGGCCACAGCCATCAGAAAAAGTAGCTACCATATGAAATATAACACCATTCTCTCTCTGAGAGATGATAACAGAAACAGAAGCAGCTGGGATTAGTGGGATAATGAACAAGCTCGCCATGAATCCAAGAAATGATTCAAAAACCGTAACATGCAGAGATAAGTTACCACTTCCTATAAATTAGGCGAACGTGAAACCAAAAGCTAGCTAGCCTATCTGATGTTTTGTGAGTTATAAGCCTCCCAGCTATTTTCTCCATTCCTTCTGTGGCTGCATAGATCCCTAGAACAGTGTTTCCCAACCACTGTTCCGCGGCACACTAGTGTGCCGCGAGATGTTGCCTGGTGTGCCGCGAGATGTTGCCTGGAGGGAGGCGGGCGAGTCGGGCGGCGAGAGGCGGGGCGGTGGTGGCGAGGAGAGGCCGCCCAGCGCGGGGCTCTCGCCGTCTGCCTGCCTGGCTGCCTGCGAGCTCGGCGGGCAGCGCCTCCATCCGCAGCACCCGCCTCGCGGCTCTCATTCCCTGCCCCTGCCAAAGCTCACTCAGCCAAGCCGCGCTCTCCTTCGTGCCTCGCTTTGCTGCCTCCTCCCCCCCCACCCCCAAAGCTTGGAGGTTCCCCGGCAAGGGGGAGGGGAAAAAATTGAAACTTACACTTTCGTGCGTCCCTCCCGGCGTGACGCTGCACGCTGACGTCACGGGGCTGTAATGGTGGTGTGCCTCGAGATTTTTTTCATCAAACAAGTGTGCCTTTGCCCAAAAAAGGTTGGGAAACACTGCCCTAGAAGACTCCTCTAACAGGATTTAGCCACCGATGTTTATATCTTTATGAACCATTCTCAACGAGTTAGCATTATTAGTCATAGCAGTACGTAACTATGTTTATGTGGGTTCCCCTCCCTCTCATTAGTAACAGTTTAATGAGAACACCTCAACTATGACCTGCTTAGCCATCATACACAGCTGTCAACGTTTTCCCCTTTTTTAAAGGGAAATTCCCTTATTCCGAATAGGATTCCTCGCAAGAAAAGGGAAAAGTTGACAGCTATGCATCATAGCAAAAGAACATCTATCTGATCTAAGCAACTGGAAGCAAGCAAATAATTTCAAGCACAGTTAATGTACTGATCAATCAGCCTGGCAACTGGAATTGTGCGTTTAACGGAGAGGTGCTGTAAGTGGGGGAGAAGGGCGGTATTCTAGAGCAGGAGCTCACTATACGGTCGGCCCCAGTTTTAACCCCCGCCCCCAACCACAAGGACTTCAAGAAGCCGAAAAGAAGCACAAAAAGTCCTTTTTACGACCCTCTTGTGTTTCCCGCGACAAATACGTAGCTGAAACAGGTAAACCAAATAAACCTCCAGAGAAGGTCCTGACGTGAGGCCTTAGCGGGCCTTTGTTTACTCCTCTGTGTGAAAACAATGCACCGAAACCCAAAGGAACGAGGAGACACAGCAGCCACCACGGAGGCTCCCGGGATTTTAAACGCCCAGGGAGACACAATATCCCGAATACGTGCTCCGTATAAATAAGCACTACTTTCAAGAAATTGGAGCCGGTCTCTGCTGTCCTATGGGGGAAGTAAAGTCTCCTCCGCCGGGTAACACTCCCAGGGCAGCCACAAAACCCAGCCTTACCGAAGCTGCCAGCCCCGACAGCTGCCGTTTCTACGCCACAGGATTCTCGGCACCGAGCAGGCCTCACTTCCGCTTTGCTTCCGCTTCCCACAATGCAGCGCGCCGCTCCATCCGCCTTCCTCTTAAAGGAGCACCGCCCTGATTCCAAAGGCCTCTCGGCGTCCCCCGCCCGGTCCTACCATGGCAGCCCGATTCCCACGTGCATTTACTCGGGGTTCAGTCCCACTATGACTCCAGGGCGCTTTGTTTTCGGTGCGCGTCTTAATTAGAGCCCCGAGGGTCGAAAGCCAGCCAACGAGGGGTTTTGGTCCGGCAACCTCCTCTGGAGTAGCTAAGTCATACAGTGTTTCCCAACCTTGGGGCTCAACCTGTTTTCGGACTACCAATTCCCATCACACCTGACCACTGGTCTTGCTAGCTAGGGATGATGGGAATTGTAGTCCAAAAACAGCTGGAGAACCAAGCTTAGTAAACACTGAGCTAAAGGCTGCAGTCCTGTAAGGGCAGTAGGAGGAACCCCAACTAGAGCAAAGCAGTCCTCCTGGGCAGGGCTGTTTCAGTGACTGTATGCATGAGCTTCCTTGCACTAGATGGGACTCATGCCTTAAGCATTGTGGCTGGCTTCAATCTTTATATGGCTACCCACTGATTTGTGAGTAAATCCCAGTACAATGAGACTCCGGAAAAGGATTAGGACTAGCATTGCAAGCCCGGGCGGGGGACGCCCTCTTTGTTTTTGTTGCAGCAGATCGACAGGGCTGCCTTCTCCGCCGCCAATAATAATAATAATAAAATAAATAGTAATAATGGTGATAGTAACAACAACAATTTATTATTTATACTCCGAAAGTGTTGCACTCCGGGACATCCTGTCTGACTCCGCCGAGTGCAGCGAGCAAGGGTGACTTTAGAGTTTTGCAGTCTGATCCCACGCATACGTAGCTGGGAATGAACTCCCACTGTGCACTGCTCCCATAGGAAATACAGTTACACGCACCTCCAACTAGCACACCTCATCTGCTGTCCCTTTGCCTCGTCGTGGGTTCTTTAACGAGCCGGGAAAGCGTGAAGCCCCGCCTCCTCTCCTCCGCCATTGGTTTACCGAGGTAGCAATCAGCAGCGGCTCACGCGGGGAGTAACGACCAATGGGGAAGGAGGGTGATGATTTAAAAGTGACCGGTGCGCAAAGCAGAGCTCGTTAGTGGTGTATCGCTTTTAGTGTGCGTGTTATCAATTGTTTGGCAACGGGTGGATGCGAGGTTTAAAAGCTTGTTTGCCCTAAATTTTTGTTTCCCTTTTTGTCATTGCTTCCTAATGTCTCATCTCTATCGATTCTAATTCAAGTGTGCTGGTTTTATGTTTAGTAACAAGTTGTGTTGCTTTTCTAAAATTCTGTATCCTTTTTGCTTGGACTAAATTAATTTTTTTCTTATTGCTGTCAGGTTCTTTGTTTCCTTTGGTCTATTCTATAGGCAGGTAAGTAATGCTAAAAGAGAAGTTGGCTTTTTGGTGTTCTTTTCCTAAGAGTTAGAAACACTAGTTAAATCAATCAGGTCTAGGGCAACCTAAGACTCCAGTCCTGACTGTACTTAAGATGGACAGTCAGTAGGTTTCCTGGAGTTCTGTGTGCCTTATTGCTGAGTACTCCTGCACATGGTCAGGCAAGTTAGTGAGACTGCATTAAAATGATGGAGAACAATGTGGGTGGGAATACACTTTGTAGGGTCCCCCTCCCTTTTTTGCTGTTACTTTTTGGGTTACACTGCTATAATGCTAATGTCTGGCATTCAACACTGGCACTCAAGAGTATGTGGTAGCATGGAAAGTATTGCTTTAGTATATGTGTCAAAGCCTGCAATTTTAGGCTACAATTCTTTTAAGCATTTATCTGAGAATAAGACCAATTGAACTCGGTGGGACCTACTTCTGAGTAGGCAGCAATAGTTCACTGTTGTTCTTAACTTCAGAATGTAGTCCTCTGTAAATAGACACTTTGAAAAAGTTTTTTTTTTTAAAAAAAGACTGTTTTGTCACCGCCACCATGTATTTTTCTAAACTGCTTTAGTGAGTAGTTTTTGTCTGCAATTTGAGTTCTGTCTAGTGTTTAACAGTTATCTGCACATAATAATGTATATATCTATTCTAGCAATCCTTGGATGTCAAAGTGATGGCGACACAAATTTACATAGAAAAAGAGAATGATGAAATTGGCACGGTTGCTTCTTCTAAGGGTCGGATGCAATTGGTATCTGCACCATGTAAGTTTGTATTCATGTGAATTTAAACTGGTATAAATGAACGGAAATACCTATTTTAAACCAAAGCTACATTAAAGATGCTGATGAACTTGAATTAATAATTCAGAATGCTTAATATCAACTTTTTAGAGCTTTCTCCTCCTTTTTTTGGAGGCAGCAATGATAACAGGTCAGCTCAGCTTAGAGGTACCGGATGATGAATCTTTGTGGAAGGACAGGATGCCAGGAGGAAGGAAAAATGAGAACTAAGTGGCTTCTCCTTTATTCTGCCTCATGGAGTATTCTTAGCTGCACTGGCTTGATTTGCTTGTCTTGCCTGTCACATTAACCATGGTTTAATGTGAACAAGCAGCACACTCAGAATCTCCTGGGGCATTCCTGCTGCATTTTGGATGAAACAAACGAGGGCCTGGTTTGTCATGTCACCTGAACCTGCACTTGCTTATCTCCAAATGAACCAAGAGTTATAAGCTAAGAACAAACCTTGGTTTACTGCTCTTGGCTTGTTTGGAGAGAGACAAACAACAATCTTGGGTTCATATAACATGATAAATGTACGTTCTGGCTTGTTTTGTCTGTGGTGCCCTTGAATGAAGAAGTTTTGGTACTTTGGGTCTCAAGCATGTTGGCTGACTTGATTTTCTTCCATAGCAAAGAGTTTTGCTGAAAGGTCTTGCCCCAAGACTCCACTTGTTGGAAGGACAGCTAATGTAAATCCAGCAACATCCCAGTCTGTCAGGAAGGTTCTAGGAAATTTGAATAGGCCTTTAACAACAACAAAGAGTAACTTCCCAAAAGGAAAAAAGTCTTCTACGAAAAAGGTTAGTAGAGCTAATACTCCATAGGACTACATTTGATTCTCAAAACAGAATTATTCCTAGGCTGGAGAACTGTCCCAGATATAAGCAAAACAATCAGAGCTGCAGCTTAGGCAAGCTGAATAGAAAAGATCATAGATGTGTGCCAATCTGTCAAAATTTCAGCAAGTGATAATGATCAGCTCACCTTAAACTGGCTTCTTGAGTAACTAAAGCTTTCATCTTGTGTAAAACTTTTATTCCAGAAAAGTAGTACATTGGTGGGTATGAAATAGGGGGATGACTGGCACATAGCAGGAATAAGAGAGTTGTGTGTACATAGAGACCAGTTTTCTCTCTAGCTCATGAAGGAAGAATCCATTCACAAGGATGATTAAAGCTAAGAACACTGGAAAATCTGGTCACAACAAAAACCAGGGTGGCACCTGAAAGGGGATTTCTAAGTGAAGATAAGGGAAGCCTCTGGGAAAGGGAAGAAATGGGGAGGCAGCCTTTTTTCTAATTCCTCCTTGGTTAAGGAGTTGGGAACAAGAAGTCATGGTGTTATAATAAACAGGATTTAGGTGATTCCCAAGCTGTGGTCCATGGTTCACCAGTGGGAAGCAAAGATTCAGCATATTAACGGGAGAAATCTCTAGTCTGGCTGCTGTAAGACTTTGTTGTAACCACTTTTTCTGGTTATCCTCATTTAAGGCTACTGAAACTGCAAACAGAGTTGAAAGCAGCAGCATGGTTCCTGAAGACTATCCAGAAAAGGAGAACCTCTTTTCCTATGATCCTTTAGGTAATGCCTGCCAAGGATTATTTTGGTTTCCTTGGGATAGTGGGGGTGATTGATTGACTGAGCTTCTATACCGTAAGCTGCAACGCATGCTGGGGTTATGTTCCGTGGATCGCACCTGAAGGCAAAATTGTGTAATGTCAAAATGTATTGGGTTCATTGGTAGGGGGATTGCCAAAGACTTTCCCCCCAGGTGCCTGTCCTATCATCATCATCATCATTATTTTTAATATCATCATCAACATCAGTTAAGCATGTTAAACTGAATGGTCACACATTAAATACATGTAAGTTGCAGGATTACTGTTCTAGAAGTTGCCAGGCATAACGGATAAATAAGTTGAGGAAAACTGAATAGAAAAATCAGTCTTAGGTACAGTGGTGCCCCGCAAGACGAATGCCTCGCAAGACGGAAAACCCGCTAGACGAAAGGGTTTTCCGTTTTTGAGCTGCTTCGCAAGGCAAATTTCCCTATGGGCTTGCTTCGCAAGACGAAAACGTCTTGCGAGTGTTCCAATTTTTTTCCACTCCCCACCCTTTTTCTAAGCCGCTAAGCCGCTAATAGCCTTTTAGCTGCTAAGCCTTTAATAGCCGCTAAACCGCTAATAGCGCTAATCCGCTAAGCCGCTAATAGGGTTGCTTCGCAAGACGAAAAAACCGCTAGACGAAGAGACTCGCGGAACGGATTAATTTCGTCTTGCGAGGCACCACTGTATTTTATTTATGCTCTTTGTGTGCTACTCAATAGCAGTGTAAACCCTGCTAGCTGAGTGAATTATGTCACTGCCCCACTCCTCTAACAAGTAATGGAGAGTGATGCTCAGGGGCAGTGCTAACCACTGTTGTTCTTTCCAAACAGACTTTGAGAGTTTTGAAGTTCCTGAAGAGCACAGGCTGAGCCACATGCCCCTGACTGGAGTTCCTCTGATGGTATTTGAAAATGCCTCTGATAGATTTGCAAGCACAATCTCTGTACCTGCAAAAGAGCCTTCCATTTCATGGGGCTATGGTAAGTAAAAAAAAAAAGTGATTTGCATCCAGTAAAGTGAGTGGCTGTAATGCTACATTGTAAGGGGCAATACTTGGTTGGAACAGAGCAAACACAGAAAGAATTGAAAAGCAACTTGGTGGTTGTCCAGCAACAACTGCCTAACATTTGGGTGACTAGGGTAAAAGGGGCACTGGAAAAAATGGAGATTAGAAATGTAACCATGAACATTAGAAATGAAAATATTAAAATTTGAATGTATCTGACTTGATGTTAACTGGCTTTTTAAATCTTTCAGATACCCGGCAGTCCACTCAAGACTTCCTGGCAACTTTGGATGAAATAGTAATTGATCTTCCCCCTCCCTTATAATATGTAAACAGGCTTATCTCTTTTTAAGCTGAATTTTGAGCAAGCTGTATTAATTTTCATAATAAAGGACTTGGATTAAAATCGCAAGACGACTTTGAATGAACTGACTTAACAAAACGAAGTAAAACTTGCCAGAAACCAGAAGGTTGGGCAAAGCTAGTCAATGCAGTTAAGATTAGGACTCCAGACTGCTTTCCTTGACAAAAGGAGAAAATTACAAATAGGGTTGTGAAGGAGGCTCCTAAACATGGTTGGTCTTGCAGTCTCAGTCATCTGGTGGCTTGTTGCTATGTCTGCTTCATGCCTTTTGCTCACCTGAATGTGGATCTGTTTGGTAGTCCAGTTCAGTGAAATGGACAACTCTGAAGTTCAGACATGGTGCTGTACCCAGACTGGAAGGAGGCTAGCAATGAGGTGGGACATGCAATTCTGATCAGCGGTGTGGCCTGGACTTTGTTCTAAAGGAGCGTTGATGTTGGCTACTGTAGAATGACCAAATCATGTACACGCCACTTCTGTGATTTGACAGGTGCTCAGGTGCTATGGGAAGCAAAAGCAATTTTGGATCTGCCTACCTTGATTTTACAAAAGCCTTCCAACACCATACTTATCTCCATTCAGGCAGGGGGATAGAACAGCATAACCAGCATCTCCTGGGAAATGTCTGTTTAAATAATTAACCACTTATCATCTGGAAATTTCAGCGAGGAGAGTTTTCAAGGATAGCAATATGACCTTCCTTCAACAACCCATTGAAATGATGAAGAGGCTTTCTCCTTTTTAAAATAAGGAACGGCAGTCGAATAACCTTTGTAGCATATTAAGTGAAAGCTAGTTTCAGGAAAGTACTTGGTGCACTTGAATCAAGTCCGGTTAACGTTGGGATGAAAATTTTAGGGCAGCCTTTCTCAACCTTTGTTCCTTAAATGTCAGCCTATAGTTCCCACCATCCCTGACCACTGGTCCTGCTAGCTAGAGATGAGAGGAGTTGTAGTCCAACCTCATCTTGGGATCCAAAGTTGAGAAAGGCTATATCAAGTTACAGTCCTTGGTCTACTTGTAAATAAGCTATTTTAATCCATAGGTCTTCCTAGTAAGTATGGCTGGTTTCTGCACCAGGCTTATTTCTCTTCTGCTTTGTCGTCCTTCCTCTCTCCCACCCTAGGATGGGGTGCAGGAAGATTCTGTCTAAAGAAAGCTTTTTAAAGCATTTGCTCATTTATTTGCATGGAAGTGCTATCATAGGAGACCTCTTTAAGTCTTGGAAGTAGTCAAGCAGAGCTAATGACAATTATTCCTCCCCCCGCCCCCACTTCACATAGGGCCTTCTGCACTGCTGTCTCCTTTGGTCAAACATTTTCTGTAGCATATAGTCGGTGCAAAGGAATTTCCTCACAAACCCAACTCCTCCATCCAGAGTGCAAAGGAATAGGCTTAAGAAGGCTGGGATGACACTTGCACCCAGAGCAATTGTTGGGTCAGCTTCACTGCAAAATGGGTGGCTAAACTATAAAAGAGCTAGCAATTATGGTAACTTCCCCTCAGGATATGGGCGGGAAGTTTTGTTGCAAGTGCCTTGGGAAAAGGAATCTCTCACAGTCTTGACAGGAAAATGGTGGCTGCTTATGTTGGGGAATCTATGGCCTTCTAGATATTGCTAGACCAAAGCTAGCATTTCTGATTGTAGGCTGAGTTGATGGCAATCGGAGCCCGATGTCTGGAGGGCCCCAGGTTTCCTGTCGATGGTTTAGCATTCCTCAGGTATTTCACTTTGTGAATATGTGGCTGGCCAAGATGTCAAATGAAGTATTCGCAGAAGGCAGAATTGGAACAAGCACTCCCAGCATTCGCAATTCAGGTCACTGTTATTATTTTTTACAGCAAGCTGCAATCTGTTCTACAAATGGTCTCAGTAGTTCCTCTGACAGCTACACAGTACCATCGTGTGGCTATCTTGATGTACCACATATTTCAAAGGGCTGTGTGTTTTTAATGTTAATGGGATGAAGTTAATCTTAGCTGAGTTGGGTTGTACAGGGGCTATTTTCCTTGTCTGTACTGAAAACTTGAGGTCACTGGTTTCATTTAGAGAGATAACATCAGAGTAAAACAAGCACCCCAGTTCTGTCTGTTTCTGATAGTGATCAAAAATATGTATTGTGGAAATGGGATAAGTTAATGTCATCATTGTTCATTTGTATGCTCCCTTTCCATAGTTAAACCATGCTGTCTGTGCAGATGTGGATAATTACAAAAATATAACAAAAGTTAAGTGGTCATAAACAATAAATGAAAACATCTCAATAAATATACCAAAAAATTAAACTGTCCTCAAATAATTCAGAAAATGATCATAGCAAAGTCTAACAATAGATACAGAAACAATACCAATACAGCGGTACCTCGGGTTACATACGCTTCAGGTTACAGACTCTGCTAACCCAGAAATAGTGCTTCAGGTTAAGAACTTTGCTTCAGGATGAGAACAGAAATTGTGCTCCGGCGGCACGGCAGCAGCAGGAGGCCCCATTAGCTAAAGTGGTGCTTCAGGTTAAGAACAGTTTCACGTTAAGTATGGACCTCTGGAATGAATTAAGTACTTAACCCGAGGTACCACTGTAACAGCAAAAATTAATCACCTCTAAAATTCAGTCTTGACCCCAACAGAAACTAAACGCCCACATCAGTAGTCTCTAGGCAGCTGGTCCTGCAGGTAAGATAGTCTCTGTTCCTTGCAACAGTAGCAGCTTTTGTAGTGGGAGTCAGTCTGGGCCTGGGCCTGCAAAGCAGGGAGCAGGTCTTGTAGGAATTACAGCAAAGATGGTTTCAGATACATTCATCTACCCCTGCTTGTAACAGTGAATGCAGGTTATCAACCTTGACTAGTAGTACAGACATGACTTAGATTCCCCTGTTCTGTTAAAGTGTTATCTACCTGAACAGCCCATACAGGTGTATACTAAAGCAGCTGTTCATGAATATGTTTGTACTGAGCATTCTTAATTTGTGATTCCTGTGGGAGAATACAAATGATGGAGTCAATGAGAATGGAAATCCACTTCTAGCTGCAGGAGTTCTGTCTCCTGCCTGCAGCAGATAAAGGGAGTTACATGAAAGGAAAGGCTATACTTTTAAACATTGTTTTCTGTAATACGGTTTATAGCCATAGGTTGCAGCTAGTGGGGTTAGTTTATTTGGGACAGGAGTAATAATGGCATGTATGGGGTACAGAACGGGACGGCTAGTTTCCAGAACTCCAATGAATATAAGGGAATATAAGTGGGTAAGAAATCAGATAAATGAACATGAAATGCCAACAGGTGCTCGGCTGAAGCTGGCACAAATGATATAGCTGACAATGGAGGAGAATATTTATGTAAATATTGGATTAATGGGGGTTCTATTAGGGTATAATCCCCTTTAAAGAAACCTCAATCTGATTGCTTGACCCATATAATCATACAGTTGGAGGGCATTCCCATTGCACCTGGGTTGAGGGCTCATGCACACATCCAAATCTTCTGCAAAGCTTATCAAATAGTCAAGGTCACACACTCTTTATCACTTCTGTTATTCAGAAATGGGCACCATAATTGAATGTACTTAACGTGATCTAGGTAATAAACTTTTAAGCTGTGCAGCCAGGTGGCAATAATGTGTTAGTGTTAGAGTGAACTCGTTTTTTCCTTAAACCCTCATGCATTTCCCCAAAGCATGTTCTGATATCTAGCGAAGATACCTGAAACTTCTTACCCAAAGTAGTTAAACCACAATTTTCTATAGGTTTCATCTCTAGGTTCTAGAACAGAGCCAAACAGGTAATTATTGCCGTGACAGTTTATAACATGATGACAAAGTACATTTTTGAGAGCGTCAGATGAGGCATACTAACAGTGTAGTCCTAAACATGTTTACTAAGAAGCAAATTCCATCTGTTTATCGGGGGGGGGGAGGGCTTTCTCCTTGGTAAGTTAAGTGGGCATGCGTAGGATTGCAGCCGGAATCTGTCACTTTAATAGCACAAAATATGGTAATAATGGTCAGTGTTAATGGAGTGCTTTTGACCCACAGGTTTTTAACTGCAGGTGCAAAGGCTTTTTAAAGTATCCTAACTTGTTTCAGTGCTTGGGTTAATGATATGTGGATACATACAGTATAGTACAGAAGTGAAATAAAGTATGGCTAGGAGAGAGGAGATTTGCTCTGCAACATTATGCTGCTTTGCTTTGAACTTGAAGGTATCAGGTACTGTAATAGATTATGGGCTTGAGCCTGGGCTTTCGGTCCCGATATGATACAAAAAAATTCCAATTGCATTGCCCTATACAAAAAAATGCATACCTTTGTAACGAGAACTTATTCTGTATTGACTGTCATGACGCCATTTCAAGGTCACTGTAATTTGCTAACTGATGACTCCAAATCTGAATTCATTGACTAGTGTCTGAACTTCAAATGATGTTATAAAAGAGCCATTTTAATGCTGATTAGTTAAAATTAATTTCAATTAAAACATCTCATATGCTGTGTTCACTAGAAGTGTGGGGTTAGTTTCTTTGGAAATCTGGAAATTAAGTTCATAATGATAACTTTGTTAAGTGTTCAGATGTACAATGACAAAGAAAGTGCTTAAAATTTAACACATCATTAACTTAGCTTTGGGGCCATTAAGTTAACTTACTATACAATGTATTATCAAAGAATACTTGAGGATGAATGAACAGCCTTCAGACCCTTGACTTACCTGCTCTGCAATGCTTTCCTTTTAATATATTGATATGTAAAACCATTCCATTGTATATGATGATTTGCTTATGAAGGCAGTTGTCCCTCCGGGATTCTTATTTCCAGTACAATAACACCTCAAAGCTGTAAATTCTAAATAACTGGTGGAAAATAGGATGGTGTGGCAGGTAGGGAAATGTCTTTAGGAAAGTAGATTATAATTTCACACCCTGTTGAGTGAGCTGTGCTGCCACCAGACTCCTGTAAAAGCGAGGTGGTATTGTATTGGTTTTCTTCATGTTAGCAAATGAAGCAGAACAATCTTTTGGTAAAGAAACTATTGAAAGGACAGAGGAGAAGAGGAATGTGCTCAGAGGTGGAAGAGACATCAACAAGCATCTATCCGACTCTAGATGCACATTTAGACTGGAGACAGCAAGGCATCTTAATTCACCCCCTTTTTTCTGCTCATGCCAACTGACAAGCCACTCATAAAACTCTGGAGAATGCTGTGAGAGGCCTCTTATTCATTTGCAAATCCCAAAAGCTAACCGGAAGATGTACTATGTGGAACCAAGTACCATGGAGGTGTGAACATGAACGGAAGCAGTGCTCATTGAGCAGCAAAAAATATTGCATCTACTCCTCTTTCCATGTACCCATGCACACAGTGATAATTAGTGTGTAAGTGTATCTTCAATAGTTTGTAAAAGAGTGTCTTTTAAGGTCTTCTCTTTCCAACTTGCTTTCTGTTTTTAAAACCCTAGTACTTCCTTTTCTCTCTCTCTCTTTTTTACAATTTTTTTATCTGTTTTTAAACAAATACAAATACAAGAACCACCAAACACTTATCCAGCAGTACATCTAATGGTGTTTGTTTTATCCACTGTCTCTAGACATACACTTGCACATTCAACATTCAAACATAATGTAACCTCTCCACTGAGAATATTGAGTGGTTGGTATAAAGAGGTCTTGATTTTGGTCATTAACATAGTGAAAGAAAAAGGTCCACATTTATTGGAAGGTGTCTTTATTTATCATGCCTTTAATTGCCATCCTGTATCTGGTAAGATGCTCGGACATTGCTGTATCCCAGATACTATTTTCCTATGTGCTCAGGGGTATTTCAGTCTGGTTCTTCCACTGTTGAGCTATTGCTAATTGTGCGGTGGTCAGTAAAAAGCTTACTAGTTCTCTGTGTTGCAGGGTGGAACCTAAGTCAGTGTCCAAAGACAGCAAGACTAAGGATTTGGAGAAAGGGATTGGCCTGTAATGGCAGATATAATGGAGAATTCTGTATTCCATTTTTTTTTTAAAAAACATGGGGGCATTCCCACCAAACATGAATAAATAAACCAAGTTTCCCACAGCCCTTCCAATATAATAAACCACTTTGACAATGGTGAAGGGTGGCAGATGGAAAAAGATTACATGGGCAGGAGAGGGGGAGCCCAGAGAACTGCCTGCACTTTCACAAGGCCAGCCAAGGCAGGTGCACCTGGAGAATATGGATGGAACCAAAGGAAATTAGGTGGAGTATTGCAAATAAACTTAGGTGTTGCTGTGTACCCTTAGTTTCAGATCAACGGGGGGGGGGGTGGGGTGGGTCGGAGTGGGGAGAAAACTATTCCCAAGGACAAGTACAAGGAGTGTGCTTATGGTATTTTTGGATCCGTTATAGGAAGCCTATTTGTATAAGACACTAAAGAGGTAGAGTGCCAAGGACAAAGGGTGTCCTTGAATGCTGAAACGTATTTTAGAGAAGGAAGTTTTCATAAGTTGCCGCAGATGGAGGTTTTACCTTCTGTCACATGAATACCAAATGCCTTCTCTTTGCTTAGTCGTTGTGCGGTGAGAGCATATTCTGGGTCATTGCTCAGCAGCAAAAACTATTATTTTCTCAAAAATGCATTCATAGTCCTCCTGAAGTTATTTGTCGATCACTTGATTGAAAAGTTCCAAACTTTGTCCTAGCCTGTTCCCTGAGCTCTTTGTGAAAACAATGCAAGTGGCAACAGAATTCTGCATTTTCAATTTGTAGCGCAAGTAAAATAAGAAATGTCTTGGCCCCCGTACATTTTAAGGGTGATTAGAAAAGCTGTTTCGAATATCACTGAAGCTGTGTTAGGGTTCAGCTTGTACAGTAGTAACCCTCAAATCAAGTTTCTTAAATTATAAAGTCAAACAACGCAAGCGCTTGTCTTCGCTAGACGTTTGTCACACTCTCCTAACACTGGAACTCATGGTCTTCCAATGAAGCTGAATGTTGGAAGATTCAGGACAGGTAGGAGAAAGCCCTTCTTCATGGTTAAACGATGAAATTTGCTCCCACAGGAGGCAGGGATGGCCAACCAACTTTGGAAGATGGCTTCCAAAGAGGATTAGACAAATTAATGGACGAGAGGGCCAGCAATGGCTGTTAGTCATGATGGCTATGTTCTACCTCCATAGTCAAAGTAACGCTTCTGAATGCCAGGAGACGTTCTCTGGTGTTCAGGTTGTGCTTGCTTGATTAAATCAATGATTTTCCTCCTCTCCAACCCTGCAGTCCTTTTCATCCTTGGTGAAGGTGAAGCTTGTTGAAGGGCTCAGAAAAGATTATTGATTTATTTCAAAGCATTTACAGTGGTACCTCGGGTTACAGATGCTTCAGGTTACAGACGCTTCAGGTTACAGACTCTGCTAACCCAGAAATAGTACCTCGGGTTAAGAACTTTGCTTCAGGATGAGAACAGAAATTGTGCTCTGGCGGCGTGGGGGCAGCGAGAGGCTCCATTAGCTAAAGTGGTGCTTCAGGTTAAGAACAGACCTCCAGAACGAATTAAGTTCTTAACCCGAGGTACCACTGTATTTAGTTTTATGCCAACCATTTTAAGGAAAGAAGAAAAGAAACTTGAAAAATTTGATACATCTAGTTGAAGAGGTAAGAATTCCTAATATTTCACCAGCCATAGTTCAAAATTAAAAATTGTAAATCTTCCTAACAAAACACTTGCACCTGAGTTTTCTCAAGTCTTATTGCACCAGTACCCGCTTTTCAGTAAAAGATTCATAGATCTGTCTTACCCATACAGGCCATGTCCCAAACATTAATTTGGGAGTCTTCCATGGTTGGAGGACAACTTTTATTCCAGTTATAAAGGATGGTTATATGGACTGCAGTTATTAAGTACTATCACTTTATCTCCTGTTGGCACTGCATCTGTTACAACCAAATAAAAGGATCAATGAATATGTTAGCAAAGTAGGATCTGTGATGTTTTTAATTTTTTTAATAAGATTTCTTATTTTAGGACAGTTCTAAAATATATGTAAGAGATTGGCATTAGACATCTCACATCTCCAACAAAAGTATTTGCCATTTTGTGTATAGTACGATTAAAAAGTTTTGGCATTAGATACCATTTAAAAATCAAGGTTTACACTAGACATATTCTGTGGTACATTCAGCCATGTCCATCTATGTATATTTATTGATACTTTCTGACCTTGTTCTTTTCCCCATTTGGACTGATAGAAATTGGGCAAATTCTCTCGATTCACAATAATGTTATGAATTTTGCTTCACACGTGTGTTGGGTATTCCTTCAACATCGACAGTTCAAATTTGGTAAGTCCTCTTAATGAACTGTATTTGATAATTAAGGGATAAACAATAGTACTGAGTTGCAAATATTGAAAAAAAGATGAGGATGGTTGTTGTTGCATCTTGTTAATGATTTCATTATATGATACCATCTTTGAAGCATTTCCTAAGTTATATGTAACCATATGTTTTCCATAATACAGTGGTACCTCAGGTTAAGTTCTTAATTCATTCCAGAGGTCCGTTCTTAACCTGAAACTGTTCTTAACCTGAAGCACCACTTTAGCTAATGGGGCCTCCTGCTGTTGCCGCGCCGCCAGAGCACGATTTCTGTTCTCATCCTGAAGCAAAGTTCTTAACCTGAAGCACTATTTCTGGGTTAGCGAAGTCTGTAACCTGAAGCGTATGTAACCTGAAGTGTATGTAACCCAAGGTACCACTGTATAGCTTTTTGACTGCCGTGGAAGGCAGTGACATTTTAATCCTCTAGAGAGCAGACATGTAACAGAAAACAGCCTGCAGTTTATCACCGGGATCTACTTCAAGTAAAGACAAGTAATGATGGAGAGGCAGAAAGCTGGATAGCAGCCTTTTCAGAATAGTTCATATAGGCCAGTGCTTCAAAATCATAAACTGTATATCCTGGATACAAACCCTCATTGCAGGCACCTGTTTTTAAAATAAGGCTCTCACAGAGCTTAGTCAAAATAAAAAAATCCTTCCAGTAGCACCTTTAAGACCAACTAAGTTAGTTCTTGGTATGAGCTTTCGTGTGCAAGCACACTTCTTCAGATACACAAGTGAAATACCAAGAACTAACTTAGTTGGTCTTAAAGGTGCTACTGGAAGGATTTTTTTATTTTGACTATGGCAGACCAACACGGCTACCTATCTGTAAACAGAGCTTAGTAGTTGTGAAGCAACCAACCAACCAACCAACCAACCCAGAGTGAATTAAGAGGACATGCATTTTGGAGCAGAATTATACGTAGTTGGAGATTTTGTCACTGAGATCTTTGTATAGCTGAGTGACTTTAAAATTGCTGAAAATGTTGGGGTCTTTACAGCATCTGTGCTACTGGCTGTCAAACCTTGGGTGTGGTGATCTGTCATGGAACAACCCCAACGTTGAAGAAGATAACACTGGTTACCCAGACCTCATTGCTGGTTGCAAAGCCTCCCCTCCCCTTGACAGTTCCAGTTTCAGGGCCCCCAAAATGTAGGTCTGCCCCTG
This sequence comes from Podarcis liolepis, assembly GCF_965112155.1. Taxonomy (NCBI): domain Eukaryota; kingdom Metazoa; phylum Chordata; class Lepidosauria; order Squamata; family Lacertidae; genus Podarcis; species Podarcis liolepis. Next base: position 44,680,132 of record NC_139555.1, read on the forward strand.
ATCACGATGAATAACTATTGTCTAATTAATGTGTATGGTGTGTGCAGCACAATCCTGAACTTGTATACTCAGAGAAAAGTCCCATCGAAATAATGGGGGGGAGGGTGTCACTCCCAGATAAGTGGGATTATGATTACAGCCTTTGTCAGTGTATGTTTACACAAAAGTAAGTCCCAACCTCAGGAACGGTTTGGACAGTGCAAAGTCCTTGCAATCTCAATACAGTGATACCTCGGGTTACAGACACTTCAGGTTACAGATGCTTCAGGTTACAGACTCTGCTAACCCAGAAATAGTACCTCAGGTTAAGAACTTTGCTTCAGGATGAGAACAGAAATCGTGTGGTGGTGATGTGGCAGCAGTGGGAGGCCCCATTAGCTAAAGTGGTGCTTCAGGTTAAGAACAGTTTCAGGTTAAGAATGGACCTCCAGAACGAATTAAGTTTTTAACCCGAGGTCCCACTGTACAAGCTATTGGCTCTGGCAGATGTGCCTCATCACTGCAGGGGCTTAAAGAGAGGCCCAGCACTCTTGGGGGGCAGGGACAGAGAGCTTCTTAGTAGGGTAGGCTCCTAAACATGCCTGCTCAGTGGTAAATGCCATTACTGTGAAGTAAATGCTTTGACAAATATATATTCTAAGAAGCTGCCACTCTCTGGCTTTATGTCTTTTAGGTTAAGATGGGCTGATTTCTGGGGATACAGATGTGATAGCCACTAGATGTGCTCATTTGCTTGGATTGTCACCAGTCTTGTTTTAAATTCTAGATAGTGGACAATCTAAGGATCTTTCTAGCTGAGGTCCCAAAGCACCAAGTATTGTAGCCTGAGCCAGAGGCAGCAAGATTTCCTGACACCTTAATGTGATTTAATATAAATGGGGGTGAAATCACAACAGTGCCAAGAGTCACTGATTTATAGTTTTGAATCCTCTGGCGCTGCTTCTCAAAAGAAATGTGCAAAAATATTATAGTGATTCCCTTTAATAGCAAACTCAGGTAGTCTACATCCATGTGGAAGCATGCCAAGCGTTCTTGGACACCAACCTAAGATTTGGACATGCTTAGGATTCCCTAGGTGCACAGGACAATGCACTTACACAAATAAAAATATGTCCCCACTCCCCTGACTGTCTGAATTTCTGAAGCTTTTCAGGACCTATGGAATACACAAGGGAAAAAAAACCCCTAGAGTAACTCATTTCATTATCTTTAGAGGGAGGTTCTGGATTCACAAGTACTGTAATTTTTAGTCTTCCCTGGTGTGGAACTGAGAGCTGAAGAATTCCAGAAGGATGTTCTTGGACTTTTCTATAGGTTTTTCCTATTTGAAAATGCCCATAGATTATTATTACCATCAATCCATCATTTTCTAACTCTGGTATTATTTCATGTGATTTCCCCCTTCCAAAGTCAATACAGTTCATTATCCCCATATTGCAGCCAGGGAAGACTGAGAGGGTGGCTTGCAATTAGCTTTGCAATGTAATCCACTTGGTTACTGATGGTCAGAGGCTGGACTATGAGAAATGGAAGTGGGGTTTGGGCACACTGTGTCAGTCTAGCAAATGTGAGCACAGTTGAACCATGGAATGTCAAAATAGTTGGGAGGAAATTGGCCTGATGGAACCCCCTGACTCAGGCTTCCTCAAACTCGGCCCTCTAGATGTTTTGAGACTACAATTCCCATCATCCCTGACCACTGGTGCTGATAGCTAGGGATCATGGGAGTTGTAGGCCAAACCCCCCCCCCCCGGAGGGCCGAGTTTGAGGAAGCCTGCCCTAACTGCTTATAGGATCCTAGAAAATCCAGCCCTCAGACTAGCTTTTTAGCTCAAACTTCCCATTATGTTTTGAGGGGAGAGGGGGTGTGGAGACGGGGGAAAGAGCCAATTGCCCCGGCTGCAAATCTGAAAGAACATTTCTATTCTGGAATGCCTCAAGCCCTAACCAGAGACAGTCGTGTGAGAGGCTGAGACCCTCACTTACTTGCACCTAAATGTAAAATGACCTAGGTAGCCAAGCACAGGATTCTGAGGTAATTAAAATTCATAACCTCCGTCTCTCTTTTTGAACTGCTGATATTCAGGTATAACAGAACAAACACCAAAGCTGTAAAAGCAAGAAGCAGTCATGGGATTTCCTCCTTCCCTCCCAATACAGAAACACACACACAAACACACACACACACACATTTTGTTGTGGTTGTAGCAGCCCCTGTTGCCGGGGCTTCACTTTAACAGAAAGGAATGGAGGAATACTGCGGTAGATTGCAAAAGCAAAAGCAAGTCACTGGCAGCAATCTATCCAGAGACATAGGGGGGCTTTTCAGCTCAGTAATAAGATGCAGGACCACTTGCCTCTAGGGTGCTGGTGCCAGCTCAGCCCTCATGAGATAGATTAGCAGGAATTCATTATCATTTGGTGGCTGGAGAGCTTGCAGCAGAAGCTGTAGCGATTAGATACTGACCCCAAGGAAACAAAACATACAAAGGCAACCATTTTAATTCTGGCAGTGATGTTACTGCCACACTGGACAGATACGGAGAAAGATGGACTTGCCGAGGGGTTCTTTCCTGAAGGGAAATGGAAGAGAAGCGGTAGTTTCTTTCTCTGTCTCTATCTCTCTCTCCCTTTCTGCTGTCAGTAGATAATTAGAGCATTTTAGTATTCAGGGCTGCCTGTCCAGTTCCTTAATATTAATTTAAGGTGGGGGGGGGGGAGAGAATAATAGAGGAGGATGAGAATACTGAGACGCACATGGCAAGGAGTCTATTAAGCAAGTTGAAAATGAATCACATCATTCACTGCTTTTCCGCCCTGGGATAGAACTATCTTACAAAATGTAGATATTTTGTAGCATGTTGTTAACAGTAGGAGTTACAGCACGCAAGATCCCCCCACCCCACTCCAAGGACAGAGAAAAGTCAGTTATTTATTTTGATATAAGTTCATCATGTATGGGAAAGCCACAACTGACAGTGGATTCTCAGCACATGCATATATGCATGTGATCCTTATAAATGGCAATGGTGCACTTGGTGGTTTTTAACCCCTATACCTGTGCACACCTGGGTAGGAAAAGCATCCTGCATGAAGCAGGCCTTAGGTTCCTGAAAAAATGGATTGGAATATGCCTGCTGTTTCAAAAAAACAAATCGGCTCTCTAGCTGTGGAATAGACTCAGTTTCTGGTCTGGAGTTGTGAAAGTCCTGTGGTGTCATCTGTTTCTCTGAGACACTTCAGGAATGGTGTGGGGAGAATATTTAAGGGCTAAGATTTATGTGGGATGTACTACAGTGTCAGCAGGGATTATCCCTTCCCCCTCAATGTTCTGCAACACAGATGAGGAGTCTGAGGCCCTCAGTATGTTGTTGGCCATGTCGCAGCCAGCATGGTCAGGGATGATGGGAGATGTAGTCCAACAACATTTGGAAAGGTATAAAATCTAGCTGTTTTTATAACCATCTCCTCTTGTGAGGTGGAGAGCAGAAATAAAGGGCAACACTTTTCATTAGCAAAGCTAATTTTAGAAAGTGTACAAGGTAAAAAGAGCCATTAGAAGTCAAACAAGAACATTACCTGGTACATGGAGGACATGTTATTCCCCCCTCTCAAAGACTACAGCCCTGTCACAAACCTACCTAACAAGCTAGTACTTTGGTCGTATTTTAAATACAGTGGTACCTCGGGTTAGATACGCTTCAGGTTACAGACTCCGCTAAGTCAGAAATAGTACCTTGGGTTAAGAACTTTGCTTCAGGATGAGAACAGAAATCGTGTCCAGCGGTGCGGCGGCAGCAGGAGGCGGGCCCCAATAGCTAAAGTGGTGCTTCAGGTTAAGAACAGTTTCAGATTAAGAACGGACCTCCGGAACAAATTAAGTACTTAACCCAAAGTACCACTGTAAACCAATAAGTGGTTTGTTTGTTTTTTACATGCACACATTTGGGGGAAATAAAAGCTACAACTGCCCACACACAATTAAAAGGCTATTTGTCAGAAGTAGAGATGCTGAACTAAAATGGCTACTTGTTATGGTGAAAAGAGTCTGCTGGTTGGTGGTTCTTTCCCTCAATCGGATGTAGCCTTCCGGTTCTCCTTCCTTAAAAAGCAGATGTACAAATCCTTCACCTTCTTTATTTCCATTTTTCTATTTTATTAAGCTGAATTAATAAGGAGAAGGAACTGTATTTCAAGACAAAAGTAGTAACCTGTAACCAGCCTGGGTTCCTTCAGGAGAAAGAGGAGGAGTCAAATTTGATAAATATTTTTTTAAAAAATTACCCTACTATCTCCACTGCCCCACCCCATGTACTTGCCCCACTCCACGAAACATGTTGATCACATCAATATTCACTGAAGCGGGGCCTCTGCAGAGAGGGGGGAAAAACTATCTACAAGAAAGCCACATATTGCTATGTATGTACTTCTGAATTGTATCACAAATAATGCCCTTCTCACGAATGAGTGAGTTTCTTCTTTCCCTTGCCAACACGTTTTTAATCTTGACAGATGCAGCAAGTTTCAGCTGATTCAATTTAATTGGTGATTTATATGGACACATTCTAAAATGGTCTATTTACCTTTTTGAATTTCTCAAGGTCCAGTTGATCCATTTATTTGTCTTGGAAGCACTATAAAAAGTTGAAGTGACAGGCAATGAATTGAAGCTTTTGCCTGTGCTTTCTCAATGCAGCATCAACAGATTTGCTTGAGAAAATCAAACACTTTGGCCTTTTCTCCTTTGGCTTAGAAAGGCATCTAATCTTGCCACAACTTGATCTCAGTAAGGCTTCCCATTTATTCTGAATTGAAGCTGTTTTATTTTTATTGACGATTACCTGTCTTGACCCCTTTATGCGCACACACGTACATGCACACACACACGTAACATGAATGAAAAACTACACTGTTTTCTGTTCTATGAGGTGGTAAGTAGGGCAGTAATCAACAACTGGAAGACCTGTCTTAATTTGTTAGCAATATTTTGTGTAGGAGGGAAGGACCTTGTGGTGGCTTTCCATAACATGGTAATTGATTCAGTGAACAAGTTCAGTAAGGAAATAATCCATTCCCTTTAGTCCTGGGGAAGCCAATACCGTACCTTCCAAATGTTTTGGACTACAACTCCCATCATCCCTCACAATACTCTGACAAATACTCTGATAAAAAAACTTGCATAGATAAAAGAAGTAATAGTGGAGGAAGAAGAGTAAAAAGTGACTTCCTGTTAAGATGGCGGTGAGAAAGGTTCTTCTTGGCTGAGCTCCGCAGTCTCTTTTAATGGTTTTAATTGAGGTTTGTTTGTTTTTCTTTTTTTTTAGTGTCTAGACCCTTGATATTTAATACTGTTGCTGGCTCAGCAGCTACCAAATTTATTGGGGGCAAGGACCATTTTAGTGTTGTTTTATTCTCCACGGAGCCAAAAATCGTTAATCAGTTTTAAAGGGAGACAGCTGCTGCTTTGCCTGGAGCCAAGCCGAAAGGAGTGTCTCACTGCCCCCCCCCTTGCTTGAAGTTCAACAGGAGAATTAATTGTAAGAGGCAACCCAGAGAATATGGTGAAGATGGAAGACCTGTGTTTTTCTTCCTCTCATCTTTATTTTGAGACAGCTCCCAGCCAGAAGAAAATGAGTCCAGGAGTTGGTAGACTTGATGTCAGTTAGAATCATAGAATCATAGAATCATAGAGTTGGAAGAGACCACAAGGGCCATCGAGTCCAACCCCCTGCCAAGCAGGTTACTTTCTTTTGCATTATGCACCAAGGGTTTCAGGTCTTACAAGTCGAGGACCAAATGCTAATATATTTTGAGACTTGTAAGAGATTCCTTCATCTCCAACATGGTCACCACAGGACCTGAGGCACGAAGAGCCTCACCCAAAGCTCTCAAAACTCCAATACTCCTTTAGAGTGATGCTAACAGATAACACATAGAGTGGGGCTTTATGGTCTTGCTGCAAGAACGATAAGAAAGAGAGAGATGGACAAAATCGCAACAAGTTGCACTGGAGATTCAGAGGAAATTACGCTGGATATGAGTTAGCAGTGGATACTTTTGAACTCTGCTGCCCTTTCTTTAAACAGTTGATGCTTTGTATTATGTAATTGTTGTATGCTGTATGTTATGATTTGCAGTTTGGCACATTGTAATGAAACTGTTATGGCCTTTGGTTAATACAGTAAGCTCTTTGATGATGATCAAAAAGTTACCATTTGGGTTTTTTCTGGATTTAGAATCACTTCCAGCAAGAGATGCTTTGTGAATATTGCATGCCTCTTTCTTTCAAAGAGCTTTCTGCAGCATGGGTTAAAGTACTCAATAACAAATGGTTTCTTTTTAACTTTTAAAAGATTGATTTTCTATGAAGTAGGTGTTGAAATTTTCCTGGTGATTCCCCAGTACTGGAGACAAGCTGCAGTTAAAATCCCAGAGATAAAGGGCATCCTAGTATCAATGGATCTGAAATGATTGATTCTTAGATAATTCAATAACTATTGGTACCAAGCCAGAAACTGAAAATAACAGCACATTTATTAATCAGAGCAAACAGCCTTGTACTTCAGTAATGGAAAAAGAAAGGTATGTAATAAATCATATCTGAGAAAATAAATTGAAAGGAATTATAAGTCCTTTAAAACCATTATTACATACAGAGAAAGCAGAATAAGAGGTTAGAAATTGGAATATTTGTCCCCAACTACTAGATCATATAGAAATAACTGACAACGTAACTGGATATAAATGATGTAGAAGGCATGAATGTTTAGTTATATGATTAAATGAAGTATATTGATATTCACTTGTTTTATTTTCTTCTAAACTGTACCAGTGAATTGTACTGTAGCACTTTAAGGTGACCCCGGCCCCCACATTTTGTTACACATTTAGTGTGTAGCTACCAGTTGGTTCCATCCTGTGAAGAAAGGGATCTGTCAGTAGAACAGGGAAAGAGGCAATTTTGGACAATTCCTCTTCTACCCTGCAGTCTTTGACCAAACTGCGGGAGGCCGTGGAAGACAGGAGTGCCTGGCGTGCTCTGGTCCATGGGGTCACGAATAGTCGGACATGACTAAATGACTAAATGACTTAACAACAACACGCTGCAGTCCCCAATGCTCTCAAATCTGACGTGCTGGGTCTCCCAATCTTTTGGAGGAGATTTGGGAGGGAAGGGGAACAGCTGAAATGTGTCTCCCCCATCTGCCAGTGAAGGGACACCCATTGGATACCACCCCATATAAGACTATTCAGTTTAAAGGAAAAGAGTGGGAGAGGGGCCTTATCCACGCCACACCAAGCTTCAATGTGAGTTGGAGGCTGTTCAAGTCAAATTTTCCAGGGAACCATCCACACGGCGTACATTAGTAGCAACCATCTGTCATGGAGTGGCTGGATGCTGAGGAGGCACCAGCTGGGGATTCCCCAAGAGAACCCCCAGGGGAAGGAGACTCAGAGCCAGGGGACTGGTGGTGGGGTGACAATGAATGGTCAGAGGGAGAAGAGGGATCAGACTGGGAGAAGGAGCTGTGTCAGAAGCTGAAGAGGGAACTGGATTTAGTGAGCAGAAAGAGGCTGGGGCAGAGTCAGTCCAGGCTCAGAGGCCAAAGAGGAGGCTGGAGGCCAAGAGGCAGTGATGAGGCAGGCTGCTGAAGAGTCAAGGCAGTTTCCCTCTCCTCTGCAACAAGCATCTCTCCATACATGCTGAGAAATGGAGAGGGTGGAGCAACAAGAGGCAGGAGATGACACCTTAGGTTGCTGGGGAAGGAACCAGGGGAAGAGCCTTAGAGAGTGATGGGAAGACAGGAACTTATAGTCCTTGCTACTACTTCATTGGGGCAAGACCTACTGGGAAGCGTTGGTGTGACCACTAGGACTAAGCTGTTTTGTTTCTTTGAATGAAAAATTGCCTTCACTGACATTGGGTTTTTATTGTTTTATTGCTGACCTAAACCTGACTCCAGCTCCTGACACTCTCTCACTTTTCCTTTCAAAGAGTGAATTCTGATATGCAGGAGCCTGGAATACCAATCCTTTCTTGATTCTCAGTTGTGCTCCTTCTGGTTGCTTCTCCTACTTAATTAAAAGTTCCTCCCCATCCATGTCCCCTGCTCCTCTGGCTGTTCTGTGATGTTCATTTCCAATGGAGGGGAGGGATGCCAGTGATGGGAAGGTGGGGCAAAGAAACAGAGGGCAAATTACATTGGACCTTTGGAATGCCCATGCAAAGCAACTCTTTGGTAATTAAGAACTTCAAGGATTGATGCTGAATTCACAGAGGTATGGACCAGTCATAGCCAACTCCGTTTGTGAAACTGTGTATTTAATTTTGGATTATGCCCTTTTGTGTAGGATAGAGGGAGAAGAAGGTAGGGCTGAGGGTGGGGGAAGGAAAAAGAAGGTAAAGGAAATAACATTTTCCTCCAGCATCCCCACATGGTATGAAATCCGCAATCAGCAGCAATTCAGAACAAATACATTTACTTCTTCAGGAAGTCTGGACCAATCATGATAGTTCATTTCTGGTCAGGATTAATTCGGATGAATCTCCACAGTCATTCAATAGCAATCACCACAGTTCATCCCCAGTCAGAAGCAATTAATTACAAGTTGTCTCCAGCAGTAGTGTCAAGGTCATCGATAATCATTCTTGTAGGAAGCAGAGACAAGTGGGGGAAGGAAGGAGAGAGGGCAAGAAGAGGAGGGATGGGGAAAAGGGTAGGATGAGAGAAAGACAGAGGAAAGGAGACCCAGAGAAATTCAGAAGGCAGGAAGGGAATACAAAAAGGCAGGGATGGAAATGAAGGGAAGGGATAAAGAAATTTAAAAAGCAAGAATACAATGATGTAAAAACATATACGTATTGAGTGTGGTCTTCACCATGTCTACCCAGAAGAATTGCAATTGAATTCACTGGGGCTTACTCCCAAGTAAGTGGGGTTCAGATTGCAGCATAAATTTTAAATATGAAAAGTTACACACAAGATGGATAGTTATTGTTGGACTCAGTGGGATCAGAAATGCTTGTGATGACAGAATGATTGCCATAGAACTATGCTGAATTCCTCCCATTGTTTAGAGATCTCCTAAGTAATTTAATGTTTCATGGGTTATATCTAGTAACTTGATCGGGTTCATTTGTACCAGAATTCACAAAGAACAAATTCAGGCATGCTTATTTTAGTCTTTTGAGAAGCCCTGTGTAGAATAAGTGCCACACTTCTCATCATTATAAACTTTTATGAGCCAGGCCACACATACCATACCCATCATGGGGCATATGTTGCGGCCTCTGCTTCATCCTCACTGAGATATCCATGTGATGATGCTATGTCAGGTGCTCCTCCTAGACCAGCCTTTCTCAGCCTTGGGCCCACAGATGTTGTTGGACTACAACTCCTATCATCCCTGACCACTGGTCCTGCTAGCTAGGGATGATGGGAGTTGTAGTCCAACAACACCTGGGGACCCAAGGTTGAGAAAGGCTATCCTAGATATTACAGCAGAGAGGGGTAGAAGAGTTCCTCATGGCCTTGCTGTTTTTGTCAACATTCCCATGATGGGTATTATGGGCAGCCTGACTGTAATACGCAGGCATTTTTGATCCAAGAAATTAGTAGATATTGGTTGTACTCTCATAATTTTTGTGTGCCTCTTATGTTCCAGGGCTGCTCTCATCTGTGGCATCTGTGGCACCCCAATAAAATTATGGAATGAGGGCAACTGCTGGACTTTGAATGTCTTATCTTGATTAAAAGATTGGCCCAATTTGGATTTCACTCCGTTCAGTTTCATAATCTCTTTAATATTTTCAGTGCAGAGTACTCACTGGTTTAGCTGCTTGTTTCCTGCCAAGTTCAAAAGGGAAAGTCTTTTTATGTTGGAGCTGAATTAGAGCAATATATGACCATAAAATTATACTTAGATTTAGACTTGCCCCATGGAAATCTTTGCTCTTTAATACAGATTTTATTAAGGAAATGTGACAGCAGTTATTGTGTAACAATGATGTTGAATGAAAAAGGCAAAAAGCAAAGAAAGGTAACCACGATGCCTTTCTACATGATGCTCAAAGGCAGGAGATAAATGAGGGTGCCAAGGGGCTGATTTTGAACTGGAACCAACTGAAAATAGAGAACTTGGTGCAACAGATAAACAAGAATTCCTTGATTGTAGAGCTGTCTCTAGCCATGTTGTGTGGGCCGATTAAGGAAAGGTTTTGATTTGAAATGAAAGAATTGATTCTTTGGAATCAAAAGGTGCTGTCATGGAAAACCACCCTTCAAAAACCACAACATCAAATGACAGCCTGTGTGAAATGCCGCAGTCACATTGGGTTGTTGCCAACTAAGTTATACTCAGAGTAGCCCCACTGAAATTAATGGACCTAAGTTACTCATGTCCATTATTTTCAATGAATCTCCTCTGGGTAGGACTAAAATTGGATGCAACCCATTGTCTTACACCAAACACACTTTAGTGGAGATAGTTCACATGTTGATGCACAAGCCTTTGATGGAAGGCTGACATCACATTCTGCATCAACTCAACCCTAGGGAATGCCAACACTAGACAACAAGACCCACTATTCCTTCAGCTGGTGGTACCAGCACCAGGTTATGATATGAAGCAGGATGAGGTCAATATCAGTGGCCATTTCTCTAGTTGTTAGTAATTCCTCTTCTCTATGATCACATGCCCTTCTGAGGGGAAATTCACTATAGGACATGTATGCCAGCAATATTACAACTACTCTAAAAAACTAGTAATTCATATATTTTGCTAGAAGGATGAAGGGATGGAGAAAAATGCTGAAGTTAACAGAATGAACAATTAAAACACAGCTGGACAGTTAAGTAAAATGAAACCCATAATTAATGAGCTGACATGAAATACTCCTCCCTCTCTAAAATAAAAGTAATTTAATTATTCAGTGTATTACAATTCTTAGTACTGCCAGTACTATAGAATTTCTCACCAAACAGTTAAACATTTGACATTAGGCTATGCATGTTTTCAAATACGTTGTTCGCCGCCAATTTTGCAGCCTCAGGCTCTTCCCTCCAGCTCTACATTCAAATCCCCTTTTGCATTCTACTTGCACCTGCAATCCTTGCTACCTCCTCTGACCCCAATTTTCTTGCTCCGTTTCCTATATCCCCATTTTAATTAAGAGCTGGAAGAAATGCAGTGTTCATCCTTCCTTGGCCCCCAAGTTCCCTTTGCAAATACTAGTGTGTTTTTAGTGCTGCAGTGAGCGCCAGTGTTGTGGGGGAAGAGAGGTTGTAGAGGTATACAGTTCAGACCCATGTAATTTGGCGACGGAATGGAAATGATCCACCTGGGGGAAAGGAACATATTGCTTTGTATAGGATTAAATTCTTTGGCTTGTGTTTTGCAGGAGGTCAGATAATGAAATTTGTCCCTTTTGGCTTCCGAATACATGACTCAATTAATCTTGTTACAATATGTTTGCTTCTCAAAAACGGCAGCCAGCGCTGCCTTCCATATGTTTTGAAGTTGTCCCGTTGCCCTTCCTTTCTGGTTGCAGGTTGCCTGTAGAACGCTGTAGTTCTGGTAAAACCACTCCTCCTGGTACATTTCAGACCAGCATTCAATTTAAGTTTTTGTACCGCAGCTGCCCAACAAAATGCTGCTGGAAAGAAGCACCCACTGACTTGCAGAGCAGTTTTTCCAAAAAAATGTAAAAAGTTTCTACACCCTTCAAAGGCCCCCAAAGCCTTCTTGTTGGCATCCATCTGTCTTGAGAGATAATGGAGTTTGCCTCTGGAGGAGAAGTCAAACCACTGTGTTATAGCAGCATTGAAGTAACCTCCCCGGAGTGTAAGCCTGGCCAGTGTGTATGGAGGTCCTGGGCTGCTCAGATGACAAGACCACCATTTTGGCCTCACTCATATGGTCCAAAGGAAACCAGAGCAATATGTTTAGCACCAACTTGGCTGCAGGAGTTGCCAGAAGGTGCCTGAGGGACTCCACTCTGGATTTGTGAAGGGCTTACTCCTTAACCTTTTATTCTCCATAAGATATCCTGCAAGGTAGTAGAGGTTTAAGACCAGAGTTTTCATTCTCCTAGATGGGCTACCTTCACAGGTTGACAAATCTCATCTGCCCCTCACTTCCCTCTACAGCACGTGCAGAAACCGCCTTATTGACCTTTGGATCCACTATTGGTCTCGTCTGCACAATCCACTGGAGCTTGCCTTCACACAAGCTGGACAAGTTCTTACTGAGGGTTTGAGACCCATTGGCTACCTTCACCTGGTTTAGCTGGCCAATGAAGTTGTTCTCAGGGTGTGGCTGCTGTTGCATGCTGACAGCTTATAGGAGCCACAGGTAAGAGCTGAGTGCAGGGTGGGGACCAGAGGTCAACAAACAACCTCAGAAGGAGGATGACGTACCTTTTATTTGCAGGGAGTTTTCAGTGTAGGGAAGCAATAAAAAAGATGTAGGCCCCTTCAACAATTTGAAGTGGTGCAGTCCACTTCAGCATTCCTTCAGCTTGCCCAGAGGGCAAATGATTTCTCCTCCTTCCTGCTAGGCTTCCTGTTATTCTGTGATACTGCAGCGACTTCAAAAGCATATTGGCAATGCTCTAAGGATGCTTGGGTAAGAAATGTTTTGCAAAATTAAATAACAAAGTGATGTACTTTTACGGCAACTGTGGTGAATAATTGTGGCTTAATATTTTATTCACTCTACCCTCACCACAAATTGATTTCTGTCATAATTATTTAGTTTTAGCAGCAAATGTTTTCTGGTAGCATAGCACAGTAGGAAAGGCCTTTTGCTCAAATCCTTAAAAAACAATGACAGTTTCTTTAATTTTTGCTGGAGCTTTCCCTCTCACAGCGCAAGCCCAAAGGCGATATTGATACCTATTATAAAATGCAGGTCTTGTTCCAATGCAAAATGATGTGCCAGTGCATAATAGGATGCTACTTTGAGGCACCGATTTGTTTACTTCTGAATTCATTGACATGCACAGCACCAAGGCAAGCCAAGCGCTTTCCTGGATGAGTATTGTCAGATACGTGGGCAGGTGGTCCCTAAAGAGACTGATCAGTCATGCAGAGCCAGACTTTCTCAAGGCCCTTTACTTTACCTTTGCAGAGTAATCCATGCCTGCGTCAGCACTTCCGCTAGAAACATTACTTAAGGAATTTCTAACTCATCCATGAGAAGTTTGGGGGCTATAAGTGTCCGTACAAGTTCTTTGTCCTGGAGATGACAGTGGAATTCATGTAACTAAGAGGTAAGGATAAGGAAGGGATGAGTGGAGGAACCCTGTTTCAGGAGTGCAGTAAGGAGCATCAATTTGATTTCAGAGACTTATTCAACACAGAGTATTTAATTTCCACAGTGCAGGCTGCAAACTACTATTTGATAGGAATTTAAGCAAATCAAAATAATCCTAGGATGACTGCTTCATATTTTCTCCTTAAATATATCTTCTCCTGAATTAGTGTAATATTAGCTGAGGTAAACTCACCAGAGGCAATCTAATTTAATTAATTTTCAACCAAGCTGGATAAGTTTTATGAAGAATAAAATATAATGAGTTTTACTCTTAGTCCTCAGTAATGATCCATCAGGGTCAGGAAGCTTTTCCTGCCCCTCCCTTCTTTGCTAAAGATTTTTGTTTTGTTTTTCTTCTAAAGCCTCTTCGTTGTCAACAACTGGAGAAGGGGCTACTGGATTGTGTGAATATGTGCTACCCTAGAGGGCTAAAATGTTTTCCTTTGAAAATGGTGGATGGATTTTGCTTATAGAGTACTGTAATGGCTTTATCCAGATGTAGTTGCATACTGCAGTTGTCAGAGAATACTGGACTAGATAGGCCTTTGGAGTTAAGCTCTTCCTATGTTTTTATGGGGACACAGGTGGCGCTGTGGGTTAAACCACAGAGCCTAGGGCTTGCCAATCAGAAGGTCGGCGGTTCGAATCCCTGCGACAGGGTGAGCTCCCGTTGCTCGGTCCCTGCTCTTGCCAACCTAGCAGTTCAAAAGCACGTCAAAGTGCAAGTAGATAAATAGGTACTACTCTGGTGGGAAGGTAAATGGCATTTCCATGTGCTGCTCTGGTTTGCCAGAAGCGGCTTAGTCATGCTGGCCAGATGACCCGGAAGCTGTATGCTGGCTCCCTTGGCCAATAAAGCAAGATGAGCGCCGCAACCCCGGAGTCGGCCACGACTGGACCTAATGGTCAGCGGTCCCTTTACCTTTATGTTTTTATGACATGTACCTCTATCTGTGTTTGCAGTGGTAAACAACCGAAACAGCAGCTTATGGATCTCCACTGGGGGGAGTTGCACAAATTAAGTGTGCGCATAGTTCACACATCTGGTATGGCAGCTAGAGACAAGCTAGTTGACATCTCCCCATGGCATAGTTGTGTGATTCTCTTATGGGATGTTGCATAAGTCACTTGTGCCCCCATTTTCAACACTTCCTGTAAAGTACAAAGCTCCAGATTGTTAAACACTTCTGGTTTCAGTTGAACTTTAGCATGCTTGGCCAGACATCCTATGTTCTTCATTTGTCATTTTGAATGCCAAAATTGTGATCCTGTGTGCATGAACTCAGGAGCAAGTCTCACTGAAATCAATGAAACATTTCTAAGAAAAAAATGCTTAGAACCACAAATCTTGTCTAATGAGTTACCCTTTTGTTTTCCTCAACTTCCTAAGCACATATTGAAAGAAAAAAAGAGTGTTTTCATAGACATTTTGTTCCATGCTCAGATAATTGAACGAATGCAAAAGCTGAAGTGCATGTCATTGCCGGTATTTGAACATTATTTTTCTTCTGCTGAACCCAGTTAACTAATTTGTGGCACAAAAGAAATATCACTGGACTATTAATCCTTATAATATATGGCAGTAAGCAAAAGGAAGAGAAAAAAGCATGTATTTCACTTAATGAAGAATAACGAGAATAGATTCTTATCTGACATTTATACTTTCAACAAGTATTTTGCTGAACAAAAGTATTTCCCATTTGAAATTAAAGCCTCAAATAAATTTTATGAAGTAGGAATCTGAGAAAGATGCTGTCCTAAGGATGCCATTCTTCCCAAGGAGACAAAAAGATGGCTGTTTTAAATTTGTAAAGGGGAATTAATTGAAACTTCTTCATTTAAATACATGCAAATTTAAAATTTCTCCTCAGTTAGTTGAACTTAAAGGAAAAAAATAACCCCACAAGCAGACAAGGGTTAAAAACCCAAAGAAAATGATCTGAAAGACAGGGCTTCCTTCCAGACAAATACGTTTACTATGGGAGTATCTATTGCATTAGCAGAACAGGCTTAGCACCTGAAAGAGGCATGAAGCTCCACTGAGTAGGGGACGTAATGAACGTAGAAGTGTATCCTGTTCTGCAATTAAAACTTTCTCCCTCAGTCATGGGAAGGCAGAGCTGAAAGTGGATCACATTGTTTCCCCCCTGAAATTACCATTAATATTTTTGTGGTATTGTAAATCTGCAACTTACACACATTTAATTTGTGTGAATTTTAGGCAAGTGGCATTTGTATTTTTTTTTTAATGAATAAAAAGGGGACAGAAAAGGTATGAGGTTCCGGGGAAAATGGCTTTGGCAATCCCACCTGCTATTGAACCCAATATGTTGGGTTGACTACACACAATTTTGGCTTTAGGTTCAATCTCTGGCACATAATGCCTGCATAAGTTGCTAGCTTCCTGTACTTCAGATTCTGATCTTATTAAGAACTCTGGGTCATTAGCTGAAACTGGGCAGCCATAGATTCTGGGGAGAAAAAAGAAGGAAGGAACTTCACAGAATTCACTAAAGGAGCTCACTGCCTCAAGTTGGAATGATTGTCCATTGGCATAGATCGCTTTAGAAGGGGATGGTTAGACACAAGGAAAGGAAGGCAGCTTCTGAGGAGAGCACAAATCCACCAAAATGTAGAGAGATGTTGAAGGCGCAGCAGGCAGAGAGCATTACCTTGAAACCCTACAAAAATTGTGAATTCTTCATAGGGTCGGTCCTACCGTTAGGCAGAGTGAGGTGGCTACTGAGGGGTGGGGTGGCAGAGAACAGTGGTAAGGCGTTGTGTGTCATCAGGACCTCCCAAAGCTGGGTGTGTTGGAGGGTACTGCCTCATCACAGTCATTAAAGTGAGATTCAATGGCTGATCTGGTTGGCTTCTGTCAGTGGAATGCATCTTTGGCAGTAAATTGTCCTAGGTTGGTCCTGACTTTCCCCTCTTATTATAGGCAACTTCAGTGCAATGAAATTACTTCAGGTCACAGTAAAAAGCCAATATACAATATACAAGCAGTGACACAAGGGAAGAGAGTGTGTTTGTGTCATAAAAAGGTAAAGGTACCCCTGCCCGTACGGGCCAGTCGTGTCCGACTCTAGGGTTGTGCGCCCATCTCACTTAAGAGGCCGGGGGCCAGCGCTGTCCGGAGACACTTCTGGGTCACGTGGCCAGCGTGACAAAGCTGCTCTGGCGAGCCAGCACCAGTGCAGCACATGGAAACACCATTTACCTTCCCGCTGGAGCGGTACCTATTTATCTACTTGCACTTAGGGGTGCTTTCGAACTGCTAGGTGGGCAGGAGCTGGGACCGAAAGACGGGAGCACACCCTGCCGCGGGGATTCGAACCGCCGACCATGTGATCGGCAAGCCCTAGTCACTGAGGTTTTACCCACAGTGCCACCCGCGCCCCATGTTTGTGTCATAGCTGTCAACTTTTCCCTTTTCTTGCGAGGAATCCTATTTGGAATAAGGGAATTTCCTTAAAAAAAGGGAAACGTTGACAGCTATGGTTTGTGTGTGTATTGTAGAGCGTATTGTAAATGCATTATGAGGTGTTAAAGAAGGAGCCATGGTTCACGTGAGAGAGAAACACATCACTGGAGGGAAAGGGCTCGTACATCTCAAACTCACAAGGGGATACACGGAAGTGAGCCAGCGTTGTACAAGGCGACAAACCACACTTCCCTCTGGCTTACAGCCCGAATTGAATAAGTCCATGAGAAATCAACTGAACATCTCAGGTCTATACGTTTCTTTAGCCAATCACTACATAACTTTGTGTTAAACTGTTAATTGCAAATACAATGGGACTGTCTTCAGAGCCAGGAATCTAATGTCCCTCTTGGGGAGGAAAAAGGCTATTTGAAATAGCAATTTCCCATATTGCTTTTACATCAGCATTGTCTTAATGCTCCATTTGTCTTACTCCTGGACCTTAACACATGCAGAACAAACATTGGCACACTTTTAAATTTTTTATTAGGCAATTAATGTGTAGGGAATGGGAAATTTATAATAATAAACATTAAATGTTAAGGCAGCCTTAGTGCCTTTTAGTTGCCATGAGAATTAACTCTGCAGCTTTCAATGTCCTTGATTCCAGTCTTAAGCACATTTACTTGCAAGTAAGTACTGCTGATATTGCTGGGGATTTCTTCCGCATCAAGGCTACGTGCATACAATGGGTGTGGGGACTGGAAGTAGTTACAAGTACAACCAGAAAAGGAAGTAGTGGGCCTGGGAACAAAGAGTTTTGCAACCAAATACATTTGTTACCAGATATTAGGTTAAACACTCATGTGTTAGCTAGCAGAACAACAATAGTTAATTATCAACCCATCAAGTTCAGAGACCACTCAGTACTTCAGTGGAATTTCCCCACGTTAAAGCCTTCAGTACTAACACATTTAGGCGTTCCCCATTTCAGTGTCAATTAAACAATTATACTTAACAGGATCTAAGTGGCTCCCCATGTCAAATACAGATCTCATTGACATAGTGTGCTGTGTGAACTGGGTGAAACACCTTCCTTTCCCTTTGTACCCATCAGCCTTACTGATATTTGTTTGACATGCACTTGACTGAAGAGGAGTGAAACTGTGACATGCCACAATTCACAATTTGCATGCTTGGGAATCTGTAGAGAGCGGCCAGTGATAGAAATGTTGGCAGATTTTATGGCCCATGCATCAGCTACAGCAGGGCCATCTGCAGCTGTAATCTCAAGAGCTGCTTACCAGTCAGTCTCAGAACATACTAATTGCCCAGGCCTAGGGCTGCCGTCTTCTCATCAGTGCTTCATGCCTAGTAATGTAACAGCAGAGAAACAGAAGCGGGGAAATTCATTTACATGATTTTGATTTCTGCACAAATCTTACCCTAAAAGGGCACAGCTGTCACTATATTTGTCAACATCAGCGAGTGATTATGTAAAGAAGGCCTAATTGTACTTTTGACTTTGTCTTGTCATAGCCTTGAGAGACCGATAGATGGACCACTTGGACTGTGCTTCCTAGCAACAGCGGCTGCAGAATGCAGAATTATCCTGACTTTCCTAAGCTTGTTATTTTCCCTAATAATAGAGTGAGAATATATAGGGAGAAAATTAGCCAAGGGAGGAAAAAAACTCCCGATTCCTCTTTGTTGGATTGTCAGTTTAATTTATTCCTGAGCACAATGTACCTGAGGAATGATAAGAAACAACTTTGATATCATTCTAAATAAATAAAAAGGTTATGTAACCCAATCTCTCTGGTTCCTGGAGATGGTTTCTGTTTATCCAGTTGTCGCTTAACCACTGCAGCAGTCATATAATGGGAGAAAATAGGAGCTATCTTGACTGACATATATTCGTCTACCAGGGAAGGCAAGATGTAATATAAAAAGGAGGCTTGCTGCAGTCCCTCCGTTGTGGTTTGAGCTTGGCTTAATCCCAATTTTGCAGCTGAGATGGCAAATGTGTACTAGCAAAGAGAATATAGTTTCAGCCTCTCCCTCCCCGTCATGCTTCAGATAGGCCCTCACAAACACACAGTTGGAGCTCTGAGCAACTTGGAGTGGCATGGGGGCTTTAAGAGGGAAAAAAACAGTTTATGAGGGGGAGGACTTCAGTAAGCAGCAACCACCCTTCTCCAAATCACCTGTTGCTGAAACAGTCAATTAAAGTGACTGCTGGAATTTTGTTACCTGCATTTATGGATTTATTAATTTTTTACATGCCTCTAAAGACGTGCTCAATGCATCTTACAGCCTTTGATAAACACAGCACAATTCCCTTGACACAAACCTGTTCTTTGGCCCTGAATAATCGGTGGTTATGCCATCTGGTTCAGCATCCTGTTCTCACAGTGGCCAGCCTGTGGGACACTTGCAAGCAGGACACGAGGACAGGAGCCCTGTCCCCTCCTGTGGCTTCCAGCAGCTGGCATTCATAAGCATTCCTAAGCAACCTCCTTAGTGATTTCCCAGAGATTATTGGTTTTTTCAAGCCTTTGGCTCATTGATAGTTCTGAATGTTACTGAAACAGGTATAGCCCTCTCCCCCTGGCCTGGCCCAGTTGACTGAAGAACCTCAAAAATAGACAAGACGTGCATGGTTACTGCTGATCTGATAACCACAACATTTGCACTGCACTGATTGGTTAGTAAAGTACACCAGCTTTCAGCCACCTAGAATCAGAAATGCAGTTTAAAAATTCATACATAGTGCAGCAACACTGCATAATGATTTAATATCACTTCAGACTTAGAGAGTGTCCCTTTAGAGCCCAGTATTTCAGAGTAATAAGGTGGATAAAAATGAGATTATGCTCTAACTCTGGGGGGAAATCTTCATGTACCCTTTTTGTTCCCCTGATTTTAGCAATTAGTTAAATGCATTCATGCAAATTTCATCCACCTTCCATTCTCTCATCTTACATTTGATTTCCCAAACACATGGAATACAAAAATCAAATCATATCGCTGCATGAATTAAAACAAAAGGCTGAAACGCAAACCCCTCCCCAGCCAGGTTTCGTAACCTCCTAAAACATATTTACAGAGTAAATCAAATTCCTTTCCTATCAAAAATGATTGTCTGCCTAAATCTGCAATCTGAACAGAGGCATATCCTTCTGGGTGTGCAGATAAAAAGCTCTGTGGTAAACTGTGGTTTATTGTGGAAGAAAGGGGAGGAAAATGAAGTCACTCAATGATGGCAAGATACTTTGTTTTACAGTTTGAAGGGAGAAGCTATATTTCCTGGATTGCTAGACTAAATAGGAAGAGATCCAAAGTGTGGAAAGTGATGCTTTTTAGGGGACCAATTTTGCAGATGACGCTGACTGCAAGCTTTTTGAATGACAGCAAATTATGTAACAGAAAGACAGCTCCTTCTACCGCAGTACACAGAGCAAGGTTATTTACTAATGCAAACATTTTATCCATCTTAAGGAGGTGGGCAGCTTAATAGCAAAACCCTTTAGCACCTTAAGTACCCATAAACCAATATATTATCAGCACACAGTGAGAGGCCATTGTAATGTGAGATGTGGGACAACTCTAATGGGGTGTGTTGGTGGAGGGCGGGAAGAGTGGGAGTTTCAGAAGTATACATTTCAAGCTTCCCAGAAACACACAGTTTGTAAACCTCAGAGCAGGTGCAGTGGAGCACTTCCAAAGGGCTGAGGGCTTATGATAGTTGTTTTAATAAATGGTCTGCATCATTTAGGTAGACAGTCCCAGAGGGAATACTGCTCCATGCGGGAAGTGACACTGTGACCTGTGGTCTATTCTTAACAGAGCTTTCTCTAACACATTGCACCTGCGTGCTTGGCTAAAATCCTTACCCAAATTATTAATTACGAAGCAGTGCTAATTTTTAAAAAGTGAAGTTAAGACATTTGCTTTAATGAAAGCTAAAGTGGGTGATTTCCATGAGGTCTGTTTATAGGAGAAAGTATTTTAATTTGTTCCTATACTTCTAGCATGTCCTTCTAATGTCTATATATTACTCAGGGAAGTTTACAATAGTTGAAATTTACAATCTTGCAATAAAAACAACCATCTCTGAATGGCCCTGAGACCTCTGGGTATAGGGTGGTATATAAATTCAATAAAACAAATAAATAAAACACAACACGATGTAACAGAGACACAGACTCAGCAGGTCGAAGTTCACCACTCAAAAATATTATCTGCCTGGCAGGTGTGCAGCTGCTGTAGCACATGAGTTGCACAAGATCCAGCACCTTTGAGAAGCCTTTCTGGTTTAGGATGTAGTCTCTTCTCAGCAATTTGAACATCAATACATAATTGTTATTCCTATTATTTATCCACATATCTAGGCCTGGCACAAGTGCAGGTGGGCCATGGTGACGTGGGCTGCTGTCTGGAATACGGTTATTTGAGTGTCAGAGACACTTACTGAGCACTGCTCACAGCATCACTGATGAATATAAACACAAGACATGCATATGCATAAACCTAGAAACAGTCCAACTGAATCGGTCCAAAGGCCCATCTGCTTCAGCCTCCTGCATTCACAGTAGCCAACCAGGTGCCTTTGGGAAGTTTGCAACAAGAACCTGATGATTGCTACTGGTGATTCCCAGCAACTGGGCCTCCAACCACAGTGCAGGCAAACCACAGTCAACATGGAGAATAGCCACTGATAGCCTTATCCTGACCATTACTGCGTCTTGTTTCAGCAAATCCCATAGTTTAACAATGTGCTGTGTGAAGTGGTC
Organism: Podarcis liolepis; assembly: GCF_965112155.1. Lineage (NCBI taxonomy): Eukaryota > Metazoa > Chordata > Lepidosauria > Squamata > Lacertidae > Podarcis > Podarcis liolepis. The sequence continues at coordinate 44,701,672 of NC_139555.1, forward strand.
CTGTCTTGACTTTTCCAACCTTTGGTTTCAATGGATGACTCTGGGTTTTGGAATTTTGAGAAGAGGAGAAAAGGTCTCTCTATCCATTTCTGTCCTTTCTCCCTTTACTCACCATTTTTTAGCCTTCCAAACAAATTTCCCCTCTTCTATGCACACACTATGGCCCTAGAACCCTTATGCAGCATCAGATTTCACACGGGCATCATAGAAATGGAAGTGACCTTCCCATTCACTCATATTATTAATTCCCCGCCCTTAGGGCAAGGGGTCCTATGGTTTGAAGCAAGTGACTTAGGTGCTTCAAAGAAGGTGCTAGACAACTTGCTTTTGAAAACTTTCAAGGAAGAAGCTTTCATCTACTGAATATTCTAACGCTTAGCAAAGTTCTCTCTCATGTTTAACTTGTGGGAGACAGCTGCTGCTCTCTAGCCCTGCTTTTGAATTTCCCTTAGGCACTTACTTGGTTAGTCACTGTGGGTAACAGGATGCTGATCTACATGGACCTCGGGCCTGATCCAGCAGGGCTCTTCTAATACTGATGACTTGCATCTGATGAAGTAGGTTATTACCTCCAAAAGGTAACATTGATAGTGTTTCAATTGCCCCAGAGATTGGTTAAAATCTGTCGTTTCAAAAACATCACGTCTTCTTATGTTCAATAAGAAATGACCTGAGTTGCACTTCTCATGTTAAAGTGCAGATTAGAACTTGGCTGTCCACTGGATTTTTGCACTTCTAATGCTGCAGTGCAATTCCCAGCAGTTTATATGTATCAAAATACACATTTTAGAATATGTTGTTTCGGGAGAATGAAAATTATTTCACAAATGAATGTTGGAATGGAATTATAGGAGTAAAAATGTGCAAAAGGGACATGGGCAAGGATTGGATGAATTTGTCTGCCCCTGCTGAGAACTCCCAGTTTGTGCCTGGAGCACAGATCATGCAGACCAGACTATCCCGTTTACACCAAAGCTATCCCCATCTCCATTGTGTGTGGACTGAACATCATGCCTTTGCATGGGAACATGCAGGACAATCCTGCAAAGACTACAGTGCCTAGAGGCACCCTAAGCCATTCTCAGTGACAACTCTTCCTTTACAGTTTCATGACATTTTGTAGTGGAAATGTTTATGTGAAATTGGACACTGACAATTTCACAGTAAATTTCGCACAGAGAATCTAATAGCAAATAAGTTCTTTCTTACCATGGGGATATTTAAGGGGGAAGAAAAAGAAGAAGGGATAAGCAGATTTGAGGTATGAAGAAAACAAACCCTCTTCTTTGAATACTAAATGGGAAATAACCAGTTCATTTTCCTGGTCTTGGATCGTGCCTTTGTGTGGCTGGGGTGCTCAACATCTGACCCATGGCTTGGGTCAGGCTCACAGAACTTGAGCATGCTATTGGTAACTGATGTATTAGGGTGCATGCAGCTGTGTAATTTTGCGCACAAGCTTTTACTAATCGTCATAAGGGCTGCTGCCAGATTCCGTGCAAAACAGAATAATGGTAGCAGATGTAGTGGGATTTAAGGGGGATTTGTCAGACTTTGTGGTGGGTTCTTGCAGTGGTGCTAGCAAAAGCTGTAAAAACCATACATGGCTTTCTTGAACTGGTTCTCTACATTTCCCTGTCTATCACCAGATTGCCAAATCAATAGGTTAGGAAGCATTTACAGTGGAATACAGAATTATTCATGTTACTATATATCCAATATCTCAAAAAGGAAAAAGTCTGAGCATAAATATTTACAGTGTTTCAATTACTGTCGGCATAGCAGCTGGCAGCCATGACACTTGGATCTACAAATCAATATTTATGAGCCTTTGAATGCTTAGAGTACACCTGGCCATTAGTCTGAATTGACTGGTTTATTGTCTTAACACTCTTTAGAACAATGATAAACATCTTTAAACAACTCTTTGCTGAAGATATCTTGATTATAGCCTTGCACTGAGCACTTGCAAAGTGGGCTGGCAGCTGTCGGTTCTGGTTTAGAAACAACCCCGTTAGTAGGAGGCTCAGAAGGAAAACCTATGAGATGGTAAATGATGGCTGTGCAAAATGTGAGCAGAAGGGGGAAACCACGGTGGGGATACAGCGGCAGAGGTCAACAACCATGTCATTACTCGGAGAGCAACACATTTGTATTAATTGGGTTGAAAGTGGCAACACCTTAGATTCAAATTGTTTTCTTGAAGGAGACTGCACAAGCAGAATGCAAACATTGACAAAAGGCAAATTGGGTATTCTAGACATGCCTTGCTGCTGTTGTTTGTGTTTTCACAGGGAAGAGATTCTCCGCAATGGCTTTGTGTCGGGGTTTTGTTTTGTTCAACTGCTCGAAATCTGAGCACACGGCTTTGCACTGACCTAATTGCCACCGGCTTATTCTGAAAGATGTTTACTTGGGAGTATGTCCTACAGAATTATTGCATCCTGTTAAGCCTGCTTAGCAATGCTGTCTTAGTCCTCCTCTCTGCATGCCTCACTTCTGGCTTTCTCCATGGCAACTCCCATGCTGCTACAGGTGCACGTAGAAGTCTTCCACCCTATTGCCATGCCAAAGCCACTTACTAGCGGCAGCTAGACTGGTGACTGGGAGCGGCTTCTGAGACCTCATAACACCGGTCTTGAAAGACCTACACTGGCTCCCAGTACGTTTCTGAGCACAATTCAAAGTGTTGGTGCTGACCTTTAAAGCCCTAAACAGCCTTGTTCCAGTATACCTGAAGGAGCGACTCCACCCCCACTGTTTTGCCCGGACACTGAGGTCCAGCGCCAAGGGCCTTCTGGAGGTTCCCTTGCTGCTAGAAGCCAAATTACAGGGAACCAGGCAGAGGGCCTTCTTGGTAGTGGCACCCGCCCTGTGGAATGTCCTCCCACCAGATGTCAAAGAGAAAAACAACTACCAGACTTTTAGAAGACATCTGAAGGCAGCCCTGTTTAGGGAAGCTTTTAATGCTTAATAGACTATTGTATTTTAGTGCTTTTAATGCTTAATAGACTATTGTATTTTAATGATACAGCTTCTGTTGGAAGGTGCCCAAAGTGGCTGGGGAAACCCAGCCAGATGGGTGGGGTATAAATATTAAATCATCATCATCATCATCATCATCATCATCAATGAAGCTGCAGCCTGATTTCACTCAACACAGTATTATCCGGTGTGTGTCATTCCTACTGCTCCCAGAAGCTGCATATCTGCAATTGCCTGGTCCATCACAATGCTGCAGGAAGCATAGCCTACAGGTAGATGGCTTTGTGTGCACACCATTGGCTAGGAGCAGCTCTAGACGTGGCAACAGCCATATTATTAGGGCAGCAGTGGCTTTCCTCTGGTCCTCTAAATGTTGCTGGACCATAGTTCTCATCAACCTAGCCGGCAGGGCCAGTGGACAGGGAAGATGTGAGCTTTAAGTCCAGCAGTGTCTAGGCGGCCATTGGCAAGCTGCTCCTATACAAGAGGCATGTGCAAAGGGGGGCTTAGAATGCTATGTTTCGTATCTGTAAATTGCCTTTGGACTTTGCTCACGTTATTTATGCGAATGCTTGATCAGTATTAATGTGGAAGGAAAGGAGCTGTGATATATGGAATGCAAATGAGCACTGTGGTCAACGTAGGGTGTGCGAACGAAGTTGTGTTATAGACCAGTTTGAAGCAAGAAGCACTTTAAGCCTCACATCTGAAAGCACCCCAAGACTGCAAGTCTTTGGCTTGCACTCCAAGGCTTTGCAACTCTGCTCACTAGATAAACCGGCTTTTAGAAGCCCCAGCTCTCAGAAACATCTGTGTTTCCTCCTTGTTGTTCTTTTGCTGAGCATCCAGCCTGAGGAATAGTAAAATATAACTCAAAAGCCTGCCTGTTACATTTTGAATACCAGTCTGAAAAAGAGAGAGCTGCTATTCTCCTTGTTGTGAGGTTTTTGTGGTAGTTGTCCAGAGCGGCTGCTGGTATTTGATCTTGTTCACTGTGTGAGCCTTCTCAGAAATAGTGATGCCACTAGGTGGCACTGTTACATATAGCCACCTTCATCTTTAGTTTTTTGGGGGGGAGGAAGGTTTCATCAGATCTCTTAAGAGGAGCAATGTGGCAGAAGGTGAATCATTATGATTTCTGTCTTGGTGTCTGATTATAGGCAGCTCTTGAGGCAGAACTATTCTCTGTTGGGTAGAAATTTCCAAAACCTACATTTTCTCCTCCTCTGAATTATCAAATTATGATTGAAAGTGTCTGTTGTATTTTTTTAAAAAAATATATATAGTGTGCATAGTATTTCCTGGTCTTTAATTCTGACAATATGCTGATCTACCAGGGGCAGAAGTGGTTTTCTGAAGCTGAGTGCCCATTGGCCTGGCCTAGCAATCTCTTGAAGGCAGCCCAAGATGGATTTGATGTACGCATGGTGCTGATGTTGGTGGTGCAGCCCATGCACAAACTACATGAATACTGGATTGCGTCTGGGGGTGCTCTGGAGTGAGGTGTGTGGCATGATAAAGGTTACTTGCTAAGGACCTGTGATATATGGAATGCAAATGAGCACTGTGGTCAACGTAGGGTGTCTGAACGAAGCTGTGTTATGGACCAGTTGCTGACACGGGCTTTGATCTAGTGGTGCAGCAATAAAACTGCTAGCACATCTGCAAAGCTAAGCAGGGTCTGGTCTGGTTTCAAATTGGATGGGAGAAGAGATTCCTGCATTGCAGGTGGTTGGACTAGATGACCCTTGGGGTCCCCTCCAACTCTACAATTTTATTATTTCCTTCTCTGTTCTCTCTGGGAAACAGGAGGGCCAGGTAAAAAAGAGGCCACCATATCTGTAGAAGAGGGGATTTCATCAGATGTGGCTTATGTGACTAGCTACGCCTGCTGTATTTATATGTTATGCCCAACTGTTAAAGGTGCAGGAGTGACCTCTTTTTCACCCTTCCCCCTAGGAATGGGGGAGAAATTCAATTCAGATGACATTTAAAGGCAAACCTACAGAATTCCCACTTACCAAAATGATACAAGAACCAAAACACAGCTATCCTTTGAAACCCACACTTCTCTGAATTTCACAGTGCAGTTCTCTTCACCCCCTCTGCCCCCCCAAGATGACTTATGTTGCCTTCAGGATCTCCTGCAAGCCAGGAGAGGAGTAATGTGCAGCACACTGCTATTGTTTACTCAGAAGTAAGTCGATTGGGTTCACTGTGGCTTACCTCCATGTAAATGCATATAGAACTGCAGGCTTCAGATTAGCATGGAGTAGTTTTAGGACTTTTGTACCCATCTGCCCACCTTATACTATCTGAAAACAAAAGGTACATTTGGACCAGGTAGTCTTGGGGAATTGTGGTTCCTGGGCACTGTTTTCTGCATGCTGTCCAACAATTCACCACAGTGCCACATGTGACATCAGGCCAAAGTGGAGATTATCTTTCCCATACATTTGTGAAGTGCCTTAAATGAGACCAGTGCTCTTTCTTCCTCAAATCTTTTTAACTCTGAGTACAACTTTGTGAGGCGTCCATTTCCCAAGAAGTGGATTGAATGTCCAGGACTTGGTCTAGGGGTGGAAAATGTCTGACAGCGAATATTTTAGTATTGTCTGCTATTATACACTCCCCCCTTGCTTTAAAAGGGAACTTCAAAAGAACTGGTGGCAAAGGTTTAAACAAAGATGACTTGCTAGCCTTTACAACCACAGACCTGATTGCTCTATTTTAAATAAACAGGGTCCTTTAGAAGCACAAAAGTGCTACTTGGATCCTTTCCTGTTGTCATTAGGTTGATTCATTAATTAGCATGACTGCTAACAGAATTACCAGGGCTTTTTGCCTTTGTTAGATACATGGAAGAATGGATGTGATGGAGACATGGACTGGAAACAGGTGGATAGTTGCTTGATGTCCCAAAACGCCAGGTCCATATCCCTTACTGGCAGCACAGAACATTTTTCTTTGAGCTCATTCAGCACAGCAGGGAATGCTCCTACAAAAGCAAGCACCCCCCACTCCAGTTTCATTGTGGAAAATGCTGAGTCCCATCATTCTGGAGTCTTTTAAGTTTTAGGGAAAGCTGCATATTTGAAAGTGAAAAGATGGAGCATACTGTAAACTAGGCAAAGCCAAAACTTTGCTCGCTCATAACTGCACATTTTAACTCTTCAACATCTAAGCTTCTTTTTCATGTGGGATGTTTGTTTTCTGCTTAAGTACTACAAAAGGTAGCTAGACTTGGAAAGCTGACAATGGCACTGGAGTCTTAGATATGTCTACTCAAAAGTTAGTCCAACTGAATCCAATGTGACTTATTCTCAGGTATGCCTGTCTAGGATCGAAGCCTCAATGTATGCTACTGTTTACGGCATTATTTCACGTCTCTGCTTTTGAGCCTGTTAACAAAAGTGAAAAATTAGTAGCCAAAAATTTCATGCCCGTATTCATGTTATCACAGCTTGAAAAAGATGTTTCAACTGATAAGAAACCACCAACTTTTATTCTCGCTTTCAGGAGCATACAGGACAGAAAATAGCTAAATTGCTCCGTGCTAGCATTAAATATGTATGCATTGCTCAGTGCCAGCATTACATATTTATGCTTGATAGCCAAGTTTCTGGGTATTTTCACGACTGTATTGTACATGCTTAGTGGTGTTTTTTTTTTTTTTTAAAGACTTCCTAAAGCTGCAGATTCAAAGCAAATGCTATAATTTATGCAGAAGCCAGTGTGGTGTCAAGGCTACAGGGGCTCAGGGAACACAAAGAGAAACAAGAAGGGTCATATCTGACCCCCTCTGACCCGAGGTTCCTGACCCCTGGACTAGAGTGTCAGATTAGGACACACCGGCCCCCAATGCACCCTCAAATTCTGCTCTAAGGGAAGCAGATACAATTCATAAATTAAAAAAAAACCATGAAAAATTAGCATTTTATGTCATTTTCTCCTAATATGTATATATGAATTGGATTTTAACATTTATGCATATCTATGTAAGCAGTTTTCCTCATTATAATGCATTTTGGTTTCTCTTTTCACAAATTATGCATTGTTAAAAATATATGCATTTCTGTACACACTTCCCCTAATACGCAAAATTTGTGCACATTTAGGTTTTTTAATATTTTTTGCAGAAGTCCATCACAAGATTTGGAGAAGCATGAATTGCAAAGCACACCTATATTTCTGATCATCTGCAGTTTTGGGACCTGCCAGTTGGCTGGTTTGAATCAACACAGGAACCAAACTGAATTTTCCTGTATCCCTCCCTCCTCAAGTAAAAGCAAGCATTACTTGAGGAACTCTAAGGTAACACTTGAGATGCTGAGAAGCTGACAAAGGCAGTGAATTCCATTCCTAAGCAGTACGAAAGTAACCTCAAATGGTCAGCATTTTTGGTGTTCTTGCCTGCCACACTTTCTGAAGCAAACTGTTGCTGTTCCATTTAAACCTGTTACCATTATCATGCTTGCAAGCATCTAGTCACATTGTGTTTTACGTGCTATCGTCATAGCTCGAAACTGTGTGATTTGAGCTGGTGCTATAACCCAATAAATACAAACTATGCAGGAGATCAGGTAGCACAACTGTCCAACAATAGGTGACACATGCATTCATTTATAGTATGTAATATGCTCCCATGTTAATATTTGGCCAACTTTATCTCAAATCCCCCTCCAAAGACGCTGGGTGGTTCTTGTCTTCTTATTCAACTTAGGACAGCTACTGCTTCTGGTCCCGAGAGTTAATGACATGTTGAGCTCATCTCTTCTTTCAGGAGATGTTGCCTTCATGTTTTCTGGCTTAGCAAACCTGCAGGTTTTCAACTCTCTGTGGTGCGATGCGCTATTAATTTTAAAGGCATTATGCTTTGAGAAAATCTAGGCAAAAGGTGAGCAGCAATTTCATTGGGTGGCCCAGTTACGGAATAGCCGGTGCCTGAACTAAACAGATCTTACACCAGTGACAAAGGGGGCCACTTAAAGGCTGTGGCTCCATTTTACTAACATTTACTAACATTTAAAATGTTAGAGAGGCTATGGGGTGTGTGTGTTCCTGGCTGTTTCTCATTGTGCAGCTTTTGCATCTTCTCTTTGTAAATAAATAAAGCCAACGGGTTTATTTTGTGCCTCTTAATTGAATGAATTGGGTTTCTGAATTAGGGAGATGCTAAAGGAATGCAGGCAAGTTGGACGCCGATGATGCCTCTGTTGAAAACAATACATTTCCATAGCATTTTAAGTGCAAGCAGTGCTTTAGAAATCATTATCCCAATAATGTCAGTCAGTTTCTGGGGCGGTTGCAGTGTTTTGTTGGCACTCCTTAGAATGCCTTAGCTCTCCTTCAGGCATTCCAAAGTGGTGACAATCAATATGGGAGGGTAAGCATGCTAACGCCAATCCTTCTTTTGCCATTTTTGTCACCTTCCAATGCATGAAAGGTGACCTGTCTGTAGCAGGGAGCTTTGTGTATCTGTAGAGGCTGCCCACACATTATAGAACTTGTATTTCCCAGGGTTCTAAAACGCATGGGGAGCCCACACAGACACAAAAGGCTCCCTGATGCAGGTAGCTACTGTACTTTTCCATGTATAAGACTATGTTCTTTTCTTTAAAAATCATGCCAAAAAGTGGGAGTTGTCTTATACATGGGCAGTGCATAGGGTGGATGTTTGATTGGTTGCTGCCGATGTTGTCAGTGGCTATTGTGCGTGTTATTGGTTGCTGCATCAATGGATGGTGTTGATTGGCTGACACTCCAGCAGTTGGGCGGGCGATTGGTAGCTTCTGCCGGCGATGGGACAGATGGGAGGTGGATTTAGCGATGCATGTGTGTGAGCAATTTTAGGCAATCCCCCCCCTAAAAAAAGCTCAATAACCCTGGGTAAGCCTCTCCCCAAAAAGCTCAAGAACTCTGGGCCATCTCCCTACATTTTCTTAAATCTGAGTCCCCCAAAATAGGGGGCATCTTATACATGGAGGCGTCTTATAGATGGAAAAGTACAGTACTTTTCTCAAATTGGAAGATGAGAAAAATGGCTGCAGAAGGGGGTGGAGATAGCACACATATCCTCATTGGATCCTCTCTCCTCCCTACAACATCTGAAGACAAGAAATGTGGTGTGTCCATATTTGGAAGATACTGAAAACTGCAATTGAAGAGGAGTGGAATAAACACACTCATTCCTAGTGCCAACCCTCACGTGGTCTGATGTGGTCTCTTTTGGGAAATAATTCATTTGAAACCAATGGACCTTACATCAAAGTAAGTGTGCTAGGGATTAGGGAGTTGGTTACACAAATAACCAGACATATATCTGTTCAATTAGTAATGCACTACACACACACACACTTATAAAAACATTTTATAAAATACTTTTACACATGGTTTTGAATGTTGAATTGCAAAATGCCCAGGTTGATGAATTCAGCACTGTTGACTTATTTCATTCTGGTCTTTAAAACTGATTGTTTTACCATAAAGTGCTGTAATCTGGAGAAATTCCTAGGAAACAATTCTATAGTAGTGGCAAAATGGATCAAAACTGTATTGCAGCCATGTAGCTGCCAATCAGCAGGAGGCTCAGAGTGACATGTTTAGGGTCAGATTCAGAAGACAGAAGGGGCTCATTATTGGATAAAGCAAAATAGTTCTCCTCAGGTTATACTGTCCGTTTCCAAGGAAATAGTGCATTTCACATTGACGAAGGGATTCTTGCATAATATTTCTCCAAGTTGTTTGGAACTTCTCTTCCTCACAGTAAGTTCACTTGCACATACCGGAGGAACAGCACATTGTGAAGATAAAACACACTGTTCCGCCAGGCTGGTGAAATTATACTTTAGGTCTCTCTTTCCACAAGGCATTGCCATTTAATATAAATAGAAATTCTATCTTCCCTCTGCTACCTTTGCTCACCATGTGGGAGGTGGAGGATGTGCAGAGAAGCAATTTCAATTTCTTTTAATCAAAAACTCAAGCTCTTTCAAAGAGTCAATGCACTCACAGACCGCCGGTGGCTCCTTTGACTGGAATTTTCAGCGCCATTGATCAGGAGGCCAGAAAAGGGCTTTGCTGGTATACTTTGCCCAGGAGATGCATCTGCTGACAGGAAACCGGCAGCCACATCCTCTTCCCCACCCCACCATTTGGTGTAGTCATTGCCTCCTCTGTTCGATGCCTGGTTCCTGAGGGCTTCTTGTTCTGGAGGACAGAGACCTTGAAATGTGCGCTCTGCTGCAATGTCAGGTGAGGACACACCCATGTTTGCAATAGGTCCTTCAGGCTCATCATTGCAAACACCTTGGCCTTGTTCCCTCAATTTCCATTTCTTTATTTCCCAGTCCTGTTGTTCTTTAGGGAGCTTATCCAAGTGTTGTGCTTTCACAATGGGCGATACCTCAAAAGTTCCCTGAAGAGCCAAGATAAGATACCTAAACAAACAAACAAACAAACAAACAAACAAACAAACAAACAAACAAACAACTTGAGTTGTAGCCTCATAAAAACAAGCTTTCACTCATCCTGGTTCTCCTATTCTGTAGATATCTGATGAGGTAGTATATAGTGGTACCTCAGGTTAAGTACTTAATTCGTTCTGGAGGTCCGTACTTAACCTGAAACTGTTCTTAACCTGAAGCACCACTTTAGCTAATGGGGCCTCCTGCTGCCGCCGCGCCGCCAGAGCCCGATTTCTGTTCTCATCCTGAAGCAAAGTTCTTAACCTGAAGCACTATTTCTGGGTTAGTGGAGTCTGTAACCTGAAGCGTATGTAACCTGAAGCATATGTAACCTGAGGTACCACTGTAATGCTCTTGGGTAATCATTTATGAAGACAATCTGCTTGTTACAGTGACCTTATAACACTGATAGGCCAGCCGTGGGCTTGGAATTTGTAGGAGGGTCATATCAGCCATGATGTGCTTTTAGGCCAGTCACTTTCTTTCAGCCTGACCCATCTCACTTGATTGCACGGGAGGAGAAACCATGTACACTGCTTTATAGACTTTGGAGGAAAGGCAGGCTATATGAGTGACAAATAATATATATATAGAGAGTTGTTAGAGACAGGTTTGAAGATAGGAAAGTCCTTTTGTTGGAGGGAGGGGGTTGCAAAGGAGAGAAGGGGGCAAGGATACTGTGGGGCTGCCCTGTGCATATTGCATGGAAGAGGGCTGTGGGGCAAGGGTCAGGAGCTAGTACACCTGCTGCATTTCTCTATGGGTCTCTGTGGTCTAGCTAGAAATGGTGTGCACTAAGGTAGCTTTGATGGGCTGGATGAGGGCCCAGGAAATGAGACTGAATCCTGACAAGGCAGAGTGCTACGGTTTGGAAACAATTTATTTAATTAGTCATTAAGAAATGGATCTACTGTCCTTAGTCAAAAGGCCGCAGGGTGGTTTGCAACTTAAAAATAACATAAGCAACACAAAAACTTAAGAAACAATTTTATCAGTACAATGCACAATAAAAATGGCAACACCCAACTATTCATAAAATACTGCAGTTATAGTTCCCCCTCATCCAAAAGCCTCCTGGAAGTGGTGTTTCTTAGAGCAAAGAGTGTCAGTAAACCACTGCTTTTGATTATGCTTTGAACCTAAATATCTGAAGGAGACCTCTCCCTATGTAATCCCACTTGGATGTTAAAATTTTACAACAGTGTCTCACCTCACACAGTATAAGGGGATGTGAGAAAGGGACTTCTGTGTGGTAGTGCCCAGGTTGTGGGGCGCCTTCCCCTCTGAAATTCAGCTGACATCTACTCTCCCCCCCCCAAAAAAAAATCAGTGCCAGTGTAAAACATTCAAGCCTTTAGAAAATATTGAGGTCCAGCTTGGGCTTTTTAGGGACATTTCTGTTGCTTTATGATTGGCTGTAACTGAAATGTTATTTGATGTTATTTTTATTTTTGATTAATTGATTCTAGTTTTAAATGAAGTGTTGTGGTTCCCTACCGTGAGATCTTAGGAAGCAAGTGGGCTATAAATATGTCAAAAGAAATAAACAAACTGGTGACTGATTCCAGGGGGCCATTTTTGGGTAGAGGTAATTATTTGAGTGGGAATATCTTTTTTCTTTCCTTTCCGTGTAGTGAGCAGCAGGAAAAAGTACAGGTTGTATCTTGTTTTGGCACCGTCGTTCAACACCAGCAAGCTAAGCAGAAAGTGACAATGCTTATTAGTTTTGCAGCTCTGGGTCATATTTGTAAATCATCGTATGGTGCTAACAGCCTTATGAACTAGTTTTCAGCACAGATTGACCAGGCCTGTGGGCAGAGCTAAATCCTTTTAGGAATGTAACATCATTTGCTTACACGCATGTGGCTGGCTGATCTGTGTAAAAATCAATTCCTAAAATAGTTCTCAGATTCTGCCTTGACTTGGCTTGTTTAGATTGTAAACTCCCCATGGGAGAGAATTTAGCACCCTCTGCTCACATGGCTTCTAGCCTTATTGCAATCCCTTCTTGGTTTGCCTGATAGCCACTAGTGTAAGAATAACTAGGTACAGAAAGTTCAAAGCCAAAGTGGGACACAGTCCAGCTCTACACAGAGGGAGTAGAATAACTCCATCCTGCCAAGCTCCTGAGAACTAGAGTTCAGTTCTCATCTCTCCCTGCTCCACTTCATAGGAGATTTGAATGTGAGAAAAGCCCACCATGCCTGATCTTCTTCCTCCTATTTTCCCCTTGGGAAGTGATCATAGAGTTCTGATCCCTTACAACCCCTAGTCTGCTGTAGTGAGAATCAAATAAAAGGAGGGACTCCCAGGTCAGGGGTTGCTATCTAGTTCCTGCTTAAGATCAGGGTGGTATGTGGTAACATCACATTTCCTCATTACATGGGGACATGACAGGTTGCAAAGATGGATCATGCCAAAGTCCCTGGTAAGATCTTTGTATACATTCATTGACTGAAGCTGGATCTGGTGATAACCTATGGTTCATTATTGCATTAATGAGCCTTGTCCTTTAGTGACACAGTCCTTACCCTCTTTGGTGCAGCCGTGAAGAGGAGGTTAGAAGTCTTCACTTCCAATTCTTGTTAACTGCAGTTTAGTGCTATGGGCTGCCTGAATCTAGCTCCTCTCCCAAGAGAGAAGATGACATGCACCACACCAGGAAACCTCTGTTGCTGTGGCTACCAGCATGTTTTCACCCCTGCTCCTATGGTAGGGACAAAGAGAGCTTCCTAACATAAATGGGGACCTGGACTTAGTGAACCCTAAACTGCAGTCAATCATAGATTTATATACAGTTACTGAAATAAGTCAATTCCATAAACCACTGTTTGTTCAGATTTAAACATAATGACAAACTGTGGTTAGTTGGTTTTTTTTTAAATTAAAAACTTCCGATCTCCTCATGGTCTGCTGGAGTATGGCAGTCCAAGGCTTGCTCAAGCTCATTCAAGTAAGACTGTACCAATGTTTATGATTACGTATGTCTGAATGCAGCCATTTGCTCTAAATTCCATCCTCATACAGGTGGCACTTGGGAGTGCATCGCTGACATACAACTGTGGCAGGGCTCACACGGTTAATGTATGGCAGCTTTTTAACCTTCAGACTGCAGGGACCCTTGTGAAACTCCAGCCTGAATAATTATTTCACAACAGAGGAGCCGATTTCTTTTTTAAGAGAAAACGAAAACCAAAGGAGCAGAATGCTATGGAAACAAGCTTTAATGTTCTCCTTCTGAATCTGCCCTCAAATCAATATGTGTTTATAGTGAGTGAATAAAGTAGGATAGATGAAGAACAAGATTTCCAAATCAAATGAGCAGAAGATTCTGCTTCTACATGCTTTGCTTTCTCTGTCTCCTTTTCTCTCTCTGTATAGCAGTGGTGGTGAAGCAAACACTGTAAATTTGTAGTTGTTCCAAGGCCTTGTTGACAGCTGGGAAAAAGTTTTGAGACCTGACAGTTAACTAGATCCATATTCGAGTGCTGAAGAGGAAAGCACCAGAAAAGCAGTTTCCCCCTCTGCTTTGAAATGCTCAAAGGTTGCCTCTCAAAGAACTCCATTACACAGCACAACCACAAAGCCTTTATGTTCCAGCCAAGGTACACAGACTTGATGCCTCCCAAACTCCAGAAAGAGGTTGTGACAGCACGAAAGCTAACAGGCTGTCAAGGATTTTAAGCCTCTCTTCCAGAGACCATCAGAAATCAGAAGAAAGTAGCTGATCAGAGGCACAGCAGGTGATGGGGAGACAAGAAACAGCAGACTAAGTCTGTTGGAATCCATTCTTAAAGCCCCTTCCCACCATTACCCAGGAACTAGGTTGTAGCTGACCAGGACATGGTATTCTACCCAACAGGTACAAAAAGAAGCATATGTTCAAACCTTGGAAGAAGTGCTATGACTGGAGTAATGATGCATATGAAATAAAAGCTCGCCTGCGACATCTCAAACTCCATAATCCAGTAGGGATTGGTGGGAGGGTTGCAGACGACACATGTGGCATTGTAGATGGTTGAGAAAATGAAGTACAGAAGAATGCTCACAGTGATTGTAATTCCATGGGACAGAGTCTGTGGACAAGATGTGAGGAAAGTAACCATTATGGCAGCAAGTTTGGTCACCAGGATGTTCATGCAGAAACAGGATGTTCATGCAGAAGCAGCCAGATATAGATGTGCGCGCATATATATATATATATATATATATATATATATGTATATGTATATGTATATGTGTGTATATATATATATATATATATATATGCGATTAACAAACTAGAATATTTTTCATTTCATTTCATTTATTTCATTCATTTATCATTTCATTTATGTGGCAAAACATTTCAGCTTCCGAAACAAGGACAACTCCATTGTGCAAGTGGAAGCCCTTTCACAGGGCTTCCATTGATGGGACTCCTTAGCTAAATCCTGCTCTCTGTTTTGTTAATCACAATAGCATGTTTATTATTTTGGAGACTAGCCAAATCTTAAAAGGGATGCAGAACAAGCTAGCACAGGGTACATAAGTTATGATAATCATTTCTAAAAGCAGGCAATCAGGAAGCTATAATAGTTACTGAAGGGTTTATCTACATACCCATGTTTGAATTTCTAAAGCTTGGTGAAACAGAATAGTAAGGAGAGCGACTGTATTGATTGTTGTTCCAAAGCGGAAAATGTCAATATCGGAATCAAGATATGCCTGGAAAACAGAAATAGTTGTAGGCTTATTGACTGACACAATTTTTGTTTCATTAAGAGCTGCTTAGAGAGTGCCTTAAATACTTACCAGATAAGGGACAAAGAAGCAGATAAGGCTCTGATAAAAAGATTCCAAAATGGCAACCCAGAACGTCAGAGGCTTGTAAACCTGCAGCAAATCATAACACAAAGAGAAACACTTGATTTTCAGTCAGAGGTTGTTGTTTGTTTTGTATTTAATGTGGCAGTTGAGTCCTCTGTGAAAAAAGAGAGTCAATACTCTCCAGTTTCCCCCTCCTTGGGGAAGCCATCACGGAGGAGAATAACTGAAAGCTTTCCTTTTACAGCACTGGGCTGTAAAAGCACCCATTCAGGCATAAACTGCGTGGGATGGCCTTCAGCAAGTCACAATCCCCCAATTTATGTACAAAGGGGCAATTGTGAGGATAAATGAGATATGGATGGTAAATAACTTTCAATACAAATAGTACCATGCACATGAAAAATAATAAATAACCTAAAGGTTCAGAATAAAACAGAATCCTATTGAGATACTTTATAAAACCGGAGAATAGGGTACAGAACATTATGTTTTCTAAAATGCTTCTGAAAATTCTTATTCTTCACATATTTAGATCTCACTGCATTTCTTTTCCCAGTGCAAGAGAAGTCACCTGAAGTGACTGTAGACTGTAGCCAAAGTTCAAGTTGTACATTACGGTTTAGGTGGAGTAAGACTGCACAGAGGGAGGCTGCTTAACCCTCCCCACCTTAAAACTGCCTTCCCCAAACTGCTTTTTCACCCACTGTGTTGAAGGATATGTGAAAAACTACAGGGACTTGTGAGGCTTCCTTGAGCAAGAAAGGTGTACCTCTGAGTTTTGTCCGCTCTTATAAAGACCAGGCAAGCTCAGCAGAGTTCCTGCGGAAACATCTTTATCCAGGACTCCGGAAAGTATTGGTGGCACAGAAGTGAAAAACAAGTTGAAGAAGATCATTTGCCAGTAGTCTATCATGGCGGCTCCAGAGAATGCACAGAAGAACTGGTACCAGAACAGCAGGTTGACGTAGGTCTGGTGGGAAAATGTTTAAAAGGCAAAATACATTAGCTGTTTGTGTTATTCAAGATATTTCCACGCACACTTTCTTACATGTGTACAGATGATAAGCTCCTAGAACACGTTACAGCCTGCGCTGTGACTCAGTTAATGCTTAAGTACTTTGATTTAAGGCAATTCAGTCCAAATGACTTCAAAAAATCCAAGTATTTGATCTTAATCAGGTTTTTGATCAGTCTGAGAAGCTAACTACAACTGAGCTCTGAAATTATTTTTAAAAGAGAAATGCAGCATTGGCAGTGGGGAATTTAAATAAAAGTGAGGGAAAGGGTGCTTGACTGATATTTCTGTATGATATTATTGCCTCCTTTTTCTTCTCTCTAAATCGTCCCCAAGTTGCTATTCCTACCATGAACTTCTAAAAGTGTGTTTGCGCTAGGTTTTGGACTACCATAGA
The DNA here is from genome assembly GCF_965112155.1 of Podarcis liolepis. Lineage (NCBI taxonomy): Eukaryota > Metazoa > Chordata > Lepidosauria > Squamata > Lacertidae > Podarcis > Podarcis liolepis. Next base: position 44,718,344 of record NC_139555.1, read on the forward strand.
CAGAAATTGCTGCTGGGGAAATTTAGAACGGGGAAGCAGCTGGTGGGTAAAAGGTTTGAGAACCTTTTGCACTAGCACACCCACTTTCTCCTGAAGCTCCAGGGACAATGCACCCCCTGCACCAACCTAACGGCCTCCAGCAAGTGGGTCTTGGGGTGGGTTGTTTTCTTAGTAGCAAACATCTGTACAGTGGTACCTCATGTTACAGATGCTTCAGGTTACAGACTCCGCTAACCCAGAAATAGTACCTTGGGTTAAGAACTTAGCTTCAGAGTGAGAACAGAAATCACATGGCAGCGGCGTGGTGGCAGCGGGGGGCCCCATTAGCCAAAGTAGCACCTCAGGTTAAGAACAGTTTCAGGTTAAGAATGGACCTTCAGAACAAATTAAGTTCTTAACCCCAGGTTCCACTGTATGCAGTTAGCCTTATGTGCTGATGGCCAGGAACCATTTATTTGCTATTCAAAGGTTGTTTTCACAAATTTAAACTCTGCTCTTGGAACAGCTCTTCAGTTTAAACATGTTCAACACCTTTTTGAATAGAATACAGAAGTGAGAAAATGGGAAAAAAGAGAGAATATATAGTGTGTGAGAGACCAAACTGCAGGTAGAAAGATCCCAGCGCAAAAGAAACAACCCTTATGGATCTTGTTGGCAAAGTAGGCAAACTACAACCCAAATATTGCTGTTCCAGCCGACATATTCCTGTTCACAGGAATGGGATATCTAGTAGAGGAGGGTGAGTTCATGTAATACCTACCACCAGGTCATTTGAATAAGGTGGGTGGGACTGCATTAGACACAATCTTCACTGTATATTCAAGACAGCACAGAAAAACAATACATAGTAAAATAGTATCAAAAGGGAAAATGGAATCCACGGTGGATGAGAGGAGGGGGAATGCAGGCTTTTGAAAAGAAAATGATGGGAAGGGAAGACTCGTGAAAGGAGTTTATTAAGGTGATACAGCTCTGATAGTTCCCATGGAAGACTTGCTTCTCTTCCACTCCTTCTCAAACCTGAGCTTTGAATCTCTAAAAAGTATGATGTTTCATGTTACCTCCCTAATGGAAATACATGACTTGAAAATGGAGGTGTGTAGTGTGTGTATGTGTATGTGTATGTGTATGTGTATTCAACAGTGCTTTCCCATTATGTTGGTAAAGCTGATTACTGTTGTTGCTAATTGCTAGCATGTGGCTCTCATCAAATTAAGTGTATTGGCAGGCTTTTCAGCCTAATACAGAGCCAAGTCCCATTCCGAGTAGTTATAATTTACTATTCTGTATGCAGAAACACAGCCAGGATGATACCTATGGTTGTCAGAACATTTTTTCCCCTTAAATCATTATTATTTAAGATAGGGGATTATGACTTAGAAGTGACTCCTTCTCAGCTTTTGAGGAAAAAATGGGAACAAGTCTCTGTAGTCAACTTAAGGGCCAATCTGTTTTTATTGTGCCTTTTTATTGGATGGTTATTCATCATTTCAGGCTCTGAATGTGATTTTTAAATGGAATGTTCTGTATGGTATTTTTGGAGCTTGTAAGCTGCCTGGCATGGATCCTTAATCAGTACAAATATGAACCTTCATTGTCATCATCATCTGTGGCTATGAGAAGAAAGCATTTGCAGCTGGCACAGAGGCAACGGAAGATGTCTGAAACTTACCACATTTTTATAGAAAAAGTATATCACCAGCTTGCCTAAGCGGGAATAGCACCAATGCCCATGAACTAGAAGCAACTTCTTCAAGTGCTTGAATTGAGATATGGCAAAATCACTGGCCATGACAGCCTGAAACAGAAATGAAAAGAAAAGATTTATTTCCTCCACTTTATCTGACCCCAAAACAAACCAAAGACAGGCAAACACCAACCAGCTGGGCAAAAGCAATGACTGGGAGGAAGTGCAAAATGTTTCAAGCTTGGCTTGATTTCAAAACTGGCTATGGTTTCGTTATGAAACTGCAAGCGCTTGCCTTTCCAAGTCTGTCACAAGAACGTAATCACATAGAAGATGATCCTATTCCAGTAAGAGGATAGGAGCAATTTTGGATGAGATAGCCTGAAGTACTAGACACTTGGGGAAAGTGCTCAAGGATTACTATTTAATTCAGCAGTTTTCTACAGGCAGTGGAATCCTGTGTGGAGGCTGCCGGACATGGTGAGGTTTAAATCGCAACCTGCCTCTGGGTTTCCAGTGACTCAGCATCACTTCTCTGCATTATTAGGATAGCAAGCGAGGCAGGGAACTGTTTCTAGCCTTGGACATTAGCATGAGGGACAGCGATATATTAAGTCAAGGCAAGCACATAATCACTTTGATTAATTGTTAAGACAGGACATTTCACCTTGGTTTATTAGCATATTATGTCAGATAGCCATAATGATAGCTTACGTTCATGTTATACACAGAATACACCCTTCTATAAATTCTGAACGCTGATGACAAATGCCCCAGCAGTAGCTGCCAACGACAAAGGAATACACTTCAGTTATTATGTATACCTGCATCCCTTCTTGTCCTGAAATACCGATTCCAACATTAGCTGCCTGAATCATACTTACATCATTGGCACCATCACCTAAAAAAGTGGGAAACAGCAATAGTAGAAACAAATTGTAAGTCAATGCAAAGGGCTATATTCAACATAGCATAGAGTTGCAGGTTCCATCTGCAAGGATTTCTTCTTGCATAAATGCATGTTCTTCTGCTAAATTTGTTCTGGGTTCAAGGTGAGGAGAAGGGGAGGGCACCCCATTGCACAAGTGGTAATACTTGTGTTGAATACCACCCTTGATGTCAAATGGTTAAGAAGGCAACTTGGGTTCACGCAAGAGGCTTGTTTCAGCCTGGTGGAATTATTGACTCATCCCCTTTTGAACAGCTGGGTGCCCCCCTCACTGCAAAGGCATGTCACTAGCTGCTTTTAAAACTCTGTTTGGCTTCAAATGCACCTTGTCAAATGGCTTGGGGTCTACTGCCTGAGTAAATTAACCATATAAAGCCTCTTGAGCTCATGAGTCGAGTTCCTCAATTCTTTGGAACTTGGCTAAAATGCCTCTATAAAGTTGTTGTGTTACAACAATACCTCAGAGCTGTGATCAGTTAAATATTACGAGTAAGCCACTTTACACTCACACCTGACATCACATTTCAAACAATCTGGTATTGCTGAAGGCTGATTTACACATGCACATCACTTGACAACTTGTGCTTAGACATGCAAACAGCTGCTATTGACAATAAATGTGCATGATGGTAGATGAGGCGATATTTAACAGTTGGTGTTAGATCTGTGATGGTGTTAGATCTGTGATGGATGCAAGTTAGTACATAATGTGCCACTGGTTCCTCTGAGTAAATGGACATATTTGCCCCTCTGGTGTAGGATACGAGATGGCTTTAGCATTCACATTTCAAGCTAAATAGCAGCCAAGTCATGAGATCATGATGCTCAAATGGCAACTACTCACCTATTGCTAACGTCATAACTTTCAGCTGACCCCGTACAAGTTTGACCACCATGCTCTTCTGCAAGGGGGTACACCGGCAGCATAAAACTGAACGGCTGTACTTGGCTAGTTCCAGAAACTTATGCTCAAGTTGTCCCTGGAAAATGGTATTCAGAGTTCTTCCATCAACCACCAGACCAATTGCAGGATCTGCAGTCACAGTGGTGGACATAGAAAATGGCAGCTTGATGCCAAAAACAGTCCAAGATATCCCTTGAATGCTTTGTGCCTTCTTCACTTCTTCCAATGTAATATCCAACAGTGATTCACAGGTTTCCTATGAAAAGAGAGTTGTGTTAAGTTGTATTCTCCATTGCACTATAAGCAGGACTTGTTCCATTATTAGAAAGTTTTGTGCTAACCTTTTTTTTTTTTTTAAAAAAAAGCCCACAGCCTTTCATTTTGTTTGCGTATCCCAAAGACTGGTGAATCTAAACCAAGTGTTGACTTACCAAAGCCTTCCAACGTCACTTTATTAAACATTTGGTAATGATAATTTCAATTTACTTCTAATACCCTTTTTGAACTTAACTAAGTCATGACTTATCAATGCATCCATAATTTGTAGCTAATTTGTATTATACAAATTATTAGCTTATTTATTTAAATATTTATCTACTTCCATAAAACATAAAGCACCATTTAAAAATAATAATGAAAAATACAGATTTCCATTAAGGTGACTCTCTAATCAAAAATATAAATTAAACAGCTGCAAAGGCCCTTGCTTTACAATTTGAGAATTGCCTTGTTCATTTATTGTTCATAGGATATGCTATCCTCAGGGAATACATAGAAGTAATTTTAGTAAGTTGATAGCAAATGCATTCAAACCGATATCATTGCATGTATCTGAATAGACCATTCTACTGTATATAAATGTAGTAGCATAGCTGCTTTACGGTCTGATGATTAAACTGAGTCGCTGGAATTGGTGCTCAAGTATTAGGTGATAAAGATCCCATATCAGTACATTCCTTGTTTAGGGGCCCAATCCCAGTACTAGAAATAGATGGATCACTCTAATTCTGGTCTGGGTTAATTTTGGATGAATTCATTCATTCATGTCTGCTCTGTCCTGCTTCCACATTCATCTGCCTTTCTCTGTGTTTTAAATCTCCCTAAAAGCTAGTAAACACACATTTCAATATGCATTTTATCCCTACATGGTATTTAAATAAACATTTCATCTCACATTTCTAAATGTATTTTATCACAAACTACATTTTAAATACATTTGGTATGCTTTTAAAGTTGAGAAGTGTACTGCACCTACTGGATAAGAGTAAAATCTGAAGGGTAAGCATGTTTTGGTCTGCAAATTAGTCTGGGAACTTTGATCAAGTCAGAAATTGAGTTTTCAGCACCAATGATAGCTCTGCCCTGAACTATACAACATGTGACCAGCCAAGCAACAGGTGCCGGTCACATGGGGGATGCCAAGCCCACAGGTGCTTGATACCCCCATCCCCAGATTTCTGCAGTAAAAGGCAGACAGCACAAACCTGGGTTGTTGTTGGTCCATCAGATTTGGCTGCTGGGCTACATTTGACTTGGTGGGTCCCTAGTTGTGCAGGCTTGCCATACGCATCCCCTGCAGGAATGAATTGATTGGAACAGGGTAAAGGCAACATTTCCAGTTTAAGTGTTGCCAGTGAAATGTTATCTAGCAAGTAGGCTTGCCACACGCTCTTATTTCATAGGACAGTTACTTATTTTGTATACAAATCTAGCAAGGAACAGACAGCAAGCCTTCTAGCTAGCAAAACCTCAATGCTATTTGGAGACAAGGCTTTTTGAAAACTGCCAAATAAGTGTGAAATATTAAAGCCAAATGTTTGTCTTCCATGCCTATAAGATCTTCCTGAATTCTGATAATACAGCATAGTGCAGCTTCAAAAGGATCATTTTCCCCCCAAATAACAGTTTGACCCATGTTTTTCACTTTAATGCTGCATTGAAGATGAAGGAAGCTTGCATGGCAGATCATTAAAGAAGTCGTCACAGAGTCCCTTGCAGGCCATTTGGACTCACCTTACTTTCAGTATTAATGGTAAAGACTGTGTCTCTTTGGTCCAGAAGTTTGCAAGAATATGCAATGTTGACTGCTGTTTCCTGCTTATCTCCAGTCAGCACCCAAGTCTGGATCCCTGCCTCTCTGAAAGCAGCAATGGTATCAGGCACTCCATCTTGCAGCCGATCTTCAATACCAGTTGCTCCTGGCGAAAAGGAAGAATGGGGAACCAAGCTTTGACTGAGCGTGCAGAGTGTACTTTGCATACAAACTACAGTGGTACCTCGGGTTAAGTACTTAATTTGTTCCGGAGATCTGTTCTTAACCTGAAACTGTTCTTAACCTGAAGCACCACTTTAGCTAATGGGGCCTCCTGCTGCTGCCGCGCCACCGGAGCACGATTTCTGTTCTTATTTTGAAACAAAGTTCTTAACCTGAAGCACTATTTCTGGGTTAGTGGAGTCTGTAACCTGAAGCGTATGTAACCTGAAGCATATGTAACCTGAGGTACCACTGTACATGGCACTGTTACAAACCTGTCCATTTATTCACCTATTGCAACAGTTGCTATAAAAGATAAAGGAAAAGTAACTGAAAAGACGTAGGAAAGTAAGTTCATGCAGTTTTTCTGCTGCATTTTCCCTCAAAGGTTCTTCAGGGCTAGAAATCCTCAAAGGGGCAGAGTGGGTGGTGATACCAGGCCCCAAGAGTAATTCAGTACTGGGGATGTGCTATCACCCCCCTGATCAAAATGCTCAGGGAGATCTTGAGATGAAGAACAAAATCAAGAAAGCATCCAAAACAGGAGACATTGTAGAAATGGGAGACTTCAACTACCCTCACACAGAATGTCAACGTATGTGTTCTAGCCATGACAAAGAGGTAAAATTTTGAGAAACCCTAGAAGACTGTAGCCTACAACAGTTGGTATTGGAACTGACCAGAGCGGGGCAACCCTGGTCTCAGTACTGAGTGGTTCCCAGGACCTTCTTCAAAAGGTAGGCATTGTTGAGCCAATTGGGAGCAGTGATCCTTCTCTGTTTCTGGGAACAGGTTTTAGCATGCAGAGTTAGTTAATTTGTTCCTACAATAGCCTTTGCATGCGAGGAAAATAGAGAATCTGCTCTGTGTGCAGAACTAAGTTTAGATTCACTCATTATACTCATAATTTGTGCCAGCACTTAAGCATCAGTGCACAGAACTGCGCAGGTAGTAATCTTTTTGTTTTTTTCACCTGCTCATAATCACCAGATCATAACCTATGTCTTCAAAGATGCCATAGCATCACAAGAAAGATACAAAACTGAACTGAACATTGACCCTTTTAATTCACTAAACAGATCAGCTCCTTGTCACATTAAAGAAAGTAGGGAGGTTATATTACATTTCTTTGCTTGAGATGCTCAAAAACTAAGGTAAGAGACAAAATGAATGCTAAAGGTAATTAATGACTGAGAGAGTAATAGCATCTCTTCTGCCAGAGGTCAGTATTAGATTATTTGCAGTGATAAATGAGAGCTGAGATAGGTCTGACATTTTCATGTGCTTTATTACAACTAACTTAACTCTAAATGAAGCTGCCCTTTCCTGAAGACATCATCTAGCCAGGGAAATCTGAGAGTTCTTCTGGAAATAGAAATCTGAGTGAATATTGCCACAATTTGTATGTTTGCCTGAGGTCAGGAATGGAAATCAATACAATAAATATTGAATATTAAAAAGCAAATTATTGCTTAGAGCATGGATGGCTAAAAGGTGGCAGAGGCAGTAGAGATTTATACAGGCGCAAGGGCCTTGCATTGTCTGGTCTGTACTACTACTTGTTTTTCTGATAATGTAATGCTTCCTAAATTCTTGTTTCTGTAGAACAGAGACAAAGAAGAGTTTGGATTTGATATCCCGCTTTATCACTACCCAAAGGAGTCTCAAAGCGGCTAACATTCTCCTTTCCCTTCCTCCCCCACAACACTCTGTGAGGTGAGTGGGGCTGAGAGACTTCAGAGAAGTGCGACTAGCCCAAGGTCACCCAGCAGCTGCATGTGGAGGAACAGGGAATAGAACCCGGTTCCCCAGATTACGAGTCTACCGCTCTTAACCACTACACCACACTGGCTTCAAGGCATCAAGGCATGGTGTGCAGCACATATGCACTGTAGCATGCACTCAAATGACACTGTTTCATGCTGTGGGCATTTGGGGCACAATGACCCAGAAGACTGGCTACTGCTGACTTAAAGCAAACTAACAAATTTTTGGTAGTTAAACTACGTCATTAACTGTACTTCTAAAGGATGTGGTTATTTATAACTCTAAAGCTCTGCTTAGAATACTCTCTGTTCCAGTGGCACATAGACTACATTTTCTAGTTCATACATTGCATAGAAGTGGAGAAGGAAGAAGCTCCAGCAGCAGGGTCAGTCCAAGACATTTTGCTACCTGAGGCAGATGACAAGTGGACTCCCTTCTCCAACCCTATGCAGAGAAACTGATGGGACTGGTAGTTGGGACGACATCCTCTACTGCACCTGTGGACAACAGGCTGGGGTGTGTGTTGTACTGCAGGCCACATGGCGCACACTGCTCTGTTCTCCAACATATTGCTGCTGCTCCCCATCCCTATCCCCTGCTGCCTGAAGTAGCTACTTTGCTCTGCCTAATGATAGGGCTGGCTCTGACCAGCAACATCACTTAGAACTGTAGGCAGGTAAGTTCTGTGAACCTCACTTTGTACATTACACTTAAAGTAATAAATTACTTCTGCAAAGCACACAAAATGTTCTAATTTTACAATGCATAACTGAGGAAAAAACTTACAGTGTAAGATAAGACTCTGCAACTGTATGTGTTTAAATGTATACAACATGCATACATATACAGTGGAAATGGATCAGATAAGATGATCTTAACTGAGTTTGTAGGAAATGCTATTGCATCCTTTCAAAACTCTAGCTCAAAACAGCAGAACGGTGATTGAAATAGGACAGAAGTTTCACCGAAGATGATTGCGGTTTTGCTTATAGGCAAGATAATGTATTCATGGATCAAGCATATATTTCACATCATGAACTCACTGTTAAGCTTGTAGATACTGTTTCTATCTACATACATAAGTATAGGTGTGCTTTGTATGTTGTTATATCTGGGTTGGGGAACCAGTGGCCTTCCAGATACAGTGGTACCTCTGGTTACATACTTAATTCGTTCCAGAGATCTGTTCTTAACCTGAAACTGTTCTTAACCCGAAGCACCACTTTAGCTAATGGGGCCTCCCGCTGCTGCCGCCGTGCGATTTTTGTTCTCATCCTGAAGCAAAGTTCTTAACCTGAGGTACTATTTCTGGGTTAGCGGAGTCTGTAACCTGAAGCGTATGTAACCTGAAGCGTATGTAACCCGAGGTACCACTGTATTGCTTGGTTATAACTCCCATCATCCCTGACCATTGGCTACACTGGTTGGGCTGATGGGAGTTGGCATCCAGTAACATCGTGAGGGCAACAGGTTTTCCACACCTGCCTTATTTAATTTGCAAAACTATGCAGGAAGATATTAAAGATGAAATTTGTCATAGACTGCAATGTTAACATCATTTCAAAGGCTGAGGCTAGTTTTTAAATTGTGACTCACTTCCAAGTAAATGTGCTTATGATTGGATACAGGCAATTCATCCCTTTAAGTTGCCAAGGATATATCATTACACTTTACTGTGTAATGAATTGTCTTAAAAGTTACCTAGTAATGTGAGTTTCGTCTCCAGATGTTGTGCTGTCTGCATGAGTAGCTCATCTCTGTTGTCAATAGCTGTTTCTGCCTCACGACGAAAGTTGGCCCATATCTGAAAGTCATCTTCACTCAGGACCTAGTACAACACATGCTCACAATTACAGATGGCAAAGACATTAGGTTCCTGCAGTGTGTTGGATTGTTTGAAGTAAATGTTTCAAACACAAATGTTTCTATCTGACATTTAGCTTAGTCAATAGACCGGAGTGTTCTGGATTGGCTGAACCAGGGTGCAGTGCCACAAAGCACCACAACCAACAAGCAACATGATATAGGATTGCAGTTTAAGGTTCAAGCACATTTCCTTGGGAGTAAATCTCATTAAACTCAGCATGTTTACTAAGAAGTGTGCCTCAGTGAGTAAATTGCAATCCTATATCCATCTGGATGTTGGCCCCACTGAACACAATGAGACTTATTTGGCTTGGCAGTGGCGTAGCGTGGGTTGTCAGCACCCGGGGCAAGGCAAGTAATTTGCGCCCCCTACCCCTAACCCCCAGATGTTGCGCCTGGTGTGGCCGCCCCCCTGCACCCCCCACGCTACGCCACTGTGGCTTGGGATGTTGTTCTGGCATCTAGACAGTGTGGGAGAAAAAGGAAGCTGTACAGACTTGTGGGACTATGTTGGGAATGCAAATAATGGTTTCAAGTCTGAACTATAGTTACTGCAAATCATGGTTTAACGCAATGCCTGAAATAATTCTAAGAATGAGATGCAAACTGACTTCTGTGTCATGATGAGCAGCTTCTCCTCCCCCCACCAAACACCCATTTCAAGATAATGTGAAATGTTAATAGGAACATTAAAACCTAAACAACCCTTCCCTTCTTCCAGCTCATTGGCTCCAGACCATAATCCACAAATGATGATCTTTGGAGCAGCCTTGGAATGCTTACACAAGCGGTGATGGGAATTCTTCACTGCTACTCTAATAAAGCAGAAAGAAGCTGCAGGTTTCAGGCCATTTATATCATGATTAATCAGCATAGGAGGAGTACAGAAAGCTACATGAAAGAGAATATTTATTTGATTAGGGATTTCTAAAAAGCAGTCTGGAAAGAGTCATAAGAAGAGCAGCAGCAGAGCATTGGTTCTTTAGAGTATTGCCCCTTTTAGTAAGATTGTTCAGACGAAGGAAAAAAAATTTTTTTTGCTTACCTTCTTAGCGATGCATAGAGTTCTCAGGCCATCTTGTGCATAGAAATCTAAATGTTTCTGTGTTTGATCTCTGACTTTTCTTATTTTCTTTTCCATGGCTAGGTTAGCTGTGAAACACAAGCAGATTGATGCTTATTCCAGTTACAGATTATGCCAAATCACCATCTCACACCTGTAAAAGCATGTTAATATTACAAGGATCTCTTCCAAGCCCATAAATGTGAAGTGTGTTGTCTCTGGTGCATAAATGTCATGTATTGTCAGAGCAGCAGAGCTGCTTTAGAAGCCCCCCTACTGTGCTGAACCAGATATCACTTTCCTCTTAGGACCGAGTTCTTAGAAGACATATCTATCTATCTATCTATCTATCTATCTATCTATCTATCTATCTATCTATCATCTATCTATATCTATCTATATCTATCTATCTATCTATCTATATCTATCTATCTATCTATCTATCTATCTATCTATCTATCTATCTATCATCATCTATCTATCTATCTATCTGTCTGTCTGTCTATCTATCATCTATCTATCTATCTATCATCTATCTATCATCTATCTATATCTATCTATCTATATCTATCTATCTATCATCTATCTATCATCTATCTATCATCTATCTATCATCTATCTATCTATCTATCTATCTATCTATCTATCTATCTATCATCTATCTATCTATCTATCTATCATCTATCTATCTATCATCATCATCTATCTATCTATCATCTATCTATCTATCTATCTATCTATCTATCTATCTATCATCTATCTATCTATCTATCTATCTATTATCTATCATCTATCATCTATCATCTATCTATCTATCTATCTATCTATCATCTATCTATCTATCTATCTATCTATCTATCTATCTATCTATCATCTATCATCTATCTATCTATCTATCTATCTATCATCTATCTATCTATCGCAGCAGAAATGGTCATTGATTGACACTGATTTGCTGGCATCTATAATGCTAAAAAGAAGCTTTTTTCACCTCAGCTCCTGGAACAATATAACAAAAACTCTTTTCCTGTTTTTGTAAATAAAAAAAGCAATGAATGACTGGATAAGCAGGTACACAGAACTTGTGAAACTTTAAAATAAGCAAGTATTACAGCAGGGATATAACACTCCATATGTTGTCAGACTCCAAATCCCATCAGCCCCAGCCAGCATGGCCAATGGTCAGGGACGATGGGAGTTGTAGTCCACGAAAACCTGGTCGACCCAAGCACCCAATTTCTATCTTACAACCCGTATGAATCATAGGGGGAAAGGTAAGGCTAAGAGCTGGAGCAGGCTCCAGGGAGATCCCTCAGGATCCTTCCCACACTACAATTCTATGATTCCATATAATGCAGCATTAAGTCCTATTGAAATCACCCTTTCAGCACTTAATTGTAGAGGGACTTTAGTGCACTTGCTTTTCTCTAGCCTGGGACCACTATAGTTGACATCTCACTGCTACATAGGACTTGTCCAAACTTCTGCTTGTCCCATCACTAGAAAGCATGGGTCTGAGTAGTTTTTCACTTGTCCATGCTTTCTAGGCATGGATCCAAGCAGCTCTGCCCTTGCCCCACTGATTTCCCCAGGAAAACCCGCTGTTTACTAATAAGTCAATCTGGAGAAAACCCAATCTGGAGTGAAAGTCAATCTGAAGAAAACCCAATTGACATTTGTTCCAGTGCAGCAGTAAAGAACTGGTTTCCCCAGGGGGGAGCTGCAAGGCAACGGCAAGTCTGGATGTCACTGCCTATCTGGCCCAATAGTTAGAGCATCACAGTGTGCAAGATAATTGTGGTATTATTGCAGATCTCATAAAGCCTATTCATTTTGGCTTCCCAATTAGGCTGCTCTACATGTTATACAGGGGTCAGCAAACTTTTTCAGCAGGGGGCCAGTCCACTGTCCCTCAGACATTGTGGGGGGCTGGACTGTACTTTGAAAAAATAATAATGAACGAATTCCTATGCCCCACAAATAACCCAGAGATGCATTTTAAATAAAAGGACACATTCTACTCATGTAAAAACAAGCTGATTCTCGGACCGTCTGCGGGCCAGATTTAGAAGGCGATTGGGCCAGATCCGGTCCCCGGGCCTTAGTTTGCCTACTCATGCTCTCTCTGCACTATGGCTTGCATGGTTAACACTTTTACTTACATTGTAGTTTTGTAGACAGGATCTATATTTCATGCAACCTAGGCTACACATTCTCAATAGATAGTTTCTTGGCAAATGCAAAAAATTACCTCTGGAAGGTTCTTCCAATAAGTCCATTATGACAGAGTCAGCCCCTTTGGTGTAGACAATTATCTCGCCAGTATGGGGATGCCTCACCACCACCGACATTCTTTTTCTGTTGGAGTCAAATCCCAAAGTGAACAAGAGGTCAAAGGTCAGGAGGGTGCCCTCTGGCAGCCTCACAGTCACTTGTTCAGCAGTCCTGGACACTAATGTAAACTGGTAAGCCCGGGCTGCATGGACAAGAGCAGCTTCATCTGGGCTTTCAGCCTCATAACAAAACTCTACTTGGGAAGCTCCCTGGTAAGCCGCCCCACAGATCTCCGCTGGAATGGGATCGCTGTCCCCAAAGGTGTCTTTCTCAGTGACTGAATCTCTTCTAAAACTGTAATCATCTGCTAAAGTGGAACAGCTTTGAGAAGAAAAATAATCTTTTGTTTCGGAGTCAGCACAGACTCTGGTGGTTTCTGTAGTCAAACTCTCTCCTAAGTCTGAATTTGACTGAGCTGATGAAAGAGACTGGCTGAGGCTTGCCAGCTTTAGACGCTGGAACAGCTGGTGAATTTTCTCCAGGGATAGTGCTGATGGTTTCATCGGTGACGGAATGGTAACCTTGAAAGAAAAGAGGGAATCAGGATTAATTATAGCTGAAATTATGTACTACAACACAAGGGGGGGGGGCATTTTCTAACCAGTAGAACACTGCTATCACCATACGACAAAGATGTATGCATCAGGTGATGTCTCTAGGTACAATGAGGGGCTCCTTAAGGGAGCATCTAGATTTAAGAGGGGTTTTGTTTGTTTGGTTTATATTCTTAGTATCAGAGAAGGAGATGAAGATTGAAACAATTTACAAAGAGCAAAGGTACAGAGATAATTAAACAGCAACATGTACCTTTGAGAACCCTGCCGTATACAAAAACAAGGCTGTCAACCAAGCTATTTCAAATCAGTGAATTACCTCACTTTTAACTAGTTACTCAGTTAATTAATCAATTTGCATATATTAACAGTGCTTTTTCTGGTGATCCTAAATGAAGGCGACAGCTATTCTTCCATTATGTGTTCACAAAGAATTTAAGAAAAGAAAAGAGGCAAAAGGCTCCCATTTATTGGGCTGGATTCTGAGCTTGGAGTGTGTGATGAGGCTGGAGGAAGCTGACGTTCCCTTCCTGTTATCCTCATGGCAGCCCCCAGTCTCCAAAGGTAACACTGAGGCTTAGGGGACCCTGCTGAAAGTCCTAGGGATGTGTGTTTAAACTAGTGATTTCTGAGTTATGTTTATCCACCCACCCACCCTGTGCCTTTCAGGCATAATTTAAAACATAACATACCCTTCGAATGGGTATCTATGGCTTATTCATAACATTCAGAACCTCCTTTTGCAAGGCATGGAAACAAGTGGGTGGCACTGGGGTCATATGGAGGAGGAGGAGGTTGAGCTCCATACGCCTTGGCTCAAGCAAGAGTGTTTTTTTTCAGAAGCTCATAAAAAAAAAAATCTGTTTTACAAAGGAAGCAACTACCCTGATGAACTGGAATGCATTTAGAAGCTGCAATTAAGGCTTTTATCATTTAATCATGCCAATTAATCAATTGATGTTTGCAGCCATAATCAAGAAATATAGGGGAATACTATTTCACTTTCAAATTAGCATATTCCTTAGGGAAGAAGAAGAAGAAGAGTTTGGATTTGATATCCCGCCTTTCACTCCCTTTAAGGAGTCTCAAAGCGGCTAACATTCTCCTTTCCCTTCCTCCCCCACAACAAACACTCTGTGAGGTGAGTGGGGCTGAGAGACTTTAGAGAAGTCTTTAGAGACTTTAGAGAAGGGACATGAGGATAAATTGTTAGGCAGGAAATACGAAGGGAGACAGAGCGAGGATTCTGCAGAATTATTGCAGACTAAAGGAGAAACCCCCCTACCCTTAAGCAGACTTTTTTTTTTTACCTTTCCCCCAAAAGCAGACTTTTTTTTTACCTCCCCAAGTAAGTTGTCATCATAAAGCTCTCAAGTCTTTTATTAAATTCAACTCATTTCCTAAAAGAGACGTTAAAGTGAGAGATTACCCTTTGTCTTGGATCGGTTGCTGTGGAGACCACAACAGTGTTGCAGAGGGTCAGAGCAAGAAAAAAGTCTGTGATGGAGGAGGTGGTCTTTGCAAACATAAATGGTGTCAAAGGTTCAATCTGGCACGATGCATTTCTCACTTTCATCAGCAGCCTGTTATCTGGGGTCACGTCCTTCTCCTGGAATACACGTTACTCAGTTAAAAAAAAATCTTCACATTGTTAGGATTGTGCGAAAAACAACCTTCTGCTGGGTGTTCTAGAGTTTCAAAGAACATTGCGCGTACAGAATCACAGTGTTATTATCAGCTTCAAAACCAGCGGGTACTAAAGAGTCAGAGAAATGGCAGGGATTGTGAGAAGGAAGTTAAGCCCATGGCCCACCCAAGGCTTTTTGCCACCTGAGGCAAAGGATAAGATGCCCCCTCCCCAATTCCCTACAGAGGATGTCCAGACCAGCTTTCAGTCTCATGGCATCCTCCACCACACCTGAGGGCAGCACAGGCTACCTTAGGGGGTTCAGGGCAGGTTGAATGGTGCATATAAAGTCAAAAATTTGCTTCTCTTTACCATATCCCAGCCTTTGCTGCCTGACGCTGGTGCCTCCCTCTGGTTAGGGTTGCTGGCAGCATCACTGGTGCCTCACTGCCACTCATCTGGCTGTGACAGCTAGAAGGTCCTGTCAGCCTTGGTGTGTCAAAACGTTAGCAGATGTCTGATGACACTGACCCCTGGCCTGGCAGAAGACCTTATAAGTACTAGGGCCAGAAGGGGAACTACAGCAGTGGAGACTGGCATCCCTGTCAACCAAGGTGGACATAAGCAGGACTTGACTTGTGGATTGTGGCCAATTTGGGAAGCTCCTTTGAGCAAGCACAGGAGAGTTCAGTTTGAATGCATGCAAGGGTAATTTCTCTCACTTTTTCAATCCCCAACACAAGGGAGCTTTGAAAATCTCTTATGGCTAAGTGAGAAAGAGGGGGCCACAATTGCCTGTGCAGATCTGCCCACAAGCATCTGGATCAGGACTGTTGCCTCAAAGTTTTTCTTTTAAAAAGTCTGGATTTAATTTTGGTGATTCCTTTGACAGCTGCTAGTGCAAACGCTTTCTATTAAAACCTCAACATCAGATGTGCTCTTTTGCCGCTTATCAGATTTCTTGGCAATAGGCTTAAGAGGCAGGTGTTTGCAGGAGATGTTGTACTGACCTTTAGTCAGGAACTACTGCATCTTCTCAGCAGTGTTAAATTCTTCCATTTGTCATTCTACCTGAGGCTACCACTTTTTATGCCTTGCACATAGCGCTAGGAAACCTGACATTTCGTAAGCAAAACCCATAAACTGTACTGCACGAACCTTTGGGGGGGGTATGAACATGGTGTCTTTTAGCATGAATCAATGTTTTGCTTAGTATTTATAGAAACCATGACGAACATTTGAACGCAGCCCGCTAGTGTGCATTTTTTTAAAAAAAGAACCACACACTACAAAGGAAAACTTGTTACTGCTGTTATGCTTTAAAAATATTTAGTCTGTTGTTGTCGTGTGTGTATTTTAGCTGGAGCTTAGGGCTTATTCACACTTCCTTTTGTCTTGCTGCTTCTCCGCTGGGGAAACTGCTCTTTAGGCGCTCAATTGGAACAAAAGGCAATACCAGTTTTCTCCAGATTGCCATTTGTTCTGATCTATTCCTAAAGACTTTATAATTAAAAGAAGCAAAAGGTCTTACTTACAATGGTACTGCTAAATGCCACTTGAGACTGAGAGATGCCACCCAGAGATCTCTGCCTTGTGTGTCCCTGAAACCGAGCCCGAGCACTCTGCCACCTCCTCAAGGGCTTAGCAGTGCTGTTCTGCCTGAGAATTTCTCCACTATTGTTTGGAGGTAGACTCAAATGTTTCACGCAGTCTTCAGTATCTGAATCCAACTCCTTGTACGTTTCAAGTCTCTTGGCTATAAGAGATAAAATAAATGTGCTGCATTACCACCATCATTATTTGAAGGGACTCTCAGACAATACTTCTGTCCAACTTCATGCAGACCTCCTCAAACCAGACCCCCTGAAGGTTGCAAGGCCATGATTCTGTCCTCACCAATGGAGGACAAAGTGCAGAGTGTCAGCATGTGCATGAGCATAATGTGTAGGAGCAGTGCACAAGCAGAGCTCTTAGCCCAGGTCAATGTAGTGTAGTGGTTGAAGAGTTGGACTTGGATCTGGTAGACGAGGATGCAAATCCCCACTCAGATGTGAACCTTGGACCCATCACCAGCTCCTAGCCTCACCTCCCTCACAGGATTGTTGGAAGGAGAAAAAGGTGAGGGGGAGAAGAATGTATGCCATATTGAGCTGCTTGGAATAAAAGCAGGATATATAATAAATAAAGCAAGGATCTCAATGAAACAAGGAAACACACAACAGCCTAAGCACCTTTGTCTCTGGCATCCTGGGCTTGCTTCACCCACTTATTTCATGCATAAAATTCAGGTTGGGAACAGGGCTATCTAGTACTCGTACCCCTACATAGCCCTGCATATAGCTGGAGAGTGGGCAAAGGGGAAGGTGGGAGTTGAAGAAATGGGTCACAAAGGTTCCAATTGCCGGAGGCTCCTCTGCTGCCAGATGGCTGTACTATGTGACCCAGCCTCCCTACCTGCAGACAGGGGGGGGGGGCGGCACAAATCCCCTTCAAATGGCCTGGTTGTGCAGTCTACATCTCCCACCTCCTCAGTGACTGCTGCGGGATACAGGTAAAGCTGCTCAGGAGGAGGAGTAGTTTGGATTTGATATCCTGCTTTACCACTACCCGAAGGAATCTCAAAGCGGCTAACATTCTCCTTTCCCTTCCTCCCCCACAACAAACACTCTGTGAGGTGAGCGGGGCTGAGAGACTTCAGAGAAGTGTGACTAGCCCAAGGTCACCCAGCAGCTGCATGTGGAAGAGCGGAGACGCGAACCCGGTCACCAGATTACGAGTCTACTGCTCTTAACCACTACAACACACTGGATCTCATAAACTTTCTTTACATCTGTATGTGCTAAACATGGCTTTTAAAGAGGGAAGGAAGCTAAGATCATTTGTCTTCCAAAGCAACTTCCAGATTATATGGCAGAAAGACCATGTTTCACATTCAATGTAGCCCAGGGTTATAGAGACAGTACACGTCTTACCATTTTCCTGATGTGAGAATTCTCTCCCATCAATTGTACAACGTCGAAACACCATCTTATTCTCCGTCAGGGTCCCTGTTTTGTCAGAGAATATGTACTGAATTTGCCCCAGGTCTTCAGTGATATTTAGTGCTCGACACTGTATGGGTAAGTCTAGCTCTTCATTGTACAGGTCGATATCATTATGAATCAAGAAGACTTGACCTAGCTTGACTAGTTCAATGGATACATAGAGGGAAATGGGGATCAAAATCTGAAAGAGAACATTGCCCAGAATGTTAGAAATTCGTTGGAAGCAAGATTTCATGCTGGCTGCTCTAACAAGACTTCCTGGAGGGAACTAACTAAAAAACCCAGTAGATAAAAGTTGACAGCAAAAAGAACAAAAGAGATTTGGACATTGAAATGAACTGCTACTGAGAACCAAATAACTTTCCACCTTTATAGAGGAGTGATGTACTGCCAAGAGATTCATACTACAGGACAAGGATGCATGACTATGCAACAGAAGTCAGCCACAGCCAGAATTTTTTTCCATACAAGAGTGTAGCAGTTGGCTTTTCCTTGGAAAGGAGTGGGACAAGGAGTTGGCTTTTCCTTGGAAAGGAGTGGGAGAAGGAGACAACTGCTCAGACTTGTTCTTTCTAGGTACGGGACAAGAAGTGTGGATTAGTCTTCAGTCTGTTTCCAGGCCCACTTCAAAAGCCTGGCTTCGGCCTTCAGAACCCTTCACAGTTTGGGACCACAACATCTGAAGGATTGCCTCTTTCGACATGTACCCAGAGATTGTCATGAGAGGAATGTGTCATGACCGTCAACTAGAACAATAAACCTATTGACTTGTCAGAGGAACATGTGAGGTGTGGCACCTGGTAATGAGTGAAAGAGGCTTTTCAGGAGTGGCTACCCAGTGGTGGAATGCCCTCCTCTGGGAAACCTACTTGGTGCCTACTTGGTGCCTACTTTCATGCCCTTGAACACCAGGAAAGTACATGTTTGTTTTTCTAGATGTTTCAAATTTTGCTACAGCCTTTACATCTTCCTAATTTGGAGAGTTTTTTGCTATGGGGTGACCTATAAATCTAGGAAATAGACATGCAGTATTCATGTGGTAATGATACACAGACATATTAACTGTATATGAGGTCAAACTCCCAGAGGTATCTTCTGGAAAGCTAATAATCATCTTAAACACAGTCTGTAAGGACAAGCTTACATTGCTCGTATTTGTTATGAAAAACAAAATATGTCCTCTCTCCCTCCCCGCCCTTGCTGAATGGGCACAGTTACATTTCTAATGTAAAATATAGCTTCCCTTTGGAGTTTTAAAAACAGCTCAGAAGGTTGTTTGTCATTCATAACCATATTTATTTATTTATTTATTTATTTACATTCCATCAGCTACTACAATAAAATGGAAAATAAATGTCTTTTTCTTATCTCTCACATGGGCCTCAAATATCACTACCTGGACACATCTCAATCCCAATTTATCTTTTTATCCCTACACCGATACTGATATTCAGTGTTATTATTTAGTGTCATGAGAATTATTTATTCTTTTCGTTAGCCGGTTTTGTTGAACTTTGTTGGTTGAAGTATCAATTAGTTGAAAAGATAAAATGGAGGACAGGGCTCCTGCACCTTTAACAGCTGAGGTGAGTTAACTTGCTACTGAAAACCAAAAGAAGACTATTAGCATAATGGATTAAATGAGCTCCTCTACACATGTGTGTGAGCACCCTAACACTAACCTTTAGGGCTGCCATCCTAGAAATCGGGATGGGATCCAGGCAGATTTTCGCTAAATCAACAAAATGTCTGGGGAAACTTGGACGTATGGCAAGTAGGGCTATTTTTTTAAAAAAAAGAATATTTCCTGATTTTCATTTGGGGAATATGGCAACCCTACATTTCCTCTTTCTGGTTTCTGCCCCAGCACCATATCAAATGCCACTATGGAAACTCCTCCAACCTTCAGGACCAGTGTTGTATTTATCTAAAAGCTTTAAATGGGCTGAGAGGAGCTGTGGTGAGAGACCTCCTGATAAGTCCTAGTGTAAATGGGACATCTGGCCTTTCCTTTTATGCTTTCTCTCCAGTCCAGATTTGGTCCCTGGAGCTGTATCTTCTCCAAAGGGCAGAAGCTACTGCTACTGAAATAAGAATTTTAAGTTCTTAGATATATAATAAATGTTCATAAATAAACCAAGCAAATAAATATAAGCCACATGTCTGAAGCAGCACAGGTAGACAGTCCTAAAACCATTTTGACTCCCAAGCTGACCAAATGCTTCTCTGCAAGGAAGGAGGAGGTGAAAAAAACCTTCCTTATTACAGGAATTTAGTAATCACCTTTTCAAAGGAATGGGCAGACTACCAGGAAAGGCAATCAGGTAAGGCATTATCAGAAAACCGGACAGACAGGGAAAGCAACAACATTCAAATTTCTGTTGTAGACCACCTTTTCTGTGATGTAGGTATGATGTTTGTGGGGGGTGGTCTGGAGCTCCAGGGCAGGGAATTTAAAATGTCTATATAAGGGCAGGCACACCTTGGTTCTGGGTCCTCCTCCTTTCCTGTGTGTGAGGGGAGCACGTTGTTGCAGGAGAACAATAATGATCAGGCTTACTAGCTTCTTTGTTTCTCAATATTCTCTGGGTGACCTCTGTTATTTTCTCCTACCAATAGGAAACCCATGTAAGGACTCTATACGGGCTCTTGGATACCTCATAAGAGAAAAAGGGCAGATTTTGTTTACAACGTTACCCACATAAACCTGCATGTTTTGCTCCACAAAGCAAATAGCAGCTCAGTGATGGTGTGATCTGCACGGAGAAAAGGCTATAGTAGAAAAGGTAAAAACAACATCCTCCTCTTTTGGCGGGGCAGCTGTGATCTGATTCTCCCCACCCGCATACACTACTTCAGCCTTTTGAAAAAGTAGCAACACAGGATACCTGATCATGGGGCTCCCAAAGCAATGTCTGGTTGGGTCATTTGTTTTATATATTAGGTTTCTAGTATATAAAGGGAGACAGGAAGAATATTTCCTATAAACAAGGAGAAGCCAAATAGTCTACAGCAATGTTCTAAAGTCCTGCAGTAATTTTGTAGGATGCGGCTGGGAGGATTAATGCTAACACCGAAACATTCCTCTCAGTCCCTAATAATGTTCTGTCTGCTGGAAAAGTAACAGAGAATTTATATAGTACTTTTGCATGCTCAAAGTGCTTCATATGATTACTTCAGCGATGCTTACAGTGAGATGGGCTGGTACATGGGTAGGCAAATTAAGGCCTGGGGGCTGGATCCGGCCCAATCGCCTTCTAAATCTGGCCCGCGGACGGTCTTGGAATCAACGTGTTTTTACATGAGTAGAATGTGTCCTTTTATTTAATATGCATCTCTGGGTTATTTGTGGGGCCTGCCTGGTGTTTTTACATGAGTAGAATTTACACAGTTTACAGCATAAGCTTATCAATTACTTGGAAGAAAGCACCCTTGCCTCCAACCCAATTTCAATCAGACTTAATCCTCAGTCTTAAACCTATTTCCTCATTAGCAATAAATATTTTCCCACCTGTAAGAGGATTATCATTGTCAGGAACATGTAGAAACCCGCAAGAGCTGGAGCGAGATAGCTGCCATTTATATCAGGAATGACAAATAAGGGGTATTCTAAGAAGTGCCCGTTCCAAATGCCATGACCTGCATAAAAATACAAACTACTTTAGAAGAATAAACCTGGAAAAGTGCACACTGGGAACAACGGCGATTACTCAATTCACATACTACCTGTTAAGTAGGAACACAAACTTTAGCAGCAATCACACAGAAGTAAAATAAGAATGCATATAAGAAGCTGGACCATTTAAATCTGCAGTACAGTAGTTTAATGTGGGTGTGGCTGGGTTGCTTTGTGTGTGTGTAGATTTGCATTGCTTTGTAGATCATCCTCTAGATACCACCTTGGGCTATTTGCAATTCTTCTAAATACACAGTTGGAGTCTTTGTCAGGTTTGAAAAGTAACTGGGAGGAAGACTTATGGATAATCATAGTGGATTCTGTGTGGTCTGGGTTATGGTCTCAGAAATAATTTAAATCTGTCTCTGTACCAGTTAGTGAGACTTCTCTTAAGACAATACATAGATGGTATAGAACTGCCACACAACCTAACAACCTACAGTCCCAACTGTTGGAGAACTTCTGCTACAAAAGGCACTTACTTCCACTTATGGTGGAAATGTTCTGCCCTAAGTAACTTTCTGCAATAATTATAGAAACTATTGTTCACTCCCTAGAATTGTTCATACTATCTTTATTTCATGGCTCAAACAAGGATTTACACTCTAGGGAACTTTGACATTTTTACTGGGGAAACCCAGCCAGATGGGTGGGGTATAAATAATAAATTATTATTATTATTATGAGTGCTGTCAGACAAACTATCAGGGATGATGTAGCAGTGTATTTCCTGCATGGAGCAGGGGACTGGACTAGTCAGCCTTTAAGGTCCCTTCCAATGCCAGCATCGAACAAGGTATTCTTTCTGATTTTAAAATATTCAGAAAATAAATGTTGGGAAACTGGATTTTGTCTGAAATTAATAGGTGATTCATATGTCTACTTTTTTAAATAGACCTACAGCTTGCTTTTTGACCAAAGTCCTCATAACAGGTCAAAATATAGTAAATATCTTTGTATTAAAATGCAATATTAAAACCCCCAAAATTAAACATTATCAACATTTTGATTTAAAAAAAAAAGAAAAAAGAAGGCAAAGCTGCTCTTGTTCTCTAGTAACCAAAAGGTACGTCTGAAAAGCTGAGCAAAGCTGAGCAAGAAGATCTGGTGAACTTCTGGTGGGATGAAGCTTCAGAGAGCAATGCTAATTCATGTTAATATCTTTGACAAGCAAGGGTGCAATCCAATGCCCATTTAACTGGGAGTGAGCCTCATTGAATGCAATGCGTTGTACTTCTGAGCATGCCTGGATTTATTTATATGCAAGCTAACAAAGTTACAGTTTAGGGCCTTCATCTTATGAAGGGCCTCTAAATAGAAAGAGTCACTTTATTTCACGTTGCATACAATTGGTTAAAAAACCAGGCCTATTGCAAGATCAGTGCTTTTGTTAGTGTCAATTTTTAGTTGCATCCTTGACTAGGTACCAGGATATTTGCAAATATAAAAAAAATATTATTTCTATTTTCATTTCCCTTTCTGTTAGAATAATACACATCTTTTGGTAATGCTATGGGGCCTCTTAAATTTAACGTAGCTTAGGGCTCCAGCATAACTTGAGCTGTCCCTGTTTCTGAATAGGCTTGTAAAGGTTTCTGCATTTTCATCCCACCTGGCCTGAACCTCTTTCCTTTTTCTGATGAACATCCACCATCCACCCGGAAAACCGATCAAGTTGCAATGTCAGTTAAGTCAAGAAACTCATTTTGAGCTGAAGTACCAACAGTAAAATATAATAATTAAATCTGTGCTGTTGTTCAGCTGAAGAGGATTCTTCACTTCTGGGTCCTTCAGTACTAGTCTGGTTAATTGACTGGCTTACTGCCATGTCATGCCAGATTTCTCCAGGGCACTCTATGCTGGGAAAAAGAAACTCACTATGAAACCTTGCAACGCATAGTGCAGTGTTTTGTAACTCACTTGTGTATTGCCACTTAGAAACCAGGATACAATTACAGGAACCTTTACATGCCCTGCCAAATATTTATTTGTGGAAGGCTCAATAGACTTGTTTTCATCAGAGTTTGACACCCCAGCAAATCGTGGTCGCAGTAGGACAGGATTATCGTAAAATTGCTACAAAGCAATCCTTTTCCCTGCTACATATTGAAAGCAATTGGTTCTCTCAGCAGCAATCTAGGAAGCCCACCAAAAATAAGCTATTAATTTTAGCAGTGAAGCACATCCCTATTGCAAAGGCTTCTTGAAATGCAGGAACAAAGTTTCCATCATTACTTCATACCTAGTGCTCCAGTGAGACACATGATGAAGAGCAGCCCCACGCAAAAGAATATATCAATATTCAGACGTTGTTCTATTTTGCTGCGTTTATAACGAGGACCTCTGTTGTTTAACATGGCTTTTGTTTCAGGGCCTTCAAGAAAAAGAAGAAGAGGAAGGAACAGTCATATGACTTTATTATCTTAAGAATGGTTGAATGCTAGACTTTAGATAAATTCATGTACACAACATTAAGTCTCACATCAAATATAAATGATCCGTAAAAAGGACTTTATGATCTGAAGTTGTAAACTGAAACCTTCTTTTTCTTGTTATAGGAATTCCAAGGTCTTATATATAAAAAATAAATGTTCATAAATGTACAAGGCAAACACATACATAAGTATATAAACCACGTGTCTGAAATAGTAACAATCCTGAAGCCATTTTGACTCTGCCAAATTGACCTCAAATATTTCTCTGCAAGGAGGAAGGAAATGGGAAAAGCTTTCCAATTGTCTTTGGACTGTAGGGTTTACACCTCCCTGTAAATACAGTCTGGCAAGTATTTGTTAAGCTGAGCACACTATCAATATGCGTAAGAGATTCAGGAACTAAGT
Source organism: Podarcis liolepis (assembly GCF_965112155.1). NCBI lineage: Eukaryota > Metazoa > Chordata > Lepidosauria > Squamata > Lacertidae > Podarcis > Podarcis liolepis. The sequence continues at coordinate 44,742,909 of NC_139555.1, forward strand.
ATTTACCATCTCAAAGGAATGGCCAGGCTACCCAGATAAGGCAATCAGATAAGGCATTATCAGGTGTCCTGGCAATACACTTAAATTTCTGCTGGGGACCACCTCTTTCTGTGATGTATGTATGATGTTTTGGGGGGTGGTCTTGAGCTATAGGATAAAAGGTAAAGGGACCCCTGACCATTAGGTCCAGTCGTGGCTGACTCTGGGGTTGCGGCGCTCATCTCGCTTTACTGGCCGAGGGAGCCGGCGTACAGCTTCCGGGTCATGTGCCGGCATGACTAAGCTACTTCTGGCGAACCAGAGCAGCACACGGAAATGCCGTTTACCTTCTAGCTGGAGCAGTACCTGTTTATCTACTTGCACTTTGACGTGCCTTTGAACTGCTAGGTTGGCAGGAGCTGGGACCGAGCAACGGGAGCTCACCCCGTCACGGGGATTCGAATCGCTGACCTTCTGATCAGCAAGTTCTAGGCTCTGTGGTTTAACCCAAAGCACCACCTACGTCCCTTAGAGCTAAAGGGTAGGCAGTTTCAAAAGTCTATATAAGAGCTTGCACACCAGTGTTCTGGGTTTTGGGTTCCTCTCCTCCATCCCTGCGTGGGGGGAGTTGCAACAGTTTAATAAAGATAGCTGCTTTGCTTCTCAATACTCTCTGGTTGGCTCTGTTATTTTCTCCTACCGACAGAAACCTACATGAGGACTCTGTATGGGCTCTTGGATACCCATAAGGGATAAAGGAGCAGCTTTTTTCTTATAACATTCTTTACATTCATACTTGGTTATAGCATCCCCTCCCTGTAGCTGGGGTCTCTGTGTTACCTCCCCAAATTTCTGGTGCATATTGCATCCAGGCACAGCAAGTGAGGGGATGCTAACGGCCATTGGCTCCCATCAGCTCGCTATTCTGGGCAATAAAGCAGCAATCTACCTAATAAAAGGAAACCTTGTCTAGGTGCTGTAACAATATTTCTATAGATCTGTGGGTGCTAAATGCTTGGGTTTAATGATTTAATTAAAACTGGTATGTTAGGACTGGTAATAACCAGGCTCATGTGTATTTAAAATGTGAGTTAGCCACTGTTAATCCCCTGGAATGAGCATATGTGAAGAGTTAATGAACCTAGGCACACTTCCTGTGTTGTGTATTGGACATTGTAATCTTAGCCAAAGGAACAATGGTTAATAAAGACAGACAATAATAAATTGTCAGACAGGTAATAAAGTCACCTCTTTGTGAGGTGACTGCCTGGTGGGCATAAACACTTAGAAAGTTCAGGCATCAAAGGATTAGGTGTTGGCACAACACAGGATCAAAGGAAATAGGTGTGAGAATGCAAATGTGAGACTTCCCTCTCCTCCCAGATAGAAAACGAAAACTGAGAGGCTATGGGGTTAGAGTTGGGAATGGTGTAATCAGGAAGCATTAGCTGGGTTGTGCCCTGCAGTGCAAAATAGGCATCAGAGAAAGGATGGTGCTGGGCTCATTGTTGCTGCTATAAGCTGGCACATAGGCTCAGGTTGCACATATGTGTAAATAAAGCATATAACAAAATGACACTGTAGCATCTATTGTGCCTCATTCCCAAAGGAAGTATTAACCCCGAGCAGCATGCCTGCAACCCCTGGAATCTTGTGCAGCTACTCAGCTGGGGAGGCGTGGAACAATATATTCACTTACCATTAAAACTGTCCTCCTTATTAGAACAAATTAGTACTTGGAAAGTAACCAACAAAATACAAATCTTTAAAAAAGGATTGAGGGGGTTTGGTGAACTTACAAGAATCTTAGTCTAGTGCCTGTCCTAGGTAAATTGGTGTAAAACATCACTAAGTGTATTTTGAGTTGTACATAGTTTGAGTGGCACTCCCACTATTGAAGCACACACTGCATGTTGACCAGTTCTGCCATTTACAAGAGAATCCAGAGGAAACCAGTGTCAAGAAACTCACCTACACACTCCTCCCTGAAGCCCCTTTTCAATGTTTTAAAAATATTTAGGCAGTAGTCCTAAACCCACTTACCAGGGAAGCAGTCCCATAGAAAACAGCAGGACTAATCTTCAAGTAAACATGCATAGGGCTGGGCTGTTGATTGAATAAATGTACATTCAGCTCTCTAAGAATAAAAAAGGGTAAGATGTCCACCTGTGTGGAGAAGCTGCTGTAGAACAGCTGAAGGAAAAAAAACCTGGGATGGGCATGTATATGTTTGTACACAACCTAAGGCTAATATTGTTTCTAGGGTAGATGCCTTGCTGAGGAAGAATCCACCAGGGGAAAGCAGAGCTTTATCCCAGCAACCCTTTATAATGAACAGAGAGGAATTGTCTTTCTCCCCACTGTCGTTCCCAGAGGTTCTGTGCATTAAAAGGAAGTCGCTCCTCACACATTATATCATTAACTTATGCGATTCATTGCCAGAATATGTTATGATGCTCACCACCTTACCTAGCTCTAAGGAATTAGACACATATAGGATCAATCTATCAATTGCTATTATCCCTAACAGTTAAAAGGAAACTCTGCACTTTGAAGCAGTAAATCTCTGTTTAACAGGTGCAGGGAACATGCCACAGATGATGCTTTTCTCCATCATGCTCTGCTTGTGAGCTCCTGAGGCCCATCTGGTTGCTGTGGGATCTGATCCAGCAAGACAACTGTTATGTTCCACCCAGTTCTACACTAAAGTCTAGAGATACCTTACTTTAAAGTCAGCACAGTTTCCTAATACTACAATATGATGTGGGTGTTCATATAGAGCTCCCTCGAGCATGTTACTCAGTGAAATACATTTGACAACCAATCCACCTCCTGGAAGTATTACTTGAATACACTGTTTGGGGGAGTGGTAAGCTTGTGCAACCATTACTATTGCATGTCGAGGTCCCCAGGTCTACCCCAATAACTCACACATCACACAGAATTTTTTGTTTAAGGTTTTTGGCATAATTTTGGCCACAACTTTATTAAAATACAAATTTGTGAGTGGTTGCTTAGGCATTGGTTGTGACTATCTGCCCCCACCATGGGGGACAGACTGACATTCCGCACAATGCGAAAGTCAGAATGGGGGAATACACTTGGGGGTTACGCGGAGCAGGGAATCTGCCCTCACCCCAAATGCAACCAGGAGCTCATTGCTATGGCCCGAGCCCCCTTGACAGAGTGGACAAGCAATAGTGAGCCCCCAATTCCTTTAACGGAATCCCTTGCAGCAGCAGCATTAGAGGGGCAGGCACAGCCAATCCATGCCCCTCAACCAACCAAACCATAAACCAATGCCTAACCGCAACCTTACAAGTTGTGACGATTTGCTATGCAGTAGGCAAAAACCAAATGGCCCCAGCCAATCAGCCAGATGGACAAAACTCCTACCAGGCTCCCGCTCCAAAGCAGACGACCCCATGACAGACATAGCAAGGTCAAAGCGAACAACCCTATTCTAGGGAGGGAGGGACGGGCAATCCGCTGCACGGGCGAAAAGAGGAAGCCCTAACCTCGTGCAAGGAGTTTTAGCATTTCTGGCTGTCAATCAATAAATGGCAACATTAATTTCTTCCCAACAACAAGGGAAGCCCCAATCGCATCAGTGGCCAACGATCAGTTAGCCCGCCCCCAACTTTGGAGTGTCCTGGCGGCCCCCACCGCAACACGTGCTCTCCATGAAGGAGAACACGCTTTACTATAACCTGCTATAACTATTACTGTTATTAGTGTAGGACAGGGGTCTGCAACCTTTAAGACAAAAAGAGCCACTTGGACCCATTTCCGAAGGAAAAAAAACCTGGGAGCTGCAAAACCATTGCGACATTTAAAACAAATATATCTCTGGAGCCGCGATCTGACAGCGGGCGGGAAGGTGCCGTCGGGACGGTGCGTGACTAACGCACGCACCGCCCCCATGCAACGTCACAGCCAGTACAGCGCCCGCCACAGTGGGGAGTCTTGGGGCGCACAATGCGCCTCCTCCCCTCGCTAGTATCCGCCTCGGAGCCGCGGCAAAGGTGTAAAAGAGCCACATGCGGCTCTGGAGCCGCGGGTTGCAGACCCCTGGTGTAGGATATTTCCTTTTGAGTCACTTCCTTATATGGTGGACACTCGGGTTGCAAATGTGATCTGTGCGGGATGCATGTTCGCAACCCGCAGCGTCCGCAACCCGCAGCAGCGCGTCTGCGCACATGCGGGTCGTGATTCGGCGCTTTTGCACATGCGCGACCACTGAAACCTGAAGTAACCCATTCTGGTACTTCCAGGTTTTGGCAGTCCATAACCCCAAAAAACGCACCCTGAAGCGTCTGTAACCCAAAGTATGACTGAAGTCAGCAAAGAAAGGGATTTTGTGTCAGTGTCTGAACACTGTAGAAACATACACTGTATTCACAATGAACAGCTACTTGAGGTTAGAAGAGACAAAGTACTTAAAAGTGTTAGAATCTAATTAGATGGCCGACTGATTTTTAAGTATGTTTGACTATTTCACAGCAACCAAATTGACTTAATGAGAAGCTGCTAGTGCACTTTCTGTGTGAACATAAAGAAAGCCCAATATGTCAGATCCAGCAGTGAGTAATTTTAATGTTACTTAGCTCTTCTTGAAGTGAATCTGAAGTACCAACAAAACAGCAGGCCCAAAAAGAAAATGTGTACTAAATTAGAATCAAATTGCTCCAATTTCAGTGGACGGGTATTTGAAGTTCTAACCACGAAACATGAAAGGGAAACCAGACTTTATTCTGTACCCCTCATGGTGATTTCCGAGTTCCCTGCTTTCCCTTGCTCTGAGCATGGCCGCTGTGGAGCTGTGTGTGAACAAGATATCAAGTGACAGTCCCAGCATCAAAGGTCTCCGATGCAAATAGACAGTTTTGCAGAGGGATTTATTAGGAATGAATATTCCTAAAATGTGCCTTTAGGTCCTCCCCAGTATTCCTAAAGGCACAGTCCTAAAGTCAGGAGCTGTCATTGAAACAGGCATAGCAGGGGAAGGAAGTTAGTTCAAAAGGCTCTCTTTTTGGAATGACAGTCTTTTTTTTTTTTTAAATGCTTTTTATTAAGTTTTCTTCATCACATACATCCAAGAGAAAAACACATCCACTACACATTAAAAAAAACATTAAATAAGAAAAAAAGAAAACAAGAGAAATTAGAAAAGTAAAAAAAGAAAGAAAGAAAAAAGAGTACATACAGACAATTTGCTAATAACAACTTCCTTCCCTCCTGATTTCGGATTTCTATCTTTAATGATTTCGTCATACAGCTGGTGTAGGTTTTTAGTTTATAACATTGGAAGATTTAGGTCAGACCTACTGTAGTTGGTAAGTTACTAAGATTACCTTCAATGTATACCATAAATTTATTCCAATCTTCTTTTAACTTTGTATTTTTTTGATTTCTAATTCTTTGCGTCATTTTTGCCATTTCTATAAAGCCGTAAAGTTTCAGTTGCCAATCTTTCACCGTTGGTAAAGTTGGATTTTTCCAATTTTGAGCAATTAGCATTCTAGCCGCGGCTGTTGCATATTGGAACAGGGTTTTATCTTTTTCCGGTATTTCTTTTCCCACCATCCCTAGTAAAAAGGCCTCTGGTTTTTTGGGAAATGTGAGTCTAAATATCTTTTTTAATTCATCATATATCTGATTCCAGAATTTTTTTATTCCCTCACATGTCCACCACATATGTATGAAGTTCCCTTCATTTGTTTTGCATTTCCAGCAGGCCCTGTTACCGGTCTTATACATCCTATTTAGTTTTTCTGGGGTTAAATACCATCTGTATATCATTTTTTCTAAGTTTTCTCTAATTGCCGCACTTGCTGTAAATTTTATTCCCTCGTTCCATAATTTTAACCATTTCTCATGTTCTATATTATATCCTAAGTCTCTTGCCCACTTTACCGTAACTTCTTTAATTTCTACATCTTTTGTGTCATGTTCTAATAAAATATTATACATTTTAGATAGTAACTTAGATTTACTTTCAATTATTTCAATTTGGAATTTTGATTTCTTTTCACTCATTCCTACTTTCTTGTCTTCCGTCCATCTTGCATTGATTTGATGGTAATGTAGCCAACCCTTCAACTTTTCTTTCAACTCCTCGTACGGTCTTAATTTCCAACCTTCATGGGAACTTGTCAGTAGATCTTCATATGTTAAGCTTTGTTCATCCAAATTTGTTTTCTTAAGTGATAAAATATCTGTTGGGGACAACCACCAGGGTGTTTTGGGTTCTAACAGTTTTCTGTTTCTTTCCCAGACTTCATATATCGGACCTCTGATAATGTGGTTCGAGAAGCTCTTATGTACTTTCCCTTTACTTAACCAGAGGTAGGCATGCCAGCCAAACCTGTTTTCCACCCCCTCGAGTTCCAGTAAATCCTTATTTTCCAGAGTTATCCAATCTTTCACCCAGCATAGACAGGCCGCTTCATAATACAATCTTAGGTTGGGTACCGCCAATCCTCCTCTCTCTTTTCGATCTGTAAGTAGTTTGTATCTAATCCTTGGCCTCCTTCCCTGCCATATAAACCTTGAGAGGACTTTCTGCCAATCTTTGAATATTTTAGTCCCTCTAATAACTGGAATATTTTGGAAAAGGAACAACATCTTAGGTAGGATATTCATTTTTATTGCCTCCATCCTGCCGAGCCACGAAAGGTTTACTCTGTTCCAGACATCCAGGTCTTTTTTAACTTTATTCCAGGTCGTTGTATAATTATCTTCAATTAAATTTATATTTTTGGGTGTGAGCCAAATACCTAGATATTTTATTTTCTTGGTTACTTCAATTCCATGTTGTCTCTCTAATTTTTCTTTTGTCTCATTTCTCAAATTCTTTGTTAATATCTTGGTCTTTGATTTGTTCAATTTGAATCCTGCTAGTCTGCCATATTCTTCTAATATTTCCAGCGCCTTCTCGATGCTCCTTTGCGGTTCTTCTAAAGATAACATCAGGTCGTCTGCGTAGGCTTTTAATTTATACTCCCTTGATCCTATTTTGATTCCTCGAATGTCAGATGTTGATCTTATTATGTTTGCCAGGACTTCTAATACTATAATGAATAGAAGCGGGGAGAGGGGACAGCCTTGCCTGGTTCCTTTTTCAATTTGGAATGTATCTGTAAGAGTGTTGTTTATCACCAGTTTGGCCGTTTGCTTTGAGTATATTGCCTGTATTCCTTTCAGAAATTCTCCCTCTATTCCCGCTTCTTCCATGGTCTTTAGCAAAAACGACCAAGAGACATTGTCGAACGCTTTTTCTGCGTCTATAAAAATCAAAGCCGCTGGTATATCATTGTTAATTTCCAGATATTCAATTAAATTTATGGTGTGTCTCACATTGTCTTTCAGGAATCTATTCGGTAAGAAGCCTGCTTGGTCTTTGTGTATTAGATGTATCAGGCATTTTTTTAATCTGTTTGCCATAATGTCGGCATATATTTTATAATCGTTGTTCAATAAAGATATTGGCCTGTAGTTTTTAATATGCATTTTATCTGTATCCGGTTTTGGAATTAATGTTATGAAGGCTTCCCTCCACGACTCAGGTATTATTCCTCCCCTCAAGATATTATTCATGGTATCACAAAGCGTCGGTAATAATTGACTTCCTAAGACTTTATAATATTTAGCCGAGAGACCATCCGGGCCTGGCGCTTTCCCTATTTTCATTTTTTTTATGGCATTCTGGACCTCTTCTATACTTATGGGCTTGTTTAGTTGGAGTCTTTCTTCCTCTGTAATGGTCTTCCCTTTATGTCTCTTCAAATATCTGTCTATTTGTGTTGTATCCTCTTCCCCTTTCTTGTATAATTCCTCATAAAACTCGAGAAACTTCTTTTGTATTCTTATTGGGTCTACTATCAGATCTTCCTCTACCTTTATTTTGTTTATCGTATTCTGCTTCTGTCTTTTTCTCAGTTGCCAGGCCAAGAATTTCCCTATTTTGTTCGCTGACTCGAAATATCTTTGCTTCATTTGTTTGATTTTCCATTCAATTTCTTGACTCGTCAGCATCGAAAATTGTGTTTGTAGGATTTTTATTGTTCGAATGCTTTGCTCGTCCGTCGGGTGATCTATTAGTTTTTTCTCATGCTCTCTTAGTTGCTTAAGTATTTCTTCCTTCTTCTGCTGTCTTATCTTCCTCATATAGTTATTTTGCTGAATAAATAAGCCTCTTACTACCGCCTTACTGGCGTCCCATACCACTTCTATGTTTGTTCCTGTGTTCAGATTCAAGTCAAAGTACTCTTTTAGGGTAATTTTGGCCTTTTCGATGATCTCATCATTTTCTAATAGATATTCATTTAGTCTCCATCTGAAGCTTCCCTGTGTTGCACCTTTAATTTCTAAAGTTATCAGATTATGGTCTGAGAATGTTCTTGGGTGGATTTCACAACTTGTTGCTCTTAGGGTGAGTGTTCTCGAGGTCCAGATCTGATCTATCCTGCCCCAGCTTTTATGCACTTCTGAAAAAAAGGTGAACTGTTTTTCTGTTGGGTGCAGATGTCTCCATATGTCTATTAAGTCTAGGTTTTCTTCCAGATCTTGGAAAGATTTCGGTAACTTTCCTTGATTTCGTTTTCTGTTTTCAGTTTGTCTGTCAATTTCTGGTACTGGCACCGCGTTGAAGTCTCCCAATAGTATCGTCTTGTTGTCATCTAAGTCTGTTAGGGCTTGTTCCAATTTCTTAAAAAACTCAGGTCTATTTGTATTTGGAGCGTATATATTAACTACATTAATCTTTTCTCCCTGGAAGTTGATTTGAACCCCTAGTATCCTCCCCTCCTCATCTTTGTATATAATTTTTGGTTCCCATTTTTCCTTCACATATATTGCCACTCCTTTTTTTTCCTCCTCCGTAGAGTTTATAAATTCCGTACCCAAATACTTGTTTGTTAAAATATGTTTATGCTTTTTAGCTACATGAGTTTCTTGGATACAGATTACATCCATTTTTTTCTTTTTCAACACATTCGCAATTTTATTCCGTTTAGCTTTTTCGTTCAAACCATTTACATTCCAAGACACGATTTTAAGATTCCTTGTCATTTTTTTCTGCTAGTAAGTCAGTAAATTCCCAGTCTAGGTTTTACCGGTTTAAATTCGGTTGGGTTCTTCTTCTATTTGCTCTTCGGTTTCTTCCTCCTCCCCTTCCTCCCCCTCCTCCCCCTCCTCCCCCTCCTCCCCACCTTCTGCTCCTCCTTCCCTCTCTGGTCCCCCCCTCAGGCTCGCCTCCCCTCTTTCCTCTCTCTCTCCCTCCTTCTCTCCACGTCTTTCTCCCACCCCCCGTGATCTTTTCCGTATCTACGTAGGAATTTACTGACTTCCTGATTTTCCGTTATTTTAAATCTTTTCGTTTTGTAAAAGAAGGAGATCCCTTCTGGGAATTCCCATCTGTGTTGTATACCATTTTTCCTTAAGATACCAACTATTTGTTTGTAGCCCTCTCTTTTTCGGAGGAGTCTAACTGGAATTTCTTTAAAAATAATAATTGGTTTTCCGTCAATTACCAATTTCCTCTGGTAACTTTCTCTCAGAATCATGTTTCTCATTTCTATCGATTTGAAAATCACTAGACAGTCCCCTGGAGCTTTTTTCAATCTGTTTTGTTTCGGTCTTATTTTTATTCTAAAAGCATTTTCTATCATTTGCGCGACCTCTTCTTCTTTCAGTGCAAGCCACGTCGCAAGTTCTTTAATCATTTTCCCCTTTATGTCTTCCTCTCTTTCTTCCCCTATTCCTCTAAATTTTAAATTTAACTGCTTTTGTTTCATCTCCATCAAGGCTAAATTATCTAAGACCTGATCTTGAGTTTTGCTCAGTTCCCCAAAGTTTCCTTTGGCTTTTTCAACTTCCTTCCTCTGGTCTCTCAAATCTTTCTGCACTTTTTTGTTTATTTCTTCTAAAGATTTTGTTCTAACTGTAAGATCTTTTATCTTATTTGAAAGTTCTCCTGTGACAACTTCGATCTTTTTGTCAAAGGATTCCTGCATTTCTTCTAACTTTTTTTCTATGCGTGTTTCATTTTGTCTGAATTCCTCCTTTATTTTCAACCATAGTGCATCTAGATCTTTTATTTCCTCTTGCCTTGAGGTTCTCCTGTCCATTGGTGTTCCCGCAGACTTCTTCCCGTCCCTCCCCGCCATCTGCCTATTTACCTATTTCCCTATTTCCCTCCCCTCCTCTCACTATAAATTAACTTAGAGGGTTTTGTAATTTTCCCTACAGAATAACACACACTCTTGGATATTTTGGTTGTCACCGGGGAGGATTATAACCTGCCCCCTGATTCAATCAGCACACTCTTCCTGTGTTCTCAGACTTATTTCTCCTCCCTCTCTATGTAATATCTCCGTTGTCTTTTAAATCAGTATGCTACTATCCCGTCTGTTTTCACACTCAGTACACAGTTGCTCCCTTGCACAGTATAGAAAAACTTTCCCCTCTAATCTATAGATCTTTACATCTACCTAATACCAAAATATTAGAGAAAGAGGGAAAAGGATAACATAAGAGCGGTAAGAGAGCAATAAAAAATAATTAAATCCGGTTAGGGCAGGTAGCACGGAGATTTCTCTTTGGTTCTCCACCACTTATTTAGCTTAGTCTATTCCCGCATAAATGCAGGCTCCGATCCTATTAATGATACCTTACGTGCGGTCAGAGATCAGGGGGTCAGTGATGTCAATGAAGCGGAGGATGTGAGGATATAAGGAAAGAGGGGGGGAGGGAGGATAGAGGGGGAGCCACCGGACAAACACGGGGGCAGCGGTCCAAGGGGTTTCGGAGTTGCTCGCCAGAGTCTAAGTAGGCTCCTCACGGGGGGTGGGAAAGTTCGAATTCTAAGGGGAAAAGGTCGGCTTCCAGTTCCAAAAGGGGGGCGCAGGCATCAGGAGAAAGGTCGGCTCCACGACGCAAAATCAGTCCAAAAGCAAAAACAAGGCAGAAAAAAAGCCCTTCAAAATCGACTTTCAAAAAAAAGACCAGATTCGAGCGGGTCCAGCCGAGCGTCTGCTAGCCGAGTCTCTGCCCTCAGAGGCAGGCTGTTTCGTCTCGTACAGCCGGGCTTGCGCGCTATGTCCTTTTTATTGTCCGAATAAAATGGCAACCGACTAAGGGACACAAACTGGTAGAGCTAAAGGAAAACCACAAGGAAGGTAGGTGCGGAGGGTCGGGGTAATTCTTCACCGTCGCGGAGGGTTGGAATGACAGTCTTGATCAGGATCACAACCACAGCTGCAACTTTCTTTTTTCATGGATGTCCAAGGGCATGCAGTTGGGTAACATGCTGACATTCCCAGTCATGAAGATGTTTACTCAGAGCAAGTTGCATTGTTTTCAGCAATACTTCCAGACAAGAGGGCACAGGACAGAGCAGTAGATTGAAAAGTCTTGGAGCCCTGGAAAACCTAAAAAAGGGAAAGGCAACCTGAAGCCTTCCAGATGTTGTTTGACTCCAACTCTCACTCAACAGCTGCAGCCAGTACAGTCAATGACCAGTTGTTGTCCATCAACATCTGGAGGGAACCAGGTTCTTGCTCTCTATTATAAAAGTGCTTTCTTCACAGTGGATTCAGTTCTCTTTGTAAGTAGCTTCTCTGGGTACCCATTCTGGATTACCAAGTGGGACAAGACATGTTTGTCTCCCTTCTGACTGTTTGTGGCTGTTCCTGGTTAGGTATTGCTCAAATACTGTATAACCTTTTTATTTAATTCCCCTCTCTTTTATAAAAGTTCCCAGGGTGTCTTTGTGTAAGAAGAAAATACAAAACACAATTAGAGTACAAATCTGTATCTAAGCATACTCACGGGTATGGCAGCCAAATAGTTTCACTGATGCACATTTTATCCCCATAAACTGACCTTTCATAAAGCAACAAGTTTAGCCAAAGCCACTCTTGACCTCCCTACCATTTACAATGGTAAACCCCAATGGCAAACAAATGAGGGTTAACACTAATATGCTATATAGACATAGGTCTAAGGGAGGACTGGGAATGCCAAATCTATGACTCTACTGCATGGCATTTCAAATCAAATCATTAATCCCACTGATTAAAAAAGGTAGATCCTTCAAATATGAAGTTTATAACAGTTTATATATGCAGTTGTTGTTGTTGTTGGGCATACTTATAGTGCATTCCTACATGTCTACTCAGAAGCAAGTTCCATGAAATGCAGTCAGACTTACTCCTAAGTTAGTTTATCTAGCATTGCTACCTTGATTAGATGAGACTCTGCGAGTGCAAAACAAATTTCAGGTTGCATGGATGACTGTTGGGACAAAGGAACAAATCATATTTCTGGGCTGAATAGACTTAAAAGCACTCTCTCAGCAACTACGTGGGGAAAAACATTACCTGCATAGACAACAATTCCTATTGTAACCTCTGTGTTCCTCACTGTGCATCCACGAAGAAGGAGACTTTCATTGTTAAAACCAATTCGTGTGAGGTCAGGCTGTTCCCTACAAGGAAGAAAAGGATTTTCCATTTATTTCTTGGCTCTTACAGTGCAATCCCACACATATCTACTAAAAAAATAAGCCCTGGTGAGTTCAACAAGACTTATTTCTAGGTAACCATGTACTGGACTTCAGTCTTACACACAAATATATCACATTTCTAAACCAGGGGTGACTAACCTGTGGCCCATCATATGTTGCTGGACCCCCAGCTCCCATCATTCCTGGACCATTGGTATGCTGGTCAAGGTTAACAGAATCCCCAAACATCTGACCTCAAGTTAGCCACCCTGTTTCAAGGCCATGCTGTGGCTTCAAACCAGAGCCCAAGGGCAGAGTATCTACATTACAGATACTCTGCCCAAGGTCCACATCAGAGTCACCAAAGAGCGGTTCTGCAGAGCACTCTTTATGCTCAGTGTATGAAGATCTTGGGAGGTTCCTTCTGCTTTCTGTTGTGCAACAGTGCCAGCTGTGCAGGTTATAGATAAAGGTAAAGGTACCCCTGCCCGTACGGGCCAGTCTTGCCAGACTCTAGGGTTGTGTGCTCATCTCACTCTATAGGCCGGGAGCCAGCGCTGTCCGCAGACACTTCCGGGTTATAGATAGGTAGGTACAAATGTAGTTTGTCTGAGACATCTATGAATGTAGGGATAAACATTGCAGTACTTACACATAGCCTTTAAATCGGTTGAGATGGTTGTTGGGTTTTTCGCAAACAATTGTGCTTTGGAAAAGTTCTGGGTCAAATTCAGCATTCTGCAACAAAACCAAACCCACAGTGAGTTCCTGTTATGTCAGGAGCAAATCAGTGCACTATTTCTGAAAGAATAACAAGCTGCGTAGTGAAAAAGGAACATCAAGCATTTAAATTTACATCAGAAACAACTGCCACTCAACACCGTAATTTACAGTGAGCCCAATATTTGTTATTAACCTGTCAGGTTGAAATGTGTTCTAATTTTGAACCCAGTTATAATGTATGTGTGTTTTCAGGCCTATGTATTTATGTGTGTGTATTTCTATATAAAAACATTGCTTAGACATCAATTATACAGTGTTGTAAAAAGTAGCATCAAATGTATTTGTGGCTGCACACACAACTATCTTCCTTAAAGAATGAGTAGCAAAGAAAATAATGTGATTCTGAATGCATGAACACCACCAACAAGGCCTCACCTGCCAAACATAAGGTCTGAGATGGCTGATATTGGGAAAAGTACTCAGGTCCAAACTATTTAGCACTTTATATGCTAGTACTAGCACATTAGGGATGTGGGTGGCATTGTGGGTTAAACCACAGAGCCTAGGACTTGATGATCAGAAGGTCGACGGTTCGAATCGCCGCAACGGGGTGAGCTCCCATTGCTCGGTCCCTGCTCCTGCCAACCTAGCAGTTCGAAAGCACGTCAAAGTGCAAGTAGATAAATAGGTACTGCTCCGGTGGGAAGGTAAACGGCGTTTCCGTGCGCTGCTCTGGTTCGCCAGAAGCGGCTTAGTCATGCTGGCCACATGACCTGGAAGCTGTACGCCGGCTCCCTCGGCCAATAAAGCGAGATGAGTGCTGCAACCCCAGAGTCGTCCGCGACTGGATCTAATGGTCAGGGGTCCCTTTACCTTTACCTTTACCTTTTTACTAGCACATTGAATTGGGCCAGATTTCTAAGATTTGGACACCTTAACCTTACCAGCTTGAGTTTCCATTCCCCAGCATGTCTAAATTTCATTTTCAGAACAATCAAATGTTGTCTCCCTCTCAGATTTTGAAAGCCTCTTTCCTTTATCTCTTTGAGTTACTATGTGATTCTGATCTCCCGAAATAGAAGACCATTTCTTTTTGCATTACAGTGTAAACCTGCTGATTTTATATCTGCTTGGCCCACCTTTGTTTCACTGCTCTGCCATGCTTCTTGCCTGCATCAATGAGGGATTTGTTAAGTGCCACACAAAATGGCTGGCATTCCACTGGCTGTGCCAGCCTGGATTAAGGCACTCTCACTGCTGTAGTTATATAGTTTTGGAGAGGCACCTACCAGTGTATATTATATATAGGATTACTATAGTGTTAGAATAGTGTCATCTCTCTGCCCTGCCTTCCAAACACAGTAATTCAGTACCAAAGGCTTGAGGCTGGTTCACACGACATCTCTTCAGACCACTTTGCCACACAGGAGCTCCGAGTCACATTTGATCTTGCACCTGAAGCCAACATGGTGGCAGTTGTGGAAATGGTCTTGTGTAAGCTAATCAAAGCACGTTTTGCCAAATGGGTTTGCCAGAAGTTATCCTGCTAAAGGTTCCCTCCAGCTGGACAGTTGTGTGCTTCTGTCTTAAAATTCTTTGCATACCGAGGTACTACTAAAAGAACAGAGGGAAGACAAGTAGCAAAAGTAGCTTCCAGGCATACCTGATTAAAGAATCCTTTCACAACTTGTCTTTGCTTAAGGTTCGTCTCCCCATCAAGATTTGATGTCTCTAAGTGACAGATCCCCTTCTGATCAGAGGTGTGGAGCAGCAGGATGTCCGCAGGGACGGTCTCATTACATTGCAGCTGCACAAAGTCTCCCACTCGTACCTCTTCCCAGCACGTCTCAATGTAGGCTTTTTTCTTCCTGTTATGAGAAAAGACACCACAGCTGAATGGCCTGTGACAGGTCCATCAAAGTCACAGAGCATCTCTTTTCTTTGTGGTACAGGAGTGGCTGGTGAAGTGGTTCAAACGGGATGAGGAACAAATTCATTTTTATTTTTATTTGCATTTTTATGAGAAATTTTGTAGCTGACATTTCTCAGAACAGTATGTGAACTGAAGTATAAATATCCCTTGAAATTTGCATATCTCTGAATTTTATGATGCAGGCCTCCGGTATGTACCAAAACGCACCTCCTAGGGGAAAGTGTGCATATCTTTACATATACTAGTGAAACTAACATGCAACAATTCACTTTGTTAGGGGAAATTGAGTGCAAAAATGTGCATGTTAGTTAAAATTACATACAAAAAAAATGTATGTACCTCCTTGTGACTGTGATTTTATGAACACCTTTTAATATTGTGTTTTTAAATTGCTGTAATTTTATGTCCTTTTTGTCCTGGAACTTTATGGTGAAGGGTGATGAATTTTCATTAAGATTTTTTTTTAATTGCTGCAGAAATGAGAACTGAATTTAACATTAGGAAAATGACAAACTGAGGGAAACTGAAATTGGCATATTTACCCATCCCTAGTTGAAGCCAAATGTTTTACTTATTGATCACAGACATATAATAAGTACAATAATGTATATTTGTTTTTAAAACTCTTGAATTATTTGGCCAAAATTCATGATAGCAGGTGATAGATGAGCACCTCTGAGGAGGGTGTTGCATAATTGTTCCATAAGTGCAACAGAAAAATCTCTCTTTCATGTCGCTACTTGACTAATCCCTGAAGGGCCATTGATGATTATTTTAATGAATGGGCAGATTTGTATGGGTACACCAGCCTTTGGGATATTCTGATATTCAGCTTTAGATAACTTTACAGGTCAATGCCAGCACTTTCAATTGTACTTGGAAGCATATAAGAAACCAGGGAAGATGTTTAATACCAACAAGATACCGGTAGATTCCATATGTTTAATCCTAGTCAATTATTTGGCTGTTGTGTTTTCAAGCAAGTGAAGCTTCTGAGTAGCCTTCAAAGGCACCCCCAACAATGATGCACTGTAGAAGTCTTCGTAGATTCGCAATTGTTGTTGTTTAATCATTTAGTCGTGTCCGACTCTTCATGACCGCATGGACCAGAGCACGCCAGGCATCCTGTCTTCTACTGCCTCCTGCAGTTTGGTCAAACTCATGTTGGTAGCTTCGAGAACACTGTCCAACCATCTCATCCTCTGTCGTCCCCTTCTCCTTGTGCCCTCAATCTTTCCCAACATCAGGGTCTTTTCCAGGGAGTCTTCTCTTCTCATGAGGTGGCCAAAGTATTGGAGCCTCAGCTTCAGGCTCTGTCCTTCCAGTGAGTACTCAGGGCTGATTTCCTTAAGAATGGATAGGTTATCTGCTACCTGCTAGGAATTGATTCATGTGAAAAAGGCTTCTGCAGAGCCTCTCCCTTGGTTACCCAAACAGCTATGGGGTGATTGGAACAGCTACTTAGTACTGCCTAAAAGCCACCAAGTTTTCAAACAATTCTGAGGTATTTTAGAGGTACTGTGGCAGGTATCTTTCTCCGCTGCCTGGTCTCTTTCTTTAATCTTCCATTTTGTGTTCAGAACTTGTTCACAATCTATGTCCCTAAGCTGGGAATTTGTAACAGGAAATAAATTAAAGTTGGTGATCACAGACATAGTGGTTATGACTCTGACGTCCGCTGAAAAGGGAATAGATTGCACTGAATCAATATTTCCATCAAGAACATGGACAGAGAACAAAATGCGTATTTGTTTGGAAAACAGAACTGTGATGAAGGATCGTAAATGCTTTAAAAGATAGGATTAGAGACTCAAATGATCTTGATAAATAGGAGAGTTAGCCTGCAATCGATACAATGAAGACAAATGTGAAGTATTGCACTTCGGGAAGAAAAATGTTTCCACTTTGCTTGGCTTACTTGAAAGTCCTGGATACAGTAATGACAGCAAAGTGTTGCATTCAAAGCAAGTTGCCTGGGTGCAAAGGAACTGACTGAACGGGACTCTACTTTCCCTTCTTCCCCCCTGCAGCCTCCCCGTGTGCCCTCAAAATCTGGTTCAAGGGCAGATTTTTGGGGTGCATGGGGGCTGCAGCAAGGAGCAGAGGAAGGCGACATCCTGTTGAATGAGAGTTTGCTTATGTAGTAGTAAATTCCTCCCATAGAGGCAGAGGAACACAGGAATATAGGAAGCTGCCTTGTATCGAGTTAGATGATTGGTCCATCTAACTCAGTGTTCTCTCCACACCAGGGGTGGGGAATCTCCTAATTAGACTTGCCAGACCCAATCTATTTACTGTCATTTTATTTATGATTACATTTCTATCCTGCTCTTCCCCTCCACCAAAGGAACAAACCCACACACCTTCACCTGGTGTGGGAAAGTCCGAACCATGGGTTGAAATGTCAATCTGTGACTAAAAGGAAGAACTGTTAAGTGTGCTCCCTGCTCTTTGACAGCCACGGCTTGAGCTGTACAGTGTCTTCCTTCACAGATGTAGCTTGAATTCACACAAGTGAGGAATCTCCAGCACCTGAGATCATGGTGATATCAGGGAACTGACAAGTGGGTGGATGTGCCCATCTGCAAAAGTGGTCTGCAGAGCACAGGGGAGTTTCACATCTGGTCTGCTGGCCAGATCTTGTCTTTCACTTCTACCACTGGCTGTGAGTAATTTTGCACAGCAGGGATTTCTCAGATCTTATCCTAGAGACCAGTTCTGAGGGCCTTCTGGTGGTTCCCTCACTGCGAGGTTACAGGGATCCAGGCAGGGGGCCTTCTTGGTAGTGGTGCCCGCCCAGTGGAATGCCCTTCCGCCAGATGTCAAGGAAATAAACAACTATCTGACTTTTAGAAGACATCTGAAGGCAGCCCTGTTTAGGGAAGTTTTTAATGTTTGATGTTTTACTGTGTTTTTAATATTCTGTTGGGAGCCGCCCAGAGTGGCTGGGGAAACCCAGCCAGATGGGTGGGGTATGTATAAATAAAGACAGAAGAAGAAAAAGAGTTTGGATTTGATATCCTGCTTTATCACTACCCTAAGGAGTCTCTAAGTGGCTAACATTCTCCTTTCCCTTCCTCCCCCACAACAGACACTCTGTGAGGTGAGTGGGGCTGAGAGACTTCAAAGAAATGTGACTAGCCCAAGGTCACCCAGCAGCTGCATGTGGAGGAGCGGAGACGCAAACCCGGTTCACCACATTATGAGACTACCGGTCTTAACAACTACACCACACCACAAATAATAAACAAAGAAACAAACAAACCTGGGTTTAAGAATAAAGGGAACTCCAAGTTTGCTCCAGAACCCAATTAGATTCACAACACAGAGCCATGTATTCACCTCTCTCTCTCTCAAAAAAAGGTTGGATCCCTTAGAAGCTCATTCCCATTACAGTAGACCTTGTGGGCATGTGAATGTGGTCTCCTGAACTCACTGTCACCTTATTCCAGGTGGGTAATAAACACAATGGGTGGAAACTGCAGGGCCAAGTAGGCTGCCTTGAGATCTGGATTCCATACACTGGCTGCACCCGTCTGCCAGCACCAATGCACAACTCCTACATTGTGCTGTTGTGCCAATACAGTTCTTTCCTGCTGTGCTGAGAGCAATGTCAGACGTTCAAAATGAGGTTTTCAAAAGTATTTTAATCATGAAAATAGGGAGGGGAATATCTTATACAGAAGCATGTTTAAACATTGTCTGTCGAGAGTTGGTTGTGGGGAGGGAGGATTTTCTCTGACCCACTTTAGGCACAGCAATAGAAGCAGAGGGTGTGTCACAGTTCTTGATGAAAGAGGCACCTGCTGCCTCTGTCTGGGGAACAGTGCATTATTTCCACCTGCTTTTCTGCCAGGGAAAGAAGAAGCATGAGGCTCTCTTGCTGATAAATGAAAACAGCTAAATTAATTCATCGCCTGGAGTGATTTGAATGTCACAGCGTGTCTGTTATTATCATTATGTGAAGTACCTGCTCCCTTTAGGACTCAGCTCTGGTTAGCCATTGCTCAATGGAAACCGTGCTGTGCAAGTCGCTCAGACCAGTGAAGATGATCAAGAGATCAGGAGAGCGAGACACTCTTCTCCAAAGCAACTCCTAGTGCCCTGTGACGACTTGCCTCACACTTGGAGTGGCAGTGCTGTAAAAACTAGCTACAAGCTTGGAGCGTGAGCCAAAATAGCTCACCATGCTGGAGATGCTTCCTGCTGACAAGCCAATGCTTGAGGTTAAACATTAGAATAAATCCCGTTGGAGCAGCTCTGCAATGAAACAGACGAGCCGTTCATTTGTCCAAGAGCATGCCAGATGCAAGGGCCTGTGTGTTCTGTCTCTGCCCCTCCACCACCGAACTTGCTCACAGGGTTCCTTCCTGCGTTCAGGAACCCTGATCACAGAGCTTTCCAGAGCTCACCAAGGCTTGTCAGCAGTTCAAGGGAATGTGCTTTCAAGGCCCCTTCAGACCTTGCCATTTAATGCAGCGAAGTCAGGAACAGATGGGTTGGGGTGCATAGCCTTGTGCCTCCAGCATAATGTCTGACAGGGTGAAACTTCATGAGATGTTTCCAGAACGGATGGGCATCTGTTGGGAATGGTTTAGGAGTGGAGGCTTTGGTGACTCACAGCTGTTTCATTCTGTGACGCAGAAGCCACCGTTCGGTGGTGCTGTGAGGGAGCCTCATGCCCTCCCAAGAGATTAAAAGGCATGCAAATACGGAGCTGGGTAAATTGACTTTCTGTGAATGGGTGCTGGCATCCGTCTTGGGAGTCAATGGAGGAATGCACCTCTGTGGGTGAGGTCAAGCTGTTGGAAGGTTGCAGTGCCTGCTGTGGCTGTAGAGACTGATGCAGGTGAGACATGTTTTGTTGCATCTGGGGCAGATGAAAGCATCCAGATGTGTTCCTGCAGATGCAGCATGACATTTCTTCTCTCTTCACTCCTCCCAGTAGTCATTCCTCCTCTGGACACTGTTATGGATACATGACTTGACTGCCTGACTCCAGGCACTGTGGTTGTCTGCAAGGGATTCCCACATGATGTTGCCAACTTTCATGTCATGTTTGCAGACATCTTTGTAACACAGAGTTGGTTTGCCAACTGGCCAGGTGCTGGAAGCCAGCTCCCCGTAGAGCAGGTCCTTGGGGAACCCTGAGCCAGAATCTAACCCATGCTACCCCAGGATAAAAAACATGGCTCAGAACCTTGCTTAATATCCTTGTTTGTAGTCAGAAAGTAATAATAATAATAATAATAATAATAATAATAATAATAATAATAATAATTTATATCCCGCCCTCCCCAGCCGAAGCCGGGCTCAGGGCGGCTAACAACAATAAAACAGTACAACCACATTTGTGTAGTTTCCTATACAGTACTTTAACACAGCCTAGAAGTGTTCTATTATGGTGTGTACAAGAAGGAAAGAAGTGTGCAAAACATCACTTATTTTTGGTTTAAAAGAGGATGGTTTATTAGTATGCCATGTCTGAGCTGGGCCAGTGACTTGCTCTAGACCACCAAATGAGCTTCAAGCACACATTCATTTCTGTTTCTCTCAAGCACACAATCACTCCCTGCTTCCATTGACTGCACATATTGGCTTCAGGTTAACACATCATGTCAGCCTAACTCACCTCACTGTTGGAAAGAAAAAACAAAACCCAATGAAAGATCACTTCTTCACCCAAGTCAGTGTGCTGCACAGAAAGCACTCATCTCTATCTATGATCACACACACACACACACACACACACACACAGAGAGAGAGAGAGAGAGAGAGAGAGAACCTAAAGCACTGAGAGATTTTAAAAGCAAGTCCAGACAACTTGCAGCAACTTTTCCTCAGGCAACAGCTGCAAATCGGTACAACGCACAGCATTACAAATATGCCCCATAAGATACACAGTGTGCATTCATAAAACTGCCTCAGTATATATTGATACCATTCAATTTGCAATTTATATTAAGTTAGTTTGAAAAGTGGTACAGGGGCATAGCCCTGAAGTAGCTGTTTTTCAAGAAAACCAGGAAAACTGCACCACATAAAAATGACTATTGCTTAAATGATAATCCCAGGATACAGTTCAGCTGGGAAGGCAAATAGCTTTCTTGAGGACAAAGTCTCAATATTATTATTTTTTCTGGGGGGAGGGAGGATTTTGTAGAGCCGTGTTAGCTGATGAAAGACAAAAGAGGCCTTTCTGATATACTCTTGTTCTCTTATTAATATCAATCTATGAATCAACTTTCACTGAAGTCTCAAGGCATTTATAACAATGCAATAAAAACAACTAAAATAGGTTTTAAAGCAACATAAAAATCAAGATAGATTTAAAAAGCATTGGTGGGACTAAATAATCCACAAGGGCCCTTCCAACTCTATGATTCTATGATTCACCAGAGAGCCTCATTAGCAGAAACCCTGCAGAAAAACAGCTGCTTGTGCAATGAGACTTTCTTCCCTGTCCTTCCCCCGTGCACACCCTGAAATTGGCTTGGGTGGGGCAGGAGAATCCCTGGAACAGTGTGTGGGAGAAAGAGAGGCGGTATCATTTCACATGGCAAGTTAAAATGCTTGTACATTCGAAGTGTTTGTCATAGCGTGATGCTAAATCCCACCCTACACATATAAACAACCAAGGCAGAGACCTACTCTCTCCCTCCCTGTCCTCCAGTAGAAAAAGGCTGTTGAACCAAAGATGCCTTTAATTATTTCCAGAAATTAAAAACAGTGAACACCTGTTGCATCTCAACAGGAACGCTGTCCCACAAAAACAGGGGCAGCCACACTGAAAGCCCTGGCCCAAGTTGCTGTGGAGTGGGCTTTTGATACACTAGGGCCTTCAAGGAGAGGGTGTCTTGCAGAAAAGCATCCTACAGTGACCTACCGAAGCTGCAAGGTCACGAAGTGCCGTCAGGATCATACACGGAAGTTGCCCTCCCCTGTTCCTTCTTTCTTTTTCAAGCACCAGTGCCACTTTGGCGTTCGGTGATCAAAGGTCAGAATATGTTTCTTAGCCTTCTTTGTTATACAAACAAAAGGAATATAGATATAAGGAAGAACAAATAAAATGCAAACCAATTTATGCTATAAAATAAGCGGTGTGATTTCCGCAAAGGGAAAGATCCAGACCTTTACAGTGGTACCTCGGGTTACATACGCTTCAGGTTACATAAGCTTCAGGTTACAGACTCCACTAACCCAGAAATAGTGCTTCAGATTAAGAACTTTGCTTCAGGATAAGAACAGAAATCGTGCTCCAGTGGTGCGGCGGCAGCAGGAGGCCCCATTAGCTAAAGTGGTCTTCAGGTTAAGAACAGTTTCAGGTTAAGAACGGACCTCTGGAACGAATTAAGTACTTAACCCGAGGTACCACTGTATTTCCCCCTTGCAAGAAATGGTTGAAAGGAACAAGAGTTGAAAAATCGGGGGAGTCAGAAAATTCTTGAGTAGAGTACAAATAAAGAAATTGGGAATGAAAGGAAGAGGGGTTCTAGAAGGAAGGTGTGTTAACTAGTTACATACAAGCCCAATCGCCTCTTATGTACTGAAATTGCTGAGGCTGATATACCACACAATAAGCCCCCATTTCCTTTGTATGGCTATCAGGCCCCTTAAATGCTACCCTAGCTGAGTGGAATTACTCTCCATGGCCCAACCACATGCACAGCAGGTGCCAAAAACAGAGTCCTAAACATAAGATTTGTGTGCGGTGCTAGGAGAGGGGAGCTATCAATTCATTTAGGGTAGAAGAAGCACACTATTGGCCCTTGTCCACCCAGGATGAGTTATTCAAATGTTACCCAAACCACAGTAATGGGAAAATGGCTCCCATGTGGCTAGGTTAACTTTAAAGGGACTCCGTTTCTGCCTCCAAAATAGTGTTTTTGCTATTTAGCTGTGCTTCACTCTGAGGTCCCAAGGTGGATTGCCAGAATATAAAATACAATATTTAAAAATGGTTTAACAGCAGTTTACAATTACAAAAATCGAGTGGGTCCTAAAATATACATCTTAGGTGTGAACATACGGAATAAAAAGGTGTGTCTTCAACATTCAATGAAAACTGTATAGTGAAGAAGGGTAGCACCACATAGTGGACACTGCAACAACCCAATGTGGAAGTTACTCAAGTATGGAGTCCAGTGGTTAAGTCATTTCTGTCCAAATGGGGCTGCAGATGGTGAACCAACCAGAGGTGGGGGAAAAAAGAACTTCTAGCCCCTGAAGCAATCTGAGTCTCCTGTAACAGTGTTGAATTCAAGCTGCATCTTCTTCCTTCCAGGGAACTGCTACCTCATTCAGAAAAGGCCATCTCGCCACCTCCTGAACATGAGAATTTGGGATGCATAACACTTCTGTCTTTTCACTGCCTCTGAGTACTGGTCTAACAGCTCAACCACATTTCCCAATTCCAATGGAACAGAGAGAAAGAGCTGGGGTCACCTGCATACTGATGTCTCTTTACTCCAAATCTCATGATGGCAGCTCCCAGCAGCTTCAGACAGATGTTAAGTAGCAAGGGGGACAAGATGGAATTTTGCATTTCTCTGGGTGTCTCAACCCAACCTGAGCAACACCCAGACTCCCTAGAATCACCTTGATTCTGCCCAGGCATTAGCCCTTGCCTGAACCCAGTGCATAGCCCTATAGAAGACTATAGTCCTCTTCTATTGTTATGCAGGTAGGCCTAGATTTTTTTTTATAAAAAAGAGGTAATTGAAGGGCAATCAATCCAGACATGTGCAATAAATGCTTCAGTGTAGTTTTCCAGAGGAGAATGATACTCCTCAGTCACTAAGAATCACACAGCACATCAAATAAAGGCCTCTTAAGTTTCATACGAGGGATGCGGGTGGTGCTGTGGGTTAAACCACAGAGCCTAGGACTTGCCGATCAGAAGGTTGGCGGTTCGAATCCCCGCGACGGGGTGAGATCCAATTGCTCGGTCCCTGCTCCTGCCAACCTAGCAGTTTGAAAGCACGTCAAAGTGCAAGTAGATAAATAGGTACCGCTCCGGCGGGAAGGTAAACGGCATTTCCATGCGCTGCTCTGGTTCACCAGAAGTGGCTTAGTCATGCTGGCCACATGACCTGGAAGCTGTACGCCGGCTCCCTCGGCCAATAAAGCGAGATGAACGCCGCAACCCCAGAGTCGGTCACGACTGGACCTAATGGTCAGGGGTCCCTTTACCTTAAGTTTCATACCTTACCATAGAAACTATGCTCAAATTTCTAATGCACATGGAAAGTGTTTAATTTTATCTTTTTCTTTTTGCCCTCATGTTTGATAGGGAGCATTGCCTCCTACCGTTCACAAGATATCAGACTGACCAGTTCTAAAGACAGATCTTCCCACTTAATCCTGACCACACTGTGCCACAATCAGACACTGGATACACAGCAGAAAATTCTTGCAGGGCAAATAGCTCGAGATCATTCATGCTTGTTTTGAGCCAATCTAAGCTGAAGTTGTACTATCCTTGTAGGTGGGACAAATTTGAGATGCAATCTTCCTTAATCTTTTAGTAACTTGAAGATGCGAGAGAACAGAATTTCTTACAGAAATTGGAAGACAGTTCTGTTTTCATATTTCTGATGGAGTTCTAATGTGGTGATGGATAATGTAGATCTCTGGCATAAAAGAGACACTTCTCTCACTCACTTCTTGATTTGCAATAAGCATGGTTTGTTATTTGGTCTGAAGTTGGCAAATTAGGTTACTGTAAACCATTGTTCACTTCCAAGCCAGAATGGGAAACCCAGTTCACAGTGCGGTTTCCAGTTCTGTATGGAGGCAAATTGTTTTGGGCATTAAATATCATTTGCCCTATTTGGATGTATTGAAAAAGGATTGTATCCAATTTAAGGGTAGGCAACACATTCCGTCATTGCAAGGATTTCTACTCGTACAATGGAACTTTCCCCTCTCTCCTCCCATTGTGTGTACCCTAAATCCCTGGAGCAGGAAAGGAGAAGGGAGGAAGCTACAATGCAGAAATCATTGCAATGACAGAATGCAATTGTTGGATACTGCCCTTGCTCTGGTTATAAAGCACCAGGAAGTGAGGGAGAAAACTGGAGCACATAAGGGGAGGTAGAGAAGCATACATTTGAGCATAAGGCCTTCCTGGCCTAAGCATGGCTTAGCTTCCACTCATGTTACCTTTGGAATAGTACAATAAAAGAAATGAAGAGACCAAGAAACCAGGAAATGAACTACAAAAAAATCCCTGCTCTGATGTGGTTGACAACAATTTCAGCAACTCAGATTTTTCCAATACGTCCTACACCATTAACAATATTATTTTTCAAAAGGTTGAGGTGTAAGGTTGTAGCACCCTATGAAAACAACAATTCTCCCCTTTTACCTAAAGTAAGAGATGAGATTACTAGAATTTTACAAAGCAATCATGCACAGAAACCAGGAAACACGTTGTTGTCAGGCAGTCTCTGAATTTGCCCCCTTTCACTGAATGCACTGCTTTTACTAACACTAGAATCATAGAATCATAGAATCATAGAATCATAGAATCATAGAGTTGGAAGAGACCACAAGGGCCATCGAGTCCAACCCCCTGCCAAGCAGGAAACACCATCAGAGCACTCCTGACATATGGTTGTCAAGCCTCTGCTTAAAGACCTCCAAAGAAGGAGACTCCACCACACTCCTTGGCAGCAAATTCCACTGTCGAACAGCTCTTACTGTCAGGAAGTTCTTCCTAATGTTTAGGTGGAATCTTCTTTCTTGTAGTTTGGATCCATTGCTCCGTGTCCGCTTCTCTGGAGCAGCAGAAAACAACCTTTCTCCCTCCTCTATGTGACATCCTTTTATATATTTGAACATGGCTATCATATCACCCCTTAACCTCCTCTTCTCCAGGCTAGAAATACTTAAGAAGAACAAGTTATTTTGAAACTAGAAATGTTGTTTGTGTTTCTGAATCACAGGTCAATTTTTAGCCAACAATTCTCCGGCAAAAGTCTGAGTGTGCAGGGGGACATTTCAGTCCCCTCCAGATATAGTTTCTATTGTGCATTCATGGTAAATTATGCTGATCATGCTATTGGAGTGGTCCCAATTTCAATACTGTTTGTACCAGCAAAAGTATTGGGTCATACTGCTTCATTTCCAGTCAGGGTACATAACCTATAACTTCCTGCTGAAATTCCATAACTTTTGATACCACAAACATTCTGGGCATTTTTTTGTCCCACTTTTGCTATATTATTGGTAAAGCATTGTTGAACTAATTAAGCAGCATAAACACATCACTAACACACTATTATTGTGTTACAGAATCCACCCACAATAACGACCCGCAAATAGTCACTTAAACAAAAAGACAAATACGCCTTTTAATCTAATATTTCAATGCATGTTTCTGAAGCATTCCCCAAATTGAATCCAATGACTTATTTACCTTTTGTATACCAGACAGCCCATGCTATTGATCTCTCTGTCCAGTTTGAATCTCCGAAAGTCCTCCCAAGCGTCTTTGATAGCTGTGATGGCCATGATAACACAGACTGGGATCACAGATACGCCAGGTTCAAATGCATTGACCACTGGCACAAAATTGAGTACTGCAATGCCCACAAAATATAAATTAGCAAATCGATGAAATTGTTCATACAGGTTTTTAGGGATGAAGGACAGAAGGGTGTATCTTGTGGTCTTGATCCTGTTGCCCACATAATGTCTGTTTGGGTTTTCTTTCCACGTGTCTTCAAAGGGCAAGTTAGAAACGACGACTCTTTTTGCTTCTTCTTTCTTTTTTCTCCTCGTCCTTCTCACTTCAGGCTCCTCATTCTCAGAATCAGAAGCAGCATTCTGGCAGCATGGTCTTCTGAACCGAAAGATGTCCCTCAGGAATTTTATAGGGCACATTTCCTTGACATCTTCCTGCCCCTTAAAAGCCACACTTTCTTGCACAGGTTTCTGAAAATTTAAGCTTCAGTCTTTAAGTAGGTTCGCTGTACGGCAAAGTGCCGGTCTGAGTTTAACTAAAGTGATTGCTTTCACTTGCTTTTAGTCAACACCTGCTGGAACACCTACGTCACAAATGCACACAGGTATCAGCCTCCTATAAACCGGTTTTCCAGTCATCCAAGTGAGTGATCCTGGGTCCTAGTGCTTGCTCTTTGTAGTGATGAATGAGGACTTTGTTCCTCAGATATACACTTGTATAGAAACTTCCTGAATCTCACTGTGAACAGCAGACAATGTTTCAGCCTATTTGTCTCTTATTTGAATATTTGGGACATATTCTTGATATCACAGGTTTAATATATATTAAATGCTGTGTGTGTGTGTGTGTGTGTGTGTGTGTGCACATGCATACAGGGCTCAAAATCAATCAAATTTCTGCACAAAGAAATTCTATGCAACAAAACTAAACTACACACAGACCAAAGATGAATTCCACAGCCTGCATTATTTGCACAAAAAAAGAACATTTGCATATTTGTGTTTACTTTTCTTAATATATTGTATTTCTTGTCACCATGAGGATTCCCAGCCTCTGGAAATGTTATTCCTTTGCATTCTGCTTCCTTCTTGTAGCCAAAAATAAAATAGTCCAGTTGGGTCTGGACCAGGAAGTGGAAAGGAGAAAGAGGAGTTGAATACAGAGCTGCTGAAAACAGGTTGCATCTTTATTTTATGAATAACTTTCTGTGGTGTGGTGTTAGGAGGGCAGGGGCCAAAGCACTGTAGCACTTGTAAAAGATCCCCCCCCCCAAGACATAGAACAATACAACTTGATGCCTCCTTCCTTAGTTATTGATGTGAGGCACACTTCCAGTTACAGGACTGTTCCAGTTACAGCCCAAAACTTCTTAAGGAGTCCCCACAAAGAGGTTTCCACTTCCTCAGTGCCCATTGGCAGTTGTAAAAACATATGCGGATCTAGTGACAAGCAAATACCACGTGGCTTGATTTGAATTGGGATCAGAAAATCCATTTAAAACAAAATATAGTAGCTTAGTTAATTCTGAGCCCAAGTCTCAATTACATATTTGGGAATGCAGCAAAACCCAAATACCCTCCTGAAAGTCTTCTAACCCCACACTGTGAGGAGGGATGGACGAAACTGTCAAGTTTGGGTCTCAGTTAAGTTTCTCATTTTTTCCAATCTTAAATTCAGTTTACCACGTTTCCATAGCAATTTGTGGTTTTTAAAAGAGATCCTCATGAAAATTCACCAGCCTTTCATTGCAATTTTCTCCTAATAAACAGATTTCCATATGCAATTTTGCCTAAGATACAGTTTTGCAAGCCATTTCCCCTGATAAAAAGCATTTTTGTGTGCGCTACTTTCACTAATATGTGTGCTTTTATGCACATTTTCTTCTAACAGATGCACAATGGGTGGTACTCAGTGCAGATTTACTTAAATTAGATCCATTGAAATTAATGAGAAAGGTTACGTTACATCCATTAATTTCAGTGGGTTTATTCTGAGTAAAACATAGTTGACTACCACCCATTCTTTGTCTGGATAACTTCATCACAAAATTCAGAAAAAGTATTAATTTTGAAGGATAGCAGCATTTCTGTTTGCATTTTGGTTCACAAAGTGCGAATTAGGTAATGTCTCATTAAAATGCAAAGTGCCACTTGCTAGAATGCTGGGATGATGTTACAGGCATCAGAGACCCTAGGAAATAGCATTCCTCCCCGGTGCCTAAGTGTTTTGTATGGCCATAAGAATGTAAGAAGAGCCTGTTGGATCAGAATGATGGTTCATCTAGTCCAGCATCCTGTTCTCACAGTGGCCAAGCAGATTCCTCCTGCAAGCAGGAGCACAAGAACATTCCTGGTGGGCACTAGGTGCGTTGGAAGTTACATATCCCTTTCGTCAACAGCAACAAAAACACACAGCTATGTAGAGATATGTGTCTCCTGCAGAAGCATGCAGACTGGTCCTTGCAGTCTGGCAGGAATTCAAGTAATCCCAGCATAACACAAGAATGGTTTTCTAATATGTTTGCCAAAATAAATATTTAAGATGCCATCTAGAGCCAGAAGAGGATTTCAGCATGAATTTTAAAGCAGAAATCACCTACTACAGAATATGATTGCCGGTTATTTAATTGTAATAATATTAATATTAATATTAATAATAGTAATAAAAAAAATATTTATACCCTGCCCTCCCCAGCCAGAGCCGGGCTCAGGGCAACTAACACCAGTAAAATTACAGTAAAGTCATAATAGGAAAAAAACACACACCAATTTAAAATACAGGTTAAAATGCAATTTAAAATGCAGCCTCATTTTAAAAGTAGCCCATGGATCAAAACCGTAAGGGGAGGGAAAACATAAGGGTCAGACTGAGTTCAAACCAAAGGCCAGGCGGAACAGCTCTGTCTTGCAGGCCCTGTCTCTTGTGTCAAGTCCCTAGTCTCTTGTGACAGAGCGTTCCACCAAGTCAGGGCCAGTACTGAAAAGGCTGGAACGGAGCACTGGAATGGAGATCTGGAGTATTAGTTAATGAAGCAGAAGAAGGCTTACCTATTGTATGCTTTAGTCTTGGAAGAATTGATTTGCTGATCAAACCTGTATCTCTTAAAATCTTCAGCACCATCTTTAATTGCGATAACTAAAAGCACAGCAACCAAAGGTAGCATTGTAATCTCCCTGTGGAAGACTTCTAGCTGTGGGAACCAGTTGATGATCACCAAGAACAGGAAATAGACATTGGCCAGCCTAAAAAAAATTGTATCCTATTAAAAGAGATTGATAATTTTACACTTGATTTCCACTTCTTAATTTGGTTCTTTTTGGGTAGTTAACAACAACAGGAAAAGTATGAAACCCTAATTCAATGGGTAGGCAAACTAAGGCTTGGGGGACGGATCTGGCCCAATTGCCTTCTAAATCCGGCCCACAGATGGTCTGGGAATCAGTGTGTTTTTACATGAGTAGAATGTGTCCTTTTATTTATAATGCATCTCTGAGTTATTTGTGGGGCCTGCCTAGTGTTTTTACATGAGTAGAATGTGTGCTTTTATTTAAAATGCATCTCTGGGTTATTTGCGGGGCATAGGAATTGGTTCATTCCCCCCCCCCAAAAAAAAACAAATTGTCCAGCTCCCCACAAGGTTTGAGGGACAGTGGACCGGCCCCCTGCTGAAAAAGTTTGTTGACCCCTGCACTACTTGGATCAATCAGCTTCTTGAGATGCTCACCCCCTCAAGGGTTGCAAGCTGCTGGGCTTCACTAAAGAATGCTCTGCCAAGGACAAAGGAGATACTTAATGCCTCATACGAGGCCACTCCTTGTTCAATCGAAATAGAAAATCAAGTTGAGACCATGATCTGAAGTATATGTGGGCTAGTATAGGTGGTGCTGTGCGTTAAACCACAGAGCCTAGGGCTTGCCGATCAGAAGGTCAGATGTTTGAATCCCCGTGACGGGGTGAGCTCCCGTTGCTCGGTCCCTGCTCCTGCCAACCTAGCAGTTCGAAAGCACACAGTGCAAGTAGATAAATAGGTACTACTCTGGCAGGAAGGTAAACAGCGTTTCCGTGCGCTGCTCTGGTTCTCCAATAGCAGCTAAGTCATCCTGGCCACATGACCTGAAAGCTATACGCCAGCTCCCTCGGCCACTAAAGTGAGATGAGTGCCACAACCCCAGAGTTGTCCACGACTGGACCTAACAGTCAGGGGTACCTTTACCTTAATGTATTGGGTTAGTCTCTTAGTTATCATGGCAGCCATGAAATATGGGTTTTTCCCATATGAAATATGGGGTTTTAAGTTGCCATGGGACTCTGTTGTTTTTAATGTTGTAGGTGTTTGGCTGTATCAAATATGGTATATTTTGTGTATTTTTCCCCAAGCTAACCTGGCTGTACCCTATGAGAATTGGAATGTTTTCTGTTAAATTCTACAGTACACTACACTGATTGAGTTTTCAGATTTAACTACTGTAGGTTAGACTTTTTAAATCAAACTACCCCATCTAACACTTTTTGCTTTGCTTTACCGTTCTAGCATTTCTTCTGAATGCCTTTCCATCCCTGGAAATATATGCAAAACCTTTTTATCTATATAGTTGTGGTGTGTATAGAAATACCTGTGAAACTGCTCGAAGAGATTTTGAGGTATAAAAGTCAGCAAAGTGTACTTGGTGGTCCGTATCCCATTTCCAGAATAAACACGACAGACTTTCTCTGATTCCTTTTGAAATCTCTCATTACTGGGAAATACAACTCTCCATTTGTCCAAGACGTATTTCTGCCTCTCTTTGTCAGCTGACAAAAGAGGTGCTGATTCCAACTGAGTCTGGGAGACCTCTTCTACGGACCACCGAGACTGCCAGCGATACCAAGCAGAGTCTACTGACAGAGCCATTTTCACCTATGGAATTGCCTGAAAGAAAAACACATAACAAGGGCTGAAAACCAATTCCAGTTTGGGAGCAAATGCATTTCTTGCTAGTGAAGCTTAAGGGCAGCAAATGAACATCTCAAGTTAATGCACTGGCTGCCTGAATTTCAAATATTGTGTTTCCAGAACAAATTGCATAGGCTAACAAGTACAATAAAAATACTTTGAGAAGAGAAAGAACAAACTGTTTAACTGTTTGGAATAAACCACAGTTTTGTTGTTAAAATGCATACAGGGGTTTTTGCAATATTCATACAGAGATCATTTCACACAAACAGAGTGGGAAGGTGATGCCAACATACAGTAAACTGAGTCACAGCAGATGTCGAAATGTTACAACATGAAAACCAGGGGAAAGGATATCTGGCATGCTGTGGAATGAAATATGCATATAGTTGTTTATTAGATCAAAGTCTAATAAACTGCATGCTTCCTCAGTGCTGGAAGTGATCACAACTTGTGGAGGGGAAAAGACCTAGAAGAAAGTGCAACGCAGCAAGCAATTCTAGAATCTAGCTAATGGTCTAATTCTAAAATAATAATTTAAATATCTACTTCAGTTTAAGCACTGAAGTCACTTACAAAATGACTTATGTGCCAAAAAAGCATTGAAACTGCAAGCAAATGCATGTCCTTTAACCTCTACATCATGTAAGCCAGAGGTTGCCAACCTGGTGCCCATGGGGGCCGTGGTGTGCTCGAGGTCTTCCTCTGGTCACTGTGAAGTGTCTGAGCCTCCCAACACACTGCCCCCTTGGTCACAAAGTGGTGGCGGAGGTTATGTTTTTCTCCCCTGAGAAATTGTAGTCTGCTCCTTAAAAAACTGCTACGCTGAATGTGGAAATGAAAGGGTCTGAAATCACTATTACCACCAGTTCTGAAGACTTGGTGCCGTTTCATTGCTTCCTGCTATTATGTTATTGCCAGGAGTGGCTACTACTCATTATAACCCAATGGAACATTCATGTTTGGGGAGGTAGTACTGGAAGTGGGAAACTGAATCAGAGAGGATAGCCATCACCTTCATGCTCTCCCTATGAGCAGTTTGAGGTGCTTAGTCAGGCTGCACAAAGTGCAGGCAGCCTGCTGTCTTGAGAAAGACCAATAAAAGCAGTGAAAATATCAGGATGCACATCCAAGCGAAATAAATCAGTGTTTTGCATTTTAAATTACACATTCTTGTTTCCCCACCTCCTTAAGCTGGAGGCAGAGCTGGCCAAAAATACTGAGATGCGTCTGAACTGAAGGGCAACCCAGTCAGATGAGCAGTGTACTACTACTACTACTACTACTAATAATAATAATAATAATGGCAAAGGAAGACAGGAAAAGCTGGCTAGGCATGCCATTGAACTGAGTGAAAAATTGAGATGGTTCATTTATGTGGAATAATAACATTAGGCAGGACCTCTCATCAAACTGTTTTAGAATCTTGCTAAAGACTTCCTTTTTTACTTCAGCAAGCCTTCCCAGTCATAGTTATTTATGCTTGTCTTTAAACTTTTGTTGATTTTATCTGTCTTACTGATAATTGCATTATATTATTTTCTGTACACAAGTTAGAATTTTTATTAAGTGTTTAATAAATATGTCTAGTTAAATAAATAAAACTGAAAGAAGGGGAGTGAGAGGAAGCTGAAATGATCATGAAAACCTGGACTTGTCTCTCTTGTTGGGAAAAAATCAGAGATGGCAATTAAGTAGCTGAGAGTTCGAGAGAATTTATGCTTTTTTTCCCAGGGGGAGGGGGAGGGGGAGGAATGAACTTCTGAAGCAAATGTAATTAAAGGAGAAATTAATTGGTAAGGAGGTAAAAGGGTGGATTGGTCCTTATAATTTAGAGGCACCAACCATCCCTCGTGAAGCTGAGGCTCTAATACTTTGGCCACCTCCTGAGAACAGAAGACTCCCTGGAAAAGATTGAGGGCACAAGGAGAAGGGGACGACAGAGGACGAGATGGTTGGACAGTGTTCTTGAAGCTACCAACATGAATTTGACCAAACTGCGGGAGGCAGTGGAAGACAAGAGTGCCTGGCGTGTTCTGGTCCATGGGTTCCTGAAGAGTCGGACACGACTAAATGAGTAAACAACAACAACAAACTATCCTTGTTTGTGAATGGTCACTGTTGAAAATAAGAGTTCTGGATTATATGGGTTCTTGGTTTGACCTATTAATGACATTTGTATTCTTCCCATTTGCTTCCACTTCTGCCTCCAGGCCCTGGTGTCTTCGTTAAAAGTCCCTAACCAAAAAAGTGAGAATGCATGGACTAATTGTAATTCTGTGGTTTTCGTTCACCTGAAACAAACAGAGCAGCAACAAGTTCAGATAATCATGTGATAAACCTAGTCTTGTCAAATACGGTTGTGCAGATGTGTATTGACCAAGGATGGATGATTGGCATGATAGATGTTCAACAGAGCACTGCATTTTTTTATTTACTTATACAAATTCATTCATTCATACATACAAATTATTTATTTATACAAATTTGTATATTACTTATCATTAAAAAATCGAACCAGTGAGCAATCCGAAACCTGCTGTTTTGGGTAGTGTGGGGGTCCGAGCCACCATGTCTCTCCCAGGAGAGATGCGTGGCTCGGGCGCGCTACAGGCGGTAAGTGCCATTTTGTCACCCTCCCTCAAGGATGACACCCGGGACAGACAGCATCCCCTGCACCCCTCTTCCTAGACCCCTGGCTGGAAGAACTGCAACTTTGGAGGTAGCTCTGACGTAGGGTTCATCCCAGTGCTGGATTTACGTATAAGCTAAACAAACTATAGCCTAGGGCCCCACTCTCTTGCCCCCCCCCCAATATACTTCATCTTAACTGTATTTCAGTTCAACAATTACTTTGATAAAATACTTATTTTTTATGTGCAAATGGCTTTAGATACCTATTTGGTCCATAAATTACCATATGACATATATTCAACACAAAAAACAGTGACAATTTGTTGTTGACAAAGGACATATAATGGGCCCCATTACCTTCAGTAGCTTAGGGCTTCATCAAACCTAAATCCAGCCCTGGTTCATCCATACTTTCGCTTCTTCCATGGCTAGAGAGTAGGGGTCTTTTCTGCTTGTCCTATGCTTTCTAGTCATGAGTCCGAGTAGTATTGCATTTGCCGCACAGCTTTCCCCCGAAAAGCACGCTCTTTGTCACTAAATTGGAACAAACGGCAATGCACAGAAAACCTGATTGCTGTTTGATCTGTTCAGTGGTAAACTGCCAGTTTGCCCAGGGAAAAGCGGCGGGGCCAATGGAGCTGTGGAAGAGCCCCAAAGGAAACAAGGGCTATAAATAGTCGGCAAGTTTTGAAGACCAGATACCAATCTGCTTCTCTGATGAAATCCAGCTCTACCTGTACTCAGGAGTACTTGCAACGGGTTTTGTAAGAAGAGGGTGTTAACCTTGGCACTGGAGTTAACCTTGGCACCTTGGAGTCAAATTCCAATGAAATAATTAGCCAGCCTTCATATACATTCCCTACAATTTTATTTAGATAGCAAACAAGCAAAGCAAGAGCTAAACAATAACTCTTCAGAGGATTCAAGAAGTACCTCCTTGTTGGATGTTATATAGTATACCTAAAAGGAGACCACAAGGAAAAATAAAAACACTTGTTCCGTTATGTTGTTGTTGATGATGTTTTATTACCTGCCCTTCATCCTAAGGTCCCAGGACAGTAATTTAGCACACAGTTTAAAATAGTTAAAAAACTTACTTTTTTTAAAGTGCTGGTTTAAAGTGTTAATGAATTTTAGTTTTCTAAAATTCCTCTTCTGCGTTGTTTGATTTGTGAAGTGTCACACTAAGTTGCCTGCCATAGGTATACTAGCTTCAAAGATTGTCCTTTTAACTACAAGAAGTAATTAATTTCCATTTTCACATCCCACTTTCATTAAGTATCTCAGTTACCAGACTGAAACTCTCTCATTAGCTGATTTTGACCACATCAGACTGGCCAGTGTCCAGCTGTGCTCTATGTTCCAAATCTCTGCTGCCTATAAATTAATCAGCCAGGTTATTATAATATGGTCTCAAAGGCCTTAAAGGGATTTTCAATTAGATAATGTTATTACAGTCTTAACTCACCTTGTTCTGAAATTGTTTTCAGTGAATTTTCATCCTGACAAAATTACTTGCATCCCAAAGTGTTCAGTCGGAAGAGACCCTTTCACAAGTAGGTATCATCACAAAGCTTCCAGCTAAAGTGATGCAAAGGAGACAACTGAGATCAGAATGTTTTATGCAAGGCATTTTCAGAGGCCTGAGGAAATATTAATGGTCCAAGGCCCTGGAAAAGCCTCTGTTAGAGTAACTGCTTTAATTTAGGTCACAAATTATAATGAAGGGTACGTTATAAGATGGGGTGGAAATAACCAGACTAGTGTGGAGAAGTGGGTGGCACATCCATTGTAACAGATATGATTTCCAGGCTGTTAAGTTGCCTGTGTCTGCCGTGTGTAAAATATAAACTGGGATTTGCAAAACCATTGGTGAACTATTATTGGTGTCTCTGATACAGCTAGGGGTCTAACTGTATGTTATGTTAAATGTGTCTCAGGAAGTGTTTGTTCCCGTTAATGTTATTATTCTCAGTGCTTTTTTCTAGGGGGTACCCAATGTACAGTCAAACCTCGGTTGTCAAACGTAATCTGTTCCGGAAGCCCGTTTGGCTTCCAAAATGTTCAGCAACTGAGGCACAGCTTCTGATTGGTTGCAAGAGCTTCCTCGCTCAAGCAGAAGCTGCATCGGATGTTCAGCTTCCAAAGAATGTTCAAAAACATTTACTTCTGGGTTTTTGGCGTTCGGGAGCCGAAACGTATGATAACGGAAGTGTTTGGGAACAGAGGTTTGACTGCACCGTTCTTTTTCTAGAAGAAAAGCACTGATTGTTATCATTATTATGGCAATTCACTCAAAGAGACTTACAAGCACAATAGAAAAACTTAAACCAACTGCCATAATACTAAGGATGTAGTGGCAATTTTCATTGGGAACACAGCACACGAGGAAGAGAGGCTTAACCTTTCTCTCACCTGTCACAAAGCTGAGGTAACTCTCCAGTCAGAGCACCACCCTCACCATGGGAGGTAAGAAAAGCAGTGCTATTGCCTGCCATTATGATACATGTCCTTGGAAGGACATGTTTTTACATTTTAGGAGCACACTTTAAAAGCTTGAGCGTACACCATATAAAGTGCAAAGCTGCCTTTATATGATATTTGGCTGAGATAAACTGCCTCAACAAACATGCCTCAGTAAGAACGTGCTTCTCAAATAAAGAGTTTTAAAATGTCCCATCCTCTCCAGCAGTCAAAGGTGTGTTTCACCAATCGTGTTTCATTTATGACTTTTGCTGCACTTGTTGTCACATGACTGAAACTCGCACACCTATTCATTATAGCCTGCCCAACATACACAACACTCAATTGGGAATTATTGTAGCCACCTATTAAATGGGCCATTTTTAGGTGTTACGATTCTATTCATACTCAACAGGGAATATTGCTTGCAAACACTTATACAGACCTGTAGCTTGTCTATATCCAGCGTGTGGCTCTGAAGAAAATACTTTATTGCTCCATACAGCCCCTTTCTCTTTCCCACTAACAGCTAAAGAAAACAAAAGGGTTCATTATAGGCTCAGTTTGCATAATTATTGTGAGCCATGGAATTTCACTTTGTGTGTGCGCACACACAAGTGCGCATGCACAGAAAATGGATTGCCCAGAAACAGAATTTGGAGTTTTGCTTTCCTATGTTGATCTTCAGTGTTAAGCATAGTCAAAATTGTTATGTACTGAAGTTCTCACCCTGGGCCAGCAGGGGGATACTGTAGATAGTTTTCACTGAGGTCCACATATGCAAATAAGGGATTGAAAGTGACGTTCAGTGATTGGATAGTTACAGAAAATGGTTACTGTTGCATTCTAGTGGAGCTCTATATAAGCAGGCTGGCTGAACCCTTCAGTTCAGTTCTGTTCTGGCCTGTGAATAAACAAGAGCTGTTTGAAGAACCGCTGTGTCGTCTGATATGTTCACCCACAACTTAACAAAAATAGATCCACTGAAATTAATGCCCATAAATTTCAATGGGTCCACTCTGAGTATAACTATCATGGAATATCATCTGGCACCTGAAGTGGGAGATGGTGCACAGACTACCAATGTATCAAGGAAGAAGCTCCTCACCAACAAACCAAGCCAAAACAACACACACAGTTTCTGCTTCTAATAGGGGAGTGAGCCATTCTAAGCTACAGCCAATCTCTAACCAGCTACGGATTTATTTTACAATCTAAATACCCTGCCTACTAGTTTCTTCTATTAGACGTCAAGCTTTCCCGCCTGTACAAATAGCTCTCTTGAAAGCAGTTACATTTATGAACAGTTTGTGTGCTGATCACACTGCCAGCTGTCAGCAGACAAACAATCATTCACACCAAGGGAAGGAAATTGATGCGGAAGAAAAATGGCTCTCAAGCAATGTCCCCATCAATCCAAATAGAGAAAGAACCATAAAGAGTTCCTTGTAACCTAGAGCCTTATTAATGACTCCCCAGCTTTGTTTCTAAATACATTACTTCCCTAGTTTTATTTGATGACAGACATAAAGAAAATGTACCCTCAGGGGTAGCTTTAGAAACTGTGGCAGTGAGGCTGTGGTGCAAACAGATCCTGATCTAGGAGGGATTTTATTTATTCTAAACATCCATAAACAGTTTCCCCAAAGGCTCCAAGGCTTGAAATTCACCCAAGTCTTGTTTTCAGGTCAGAAATAGGACACATTCCTCTCCCCATTTCTCACAGTACATCACTGCACAACAAACTTGCATATTTTCCCTAGGCTTCGATTTAAAGTACTATTGCCAGGTGTGTGTGTGTGGTTTTAAGTTTGGCATGTTATAAGCTGCCTTGGGCACAATCTGGGGAGAAAGTGGCACATGAATAAATGGATGATTATGTAAACCCATGCCCATTTTCACAGTTAAAGGTAAAGGTAAAGGTACCCTGACCATTAGGTCCAGTTGCGGACGACTCTGGGGTTGCGGCGCTCATCTTGCTCTATAGGCCGAGGGAGCTGGTGTTTGTCTGCAGACAGCTTCTGGGTCATGTGGCCAGCATGACTAAGCTGCTTCTGGTGAACCAGAGCAGTGCACGGAAACGCTGTTTACCTTCCCGCTGGAGTGGTACCTATTTATCTACTGGCACTTTGACATGCTTTCAAACTGCTAGGTTGGCAGGAGCAGGGACCGAGCAATGGGAGCTCACCTCGTTGCAGGGATTCGAATCGCCAACCTTCTGATCGGCAAGCCCTAGGCTCAGTGGTTTAGACCACAGCGCATAAATTACAACAGAGTAGGGCAAGTTATCAGCAGAACTAGGTTGGGTCAGTTGGGCACACAACTAGATAGAAATGCAAGGTGGGCTTTCCAAGACTGTGTAATACATTTAATTCATACAGATAAATGAAGACAAAAAGGAAAATCCATGCCACTTCCATTGTTACTGTTGCAGTAATTACAACAGAGCAGGGCGAACTGTCAATAGCATAACAAGGATGGGCCAGCTGCACACACCTTAGACGAAGATGCAAATGGGCCTCCCACGGTCATATAATGTACTGATAGAAATTGTCAGATATCAGCTTGGTGAGATGCTCATGAGAGCAGCGTGTCAAGCGGAGAAGTGTCTTTTATTCACTTTATACCTGTATCCTAAAACAGTAAAGCACATTTAGTAGTTCAGTCTTGCTGGCACGGAAGGTGCCAGAGTGCCTTAACAATCAATCCCTCTTTCCAGGGAACTTTGAGAATTGTAGCTCTGTGAGGGGAATCTTAAAAAGCAGAGACATCACCTTGCCAACAAAGGTCCGTATAGTTAAAGCCATGGTTTTCCCAGTAGTGATGTATGGAAGTGAAAGCTGGACCATAAAGAAGGCTGATTGCCGAAGAATTGATGTTTTTGAATTATGGTGCTGGAGGAGACTCTTGAGAGTCCCATGGACTGCAAGAAGATCAAACGCATCCATTCTTAAGGAAATTAGCCCTGAGTGCTCACTGGAAGAACAGATCGTGAAGCTGAGGCTCCAATACTTTGGCCACCTCATGAGAAGAGAAGACTCCCTGGAAAAGACCCTGATGTTGGGAAAGATGGAGGGCACAAGGAGAAGCGGACAACAGAGGACGAGATGGTTGGACAGTGTTCTCGAAGCTATAAACATGAGTCTGACCAAACTGCGGGAGGCAGTGGAAGACAGGAGTGCCTGGCGTGCTCTGGTCCATGGGGTCATGAAGAGTCGGACACGACTAAACGACTAAACAACAACAACAATCAACTCTCAGCATCCTTAACAAACTGCAGTTCCCAGGATTCTGGTCTGATTCTGTTTCAAGTGCTATGATACTGTTTTAAATACATAGTGCAGATTGGGCCAATAACATGTGGGCAGGTGAAGAGAGAAGGCCTAGGGTTGATGTCCCCAATGAAGTACTCATATGAAAGCCTCCCCCAGCCCCTGTGAAGCCTTTGCTTGCTTTATTTCCTACTCTTCTCTCTGAGTTTCTTTATATGTTTTTGTTTTCCCCTGCCCTCAAGGGGTGGATCGGTAAGTTCCCCACTGTCTTCTGTTTATGTTCATCATCCTTCTCCAATGTTCCCCCCCTCCTCTTGGGGGTGGTGGCTTTTCCCACTCTTCCTGGGGAGTCAGTATTTGTTTTCCCAGCCCTGTGTGTTTTTCTTCCTTCTGGCTTGCCTCTCTTCCTTTTAGTGTTCAAGAAACACACATACACAGAGTGTAAGCAAGCAGCGGATACTCCCAAATAATTGTGACTGGGGGTGTCTCCCATGGCAGCCATTTTGTGGTAGTGCTCATGGCACTTTTGAAAATTCCAGCTGTATCCATGGCTCTGAAAAGTTGGGGACATCTGGCCAATGGTTTATTTGTTTTTTATTAAAGCACCATGGTTGGGGTTGTGAAGAAACTTACTCAAGATATTGCTACTTCCCCACCACAAGAATGCCCCCAAAGAATTGCCACAGATAACAGAAGTTGGTGGCTTGCAGCCTGCAAACAGCATTGTTTGGGGCCATTTTGCCTCAGTTGAAATAACTAGTTCCCTCACTGCAGACAGATATAGCAGGACTAAAGAAAACATGGCCATAAGGTTGTGAGAATAATTCATACCAATCCAAAGTCACCTCTGTATATTTCTGCTTTTGCTGTGGTAAGCATTTCCACGTTTGTAAACCACTGAACTTCAAAGTTCGCTGCAGGGGATGCTACAGGGTGTTCCTTGTTTCAATGTGTAACATAACGGAAGATGGTGCTCTGGATCCAAAAAACATAGCAAACCATACCAAAAAGGACATCTTAGACAACAGAGAACCTTCCCAACATACAAATTATGCCCCCTTTTATCCATGCCTACAAGCTTTACATGTAACTGGAATAAAAGTCAATATGGATATTTGGTCACAGATGCCGGAATTTAAATAAATTGTGCAATAGCCATTCTGCCAATCTAGTTGCACTACTCATTCTATGGGCCTCCATTCTGTTTTTACATGCTTCAAGAATCCAACTATGTGCATTTTGTTATGGTGTTGTAAGGCTGTCCTAGTTTGAAGAGTGTATGAATTTCTATTTTTAATTCACTGTAACTTTCCATAAAATGCAGAGCAACCCTGTCCATGATTATTCAGAAGTGTTTAATGGCACTTACTCCCATTAAATAATGAAATAATGTACTTTACAAAGGATTGCAAAAGCTTTTCACATGGGATATCAAGACTATTCTCTATAGGTAGGGCCTGCTATGTCCCTTGCATTTCCCTCCTTATCTCTGTCTCCTTCAAAAGATGAGGGGTGCGCTTTTTATTTTACTTTTCACATTCCCCCCCCAAAAAACCTTACCCAAACCTCAAGAAAGAGACAAAGCATATATATCAACAGAATGGTATGTATGACTCTATGGGATCTGATCTAGGGCTGTCACTGCAGACATTTCAAAAAGGTGCTTTTCAAAAAATGGTTGGGTAGATTAACCCTCATAAATAACTGAAAGGAGCAATTAATATGGTTAACCAGACTACAGTCATCCAGGTCCTGCTAACCTCCAGGTTAGACTACTGCACTGCACTGCACATGGAGCTTCCTTCGAAGATTGTAATTAGTTCACATCATAGCTTATAGGCCAGCAGCTGGGACTGAATATTGGGAACACATCTTGCCATTATCATCCAGTCTGTTTCTGAGTTTCATAACTGAGTATGAAAAAGAAGCACCCAAGAGAAGAAATTATAAAAATGCTGTGATGTGACATATGCTGTAGGCCACTAACCTAGATGGTTTTTCCAAGACAGATGTTTCATTCCTGCCAACACGGAGCTGCTTGACTGAGGGTGCTTCTCGACTGTTGCTATTTTGTGTGTGAGATTGAATCATATTCCAGCAAATTCAGTTTGCACAATTAAATTTGTGCAACACAATCACTTCAACCGCTCTTGGACATTTTGCAGTAAGGAAAATGATGGGGAAAATGTACTGGAAAATGTGAGATAACAACTGCTTGATGCAACATTGTGTAGCCTCCCTGAAAAGAAATCAGCATAGATGTTCAGTAAACAACTAGTGTTGCAGATAATCTGTCCACAGAATTGTGCAAACAAATCATGATGAATGCTCAAAAGCAGGTTGTCTGGAAGCAACCTGAGATTTTCTGTCTTGCCAGTGTGGCCTGGGAGCTGTCCAGCACAGCAATGAGAAGATCAAAGGCAGGGTTATTGAAGGAGGAGGGGAACTATCCAGCCAGGGAGTCAGAAGTAGAGCACAAGACTAGGAGCTGGACTGAAGGGGGTGTTTCACTAGCAACATCCGGGGACCAAGATTTTATATCTGCCCTGTCTCACCAGTTTCTTGAACGCCAGTGGGATCCTTGTTCCAAGTATCATAAAGTTCATAATTCATTCTTCTAAACAGGACTCAGTTTGAACTCATTGTAACCTCTAATTGTGGAGACCTGGGGTGACCAGAGAGGGCTGCAGCTGAGGTGTACAACTAGTCATGGGTGCATGATGGCCTCAAACTGACCTTAGTCCCAGTATGTGCCTGCGTTCGCCTCATCTGTTGTGGGTTCAGGCAT
Organism: Podarcis liolepis; assembly: GCF_965112155.1. Classification (NCBI taxonomy): domain Eukaryota; kingdom Metazoa; phylum Chordata; class Lepidosauria; order Squamata; family Lacertidae; genus Podarcis; species Podarcis liolepis. Next base: position 44,785,612 of record NC_139555.1, read on the forward strand.
CAGTGATCTCACTCATAACTACAGTAAAGAAAGTCAAGGATAGGTCTATCTTCATATATGTGCAGTCTTCAATTCTACTGCAATATTATGAGCTACATCATCCCTCAGATATAAGGACTTAGCAAGAATAAAGTAGCCTGGTTTCAAATGGAGTGCTGTTGTCAAGAGGATGACCCCACAAAAGTGGAAGGCCTGGATGCAACCAGATAGAGATTGCTGATCTCATGACCTATTGACCCCTGCAGCCAATGAGAAAGTGACATATAAAAAGAGAAAATCTATGTGGTAATGCTTTCTTGACCTGTCTGGGGATTGAAAAGGCATGTGGAATATCTGATTAGCTGGGAAAGTTGTCAATGACTTTAAGGAAAGAACTCCTCCCTGTCTCCCTCCCCTCACTGCTTTTTATTTCGTTATGCTCTTTTAATCTATTTGTTAATGTAGTTAAGAAAGTCTTATATGATTTGGGCATCTTGAAGTTTGGGGTCTTGGGACAATGGAAAGATATTCAAGGGTGGGAGCTGCAGTTGTGTGGGGAAGGGTTAGATGAGCAGAGGAAGTGAACACTTGCATTCACCCCTGACAAAATGTTTCAGAACATGAGTTTTTTTATTGTATTGTATTGTATTGTTTAAAAAAATACTTCAGATTTTAAAAACTGAATAAAAGAAGAAGGATGTGCATGTCAATGACTATCAGCTGTGAACTCCCTGATCAGAGTAACAGATGGTGGGAAGGAACGCACAACAAGAGATAGTCTGTTTCCACACTGACTGTCTACAGTTGGCAAACCAATGGTCCTTGACTTGACCTGACTTGATAGCTCTTCTTTTATTTTCAATCCTGGATTTGATAAATGTAAATATGCATTTCTAAACAATACTCCTGCTGAAGTTTATTCATTAAGGAAGGCACTAACCTTTACCACCACTAAATACAAAAAGCCCCGTAGCATCAACAATAAAGATGCCAATAGGTTGACTTTCCATGATTCTCCCGTGCACACGCCTCTCAGTAAGAAGACCCCGAGGGATGCTCATGCAGCTGTAAGGGCTCCAGCAGGCTGACAGAGTACTTTCCCCTCTCATTTCTCATCAGCATTCACATCAGTGCTTTTGGCTAATAGACAGGCTTCTGCTTCCAGATACACAGCTAAAGATGAGCATTTGTGCCAACTGAATTAGACCTTTCAACCAGAGACGCTTGGAATCAGTACTCTTCACACATCACAGGCCATCTGAAACCTTCTGCTCATGCTGTTTCGCTGCAGCTACCACATCCCATGCTCACGGAGAACAAGAACACGGGCAATAATATAGGAGGAGAAGCAGCCATGGGCTGTTCTCTTTGCCAGGCTTATATTAAATAATGCATGCTCATCCAAGAAGCATATTTTGGCATATCCAGAGAGCCTGCTTCTAAGGATATGCTACAAAATTTGATTAAAAAATATTGTTGCTTGCTTTAGTTGGGGTTATTTTTTTGGGGGGGGTGTATTGTGGGCACATTCAATAGTAATACAGCACTAAAATTTGAGAATGGAAGGTGTGGGTCATCTGGCAACTGTCTACCTGGCCTGGAATAAGCATCCTCCCCACTTGAGTGACCAGACCAGGACCAAATGAGGATGCAAGTCAGCCTGAGTTGTCTCCTGGTCCCTTGGGATGCTGCTGCTGGTTTGACACTGGATCTAAAGGCTGCTTGTGGAACAAGCTTAAGTGGAAGGTTCCTGACTAAAGAATTTGCAGGCTGCAGCTACAAAATGGGCAAGAAAAGGATCAAATAAAGCCATAGCCAAGCCTCTGCTCCCACCTAAGGTAATTTTTCCTGGTCACCTTTAGGGGGGACAGGAGTCATGAAATCCGCAGAAAATGTAAACCAAATGATTACCTTTTCCTATCAACTCTGGGGACAGAATTGTTTTTCCTTCTTCTTCAGTTCACTCCATTATATTGAGATGTTCTTGAGATTACACACAGTTGTAGCTTCTGAAAGTGAAAAGCAGTTTCCATTACAGATGAAAAGTCAATTTCAGTTAGAGTTGAGCTGAAATGAGGATGGAGGGGGTGCTTTTGGTTTTGAAGAGTTCCTAATGTGTAAAACTTTTATGTCCCATTGCAAAAGGGAGTGCAAGTGAGCAGCTCTAAGACACAAAGCACCTTTGGGTCAGCTGCTCCAAAACAGAGAGGGCTGACCTTTTAGAACAGGGACAGGGCCATTTCTCGCCCCTCCCTCCCATATGATTTCCCTCTGCATGATGTTACTCTGCATCCAAATCTGATTGGCTATGTGGCACTGTATTGTCATCACATCAACTATGTGGGCCTGGATTGGCTGGAAATGAAATAAAGGTAGGATGGCACCAGAGTAGCAGCAAGGTGGGAAACCAAGTGTCTATAAACAGAAATGAGGCAGGACTAAGGGTTAGGGGCAGGTTGTGTAACTGCTGCACATTATGACCAAGGAAAACTCTTAACATCCAAATGTTGCAGGCAGGATTCAAATCTGGCAGCTTTTGGAAGAGAGTTTAAATGCGGTCAGTTTTACTTTGTCCTCCTCGATACATTTCTGTTTTGCTCTTTGCAAATGGCATATTCACAAACTTTCTCAGTGGTGTTAATGCTTGAATTATATGCTTGGCTTGTGGCTATACTTCTGGCAGGCTTCTCTACTGTTTGGATAGCTTCATGGCCTGCGTGCCAGCCAGACATCATAATCCTGCATAATTTGTGATAACCAGGTGGCAAACTTTCAATCTAAGCCACGTACAAGTGGAGGTGTTGCATGTGCAGGCCACCTCATTCTTTCAGTCGAGGCAGCAGATTCACCCATGGGTGCAAAGCAATGTTATTGTAGATCTCCCACCCCCAGCGAAATGAATGAGAAAGCCATTGCAGGGACAGAGGCTTCTGTTCCATGTTTGAACCTGAATGCTTTCTTCCAGTATAAGGATATGGTTCAAATGCTGTCCATCTATGAATAGGTAACATGCAATTTCCCCATGTGGTTAGACCAGCATGAGGAAGAGTGCAGATGTGCTGCCCAGTCCCACCCCTTCCAGCTCTCCCTTGTCTTGAAGGGCTAATGTCTGCAATGGGCAGGCTGATGTCCTCTTGGAGGCTTTAAGCAATCTAGGCTCCTGATCACACATGATTCTATGTAAATCACATTGCGGTGGGTTCTCAATGTACAACAGGCTTCCTGCTGCAGACATTTGCCTACCAATTTGTGGAGGCTGGTGGGGCTGGCTGACAGGGATGTTGACAGAGGAGGCAGAGAAAGACAGCATCTCTCCACTCTTCCCATCATATGAAGAATCATATGCATTCATCAGGGGAAGAATGCAGCTGGTGGAGGAGAGAGAGAGAAGAATACCATTGAGTGCCAAACCTTGTGAACTGTATTTCTTCCTTTCCAAAAGGAACAGAAATGTTTCCAGCCTAATTTCGGGTCTCCTGGATATTCATTATCTTTCATGCTGTTTGCGGATGGCTCTGCTTTGCTCCCAAAGCAACCAGCACAGGGCTAGAGCTGCCCATTTTGCTATTACAGGGAATGAAGATCACTCATGGTTTTATCACTTAAAACCTCCGCTTTCCGGTTTTGCAGTGTGTTTGGTATAGCAATTGTAACAATATACGTAAGATAAAGGCAATTATATTGCAATAATGTTTTCAAAAGCTTGATGAGTTCACTGTGGCAAATGACTTCGACTCTGTTGTACTGACAAATTTAGTTGAGAGAACGCTGGGGAAGGAGGATGTAAAACATATTTGACCAAAAGAGGGCAGAGGCGCATTGTACAGAGTGATGAAATGCGGAGACACGTAATCAGCCTAGTTACTTGGGTTTTTATTGCAGCACCTGGAGCACATAGGATTTTTTAATATATTTTTTACTTTTGCACCAGAAAATATGACACAAATAGTTGGTTCATTGGGTTTCCACGGTTATGGTAGTTTGTAGAGAATTACTGCTGGCACCATAGTTTAGAAAACACACACACACACACACACACACACACAATTGATAAAGAAAGCATTAAAACATATAGTATGAAGGGGGGGGGAGGGATCTGTTCTGTATGTCTGTATGGTAACAGAATCCTGACTTCTTGTACGTGCATAATCATATCCCATGTACATGATTTCCCCCTAAAATAACAATACTGCTAGCCTGGAAAAGAGAACAATGTATTAACATGGCTGTAGCCTTCATCCCAGAAAATGTTACTTTCTTTTATCAGGGTTTTAGGGTTACACACATTTTGAACTTGTCAGCCTTGACAACATTCTTTTAATTATCTGTTTATGTTGGGATGGGGACTCCATTTTCATTACTATTTAGATGATAATGTGTGTGTGGAGGGAACTGTTCTTAGCATCTTTTTATAATTCATTTGCATCAGTCTAGTAACAGTAGACTATGTGTGGAAAAAACCAAGTCCCCAAGTGGATCATTCTTCCAGACCTGAATCTGTTTGCTTAGACACTCCACTGCTTCTGCTCTATTCAGCACACTGCTGTATAATGAACATGCTGCAAAAGATGGAGAGACCTATTTAGATAACCATATAAATGAATCAAGTACCATATATGGATTATACCAGGTTTGGCATTGGGAAACCGTGAAAACTGTGCAGCTGGAGAACACATCCTGAAACCATGTTCATTACCTAGATGGTTTTAACACATGGCTGTAGGCTAGACCTGTGTTCTTTCCTGGGCTTTTACCTGCACTTGTACCTCCTGTTCTTCCAGGGATACAAGGAAGGATAAAGTGGACCTCCTTCTTGCCAGTTCTTTACCCTTATCAAGTCAAACATCCTGGAATGGCCTACTGAATATTACTGATGCACCTTCAGACATTTCAGCAGGGCAATTGCAGAGATGTCAGGATTTATGGGGAAAGACATACAGAGCTCAGCATTGTCAGAGTAATGGCAATATTTTGCATTGTACAGTATTGCCTGTGAATTCATGAGCACCCGTGTCTCCAGGACAAGCATTTTGTGACAGCAATAAGTCTGGAAATCAGATGTCATCTGGGGTCTATAGAAATGGGCTTTTGTTGTATTTTATGCTGAAAACGTTTAATTAAAAAATGATTATTAAGAAACAATGCATATTACATGCATAATCTGTAGTAAAACTGAAAGAGAATGAGAGACACGAAAGTATAGTCTCTGATAGGACGGACAGATGCCGAAAAGCACAGGGCTGGTGCACCTTCAATAGCTGTGTCAAAGTGGGAATTTCAGCAGGTGTAGTTTGTCAAGTTATAGCTGCTGAAATTTCCTTATCTAGAAGACCATTAAAGGCATGGGAGGCCTATCCTCTTTTGCACGGGACCAGCCTTTCTCTGGGAGAATGCTGCTTCCTTGATTTGCCACTTGGTAGCCTTGATGCTTACATCACTCAGAGTTAATGGTAGACTTTGCAAGAAGTGCAAAGGCCAAATAGGTGAGTTTGCTTCCTTATTGAAAAAGTGGAATGAGACAAGGAGATGTTGCAACAGTGAGCTTCTTGGGAAGATGTAAAGGGAGCATATGTTTGCTGAGGCCAGGCCTGGTTTTCAGTTTAAGCTTCTGTTTAGCTAAGTGGCCCATATCTGCTTGGCTGCTGTGAAACCCTGCTATCCTGTCACCTTTCTCCTCAGAACATGATTATATTCCCAAAGCTTGCTGCCTCTGCTGTTGACACAGAATCCTGTAATCTGATGCCCATGTCTAACACCAGAGCTGTGTCACTGCTATACCTCCTGCTGGCTGTAATTTGTCTGCTTCTGTTGCCTGTTGCTAGTAGCACACTCCAGGAAACAGGGCAAAGAAGTAAGCAGGGGTTAAGAGCTGCTAGCGCATCTGCTATGGCCAAGAAAAAAAGAAAGAAAATAAAAGCACAACCTGTGGTCAGGTGTTGTTGAAGACAGGTAACTGGTGGATGGTGTGACCTCGATTGTCAACAAACGAGGCTTAGCAACAGCAGATGTCAGTGAAGCCAGGCCATATGTTGTTACACAACTGCATTGGAAGCTGACACAGTTCCAATTACAATACATCCCCATGGAGACGGGTTCTGCTAATGATTAATGACTCTTGATCTCTTGAGCTGTTTCTACAAGAGCACTAATATTTGACATAAAAGCACAGAGCTCTGCTTTCAGAGTTGCTGCATGTGTGTGCTGGCCACCACCTGTTGTTCAGGGACCTATCCCTTTAGTAAACACAAGGAAGGGTGAAGGAAATAGGGAGAAAATGTTTATATGTCAATAGAAGTCCATGTAGGTATAGCAACAGTATAAACAGATAGCCGCTGCTTGGCTGGCAGTGAGCAAGGGACAGGCCCTATTTTGCAGGACTGCGGGAATGAATTATTCAAGTCACACTGTTTGTCATTTTCCAGGCAGAAACCTTTCCCCTCTGGTCATTGGTAAATCCCATCTAGGAGATTACCTGCCAGAGAACACCATTTCCAAATCTTCAACACTCCACTTGCTAATTTCCAGGGCATCTCTGCTTGAAATACATTATTTACAAGAGAGCTTTGTGTGGAAAGGTATTAAGGAAAGTTGCATAAGCCTTGCAAACCTGGCTTAAATTAGGAGCAGATAACAAGGATCTGCAACATAATTCTTGCGGCTTGGCTACAAAGAGGCCTCGTCACCGTAGGTAAGCTTGTAAGCATCAGCCCGGTGTCTTCAGCTCTCTGTGCGTCTGTTTCATGGTTATGTTTCGCCATGGAAATAGAACAGCAGCTCCTTTTCATTCCTAGGAATGTGCCCCACGCAGCACTTCCTGGGCTGCCAAGGATGTCAAAACAAATAAGATATGGCAGTCTTTCTCAATGCGCTGCCGATTCTTAACGTTAAGGGAACACCAGCCAGCAAGCAGTGAATTTCATAATGAATAAACGCTAATTGCAAAACCAAGAGCTGTAAACTTGGGACAGAGACCAAAACCTTGAAATAATTTTGGTTTTTGAGCCTTTTTAAAGGGGGGGGGAGGAGATTTGAACTATGCAGTCGTAACAGCTGCTAGAAAGGTGATGTGACTGCAATAAATGGCTTTTGCTGTTTAGCAGCTACTGAAGGCAAGGATGTGTGCTTGCATGGAATGGAGCTGACCTCACCAGGGTCTGCTTCCAAACCCACCAGGATGGGATTGGTCCTCTTCAGTTGCTGCTCGGCAGCAACAACTGGTTATACTACTACTGCCACTGTCTGGTAGCCCAGGGCAGAGCTATTGTTGCTGGACTACAACTCCTATAATATCCATCCAGCTTACCAGTGGGCAGAGATGATGGAAGTTGTAGTCCAACAACAAACACCTAGAGACCCAAGGTTGAAGAAGGCTGGTCTAGGGGACAATCACTGCTTAGATCTGGTTGCAGCTTAAGTACAGTGTAAATACAAATATTTAGATCTTGGCATCTCATCTTCTAATTTCAGATGTATGAATGAAGGCTGTTCAGCAGTGAAGGAGGCGTATTTTACAGGTGCTTATTGTCTCTTTACATATCCCAGGCTGACCATGGTTAAATAAATGGGCTGCAATGCTTATTGGCTGAAATAAAGCTCTGCTTAGATCTACAGAGAAAATACAGGCAGTGAGAAAAAGCTGAACAGTGAGGAGCCTTGGAAATAACTTTTTGTTATTTTAAAGGCTTCAGACTAATGATGTATGAAATGGAACTATTAATAGGGAAGCACCGAAGGAAGTTATGAAATTGCCAGAAGCATGTGGCTTCAGAAATTCTATCAGGGACAAAGAAGAAAGCACAAATGATTTTTTTTTTTTGGGGGGGTTCCCTTTTCTGGATCTCATCTGAAGGGAATAGATATATGGTCTATAGTGAGATGCATACTCTGACTACCTTGCTATGTGGAGGGGGTGTTATGGGTCTCCTTTGTTGTAGGAGATGCCTGTTCAAAGTCCCTGGCTGAGTCCTTCCCCCCCACTCCATAGCATTTCATACAGATATCTTAAAATAGAAGCATTTTCCAATCAAGATGTCACAATTTGGGTCACTTGATAATTCACTGTGTGTTGTAAACCAACTTCTATCATGAACTAGAGACACTCTGTTCTTTTAGTCCTTGTAACTGAAAATGAGAATTGTTAACTGACATTTTTGATTATGTCTGAAAGCAGCACTGGGTTTGTCTGGAGCTTGGAGAAACTTGATATTAGAGGCCAGAATTTCAAAGTTATAGGATTTGTTGAACCTCACTATACCTGGTTACTCCAGTGGTATGAAATTAAAAGAATGATAGGCCAGATTTCTTGCTGCCCCAAGGGTTGTATTCAACTACCGTATTTTTCGCTCTATAACACGCACCCGACCATAACACGCACATAGTTTTTAGAGGAGGAAAATCCGTAGGCATGCCACCCATAGCACTCACAGACATTTCCCCTTACTTTCTAGGAGGAAAAAAGTGAGTGTTATGGTGCAAAAAATATGGTAAGTCCTCCTATGAGCACTTTACCCTAGTTTTTTTACACATTACTTTACAGGAGAACTGCATCTCAACATTCAGAGAAGTGCAACTTTCAAAGGATGGCTGTGTTTTGGTTCACATATTAGGTAAATTCATATTTAAATGTGAACTGAACTGAGGTCTTCTCCATCCCTATTTAGGGGGAAGCCAGAGGAAGAGAAGCAGCAAGGGGAGGTGTAGTACTCTTCATAGCTTTGTAGTAAAGAATTGGCTTTATATACGCAAAGTCCCAAGTCTAATCTCCAGTGAAAGGACTTCAGATCAGAAAAATGGAATGGACTTCTGCCTGTGATCTTGGAGGGTTACTGCCTGTTGGATTAGTATGAAGACGCTAGCTTCCTTAGCAAGAGGAGTCATGAACCTAAGATTGGTGTGAGCATATATGGCATTTCTGCCTCAGGACTCTTCTTTACGCCTAATTGGCTGCAGTAGTTAGAGGTACAATTGTTGCCAGAGAAAGTTAATTCTCAGGAGAATACTGTTTGCAGGAAAGGCCAAATTGTCCTCTGTACCCATCTAGGAGTGGCACTTTTGAAAAGCCCAGTGGCACCATTCGGACACCAATTCCTGTCTTCATTAACCTCCCCACCCACCTGGTGCTGCCCGAGGTAGATTGTTTCATTCTGATTGTTTCAGCAAAGTGTCCATGCAGTCTTAGCAATATATCAGCATTAAGTTTCCATTTGTCTCTGAAGTACCTTCTACTGATGGTTTCTAATAGCTCTTTAGACTGGGATTCATAACCATTTTCTGCAGCTAACAACAATGCCAATAAAAGTTTTTAAAATGCCAGTGCAAGTCTATGCCTACTCAGAAGTAAGCCCCACTGAGTTCACTGAAGCTCCTAGATTAAGTGTATATCTCATGGGTGGGGAAATTAATACCTGGGGGCCAAATGTGGTCCTCTGAGCCTTTTTATCCAGTCACTGAGGCTCTGTCAAGCCACACTCCTCCCTGCTCTGATCATGGCTGTTGACTGCTTGGGTGAAGGATAGAGAGAAGTGTGTAAGTCTCTGTAGAAACTAGGCTAATGAACGAAGGTAAAATTTATATTTATTGCTCTGGCCACTTTTGATTCTTCCTCCACCCACTATTGACATGTGGTCTCTTGACGATTTCCCAGATAGGAACATGGCCCTCCATCTGAGAAAATATATGGGTATGCAGGAATAAAGTTCAGCTTCTCTGCTGTCACTCTTGTTTCCTTAAGCTTTTTATTCTCTATTTTGTATGTATCTTTGCAAGTTTTGTTTTTTTAAAGTTTTCTAGTTGCCTTCTTATCCTTTTGGGAAAGGGAGTGGTCAATATGATCGACTCCATGCTGGTAGCTTGGAGAGATAACAGAATTTCCAGCAGTGACGAGATGTGAAAAAAGACAACAGTCTGAAAGGAAAGCTTAAGAACTCTGTCTTTGCTGTGTTCAGTTTGAGATTTCAACAGGATATCATTCAGGAACATTTGTCAGAAAATATTTTCAGGAGCTTATGCTTTGTTTACCTTCAAAACTGTGGACAGAACATTCATTTGTAGACTAGTCTCTAGAAATTTTGGGTGGCAGACCAACTAAAATTAATGAGCATGATTAAGTTAGGTCCATTAATTTCATTAGGTTTACTCTGAGTAAAACATAGCTGAATGCTGCCCAAGGGGCTGGTAGCTTTATTTAAAAGGGCTTGTCTTGCTAGAGTCTTTGATTTTATCAGAAAGCTCACCAGCTCCAATCTGCCATGACCATACCTGTCAGTTTGATGCAACTTGAAAACTTGTAAGCCATGGGATACAGGATTTTGTCATCCTACTGCAACCTTCTCTTCCCCACAATGTGCATGCAGTAAAAAGTGTGTTGTGAAGTCATTTAGATTCACATTTCTCTACTCTGCCATCTCATACATTGCTTCTTGTGGGAGGGATGCAAAACACAATGAAACCATGTCATGAGTTTTGATGCATGAGTTTTGATGAGTATTTTGATATGCCTTGATGCTCCTGTAAGTATGAGTTCTCATGCCTCCCATTGTGGGTGACCTTTGCAGAACTGCATGCAGCACCCCCCTGGGCCACGTGGGACTCACCAGCTGGTTGGGCTGGCCCACCTCCCTGTCACCAGCTGTTGGGGTTCCCGCCAAACCCCAGTTTAATCTATCAGTGTCTTGTTGGAGGTGGGGCCAGCCAAATGGACTGCGAATGGGCAGGTTTCCCATTGGTCCGCTCGAGATGCTTAAATAGGAGGCGGAGCTGGCAGCAAGCATGCACTTGGCTCTGGAGCTTCACCCACCCACCCTCCCTTTGTCTAATGCTTCATTGCAGGCTAACCATTTTCCTTCCTTTTCAGTGGGCATTGTTGCAGTCTTTTGATGGTTGCTGTTGAAGAGTAGGGAAGGAATTTCCCTGCTCTGCAGGTTTTACCTTCCCCGTAGCAATTGTCACAACTTTGATGGTTTTAGGCCTTGGGTGGAATCCTTTAGTCTATCTTCCCTAAATGGGGGGGGGGGGGGCGTGAAGTGGTGACTCACCTCCCCCTGTGGCGGTGATTCCAGGGTTCCCTCTTAAAGGGGTTGGTGAAAAGGGAGTCCCTGGCCATGCACTGAAAGGTTGTCAGTGAACTCCCCTGCGTTGCGGGGATATGAGGTGGGCTGCCTGCATACACAAGCATCTTGCAGTGCACCCTCCCCTATCCCATTCACCCTGAGGAGCCCCAGTTCCCCGACTGGGGGGCTGGGAGGGATACATGCCCAATGCCTAAGCCAAGGTCTTCCTACATCTGAAAGGTTTAATAAAGTTGTGGCCAGTTTTAATCCCATAACACATTGTCACGAGTCATTATTGCTTCTGGTGGTCTCTCAGGGTCGGGGGGGTCTTTGCTTGGGCACACAATGAGACCATCATATTCCTGCAGTACAACCAACCAACTCTGTGGTAAGAGTCATTAGTAAGAGCGATGTGAGTTAGAATTTGCTACAAGGGCTGTTGGCATCTAGCACATGCAAGTATTCTTATGGCTCCATCAATTCTACTTAATTTTACTTAGGCCCAGTTCAAGAAATGAAGATTTTGGTCTGATAAAATAAGAACAAGTGTTGGGCTTGTATATGCTCCTTCCTCCCTTCCTCTCCTGCTAAGGGTTTCTTAAACCGCCCTTTCCCATTCAAACTGGGAAACTAATTTAAGATATTGACCACAAACCAGGAAAAATAAGAGACCCAGAGAAACCGAAAAATAATAGATTCAGCCATCCCTAGTAAAAACTATTGCTTATTAGAGCCAGATTGTTATGTCTGAACTAATCCTTTACCTCTTTCATCCATTTTCCTAAATGCTAAGGTAGCAAACAGCCCTTACAATTGTTTTAGAGGCCAAAGATACAAATTACAGGAGTTTTCACAGATATTCCCCCCTTGTTTTCTGCAGAAAAGATTCTCTTTCTCCCCTCTCCCCCCACAATGTATAAAAATTATAAGAAATGGCATGTGAACCAGGAATCATAACATAAAAGCAAGAAAAAGGGGCACAGCCTCCTGCAAATTTTGAATGTGACTTTCACAGTGTTAAGAAAGGATCTTGGCATCGTGAGTTTGACAAATCTAAATCTGATCTCCATTTTTTATGCTTCCGATAGCTCTGAAATAGAAGCACTTGACATCATTTCTAATGAAAGGAGCATCTGGGATATAATCAGATTCTCATCTGAATAGCAACTAGGAGATAACACTTTTAATTCCATATTTGAATGAAGGCTGCTTAGGTGGCGTATTTCTGGTTTAAGCACCCAGCTTGTTTTGTTCTGGATCACAGAACATTAAGATCTCAAATGGATTTTTGGCCAATATGGCAAATGCATTGCTATTGGATCCAAAGACAGAAGTAATTTGTGCTTTACTAATGGTTATGGAGTCAGATAGGTAAAGCTACGATTCCTGTCACCATGGCAACAGCAAATGACACAGCTTATTCACCCAATGTACACACACACAAGTAATTTTGCCTTTTTGTTTGGAAAGTACTTTTTCTTTAATGTTTGGAAGCTTTAGGAAGGAAAAGTATCCTAAATATTTTGAAAACAGAAAAGACAGGAACTGCTTTGATGGATCAAACCAGGCACCAGAATTTTGCAACCAGCAGAGGCCACCCAGATACCTGCTGTTAGGTGATGAAAAGCTCCTCATAGAAACACGTCTCCCCTCCCCTCTGTGCCATTCATGGAACATGCATGAGAACAATGAGCTGACAGGCACTTATGGCCAAACTATATGTGAGACTCAAGTGGTACAAAATTTGCCCTTATTGTTGGAGAGGGTCTCACAAAATACAGCTGCAAAGACTGCACAGAAAACCAGGATGGCAAAGAAAGTCTAACCCCTTCCCCGCATGCTATTTTTTCCTGCTAAAAATTACACAGACACCCTGTTGCTTTTCGCCCCTTAAAGGGAAAATCAATGGGTAGTTGTGCAATTTCCACTGTCTGGCAAAAAAAGCAGCTGAACAGTGAAGTTAGCAGAATAATGGCATGAGGAGGAAAGGGCTGCAAAAATCTTTGGCCTCCAATGATCTGTTCCAGTTTGCAAGCCCCAAGGCTGCGTTTTTGTAAAACAAAGACGTACTGCATACAACAGAGCCTCCTGTGAAGTTTGGCCCTTACTTCTGTTAGACAAAGTCCTACACTGGAAAAACCTAGGCCACATAACCTCTCTAGAACAACATTTTCTGGAAGTTTACCTCATGATGCAGCACATTGAGTATGTGTGGACGATAGGAAGTAGGCAGCAGGCCTGGATGTGAGAAAGACAAATGTGCACACATGCCGCAGTTTGTTCAGGTACTGCTTAGCTCATCTTTCGTAGAGATAAACCCTTTGTCTTTTTCGAGAGTTCCACCTAGCAAATCGAATTAGTGTACAATAAGGGTTTTTCTTTTTTTTCTTTTTTAAAAATGCATAGCTGGTGCCACTAGGCCTGGCTGAGAATGCTGATGTGAAAGGAAAGAAACCCTGGCAAGTAATTAGCATGAATGATGTGCATCTGCTTTCATGCAGACTCACCTGGCTAATTCTAAGGAAACCATTCATCTACATTAAGCTTTTACCTGAATTCATCACTACTGGAAGTTCTTCTGCTGGAAGGAATATTTATAGACAGCTTTTCTATGAAGTACTAATTTCCCCCCACAATGAAATAATGCAATCCATTTTCAATTCATTAGAAAAGGGAGCAGTGTAACTTATCAAGGTGTTCATATTATTATATCAACATTACATCATTTATCGGCTGATTATTTGTAGAGAAAACAAGAATCAAATCTTAAATGGTGATTAACAAACATAACGTCTTTCTTAATTTTTATTTAGTGCTGAAAGGGGCTAACAACCTTTGCTCTAACTTCAATTTAATACACTTTACAAGAACAAAGATAGGAAGCTTTACAGTATGACCTAGAACAACCTATATCCATCATTCTTTTTTTCCTGCTAAGCAACATCAGCCATGAATGCAGTTCCTGAATTCATTTACTATTCTGTAGGAGTGTTAAAGAAACCTAACATTGAATACCTAAAACTCCACTACAACAGATATCTAAATGTTACACAATTTAGGTCCAAAATCAACTGTTTTCCTCAAAATGTACTATAACAAAGAAACAGAGCTGTGTGTCAGCAGCACATTGATGACACTTTACAACTGATCCCAACTGCTTCATGTAGATCTTAAATAGCACTGGCAACAAACACCTCCATGTGGCACCCCATAACACAATCGCCAGAGGCCCAAAGAACATTCTCCTAATTCCAAGCTCTGGAACTGACTCTGCAGGCAGGACTGGCACTACAGTAAAGCAGTGCCCCTGGTTCCCATCCCTCAGAGCTGGTCAAGGATGATACCATGGCCAATGGTATTGAAAGCCATGTAGAAGTCAAGTAGGAGAAATAGGGTCTCACTCTCCTTGCCCTCACCTGATAATGGTGTATCAGGGCGATGAAGGATTATTCAGCCCCAAAGCCAAGTTTGGGTCCAGACTGAAATGGGTCTAGATAACCAGTTTCATCCAAGAATGGATGCCGCTGCTCCCCTACAACTCAAGAAAAGGTGCATTAGCCACCAGTTGGTAACTACTGCAGACTAGTTGGCAGGTTGGCAACTGGGACAGGGGGTATTCAGTGACATTAATGCAATCCTGGCCCAAGGCATTTTGCTGCCTGAAGTGGAACCCTGCTAGGACCAGGACATTAAAACATCTTGCTGCGCCTGACACAAATTCCTCCTTCATCTATCACCTCTTCATGGTGCTGCCTGAAGCAAATTGCTTTGTGCTATTGCACTGCAGAGCTGGCCCTGTATTAAGGGACCTGAGACTTTGGCGTACTGTTTTATTGAGCAGTTTTATAGGCCATGACTTTTTATTGTTGGGGCATTGTCCTTTCTTATATAGTACACTTGTGATTGCTGCAGCTCCTTAGATGAGATTTTACTGGATTTTAGTAATTTTAGACTAGATTTCATTGTATTAGAAGTTTTTAATGTTGTATGTTGCCCCAGGTTCAAAGAACTGGACTATTAGTGGAGGTGGCTGGATACTTTATGTTTATCACTTTCACTCTTTCACAGTGTTTCCTTTTGCCTTGGATAGGGTGCCTATGTCAATTCATTGCAGCATACCATATGTCTGTTTGGCTATAGTACACACCTCTTATTTCTGCCTAGTGTTCTGTTTTAGCATCCAGCTCTTTATTATCAGAGACGTGGAAAATTTGTCTACACATATATTTTTTGCAATATACTTTTGAGCAATAAAGTGATATTTAATACCTGAAATACATTTATTTTAACTACAGTAGTACCTCCAGTTAAGTACTTAATTTGTTCCGGAGGTCCGTTCTTAACCTGAAACTGTTCTTAACCTGAAGCACTACTTTAGCTAATGGGGCCTCCTGCTGTTGTCGTGCCACTGGAGCACAATTTCTGTTCTCATCCTGAAGCAAAGTTCTTAACCCAAGGTAATATTTCTAGGTTAGCGGAGTCTGTAACCTGAAGTGTATGTAACCTGAAGCATATGTAACCCAAGGTGCCACTGTATTAGTATTTTAGTTTGGCAATTCAACTGAAATGTAACATCTTAAAACAATTCTCAGTCCTGTGACTTATAGGGTGGTTTTAAAATTGTTTAGGGAAGTCAAGAAGGGTCAGAAACAACGCCAACCAATCAAAACATTAAGTTCTCTGAGATATTCCTTGTGAATTTTCTCAGACTAATCAGACTAATTTCCCTTTTCTGTATGCTTTTAGCCATTCCTGGCTCTTGAATAGATAGTTGATAAAAAGTTCAATGAACTGACCATTGGTATCAACAGAGACAGAGAATCTGCGAAAACCAGGGCGGAGGAAGAGAGCACTGCATTGAGTTGCTATGTGTGCTCTGCACTTCCAAGAGAGATCCCATGCATTTTATCATTTATTAATGTCTGCTTGTTACAGTGTGCTGTTTACTTGAGCTTGGACTAGCCTGAGGCAACAGAGGAACTGATTGTCCTCCGTTGCACAACATAATGTTTTGACAATTGCACATTCATTGCCTAATCCACGGAACTGACATTTTTCTTTGCATTAATTATCACTTCACTTTAACACTGTGCTGTGGAGACCTTCTGGGATTTGTAAGATAAATGAGGGTGACTTGGACTGGTGGCCTCTGATACAGTTTTATTTATAGGTGCTAAAGAAGGCCAGAGACCTTTATTTCATAACACTTAAAAATGATGTTCAGGTTTGTGTAATAAGAAATTGAGAACAATTTCTAACACCTGCACTTCTCTTCCATTGCAGATAGATAGATCCAGGACTATGCAGTGTCTACTTTCAGAAGAGCTTTTCTGGATCAGTGAAACAGTCCATCTAGTAGTCTAACATCCTGTTTCCTACAGTGGCCAACCAGATTCCTCAGTGAAGCCCACAAACAGGATGTGATGGCAGCAGTCCACTTCTCTTGTTGCTCCAAGAAGCTAGTATTCAGTGCCATTCTACCTCTGAACCTGGGTAATTAACATAGCCACCAAGTCTTGCAGTCAAGATACATTCTGGACATTGGGATATATCGGCATCAGTATTACGGCGTTTAGCTGCTGATATCACTGTGTTGAAAACCAGATATCGCTGAGCCCTACCTCCTACCTTCTGCCCTTTAAACTTCACTAAGACTCACTTATAACTCTCATAGTTTGAGGGAGGTTTGAGGGCAGAAGGCAGACTACCGTAGGTATGGCCACAATCCAATATAGAGTCAAGCATGCTTAAGGGTGTTTTGTTGATTTCATGGGACCCAAGCCTGGATTTCAGTAGATCTGACCACACTTAAGAATGGCCTGAAAATATAGGCATGTGACCATCCTTACTTAATGAGATCTGCAAAGCAATACTAAGAGTGTTTATTCTGAAATTCCAATGTGTTCAATGGACTTTACTTCCAGATAGGTGTCCTTAGAATTGTAGCCTACATGCATTTTCACACATGGCACTGGAAACATCTTTGAACCACTCATACTACAGTGGTACCTCAGGTTACATACGCTTCAGGTTACACACTCCACTAACCCAGAAATAGTGCTTCAGGTTAAGAACTTTGCTTCAGGATAAGAACAGAAATTGGGCTCCGGCAGTGTGGTGGTAGCAGGAGGCCCCATTGGCTAAAGTGGTGCTTCAGGTTAAGAACAGTTTCAGGTTAAGAACAGACATCCGGAACGAATTATGTACTTAACCCGAGGTACCACTGTACTTGTTTGCAGTTTTGCCTACCAGTAATATGGTCAAAAAAGCAAAGACAGACATTTCAAATTTATGTGCCGTGCAATGTAGGTATCATATTTCACAGGGAATGAAAAGAACCTCATCTAATAATCACCAGTGTATACCTTAATCATAGAAAGAACATTTGAAAAGTTTCTAATTTTAAAGTTCAAGTTGACACAAAACTTTAGAATTTTGTGCCAGAGCTGCTTGTATTGAAAGAGAAAGTGTGAAAGGAAACCAGCTTCTAACATTATTAAAATTACAGAGTGAAAAATACCAAAGGAATGGCTACGTAAACAAGGTTATTCAAATGACTGAACATCCAATTAATGTCTTCTCCTACTCAAAAGTACTAGGTAGATGCATGATTCATGTACAAATCATATTCTAGCAAAGACTAGATCATCTTATGATATGCTAATGGAGCCCTTCAAAGTAATCTACAATCCTATGCATATCTATTCAGAAGTACTGTAAGACACACTGAATTCAGTGCAACTTCAATTCAGTGCTCCCAGGTGTGTATAGGATTGCAGCCCTGGATATTCCTGGAAAAGATCAATTATGCTTTTAATGTAATTTTCCATAACTGCCTACTCAAAGCTTCAAATAATATTGTCAAGTTTGTTTTCTCCATCTTTCTTAAGTCAATTAACTGGAACCTTTAAAAGGGGTGAAATGTAATTTATAGAGTGAACAGCTTGAAAAACCTGGAAATGTGCATGGTGTTAAGATTTCTCCAGTAGTTTTATCCTTGACAAATTCTGCAGAACCAGAACCTGAAATTAAATGATTTCATACTCCATCTGCAGTAGTCTCTAGATACCATGGGCTACATCTACACCAAACAGTCCACAGATGAGGAAATGCACCATGTCAGGCTATGCCAGATGTCAATATCAGATTAAAAATTTGTGGAGGGTTTTTGTTTTTTTAAAAAAAGAATGTTATTCTAAGAATGGGTACTTTTTGAAGTACACAAAAGTGGAAGCAGTTATTTTCCAAGTGCAAAGATACATTAAAAAGATCCATAAAAAGAGAAATTAATTCTTTTTACATCAAAGATTGGATAAACTAGCTGCAAAAATTATACTGCTTTATAGTTTGTGTAAATATAGGCTGTGCCTGCCTTGAAAATGTGTGTAGCGTTTATATTACAATCCTCCAATCGAGAGTTTGTGGAACTGAAGATTCACTGTGGAACCAGTGGATCACTGAAGAAAAGGGGGTTAAGGAGTGGACTATTCTGGACCACATTCCCCCCCTCCTTTCTTTCTGCTTCTCCATGTAGTCATTGCCTACATTTACAAACATTTGATAAACAATGCAACCATTATTTTCCTCTTTACCTACTATTACTTTATAAGCTCCTGGGTCTCGCCCTACTGCAGCTGGAATGGTGATGGTTGCTCTTAATATCTGTCTGTCTATCTATCTATCTATCTATCTATCTATCTATCTATCTATCTATCTATCATCTATCTATCTCTATCATCTACCTATCTATCTATCTATCTATCTATCTATCTATCTATCTATCTATCTATCTGTATCATCAATCAATCATTTCCATACAGCCCTTCATCCAATAGATTCCAGAGGAATGAACAACATAACACTAAAATACACAATAAATCCATAGTATTAAAAATAATATTAGTCTCCAGCTAAAAATGCACAGTAGTCTCACAATGGAATCTTGACCATGTTTATTCAGAAATAAGGTAAAGGTACCCCTGCCCGTACGGGCCAGTCGTGTCCGACTCTAGGGTTGTGCGCCCATCTCACTTAAGAGGCCGGGGTCCAGCACTGTCCAGAGACACTTCCGGGTCCAGGCTTGGGTACTTATTCAGAAATAAGTCCAGTTAAATTCAAAGGGGCTTGTTCTCAGGTAAGTGGAGTTAGGATTGCAGTCTTCGGCATTATAGAAATTCAAATGTCTGGGAACTGTAGGTAACTGAGTGCATCTCTTTACAGATAGCATTGCACAGGCAGGTCACCAACACCAAATCAGCTTCCCCAAGAGTTGTATCTGGAGAAGTGCTTCAGCCGAAGATAAAACAACAGGAACCAACATTTGGAAGGTAAAATTACATGGTAAGCTTATAAATGTATAGCTACACACGCTTGTGTTTACTTTCATTAAATTATAACCAGATATTGCCTTCATATTCAGATTCCAGATCTGATGCATTATGTCCATCTCTGTCCTTTACTAGGCACAGATTTGTGGTTTGCCTTCAGTATCACATTTCAATAAACTGATTTAGGATGATCACAAATGAATATGCACTTTTAATTCTGTGTTGTGGTGATGGTCACATCTCTCTCTCTCTCTCTCTCTCTCTCTCTCTCTCTCTCTCTCTCTCACACACACACACACACACACACACACACTTGTGGTTCAGAACTCATTCAAACAAAACATTTCAGCATCAAATAAGTTTGAAATTATCCAACAGTAAACACAAATAGAATTAAAGCAGGTCCCGCATTCTGAATTAGATCAATGGTACCTCTAATCTAGTTACTCATAATCATTGTTGATTGTATCTTAGCCAATATTGTTAATGGTGAAAAGATGAACTACAGCTGCACATCAAACTGTACAGAAGTTTTTTTGTTGGCTTAATTTAATAGAGAAGGAAATGAGAACCAGGAACACCGCTGCATGCAAGATGTCTGCTAGGCAGCTTCCTTTTCCATCAGAGCAGCTACTCCTGTGTGGAACCATTACAGCTCATTGTTTAATTTGAAGTTTATTACTTTTCTTTATCTTTTGGCCTTGTAACACAGCCTGCAAAACTTTATTATACTCTTTCACTTTTACTGTAAGTGACTCTCTTGTGTTCTTTATGCCCACAGCAATATTTTCTCTGCCTCACCGCAGAAATCCATGCAGTTCCTATGGGACACTCTGAAGAGTTATTTATTTGCTCCTACCAGTGGAAATAACTGTACTGAAGCTGAACAAGCTAATGGCATTGGTGTGACAACAAGCTCAGTGGGTTGTGGAAATGCTTTATAAGCCAACACAAGTTAACGTATCCCTGTACCCTCCAGCAGTATTAGGGTTGTCAGGTCATCACCTGAGGCTCAGACCCGGGGATGCTGTGTGAAGCAGGGAGCTACTGATTCATGCCAGGAAACCAAAGGAGTGGAACCTCTTGGGATGGAGCTGATCCAAGTGACAGCAGAGGGTGGCACCTGGCTGAGAGGGAGCATGGCTGTGCCTGGTAACTCTGGCTGCAGCCTGATGAATATGAAAAACTGCCTGGCACAGTAAATGGCAAAAAGCTGCCCCCCTTAATTCTTGCCCTTCACTTTGAGACTCCTTCTCCTAAGAAGAATCTGAGACTGTGAAACTTCAGGTCAAACACTGAGCTCTCAGACCCTCCAAGTGTCCATATTTTCCAGGGATGTACCTGATTTAGAGATGCTGTTCTGGTTTCTGATTTGATCCCGGAATGTCCTGTTTTTCCTTAGGACTTTCCTATTTTTATTGGAGAAATGTTGGAGGGTATGGGGGTTATCCGACTCCTAAGCCGTCTGAAGGAAATCCTGTATGGGGAAGTTTTTAAAATTATATATATATATAGAGAGAGAGAGAGTGGCTGGGGCAACCCAGTAATATATGTGGGGTACAAATAGTAAAATTATCATTATGAAATGGGATGTCCCTATTTTAATCATAGAAATGTTGGACAGTATGAGCTCTGCAAATCCCAAATTGTACTTAATTAAGCCCTGGCAATCCTAAAATGGCTACAACATATATTTATTCTGTGCACCAATTGCTGGTGCTTGTTGGATGTATCAAAGTCTAGGGCAGGCAGAAGAACGGAGGTTTAGTGCTTGCTAGCCAGTAGATAACCCTTAGTGAAGAAAAATAATTGAATTGGTTCGGGTGTGGGTGTGGATGTGAACTGGGAAACAGCCCTAGTCTAGTCTTGTCTTGGTATAGATAAGTCACCTAACTGTGTACAAATGGTACAAAAACTGGATCTCCAAGATAGCATGCAGTCCTAAAGAACCACATATTGCCTTTTGCCAGTGAACCTGAACATAATGTATATTATGCAGATCGCTCAACAATTTACATCATTACACACTCCTCTTGAAATGGCAAACTTTGCTTTCGATGTCCCTAATGCAAAAAAGCAACGTTAAGATGCACTGCTGATTTGACTTTCTAATTCTACAGTACCTGTATAAAATCATACAGGTCACGAATCACCAAACGTTAAAAGCATCACTGCAGAGACAAATGGAGTGTATTATGGCTGTAAGCAGCGCCCACAGGCTATCCCAACAGCCCCTGCTGGCTTTAAAGAGTCAAAAGAGGGTAGGGTTGGAGAATGAGAGCAGCTGTTGCTGCACATCTGCTCACTTTGGTGGAGAAAAAGGCTACCAGTGGCTACCAGTCACAAAGACTATGTTCTACCCTCACTGTTGGAGACTGTAGGTCTCTGAATACCAGTTGCCTGGAATAACAAGTTGGATTACAGTCCTGCGTGTGGGCTTATCATAGGTATTTGGTTAGGAAAAGTCTTTATTTTGCATATCTGTAATTTTTAGGGACGCAGGTGGTGCTGTGGGTTAAACCACAGAGCCTAGGACTTGCCGATCAGAAGGTCGGTGGTTCAAATCCCAGCGACGGGGGTGAGCTCCCGTTGCTTGGTCCCTGCTCATGCCAACCTAGCAGTTCGAAAGCACGTCAAAGTGCAAGTAGATAAATAGGGACCGCTCCGGCGGGAAGATAAACGGTGTTTCCGTGCGCTGCTATGGTTCGCCAGAAGCGGCTTAGTCATGCTGGCCACATGACACGGAAGCTGTATGCCGGCTCCCTTGGCCAATAAAGTGAGATGAGCACCGCAACCCCAGAGTTGGCCACGACTGGACCTAATTTTTATCAGGCCTAGGCTCCCGGAACTTCCAAATTCTGGAACATGGGAGGGGGAAAGGGAGAAAGGAGAATGGGAAGTTGGAGAGAAACATTGGAATGACTTTGCAAAAATACTTGCAATGCTGTGTTAAAAGGTACTGCATACAATGCCTTGGAGTAAGAAAAGTCTTTGAGGCAGATCTATAGGCTATCAGAAAGCAAAGTCTATTCAGTGTTCCATTTAAAATGAATTAAAATGGCAAGCTCTTTCTATTGCAACCTTTTGACATGGTTTCCCCTTTGCTATATGCTTTTCAAGAGTCCCCATGCCATTTTCTCAGTATCATTTGATGCAGGATAAAAGGACTAGACAGGCTTGTAATCTGTATGCTTATGATAGTAGTTTTGCACTCAGAAATTCCTAGCTGGTCAGAATTCAGAAAATTATATTTCAGTGTTCCTGGATACCTGGCTGGAATACTGATTTTGAAATGTTACACAACATTTCTTCAGCTCTCTACAGATTGCCGTAGAATGCTAAGTATGAAACAATGTAAGTTCTGAAACAAAATGGAAGCAAATGCACAAACCAGGAATAGATGAAGACAATTCATTGCTATGAAGCTTTAATTTAGAGAGTGTGAGAGTTAGGGTAATCTGTATAATCTCTCTTCTTCTTCCACTTAAAAGATATTGTGTGCAATATGCAGGGCACCCATTCCACTGTTTAAAATGAGAGCCAGAGATACTAAGGGCTCAACCACATTTACCTGTTTCCCTGCTTTTTCCAGGCACAGGTCTGCAATTTAAAGCTCTAAGTCCAAGCTCTCTCTCTCTCTTTGCCCTCAAGCTTTCCCCACAAAAACCTACTCTTTAAAGCTGAAGAGCAACCAACAGCAATTCAAGCTTTCTGCGGACTGCTATTTGCTCCGATCCAGCTTTAAAGAGCAGGTTTTCACAGGGAAAGCTCTGTAACAAAAACAAAACAAACAAAAATGGACATGGAGCTTTAAAGCACAGGCCGTTCCTGCAAAGGGTGGAGGAAGCCCTAAGCAACACCTGTAATTATCTTGATAGGTACTTTTTAAAATACCCCATGGTCCAATAGTCTTTTGTTATTCAAATTGTTTATGGCTGCACACAAACATGGTGTGAAAAGACTGGAGTTGTAACATATATTTCAACTAAGGGGAAAATCTGGCTTCCTCCCATATTTACATTACAAGTAACAGATATGAATGCTGACTTGCTTTTGACTGTCTTCCCTCTCCTTCCATCACAACACTTCCTTCTCTCCCTGTTTTTTCTAAACTGACTCTTAAATTATCTCTCTGGCTCTTAAAAATACCCTTTATACTCTTCCTTGTTTGAAACTCCCTTGTTTGAAAACTTGTTTGTTTTTGATGTTTATCTGTTCTTCAAGTTACTGGGCTTGCAGTTTCTTCCTTCTTCTGTACTGCTGGAGAGTGCTTCTATCTTCTTCTCAACAGATGCTTGGAGTATTTTCCTCTCCCAGTGACACAGTATACATGTTTCTTAGACGTTTCATTTTGGTAGGAACTACTTTTGATATCCTCAGCTCTGTCCCTCCCAACAGATAGGTCAACTATCAGCTCAGAGTTAAATGACAGACTGAGAACCTTAAGTGTAACTTGTACTTTGTAACCACTTGGATCAGTTATTTCAAAATGGAGCTGCTCTTAAATTGTTTGGAAACTAAAGCTTGTGGGAAGAAGTGGGCACAGATAATGCCACGTTACCCAGATGAACATCTGACAAGGAAGTGCTATTATTGTGGCACTATGCTTTTGCGATTCTCTTCCTGGGGGGCTGCAGCTACTTAGAACCCTTCCAAAATTTAGGAAGCCTGTGAAAGCTTTTGAGAAGTTTCACAACTGCAACCACAACCCATGATTATTATTACCCAAAACATACTGTCATTGTGATTTTATTGGCTTATGGAGAAGAACATCAGATTAACCCTGCTGGGTCAGGCCAAAGTCTAGTCTAGCATTCTGTCCTCACAGTGGCCAACCTGATGCTCATGGGAAGCTTGCAGGCAAGACCTGAGTGCAGCAGCACTTTCCTCACCTGTGATTCCCAACAATCAGTATTCATACTGCCTCTGACAGTGGAAGGAGGTAGAACATAGCCATAGTGGTTAATAGCCATTGATACTTGGATGTTTTTGGTAAATCTGATGGTTTTAAACTTGGATTTTATTGGGGGTTTTTTCCATTTGGACTCAGTGATTGATGTATGCTTGTAGCCCCAGCTCTGTTGAACTGTTGCAGACTGCTACTCCTGGGGCAGTACTCAGTCAAAGTCAAGTGAGTCGGGGTCAAGAGGAAGGACTGCCAGATGGGCTCCATTCTCTTGGTACAGCTCCTCAGAATTGCTCCCAGGTTTCTTCTCTTAATGTACCACATAATGCATGAAACAAAGTGGCATCATTTAGAGTTGTGCAACAGAAGGCCACTTTAGTATAGCAATTTATTCATCAGGATTATTTCTTCTTCTGCTACTTTTGTTATATACCCTCTGTTATGTAGTGTCCTTGCAGGAAGGGCTCTGAAGTTAAGGATAAGTCTTTGGGCCAGCCTCTTTGTTGCCAAATCCTTAGATTGTTGAAGCCTATGTCCTTCTAGATTGTCAGCACAGAAGCCTTTTAATTTACAACTTTTTGGCTCAGTGGCTACAGTGGAAAGGTGCTGTTTAAACAGTAATGTCTTGGTCTTTGATACAAATGACGAAATGATAACTTTGGTAATTTAAGACATCAAATCTCATTATGTTTTGACTCCGTGTAATATTAAGATAAAGTTCAAGGTTCTGCCAGCACTACAAGTAGGACAATATTTAGTGAAAATCCTATGACAAACACTCTCTCCTTCTGATTACAGGTCTCATGTTCTCTAACCGAAATGTACTAACCAAATCCTGTCTTGTGGGAAACTGTGCTGATGCCTTTTCAAAGCCACAGGGATGCAAACATCAGCCTGTTAATCTAATTATCTTGTGCAACCACTTTAGGCAGTACGGTTAAAAAGAGAGTAGCGGCAATATGACTGCATTATTAAAACCAAATGCAGATGGGCTTTTTAAAAAGATGCCTCTGCTAGATTCATCAGCAAACTCTTTTTCCAAGAGCTCAATTATGAGTCAAATTTAGTGCCATTTCCCTAACTGCAGTATCAAAAGAGATAGAGTTTTGAAAACACAAATCCTTTCCAACATTACAAAATTACCACCCCCATTCATAACAGGTGGGTAATTGAATGACGTGGATGCTGAAATGCTAACATTATGCACTTATTTGATGGGTCTTTTGTCATGACTTCTGACCAATACTCCTCCCTCTCTCTCACACACTCACACAGTGAGGAAGCAGTCAATCCCTCTCTGCTAAATTTAATAAGCCAGGAGAGATAGAGATCAAGGTGGCCACGTGGAAAAGTATATAACTACCAGCCCCTTGCCCACACCAGCTGACTGTACAAGCTGAAGCCTGTCCCATAACACATCCATGTCTCCAGCATTGGATAATTAACCTGGAATCGCAACAACTGCAGAGTCAATATCACTCCAAAGTCAAGTGGCTTTATCCTCAATGTATGTTGCCAGTTGGTCAAAGTGAGTCCTTAAATGCTCCACAGGCCCCTCCTCCAACTTTTAGTATGGTTGGCCACCACTCATGACACCATACACAGAGAGTGAAGCAAAGGATTTACAAAGGAAAATTAGGCACTTTTAGAACCTATCTTACATAGATGTAACCTTCTCTTGGAGACTGAAGAAAGTCAAGCATTAGGAACATAGTAAGCTGGGCCAGTCCATCTAGTTCAGTCAGTGGCGTAGCGTGGGTTGTCAGCACCCGGGGCAAGGCAAGTAATTTGCGCCCCCTAACCCGTGGATTTTAGCACTCGAGTTAGAGAGCTGCGAGTGCGAGCGCCCCCCCAGATGTTGCGCCCGGTGCGGCTGGCCCCCCCTGCACCCCCCACGCTACGCCACTGAGTTCAGTATTGTCTGGCAGTGAATCCCCAGGGCAAGGTCTCTCTCAGTCCTGGCAGGAAAGACCGGAGTTTGAGCCCAAGACCTTTTGCACAAAAAGCATACACTCTGTTACTGAACTATAATCATTTTGCTAAGAGTGTAATAAAATATATGAAGATACAATAGATTATGAAATACATCAGATTATGATGTGTATGACAAGAAGGGGCTTTGAGTGGGTCCCTTCCAGTTTTCTGGTTTCCAAAACACATGCATCAGCTTTCCAAAGATATAAGAGAGAGGCAGACCCATATGCTCAGTTGCAGGCACAAGGAATATCACAGTAAATTATCAGTGGGTTGTATCCAACAGACTTCTACTCAGAATAAAATTAAAGGATGTAAGTTAGTGATGTTTATTGATCTCATTGGTATCCTCTGGCCTTGCACTGGATACAGTCCTAATTGTAATTTTTATTAATTGGGTTCCTTTTTTATTCAAAACAATAAATTTTAATTTTGATTTCACAAATAATTAGAAGGAAACAGTTCAAAGGCAGGGCACAGATCCATCCAAAGTGATTTCCCCCCCAGTTGAGAGTCAGACAAAATCTAAATGCTTTGCCTACATCCATAAGTTTCACTGTAGTGAAGATCCAAAATTTTAAGATGGAGAACTGTTCTCTAAGGACCCTAACAATCCAGTTATCAAGGCTAATTTTTCTGAACCGTGGAGGAGAAAGATAAACAGTAACTTCTAATATATGCAGTGGTGGTTTTCCTTAGGGCTTAATTTAATTCTGGGCATCTCAAGGCTGTCCCCCAAAACTTGTTGGACTCAGCTCTGGAAGATGTGAAATCATAAAGATGAGAGTGCTTCTGAATATAGCTCATGGGGCCTTTGTTTACAGCTGAGTGAACCTTGAACACGGAGGGGATTAATCTGAAGATTTCCAGGGCAAATGATGCAACATCCAAACAGGGATGAGCATCCTCATTTAATTAGACTTTGGCAAGTTACAAACTAAATTCACCCAACTCTTGCTGGAAAGAAAAACAAAATACTCTGCATCAAGGGCTGAAATGAATCCCCTGCCCTCCAATATACAAACTAGGGATATGTGAGGAGAAGGCTGCTCACGCAGAATTAAATTGAGCCCTTCAAAGTAAGTTCCAGTGATCAACAGAATACTTTGGGGTCAGGGCAGGGTAGCATGTGGTGGCGGCTTCTTCAGCAGTTCCCAAAACTAAAGGTTCAAAAGCCTACAAAAAATGCAGGAAGCTGCCAAAGCACCTAGATTTAAATGCACAGCTATGGTAAGCAGTGCTTTAAAAAATCCAAGGCACAATATGCAAAGGAAAAATAGAATTGAATATAGAAGGAAATCACAGTTTACATGGCATTTAAATGTAAAGGAAGAAAATACATCTGAGCTGTCAAAAAACATTACAAGAGGAGAAAGCAACCTCATAAGTTTCCTTAGGCAAATGCATTTCAACACTGCCTGGTGCAAGGTAGAAATATCTCAAGGACTTTTGCTGAAAGTTCTCCAACACCTCAGGATGACCTGGCCTGGGGCAAATGCTTCCCTGCCAATTCTCTGTGTCCTTAGCCTTCCTTGCAGAAAAAGTTTTCCTCTTTCCTAAACTTATGGGGAGAGAAGAAAAGCTGGGTGTGCAGAAGTCTCTCCTGTTTGCAAGACCTCCCTTCGCTTTTTTTGACATAGTCTGGAAGCCTTCTCACCCAACCCCCATTTCTTCTGGCCAAAGGTACCTTCCAGTAGCGCTCTCTCTCTCTCTCTCTCTCTCTCTCTCTGGGCTACTTCTTGTACCTTCATCAGGGACCTAGAGACGCTGGCCAATGACAATTCTCAGGGATGGATCAGTTACTGTAATATTCCTGTAATCCCTTTAGTCTAATGCAAACTCAGCCTTTCCCTTCATGTCCCCTGCCTCTCGAGCATATATTCTAAGCAAACAGAATTGGGGGAAGATATAGTTTAGAATAACGAGCTTATTCATGAGCTGAGCCAAAATTCAAATGATTTTGACGGTTCATAAAAAGCTGCTTATTTCTGAAGTTGGGTGGGAGGGTATGAAACCTCCTCTTTCCCAGTTCCAAAACTCAGCAATATCATTAGCTGTAAGGCAAATTAATTAATAAAGGGAGCCTCAGTGGAAATTAGCATTTCCATCAGTGCTGCAGCCAATCATGGCACTCCACCAGGTTATATAAACACCAAACTAGACCGGGGCTTAAATACATAGCAGACAGTATCTTGTTTTTCGTTAACTAATTACATGGATCTGGGAGCCCAATTCTCACCTTGAAGGCCACGAGAATTTACTCCAGAAAGTGAATAGGGATGAATCATATTTTGTCAAATTTATTTTTCTCTCACTGTGAACTTTCCTTTCGCTCTACCTTACACATCCGACATCAGTCAGTGTTTAAACTGATCACAGACTACACACACAGGATACCTGTAAATCCACAGCCATATCTTTTGCTGCAGCCTTTATAACAAGGTACATCCATTTTGACCAGCTGAACACCTGTCCCTCAAGAAGCAATGACAGAAAAAGTCTTGCAGAGCAATAGCAAAAATAGTCATTTATATGCACCTGGGACACTCCATAGACAAACTGCAGAAAGATCACTGCTTTAAGGAAATATTTTTTGTTCTTTGGGGTTCATAACATATAGGGAGGGGAATAGAGTGACTGTATTTATTTAAATCTTTTTGCTATCCTGAATGTAAGATAGGGGTTATTCTAAAGTGCCTCCTTCAAGACAGCAGTCACAGCTATATAAGGCACCTTACACATTTATTCTTTGCTCCAGAATTGCGGCTTCAGGTTTTCTCTTTGCTAGTCTTTCTCTCACTGCACTTCAGAGACTGTTCTCGACAACGTGAAGAGCCAGAATATGAAATGTACAGTAGGGGGCAGTTTGGTTTCATGCTTGGGGTTGTGGCTTACCTGTAAGTTTTTTTGTAGTGTTTTGCTTTGGACTCCCCTACCCACCCCCATTCCTAGCTGTGTCATGCTAAAAAGGCCACATTTAAGTTTCTCTTCAAACCAGACATCAATAATATTACAAAATCACTGCTTTTTCCAAAAAAAAAAAAAAAGTTCAAAGGGGGGGGGGGGAAACTACAGGGATCAAAGTGTTCTGTTCAGCTCTAAAAGGAATGCAAGGCTGTTTTATTATTATCAGCTTTTCTTCATGGGTTGATGGACTAGAGTGGTTCTGACAGAATTACTTCAGTTTTTGTTATTAACAGATTGCATACAAAGATTATTATTATTATTTGAATTTATATCTCTCTCTATACCTGGATGTCTCAGGGCAGTTCACAGAATAAAATCAAAATATAAAACCACAAAATACACAATCAAAATAAAAACAACCTATTAACCCCTTTTATATTCATACTTTGTATGCAATGTTCCCCATTGTCCTCCATGGCATATAGCCTAGTTACAAATTATATATATGTATATTCAAATCTAAGTCTTTCTCTTGCTTTCTCTATCTCTGGTTAGGGGATGGGGCTTCATTTTACTCCACTTACACAACACTTTCCATTTGGGGAGTACCTGTGGACATTCATTTTCATCATATTTATTGTAACTGGATGTACAGAGGGAAAGACAGAGATTTCTCTAGTGCTGTCCTTTAGGAGGTCTGCATGTTGACATGCAGAGGCTAGCCTGTTAGGAGCACTGCCTCACCAGCATTAGCCAGCCCCACCTGCCTGCCTTCTTACAACCAACCCAGGCACTGGCAATGGTTGAAAGCTTCCTCCTCCTTCAGTCTCAGTGTTGCCGTCCTAGTACTCAGCAGGGAGGAGGGTGAGGAGAAAACTGGAATGACTAACTCTGTCACTGAGCCTGGCTCTGCCGGTTGAAGAAGAAGAGTTTGGATTTGATATCCCGCCTTTCACTCCCTTTAAGGAGTCTCAAAGCGGCTAACATTCTCCTTTCCCTTCCTCCCCCACAACAAACACTCTGTGAAGTGAGTGGGGCTGAGAGACTTCACAGAAGTGTGACTGGCCCAAGGTCACCCAGCAGCTGCATGTGGAGGAGTGGAGACGAGAACCCGGTTCCCCAGATTACAAGACTACCGCTCTCAACCACTACACCACACTGGCTCTCTAAGGTTGGTTGCCTTGAGCAGCAGCCACCACTGCCTTCTTCTCTCCGAGGTATAAGCCTGTATTTGGCTAACCTGCTCCACACTACATATATGATTGGACCCTAATAATAATAATAATAATAATAATGAATCTCTGCATATGTTGTTAATTTCTTACTTGTCCTTCAACATTAGGTCCCAAGGCAGGTTACAACCATGTAAAAATGCAGTGTTAACATCAGTTAAAACAATTTTGAAATCGAGCAGGTTAGGGTAAAGTCTGGGCTAGAATTCTTCTCCTCACGGTATAATTTTGAATGTGGAGGGAACTTTTCCATATGGAAAAGCATCAAAAAGCTGCTGTCTGAAATGGCACCACCCAGACACAGATTTACTACCTCAGTGCCATGACCCTGAAGTCAGATTCCTCTTCTTCAGAGGATGAGATCTAGAACTCTGAGGGAGAAGGGAACACAAGGCCAGCCCCAGAAGTGTTCCCACAAGACAAGCCTACAATGCCAGTGGCCTTCCGGCCTGATGATGTTACATTGCCATCCTCAAATGCAGAGGAGCCTACTGCAGTGGCCCCCAGTGAGGTGTGAGTCCACCCCACCATGCTGTCAGAGTAGAAAATGGCAGGAACAGGCTGGGCTCCTTTGAGGCTTTCCACACTGAGCATTTACAGTTGTACAGTTGCTGATTTTATAGGATTTATTGGCATGTTGCCACATGACATCAGCATCATTCAGCCAGTACAGTGGTACCTCGGGTTACAGATGCTTCAGGTTACAGATGCTTCAGGTTACAGACTCCACTATCCCAGAAATAGTACCTCGGGTTAAGAACTTTGCTTCAGGATGAGAACAGAAATCGTGCGGCGGCAGCAGGAGGCCCCATTAGTTAAAGTGGTACCTCAGGTTAAGAACAGTTTCAGGTTAAGAACGGACTTCCAGAACGAATTAAGTTCTTAACCTGAGGTACCACTGTATTCCTGGGTAATGTCTAAAACAAGTCCTGTACTGAGAAGCAATAGAAAAATTATTTCTTTCCCATGGCAATATATCACCAGAGCATCAGGGTTACTCAATGGTCTTTTCTCACATCTTAAAAGACTGGCCAGGTCTTGACCCAGGGCTTTAAAGGTAAGTTCCTGCCCAACTAGTTTACCGCTTTAGCAGACACTTACCCAGAATGACTAAGTTGGAAAGGACCCTGGGGATGTCCCAGTCCAACACACAATGTTTCAATCTGGAGAAAAGACTTTATTATTATTATTGGCCAGTCAACCCAAACATCCCAAAGCAAGAAGTCTGCTTTGCAAGACAGTTGGCTTCTCAGTGGGGCAATGAAACATAACTTTACTAACAGTGAAAACAAAATACTTGCTTTTAGCAAAGGATGATTTCCTGGGAGTCCTCACCTGGCAGTGTGCTGCTTTATGATTCTGAGAAGCATAACAAGGCCCCTGAGTAATAGTAGGCTGGGCAATGGAGCCTCCTGTACACTGACTGCCGTATTGTTTCATTTGGAAGCAACTAGCCTGAGATGACACTGGACAGGAATGCATGTTGGCTGGAGGTGACCCAGTGTAAAGAAGAGCTCAGTGAAACAGCACAGACAATACTTGCCCTTCTATAATATTTGGCTCATGGACTCTTTGGGCTCTGTCCCACCATGCATTACTGAATAAAGTCTGAGTGACTGGGAATTTGGTGTGAACCTCTGTACTTGAACCCTCAAGGACAATTTCCTCCACGTTTGCCTCCCCAGTCAGAGGCAGTATTGCTTCTGGGAAGTGCTCAGGGTCTGCTTGCAAGCTTCCCATGGACATCCCAAGGCTGGCCATTGTGGGAACAGGATGCTGAACTCAATGGGACCCTGGCTTGATATAGCAGGGCACCCTTAAGTTCTTATTTATTTCCTGCATTTATACCCCACCTTTTCCCACAAGGAGCTCAAGGTGGCATAACTGGTCTCCCCCACCCCCCACTCAAAATTAATCCCTGCTACAACCCCCATGAGAGAAATTGGGATTAGGGGCAGTGACTGGCCCAGGGTCACTCAGTGAGCTTTCATAGCTGAGTGGGGATTTGACCCCTGGTCTCTCAGGTCCCAGTCTGACACTCTAACCATTATACAACACTGTTCATTTTGCTGTTCCATATACAGTCTTAGTATTCCTGCCCCTTAATGATTATTTGTAATCCCCCCCGGTGCTTTATGCTTTATAAATATACCACCCTGATATTCTATGGTACGGTATTACACAAAACCTTTTATAAACAATAAACAAAACAATCAATCTGATTTCTATGTGACGTTTCTGTTCATTGCTTCTTTACGTGGCTAAACCATAATGCTCACAGCCAGGCATCTCACAATTCCATTTAACTTTAACT
This sequence comes from Podarcis liolepis, assembly GCF_965112155.1. Lineage (NCBI taxonomy): Eukaryota > Metazoa > Chordata > Lepidosauria > Squamata > Lacertidae > Podarcis > Podarcis liolepis. The sequence goes on from NC_139555.1 coordinate 44,818,299, forward strand.
GGATAACTCTTTTTTGTCTATGCAACATTGTTTTCCTTAAATTCCCTGGGAATACCACATCTCACCTACTCTTCATTTCACATCTCCTTTCTTGTTTGTTTTGTGATCTCTGCATTCTCAGATGTAGTTTCTTCAGCAACTAACCAATTTGGTCTTCCTGCCAGACATGCACATATATTAGACATTTCTGATGTCCAAGGGCTACCCCTTTGGGACACTGCTTACAGCTTCTCTCCTTTTTAAGAGAGTTTTTCTGACAAGCAAAAATCTGTCTAATTTTTTTAAAAAACTATTTTCTTTACCCTTGCTATCCACTGCTCTGTCCTCTTGTGGTTAGCACTGGGCTTCAGTTTAAGCAGGAATCTATGAAGCAGAATTTGAGCAAATATTATTTTCAAATATCCAGCATTTAAACTGCAGACTGCTTTAGGAAGACTGCAGTTGTGAGTGCAAAGCAAAAACACAAATATAAGAGCACCAAAGCCTGTGCCCACATCAGTGATCCTGAGATAACGGGGGGGGGGGTCCTCCTACTTAGATATGTTTTCTTTTTAATTTTGTAGGTGTGAGATTGGAACGCTAACCTGTAGGAACCATATAATTTAATTTAATGGACATTAATTACTTAAGATATATGAAGAGTTGGAGCCATGCCAACCACATGCAATTTTGTAACATGACAGGCAACAAAACAGATGAGCAAAAATGTTTGCACACACTATACAGTGGTACCTCTGGTTACGTACTTAATTCGTTCCAGAGGTCCATTCTTAACCTGAAACTGTTCTTAACCTGAAGCACCACTTGAGCTAAAGGGGCCTCCTGCTGCTGCTGCCACTGCACCACCGCCACAGGATTTCTCTTCTCATCCTGAAGCAGTGGCGTAGCGTAGGGGGTGCAGGGGGGGCCGGCCGCACCGGGCGCAACATCTGGGGGGGGGGCGCTCTCGGACTCACAACTCTCTGCCCCTACCTGGCTCACTCACTCTCTCTCACTGCAGTGCTGGCTGTGCGAATCCGATCCAAGCTGCCGGGTCGCTGCCCACTGGGGGGGGGGGTGCCAGGCGTGCGGTGCGGTGCAGAGAGAGAGTGAGGGACTATCGGGTTACGGGGCGCAAATTACTTGCCTTGCCCCGGGTGCTGACAACCCACGCTACTCCACTGTCCTGAAGCAAAGTTCTTAACCCAAGGTAATATTTCTGGGTTAGCGGAGTCTGTAATCTGAAGCGTATGTAACCTGAAGTGTACCACTGTATATGCATTTTGGAAAGCTGTTTGCTATGCATTCAGATGCCTTTTAAAATATCACAACCAAATTTTGCGCAGTGGTTCTTGAGATCAAGGAGCAGGGTTTCATCTGTGTTTCAGATGTAATTGGATGCCATTTTGAATCAAGACAGCAGACTAATAATAATAATAATAATAATAATAATAATAATAATAATAATTTATTATTTGTACCCCGCCCATCTGGCTGGGTTTCCCCAGCCACTCTGGGCGGCTTCCAACAAAGATGAAGATACACTAAAATGTCACATATTAAAAATGTCCCTGAACAGGGCTGCCTTCAGATGTCTTCTGAATGTCAGGTAGATGTTTATCGCTTTGTCATCTGATGGGAGGGCGTTCCACAGGGCGGGCGCCACTACCGAGAAGGCACTCTGCCTGGTTCCCTGTAACTTGGCCTCTCACAGTGAGGGAACCGCCAGAAGGCCCTCGGAGCTGGACCTCAGTGTCCGGGCAGAACGATGGGGGAGGAGACGCTCCAGTCCAGTCCTAAGAGGGCAAATCAGCTGCCTTCAGAAGCGTTATCTAGTAATGGTGATGAGGACAATGACGACAACTTGCATGTGTGATGCTGTGTGTGATGTTAGGACGTTGGAAAAAGCTGGAATGGAGCCAAGTGCAGCAGCTGCACAGCTTCAATGACCGGTGGCTCCTTGTCCTGCCACTGCTACTGGCAGGGGGCTGCTTTGACCCCCTCTGTGGCAGGATGAGGAGGAGGAGGAGGAGAAGGAGCTGGCCACTGAAGCCAAGCTACACTCATAGAATCATAGAATCATAGAATCATAGAATCATAGAATCATAGAATCATAGAATCATAGAATCATAGAATCATAGAATCATAGAGTTGGAAGAGACCACAAGGACCATCAAGTCCAACCCCCTGCCAAGCAGGAAACACCACCAGAGCACTCCCGACTCATGGTTGTCAAGCCTCTGCTTAAAGACCACCAAAGAAGGAGACTCCACCACACTCCTTGGCAGCAAATTCCACTGTCGAACAGCTCTTACTGTCAGGAAGTTCTTCCTAATGTTTAGGTGGAATCTTCTTTCTTGTAGTTTGGCTCCATTGCTCCGTGTCCGCTTCTCTGGAGCAGCAGAAAACAACCTTTCTCCCTCCTCTATGTGACATCCTTTTATATATTTGAACATGGCTATCATATCACCCCTTAACCTCCTCTTCTCCAGGCTAAACATGCCCAGCTCCCTTAGTTGTTCCTCATAAGGCATTGTTTCCAGACCTTTGACCATTTTGGTTGCCCTCCTCTGGACACGTTCCAGTTTGTCAGTGTCCTTCTTGAATTGTGGTGCCCAGAACTGGACACAGTACTCCAGGTGAGGTCTGACCAGAGCAGAATACAGTGGCACTATTACTTCCCTTGATCTAGATGCTATACTCCTATTGATGCAGCCCAGAATTGCACTGGCTTTTTTAGCTGCCGCGTCACACTGTTGGCTCATGACAAGTTTGTGGTCAACCAAGACTCCTAGATCCTTTTCACATGTACTGCTCTCAAGCCAGGTGTCCCCCATCTTGTATTTGTGCCTCTCATTTTTTTTGCCCAAGTGCAATACTTTACATTTCTCCCTGTTAAAATTCATCTTGTTTGTTTTTGCCCAGTTCTCTAATCTGTCAAGGTCGTTTTGAAGCTCCATGCTTGACTTCCTTTGCCCTCTGAATTTTTGGGACTGGGGGAGGGGTTCCCTCTCCCAAAAATGCCCCCCCAAAGGGCTCAGCTCTCATGAGTTGGCACCCTGGTTGCCTTGAAGCTGTCTGTCAATAGCCTTCCCCACTATGGTGAGATTCCTCCCCCCCTATTTAAATTAAAATAATTACTGGTATTTATAGATGAAAACTAGCACATATTCATACTTGATGCAACTCTCTGTTCTCTTTTTGTGTGTGTGATACATGTAGCATTTTTAGCATTACAATATTCAAAGGGTTTATATGGGAAAGCGACTGCTCCCTCCCTGCCGAACCCAACAACTCCAGGTGCTTGAAATGAAATTCATTCCAGGCCCAATACATTTTGGGAAAAAAATCCTTTTGGGGGGGCACTAAAAATACGGTATATGAAGGACACACATAAGAAATTGGATAGTGACTATAAAGTGTAACACTTTCTCACGCCACATACTGATAAGCAGTACTGAAAGAATATGAAACAAAATTATCAGGTTGCTTTTTATTTAAAAATATGGCATCAAGTACCTAAAATATATATATGAAGGAAGAATATATCTAACAGCACCAAACTAAAAATGAAACACCTAAAAATGGGACAAAAAATGTGTTTTTTATGCTCCAGGGAAGCTAACAATTTAATAAACTCTTCTGTCCTTTTGCTCTGGTAGGAGTTCAGTTCAATATTTCTCAAAAGCATTGTTTGTTTGTTGCGGGGCAGGGGGAAGTCTGTGTTTTCTCTGCTTCAAATATACTGCAGCAGCAGCAGCAGGAACACATGACTCTGAACAGACAAGCACTTCAAACACTTATCTGTGCAAAGCCTTTGGTTTATTGTAAATGTGATGCTTGCGTGTGAGCCCTTTCTGTGGCTGCTCCCATATTGAGGAATCCCCTCCCTCCTGAGAGAGGCTAGATGGGCTCTCTCCTTGTTCTCTTTCTGCTGGCAGGGCAATTGGTAGTGCTCCAGACTTCCCCAATCTCCACAGGTGGTGCGAGATTCCAGGAGCTGCAGGCACACTTGCCATGGTCTGTGTTCCCTTTTGAGACAATGAGGCACAGTGGAGACTGTGGTGTCTTTATGATATATGGCTTTATTTACACATATATAGAACCTGCACTTAGACGGCGGGATTGCATTCAGCTCTTATGAGGGTCTGGCTTCTCTCTTAAGGGCAGCATTGGATTCAGTGGACACCAAAAAGCCACCCTCTGTGCCTCTTAGTTCCAGCCTGTCATCCCCACTCACATGGAGTTCTGCCCTTTCTTCTTGTTCTCACTGCTTACCGACTCCAAGGACCTCTCACTAGCCTACATCATTCAACGTTGAAACTCTAAACCTGGCTTTCACCTCTGGGGTCGCCACTCCCCCTAGCCTGGCAGTCTTGCCCTCTGATGGTTTCCTTGATGAGCCATCATCAGCCTTTGTCCTCTGAGCTGGGTTGGCTCATTAGCATAGTTAAATCCAGGGGGTTTCCATGTTTGGCAAAGTGTAATCAAACTGTAATCAAACCTTGATTAAGTCAAACTTTTACTAAATCAAGGAATTATGGAGAAGATCTGGCATCCAGGTATTTAGGGGGATCTCACCCTCCGCAAACCCACAACAGTATTTGAATGCTGGTTCTAAATAGTATTTCTCCCCCAATACATTCTTATTTTTGAAAAAAAGAAAAGAAACTGGTTTTTTTAAAAGTTTCCTCCAGTATTTCAGGTTTAAGAGTAGGTTCTGCAGCTCCCTTTCAATCAACTTACCTGATTAGAATTATGGTTAGCAATGGATGGTAGATCTCATCTTGAGTGACAGAAGCATTAACAGACAAACCTACTACAGTTTGCCTGGTCTCAGCTGTCAACAGAAATAATCCCATCAAGTCTAAAGGGCTTTCCATGGAGGCTATTGATGGCTACTAGCTATGAAGGCTATGTTCCACTTCTGCTGTCAAAGGCAGTATTCCACTTGCTTGGAATCACATGGGGATTCCCAGCTTTTGTGCTCAGATTCTGTTTTTTGGCATCTATTGAGAAAAGGATGTCCAACAGGTATATTGTGATCTATTGTTAGGTGAGGTGTCCATGGTAGATTGCGGGACCCTCCCCCAACCCCCTCCAAAAAAAGCTCAAGAACTTTGTTAGATCACTGCCAGTTTTTTTATAGTGGGAGTAGATCTCAGACTCTTGAAAGTTGGATATGCCTGCTGTATTAGAAGGGCCATTGGGTCTGATTCAGCAGGTTCTTATCTTATATTCTTATCAGTGATATATTAATAGTAGATAAGGATACACACAAACGCCAGAAGCTGCTAGGAAGCTGTAAAGACAAAAACAGATTTTGCAATGCATGGCAATAAAGATCTGTAGAACTGTGCCTACTGATTTATATTATCCATATTAATATTATCCATATTTACTCAAGTGACACCAGTGCATTCCATAAGCTTATTCCCATATAAGTGGGTACAGGTTAGCAGCCTCATTTTGGCTATGCAGCCCAACCCTGCCACCACTAAAACCATGTTTAAATAGCTACACTGGAATATAATGCAAACAACATGGTAGAATGGTAGTTTCACCACGTAAAACAATGCTATAATTAAAAAGTAGTTCAGCCAGCTGAGTATCCCATCTCACAAAATTAGAGTAACACTCATGCTGAGAAGCTGGTTAAAAACTCAACACTGTTTTCAAGAAGGATAGAAAAACCAGTTTGCACACGAGCATAGATATTCTCAAAGGAAAGTGCCATATTTTATTGAATTTTTTCACAATTCTGTGTTATTATATCAAGCTCACTTGACAGTAGAGGACAAACTGTCTTTCACATGCTATAAAAGTAATATGCCAGCGGTTCAAGAAAGGAGCAAGATTAAACAAGACTGTCTGGTGGATTTATCTGCACCAAATATAAGTCCTCCAGAAATTTTCAAGTGACACACTGTTTAATAAAAACAGCACAGTCCTAACTTTGAAAGATTATACTATAGTGCAATGAATTTACCCCTGAGCTGAATGTAATAACATGAAAACCCCCCAAAGCATGCATCAGTTTCCAAATTCGAATTGACCTTTTCAACACGTCTATGCCTTTCCATTTCTTTCAGTTCCAGTTTTACATTTCAGGAGGGCAGGCAACAACACCTGGGTCATCACCGGATTCTCCAACAATACAGGAAATATGCTGCTAGGAAGATATATTGTGCGATTCTCTCAACAGCATTATTGACAATGAGCCATTAGAGTGTTGGTATTTCAGCAAGGACAGACAAAGCCACAGTATGCATGAAACTGTATTTTGTTCCCTCAGGAAAGGAATCACCAAGGAGTAGTTAAATGTCACTTATAAATACATGGAGAATGAATAAATATTCTCTTGCGCTTGCACTATACTAATAAAAACCTGATAACATTTTCAAGAATCCCATTATTCCCTTTCAAAACAGCCATATGCTATATACAAACACCCAATGATTTTTCTATATTATTTGACCAGCTTCACTAATAGAACTCATGACTTGCAGCTGTTATGCTCTTTTTGACAAGATATGGACTTCGTTAATGCAGAGAAAGCAATATTTATGGTATCGGAGCAGCTACTGGAGTACCTAAAATAATCAACACTCTCTCAACCTTTTCTGAATATCTTTTGGGCTCCCTCAAAAATTTCCAGGGTAAAACCTTCTGGAGTGGCCAGCTCATATTGATAGGAAGCAGCTCTGACATGACCTGAAGGTAGACTGTCCCTGAAGCAAAGGACCTTTGCCCCTCCAGAGGTTGTTGAACCACAACTTCTCTCAGCCCCACCAAATATGGCCCAGTGGCCAGGGATGATGGGAACTGTTGTTCAGCAACATCTGGAGGGTCAAAGGTTTCCCAAACCTGCTGTAAAAGTTGGAATTAAATTGGCCTATCAACCTTTCTCTCTCTCTCTCTCTCTCTCTCTCTCTCTCTCTCTCTCTCCCCTCCCCAATATACATTCTTAACTTGGATGAGTCTGGAGGCTGAGATATATTAGGCATGCCACATGGCCTAGAGCAGGCATAGGCAAACTCGGCCCTACAGATGTTTTGGGACTACAACTCCCACCATCCCTAGCTAACAGGACCAGTGGTCAGGGATGATGGGAGTTGTAGTCCCAAAACATCTGGAGGGCCGAGTTTGCCTATGCCTGGCCTAGAGGCCTCTACATTTGTTGTTCTCTTCCAAGCATGGAGCAGAACCTCACTGCCCAACCTTCCTGTGCAGATTATTCTCATAAATCCTGGATTTAAATGGCTTGCACTACACTTCAAAATACGGTAATCCAAAATGTGGGACTATGCCCCATGAAGTCTGCCTGTAACCTGCTCTGCTCTTGTTGGATTGTCTAGTCTAAGGTGGTCTTTGGCTTGCGGCCCTTGCCCTCTTGTGACCTTGAGAAGCACTGCCAGTAAGTTAGAAGAGGTTAGCAGTTGTGCAAAAGAAAAATAAATAAATGCAACTTTCTAAATATTGTTTCCCTGGCATGTACCAATTGCCAGTCTATTTAGGCCAAGCTATTGCTTCTTAATTCAGTGACAGCTGGCATAAGCACAGCCTAGAAGCTAACTAAGACAAATCCTTGACAAAGGAAGCACTATGTTAGCAGGTTATTTATTACCAGCTATGGGCAAGTGTTGACAGATGCTAACGACTAGAGAGAGTGATTTAATGCAAGATCCATTCCCCTTGCCCTCCCCGTCTCAACCCTCAAGGTAGCCAAGAAACATGGTGTGTTCATAGGACTTGGCAAGAGACAGATTTCCCTGTGCTACACTGATGGATTCAGAACCGCAGATGACAGAAGCTGTTATAACAAATGCATGATCAAAAGAATGACTATGAAACAAAAAGTCATCTGCTGGACAGCAACCCCCCCCCAAGACTAGTCTGACACACCCTTTTGAATTGACACACTGGCAATTTTGCTTTGGGGATTCCTTCTTGAGATTAATTTGGCTACCAAGTTGGGCTTTGTGCTTGGTTTTGCTTTTAGGATGTTGCTGTGCTTGGTCCAAACAATATACTTCCCTTGTTCTCTTTGAAGGACTCCTGGGGCAGTCAGTCACAGATGCCTCTGTCCCTGCCACTCCTTAAAGTACAATTGCCTTAATTCAAACTGGCAGAACTTGCTCTTTTGCCCAGTGGCTGCAAGAGCAAGGTACCATTTTAAAAACTATTATTGTCACACAGCAAGATGCATTCAAACCCACTTTAAACAGGCTTAAAAAACAACAACCCCAATTTGAAACACAGTCTCCCCTGATCTCTTTTCAATCTGGCCAGAATGGATTGAGAATGAAATGGCAAATTCGTATGCAAATCTCATCAGACTAGCAACAGTGTGGATCCTTTGATGGAGGAAGTTCCTCTGGATCCAACCCAAGCTGAGTTCAATTTACGTCTGTCTAATCAACTAGCTCCTGCCAACCTAGCAGTTCGAAAGCACACTAGTGCAAGTAGATAAATAGGTACCGCTCTGGCTGCAAGGTAAACGGTGTTTCCGTGCACTGCTCTGGTTCTCCAGAAGCAGCTTAGTCATCCTGGCCACATGACCTGGAAGCTGTACGCCGGCTCCCTTGGCCAATAAAGCGAGATGAGCACCGCAACCCCAGAGTTGGCCACGACTGGACATAATGGTCAGGGGTCCCTTTACCCTTTACCTTTACACAATATACCTTCAAAGCACATTCAAAGCACAATCCTTTCCTCAAAGAATCACGGACAATTCTTCACTTGTTGCTAAATTTGGAGGTGAGTTCTTTAGAAACTGCACATGTGCTGTGAAAACTATGGTGTAGATCTAAATGTAAAGGGGAGTAAACAAAACTGAGGGTCATTTTATGAGAATATGCCTTTTAAGAGGCATCTAGACCGTTGGTATTTAATTAAAAAAGGAGAAAGGGGCATTTGATCCAGTTTTGCTGTGGGCAGCTAGTCATGCACAACAGCCAGTGGCCCTATATGAACATCCTCATTTGTATCAAAAGATTCAATCCAAACAGATCAGTGGGATTCAGTACAGTCTAGCAGCTGGTCTATAAGAATCTGAGGGGAACTGCTCCTTGTTTCCAGCCACTAAGATGACAGTTTAGGCTGTAATCCTAAATAATTTTTGTAGGGTGTAAACTCCACCTCTGAGTAAAGATAAATAGCATTGCTGTCAGTGGAACATAAACAACAGCACTGACATCTATAAAATGGTTGATCAGAGAATGTGAAAGAAAGAAAGACAGAAGGACGGACAGACAGAAAGAAAGGAAGAAAGGAAGAAAGGAAGAAAGGAAGAAAGGAAGAAAGGAAGAAAGGAAGAAAGGAAGAAAGGAAGAAAGGAAGAAAGGAAGAAAGGAGGAAATGAAATGAAAGAAAGATCTTTCTTGGACTTGGATCTTTATTGCTGGATCCGGGCAATTGTCAATTCTAATATGCACCAAATTTAGATAGAAACAGTTTAAAGTAGGGCAGAGAAAATGCACATGAACTTCTGCATTTGTGGTGGAAAAGAAAAAGCCTATTCAAATTAATGAAAATTTAGTAGATGTCATTAAGGGTAATTATACTAACATCTACAGAGAAAACAATATCTCTGGCTTGCTTGATTAGAAAGGTAATAGAACAGTTCATTTGTTAATGATCAGGGATCTTATAGCAAACCTGACTGCATTAATTCAATGTCTTAAGGTTAAGATCCCATCTATTCATGAAGCCTTCCATCTGTGGACATTTTTAATAACTTACATCAACAATTCCAGACCTCCCCCCCATCACAAGGCAGAACACATAACTTTAAGAGCTAATATTTATGACTAGCAAGGGTTAGTTTCAGTGGCAACAAGCAAACATTTCCAAGCAGAAGTAAAACATCCTTCAACAATGAAACTTTCAGCACCATGCTTTGTTTGCTACTTTGGAAGGCAAAATTAAAGGCACCCTCAGACAAACTGACTGTACAAACCTATTCATGCCTCCTCAGTCAGAAGTAAGTCCCTCTGAATCGGAGGATATTGAAGTGACCAGGCCTTGCACCAGTGTTTGGCTAGTTCAGGCACTGGCAGAGGGTCTCAGGGGTTCAGAGCCACTCCCCTGCCAGCCTGTTTCTTTTCAGATTCTATCTGTGGTGGCCACCCACCTTGCTTGATTATCCAAAATGCACTTTCCTGGCCTACAGACCTTCTATAGAATGGCCCAGAGATGGAAAGAAGATAAAGTCCCGACCAGAGACAAATGGCTGATGAAGATGATGGACAAAATGGCGAAATTGACTGGGAAAATCAGAAACCAGGAAGAGAGGAACTTGTAGTGTATTAAAAACTAAGGTAAAAGTGGATTATTTAAGAAAAATATAGCAAATAAGTGAAGCAGTGGGAAAAGATTGAAAATGGAAACCATGGAAGGGTGGAGGGGAGTCAAAGGATTCAGGGAATGCTAAATGATGATGATGATGATTAATGTTTGAATTTAAATTTGCAATGTAAAACTTACACCCACCCACCCACAGTGGTACCTGTGGTTACATACACTTCAGGTTACATATGCTTCAGGTTACAGACTCCACTAACCCCGAAATAGTACCTCGGGTTAAGAACTTTGCTTCAGGATGAGAACAGAAATGGTGTTTCCTGCTTGGCAGGGGGTTGGACTCGATGGCCCTTGTGGTCTCTTCCAACTCTATGATTCTATGATTCTATGAGAAATTGTGCTCCGGCAGCGCAGTGGCAGCGGGAGGCCCCATTAGCTAAAGTGGTGCTTCAGGTTAAGAACAGACCTACGGAACGAATTAAGTTCTTAATCTGAGGTACCACTGTGTGTGTGTGTGTGTGTGTGTGTGTGTGTACACACACACACACACACACACACACACACACACAATAATCCTAGTCCCAGCTACCGTTTTACTAGCTCTATAGTCCTACTAGTAACTAAATATGGTGGGCAGCCACCATGGATGGGAGCCAAGCTCCCATTGGCAGCATCACCCAACCAGCACCGAAAGAACTCTGGTGGGCAGGGTGATGAGTGGTGGCCAAGGGAAGGAGAAATGGCAGTGATGCTGTCCCTTTGCACAGTAGTAAGCAGGTTGGAGTGCATTTTGGATGGGGTGGCCTAGAGAGAGGGGCTTGCTCCTGCTCCTGTGCATGGTGGCAAGCAGGAGCCCTGCCCTGGTTGGAGGGGACATCAGTGGCACTATGCCCAGAGCCCATGAAGTGTGATGCTGGCCCTGTAAGTGAAAGTGGGACTGTAGTTTGAACTAGGAATACGGAAAACCCTGGTTCAAATTTTGCTTCTGATATGAATTCACCAAGTGGCTGAAATTTCCCAGCCTCAGTTCTCTCCTCTGCAATATGGGGGATAAAAATACTCATTTACTTTGCAAGCTTGTGAAAATCACAACTAGATAATGAATGTGATGTAAAGCACCATAAAAAGGCTAAGTGTTGTTGTTGTTGTTGTTGTTGTTGTTGTTGTTGTTGTTGTTGTTGTTGTTGTAATAATACACCTTGAGCATTATCTTTGCTCACTGTTCTCTACCATGTAGACAAATGCAGGTTGCAAAGGGACTTAGACACATTTATCTCCCATAAAATCTCTCTGGTTACTATGCCGAAAGCAAGCATTCTGTGGAACTGGGCAGGGTGAAGGTTTTGTCGAATAGGGAGCATCACCACAGGCATTCAAAATGTATTCAGAGAACAAAGGAGCAACTCAGTGTTTCATTGCATCTGGAATCCCTTTAATTAAATATCTTTGTCTGCTGTTTGTTGTGCTTGTCAGCACTGGCTGTTGTTTGGCTCATATTAGCAAATGAAACAAAATGTTGGGGAGGGGGGAAGAGGAGGAGTTCTGGTTTTCTGTTTTTACTCAGGAAGCACACACGAAGAGCCCTGCTGGATCAGGCCAGGCACTCAGCTAGCCCAGAACCTTTTCCTCACAGTGGTCAACCAGATGCCTAAAGGGAAGTCTAGAAGCAGGATCTGAGGTCAACAGCACTTCCCACTTCTGTGGTTTCCAGCAATGTATTGTTATGAGTTTGTGGTTGCTGGACCTGATTGCATATTAGACTGTACACTTCCGAGCACAATTCAAAGTGTTGGTGCTGAGCTTTAAAGCCCTAAATGGCCTTGGTCCTGTATACCTGAAGCAGAATCTCCACCCCCATTGTCCAGCCGGGACACTGAGGTCCTGAGCCGAGGGTCTTCTGGCGGTTCCCTCGCTGTGAGAAGCCAAGTTACAGGCAACCAGGCAGAGGGCCTTCTTGGTAGTGGCACCTGCCCTGTGGAATGCCCTCCCAGCAGATGTCAAGGCAATAACTCTGGTGATATATTGCCATGGGAATGAAATAATTTTTCTATTGCATCTCAGTACAGGGCTTGTTTTAGATATTATTCAGGAATACAGTTGTACCTCAGGTTAAGAACTTAATTCATTCTGGAGGTCCGTTTTTAACCTGAAACAGTTCTTAACCTGAGGTACCACTTTAACTAATAGGGCCTCCCAATGCCTCCGCCCAATTTCTGTTCTCATCCTGAAGCAAAGTTCTTAACCCGAGGTACTATTTCTGGGTTAGCTGAGTCTGTAACCTGAAGCGCCTGTAACCTGAAGTGTCTGTAACCCGAGGTACCACTGTAATATAGGCTGAAGAATTGGCTTCAGTGTTTAAAGGGGGACAGGGCAGGGGAGAGCAAGGGGACTTTCCTGATGGGCCTCTCCTTCCATTTCTCATGCATCTGGCTTAGCAATATAGTGCTTAATGCATAGCGTGTGAAGCTGCCCTATGCCCTTAGGTTTCACAGCTGTTTGCTTCCTTACACAGAAAATTAGCTATGAAAAGCACGCTAAGGAAATATGAGAGATGGGGTTTCTTGTTTTCCAGCTAACTAGAGCACAGGTTGAGTTTATTCTATTAATACCCAACAGGATTTAAGAATGAAAAAGAAGGAGGGAGGAACAAAACTTTTGGGCAGAATGCTGATTTTCCTTCCTAGCTTCTGCTGTGTTTGAGGCTTGTGGCAGATGCAGGAGTTGAGCTGACATTCAAACTTCAGATGCACAAAACTTCACCCAGTTTCTGAATGTTCAATGATGTTAACATGCTACTAACAAGCAGAAAAAGAATGCCACATGGTCAAATTAAATCGAGACTCTCACTTCACTTGGCTAATGAACATTGCCAGAAGGAAGTGTTGCATGAATTGCACTCATTATCTTTTAGATATCTGTGTTATAAATTAAAATTCTTGAAATCTTGTTGATGCTTTTATCTTTTTTCTGATTTATTTCAAAGATTCAGTAGCTGGGCAGATGAGAATATGCACATACTTGCAAAATTTGGTTTTATTTCAACAAGATCTTAATATACCTGTTCACAGCAGAAAAGCACAAATCAACAACGCTGACAAAAAGGAGCTTCCATTCCAATGATATGGATGGGTAGAGAAATGAATGATGCATAACTATACATTTGCATTTACTGTTAAAGCAGTAGAAAAAACCAGGTGTGATTTGTTCTGCTGCTCCGCTTAAATAGTTATCATGTCACCAGCTAATTTCCTATAACTCATGAAAATGGATGCATCCAAGAAAGGAAGGCTAGAAAGTTAACAGGCATCCCTCAATGAACATTAAAAGTCAAATTAACTAAGAAACATGTCGCAGCAAAGTCTCATAAGGTGAAATCCGGTGTTGATTCAGCAGAGGCATGTGCTAAGAAAACAGTTGTCTTAGACCTAGACTATTGTCTGAAGGCAAATGAGGCTACCACTTTGGTGAAAGCAAGAAGGTCTGAGTGTGGTAAGCTCCTGAACTGGAGACCCCCTGGGAACCTCATATATGCCACCTTGGTTGCATAACAGAAGAAAGAAAATAAATAAAAGGAAGGCCTTTTTTGTAGATTTTGTCTTTCTCCTCTACCACCTTCCACATTATTTTGAAGCATTCCCTCAACGTGCAGAAGTGGATTTTGGGGAGGAAGTGCAGGAGGCTGCCAGGGGTAGGGGAAATAATAAAAAGTTACCTCCCCTTCTCTGGTGGTAGCAGATGTCTTGTGGAATGGCAGCAGTGGATTTTACCCATATGGATTCAGCTGGCTAAAAATACTTCAGCTCCACATAATGAAAGCAAACTGTGTCGTTTCAGGTTAGGTGGTTCCTATACTCCTTTTGGAGGAAGGGTAGTTCGTGGTGACATGATAAAGACAGATGAAGTTACTAATGGTGTGGAGATAGCAGACAGAGCTTTCTCTCTTATCTTGCTAGCCCCTGCGTGGTGAGGTATATACAAAAGAAAGATTTTGCACAATATATACTGGATATGGAATGCACTGTTGAGAACATAAGAACAACCCATCTAGTCCAGGATCCTATTTTCACAGTGGCCAACCAGATCCCTATGGGAAGCCTGCAAGCAAGACATGAGCACAGCAACACTGGAAGTAAAAATAGCCATCAGGACTCATGGTCATTGATAGTTTTCTCCTCCATGAATTTGTCGAAGCCTCTTTTAAAGTCATCGAAGGTGGTAGTTAACTTAGATGCAATATATGTTGAGGGCCTCTCATTGAAACGGCTTTAAAAAGGGCTCGATAAATTCATGGAGGATGAGGCTGCCATGCTATACCCAGTGAATATACACAGGAACCCAGGTGCCAAATCAGACCATTGGTTCTCCTGATTCAGTATTATATACTGCCTAGTATATATACTGTATTATATACTGCCTAGCAGTGGCTTTCCAAGATTTCAGACAAGGGGCATTCCTAGCCCTACCTGGAAATGCCAGGGATTGAACCAGGGACCTTCTGCATGCAAGGCAGATAGTATAGGATTGTACTCCTGACGCTTCAGTGGCTACTAACCATGATAGCTAAGTGTGGACTATACAGGAAAGTAAGACCCCCCCCAAGGAACTATATCTCGTACATCATAAGCTGCCATATCACAGAACAGGGAAAACCTAGCAAGCTTTGCCATTGATTTAAACATGAATACAAGCCATGCTATATTTTTGAGCCATGTAAAACGAAGCTTTGAACCGCACTGCTTTTGATAATGGAAACTTCACTTCTAGGCTGCAAATTAAAGCTGAAAAGCAGCTCGCAGTTAAAATTCACATCAAGTAGTAGAGAGCATCATTAGAAGGTCATAGGCAAGAGCTTGTGACTCCATGAATAGCAATTAATTCCAATCAATACAGAAATTAGAGAGAAAGATTAGAAAGTGGTGAAATTTACACAGTGAGAGCTAATTTATATTTTTAACAAATTGTATCCTGCTGCACAATCAGTAAGGTCAGAATTAAGATTCAAGACCCAGTTCCTCATTGTCTTTTCTTGTTAAGTGTCAGTGCGTGGGCAACCTTGGACAAGGAGCGCAAGCACAAGTGAAAATATAAATAAAAACAAAAGGCTCCCATTAGCAGAGGCTCCCGTTAGTCCCTCTGTAGTTAAATGTGAGCAATTTAGTAATCAGCCAGATGCATCCAGGAAACCCACAAGCCAGGCATGAACGCAATAGCTGTCTCCTGCTGTTGCTCCCCAGGAGCTAGGATTCTGTTGCGGAATTTTTCTGCCTAGTTAATTTATTCAAGTCACTGCCAAAGGATGTTTAGATGGCTTTAAAAGGGGATAGACAAATTCATGGAGGACAAGGAAGGATATAAGGATATTTTAACCCTGATGGCTACCCTCCACTGTTAGAGGCAGTACAGCTACTGGGTGTTTTGACTGTGCAGAGGATTTGCTAAAGTTCCCTTTAAATACATTCAGGAATCTCAAATAAAGAGCAAGTCCTAAAGGTCAAAAGATGGAAAATTTGATTGAGACCATTGGGAGAAGGCAGGGAAAGTGGGGGTTTCTATTAACCCCCACCCCAATTAATGGCTTCATATTCTCTCGTATTAGTCTCTCACTTTTGTCAAGGATGCCCATGGGCATAGAGAGTTTAAGGTCAATTGTGTGAAAGGGTATAAGAAAGCTATGGGAAGGGGGGGGAAGGGAAAGGCTCCAAGAGCACTGTCTCCCCAAACCTCAGAAAAGGAAAGCAGCAATATGGCCTCTCTGAACTTTCTGGATTGCATGCTCAGAATAAGAAGCTGAAGGGGCTGTTTCTTTCCATCTGCTGTGTGTGTTCTGCAAGGTGCCTTCCTTTCTAAGAGTGATGAAAACTTAAATTTGCAGAAATGCTCGTTGGTGGCCTTTGTCTGTGAAAATGTCAGGGGCCAAGAGACATAAGGTTCTGCATTTCACACCATCCAGATTTCCAGAAAAGAAACCAGGAATATAATTTGATCAGAGACCAAAGCATAGAGGGACTAATTGGGGAAGAGAAATTGAATGCACATCGCTTCCTGTGTATGTATTAAGGGACAGTGTGCTCTCTGTATTGGACCACAACACAAACAGATGCTCCGCACTGCAGTCTGTCTCAGTGCTCCTTTACTTTTGCTGGCTGGCAAGGGTGCCTCTGGCAGATCTAGTTTGCCAGCAAGTGGGGAAAAGCCATGAGAAAAGCAAACACCACAGAGTAAGTACATGAGTCAATATTGCTATCACTTTCTCTTCGATGGTACCACACCAAAACACTTCTTTAATCTTCTCACAGCCTTAGCATGGGTCACAGAACGGATATGTTCTAGGAGCAATTAATCAATGATTTTGGATACAAGATGGTCTTCTGAATCTATTTTTTAAATAATTCCACAAACTATCAAGTTCTTCCAATCTGCAATGAAAGTCAACAGGTGGAAAAATACAAATTGTTACATGCTCTGCACTCCCCCAAGTGGAGAGAAGCTTTGGGTCACCACTACTTGGGATCTAACTTCCTGTGACAAGTTTCTGTAGTCCATTCACAAACACATCTAGGACGCAGGTAAAGGAGGCATGCAGGAGACATACTCTTCACAAGTCACTGCTTCTCAAACCCAGAGAGGCATGGTTCTTCCAGATTTTTTTTTACTTATTCCTTCTCTTTTTCGCTTCTCTTTCTCTCTCTGTCTCAAAACTGCCATTTCTACACACACAGAGTTTACATCAGCCCTTACCCTCAGTTGTAAAAGGGAAGGAAGACCACCTTCTCAATGCTCTAATGGCTAGCATTTAGAAAATTTCCAAATATCTCCTAATTATTAGCTTCCATTGAGAAAAACATGAATCAATCATTCTGGGCTATTAGCAACCCCACCCCAGCCCAAGCTTTGACTCAATAGCCCACAGCTATGTAAGACAATCTACTGAACTTTACATGCAAAGACAAGAGTTTAACTCAAACCTAAGTACTGGAGAGTTCAGACTCCAAACAGAAAAGAACAAAAATATGTTTATTATAATTGTGAGGCTAGAGCTGGAAAAGAATTACTTACCCAATTGACCAATCTCTTCTCTGGCAATCTCATATACTGGAAGTTTCCCAGTGTCATATCTCTGTGTCGATCACAACATAGATTTTCCAAAAGGTTGAATATGAACCAGGCAGCACGGCTTCCAGCACCAAAGCCCCAGCTTACTGATTGACAAAGGGGGAAAAAATCAGTGTATTGGCAAAGTCAGAAGATACGTAATGGAGTTTATTCCCCTAGTAGCTGGACAAACTGGAATTGCCAGAGAGATAAAGTGACCATGTGCCCCACCCTGTCCTTTGGCACATTTCTTGAGAGTGGAGGGAACTTGACGCTAAAAAGAACGTTAGGAGATAAAGACTTGCTTTACATATCGGAATGCAATATCACATTTTTGTGGTACAGATAAAGAATGTTTGCCTTTGTGAATGCTTGAATATGTTAAAGGAATATCTAAATGGAACATTTCCAGATCCACCAACTGACTTCTAAGTAAGTGGGCAAAATGCAACTGTGATCAAGGAAATGGTTACCACTTCTCCACATTGCACAGCCTGGTGCACCCTGGCCCTCGTCCATACAGCTGTTGTGTGAGCTGAGCTAATGTCCTTTTATCAAAAGCTATTTCATGATCCCAGCTAGGTTCTCGACCCCCCTTTCTTTATTTTTAAGCACACACACATGATCTGCATTGGGGTTTGAACTGTAGCATATTCATTTCTTCATGAATTGAAGAAATGTAGCATTCATTAAAAAGTAAAAGCCTTAAAGAAAGAAGTACTTGTGCATAGAGAATGTATGAAGACAGCAGATAAAGAAAATGGAATGTGAGAAGACTGCTGTCTGGATGTGCCTTGGGGTGCTTCCAGAAGGGGGCTTTTTGTAGGGCAGGAGCTGCTCCAACATGCAAATTTTCCACAGAGTCCACATGATGTCATTGGCACCAGAATGCCAGCCCATATTCTGTCACCCTACCCTCATTGTAGCTGAATTTACCCTTTTTGGAAACAATTCTGACAGGATGGTTTATTTACTTTTTAACTGTTGCCAATGACCCATTTGTGATCACTGAATGACCTGTTTGCAGTACTGAGTCCCTACCTGGAAGCCCCCATAAACCCACAGTTCAACAAGCCAGCTTCACGATTTCACACAATGCAGTTAGCCAGCCCCATGAATTTCAGAACTGCTGGGCTCAACTGACACATGTGGAAGCCAAAGACAGCCAAGCTTGAGGCATGAGGAGCTTATGTTACTATTGCATTGCCTGATGCGGTGTTCTCTCTATGAAAGCCAGCCCACATTTAGAGGATGGGGAAGGCAAAATGGATACACAATGTGCTGGGGGAACCTGGCTATAGGACAATTTACTGTTGTGACTCTGACATGGTTCACAAAGCCTGAGTGGCACAATTGTGAACTAGCTCCATGCTGAAGAGACCAGTCCACTTGGTGCCAAATTCTACATTTATCCACACAGGACCACATCTTCTATTTGCCAATTTGGCCATTGTGACAATAAACCTGATGGAAACAAAGACTGGGAATGCAGCCATGATGTAGCTGCTCTGACATTTTCTAGAGTGGTTGAGTGGTTTGTTTTTCAGTTTGTTGCTGCTTCACAAAGTTCTGGGCTACTACACATGCTATAAATGGCAGAGTGCCCATGAGCTGTCTTGGGGAGAAGATGAATAGGCTGCAGCTTCCAAGTTTTTACATCTCTCCTCTTTCCAGCCCTGAGCAGCAAGCGACCCCAAAATGAGCTCTTCTCCTCCTTGCTCCTCTGCTTGACCTGCAGCAATGTATTTGGCACTCCGTTGGTGGGCTTTAAAATCCCAGCCTCCTGATTTGTGGTTGAGTTTGTGGGTGCCAATCTCCCTTGTGAGTTTCAGAGTCCCCTGTGGTGGTAGGGGTTTCTGGGTTCCAGACACTGAACCTCTGGATTCAGCAAATGTTAAAATATAAGCCAGGCCAGTTTCCTGATGAGGAAATTAGGACAACAAAAGGAAGGCGATGAGCCATTAGGAAAGCCAAAGGGGGGGGGGCTCTGTGCTAGATGGCAAATGGGAGGGCCCCCTTCCTCAACTCAGAGTTATTTAGAAGACAAAAGCAGAGTCTGAGGGAGAGTTTTTGAGTTGGCTGTGATGTGACTTAGAGGGAAAATGGTTGCAGGCTGATAAAGGCAGAAAGCTGGAGAGAGGGTCAAGCACAATGGTAGATTCTGTTTGAATCCAAGGCTGCAGCTATGGGAGGAACAAGACTCCTCCACTGTAGCCTCAGGTTGTATATATGTGTGAATAAACTATATGTCATAAAGACACCATGGTCGCCACTGTGCCTCATTCCCAAAAGGAAACATGGACATTGGATAAGTGTCTGGAACTCCCGGAATCTCACACCACTTGGAGACTGGGGTTCCATGCGACAATATGTTTCCATCTCCCTTTCTTCAGAATTCTTTAAAAGAAAAATCCTACCATGCTTATACTTTTAAAATACATCCCTCTGTCTTCTTCCCCTGCTATGCTAGCATTTTTTTCAATTTCATCAGGAGTCAGTTTTTGTCCCAGAGCAAACACTGCTTCATAAAGCAGTGAGCTAATTTTTTTAAATTTTTAGAATAACATAAAAAGAGCTTTGCGAGTTCAGACCAAAGGCCCATTCTCACAGGGGTCAACCATAAACTTATAGGAAACCCAAGAGCAGGACATGGGCACAATAACACTCCTCTGCTCATGTTGTGGAATTCAGATGGCCTCTGTCACTGGAGGCTGTGCATAGCCTTCATGGCTAGTAGCTATTGCAGCCATATTAGTAGCTATTGCAGCCATATCCTCAATCAATTAGCTGCTTGCTTGTTTGCTTACGGTGTTTTCAGTGTGGCTTACAGCAATAAATAGTTAAAATGCACTTGTCATAAAATAATAAAAAACAACATAAAATTATCTGTTGCAGAAATTAAAACAGTTCACGCGTTTAAAGCACATGCCTTCCTCCAAATAATCATGGGAACTATAATTTGTTAAGCGTTCTGGGAATTGTAGCTCTGTGAGGGGATAAACATCAGTCCCCATGGCTCTCAGGTAGGGAGCCAGGATTGTTAAAGTGGTAGAAATATGCTTTACATGTATGGTGTGGATGTGACCAAATGCACATCACAGGGACTTCCAGTTTCCAGAAATAAGCTCTCCGCAGGGCAGAGAGTAGGCAGGTGCATTTTGATTCTGATGCTCCCGTGTGTACATGCATGCACAGAACACAAAATGTCAGCTCATTGCTGACCTTCTATTCCCACACAACCACCTGTCCAAATAGCACATGGTGGCCCTCTGTGTGAAATGTTTCATAAATATTTTGGCAGGATGTTCAGTGTCTAGAGAAGGGGAAAGAAAAGTGCTTTGGTGTAGGATGGGATGCCAACATCCATACCTACAACCCACTCTAGAGACAACAAATTCTGCTTTGTGTACACCCACCCACTCTAATAATGGAAGATGGCTTTATTTCAGGAGCCATACTTATCTTTCCTACTTTTCCCTCCACACAAAAGGATCCGTGTTGAGTTGCCTTTCTGAGCCTTGATGATTGTATGAAATGATTGCATCCCTAGTGATTGTATGAAGCTTATTGTGAAGGTAACATTTGTAAGTGAAAACATCTGACTATAAAGAACAACTCAGTAAAGTATTTGATTAATGTGACTTCCGCACACAGCCTGAATGCTTACCTGGCCCTTGCCAATACACATAAATGAACAAGAAAGCTAGAAATTACTTTGTAGGCAATTATAGTTGCTTGTAGAATAAAGTCAACTCAGATAAACTCCAGTCAGAAGCATATTGATTCCAATTTATAACCTGTTAAAATACAATTCCTGCCTGCCCAGGTAACAGAGCTCTGGAAAATGCTATTAGGGCCTAAAAGATGACTGGAATTAATGCTGGGTAAATAAAAATGGCTTAGAGACAGCAAGAGTTTGGTCTGAAACAAGCAACTTCGTATGGATCCATTGGGGAGAAAGTTTTTAACTGTTAACATTTCCAGGGGCAGAAATAACAACAATCAAGTTTTCTTTAAACTTCAAAATTACATGTTCTTCAGTACAAAAGGGAAAAAATAATAACAAAGAATTAAATAAGATCCCAGAGAGGACAAACTATAGAAAGTATGTAACAGAAAGATGTTACCAGTTCACCTGCTCATAAAAGGACACAGGATGCAATCTACAATGGCAAAACTCTACATGGTTTTACAGTGGTGCCCCGCAAGACGAATGCCTCGCAAGACGGAAAACTCGCTAGACGAAAGAGTTTTCCGTTTTGGAGGTGCTTCGCAAAACAAATCTCCTATGGGCTTGCTTCCCACGACGACAATGCCTTGCGAGTTCCTGCAGGGTTTTTTCCCCTTTCCTCCCCCTTTTTCTAAGCCGCTAAGCCGCTTATCAGCTGATCCGATCAGCAGATAATCCGCTAAAAGCCGCTAATAGCGCTAATCCGCTAATCCGTCAATGGGCTTGCTTTGCAAGACGAAAAAACCGCTAGACGAAGAGAATCACAGAACGGATTCTTTTCGTCTTGCGAGGCACCACTGTAATCTAAGCAGGAGCAGGAGCAAAATGTATCTTTTTAAGAAACTCAACTTTCATCTAGGTCACACCTAGATTTTTGAGGGTATATTTACTGAGACTTTTCATGGGTGCCAAAGGAGATACTGCCTGACACACTGGTGTCTGTGGGTGCCACATTAGTGACCGCCAGCACACATGCGTGATACATAATGATGCAGAAATAATGTGCTGTCTTTATTGAATAGACGTTCCTTTACCATTTAAGAGTGAATTGTGTGAATTTACAACTTTGCAATTCCAGTCACATCACAGAACAACCAAATTGTGCACTAGTGGGTAGACATAGTGGTTTAGTTTCCACAAATACAGCAGAAGTTCCATTTTAAGCTGACTTTATGGAAAGAATAGAATAGAATACTTTTAATCTCAGGGTCGTGGGTTTGAGAGCCACATTGTGTGAAAGATTCCAGGATTGCAGGGGGTTGGACTAGATGATCCTTGTGGTCCCAACTCAACAATTCCATAATTCTATAATTAGATCTTTATTATGTTGGTACCCATCAAAATAATTATGATGCTGGTACTGTGTTTGGCTTATCTGTATTTAAAGATGACCATCTGAGGTAGATGGAAGGGGAAGGGTAAAGTGGAATGTTGCTCATTTTTGTTTTCTATTAGTTGACAATCATTTTTATATCTATTGCATTTTTACTGCTCTACCATTAGCTGATTATTCTATTTGTTGTATTCTCATTGGTCTAGCATTACAGATTAGTTAAACTGTTGTTTATCAAGTACTACACTTTGAAGTCCCAGCTGTTTGCTTGAGACAATGTGTCTGGGCTGAGGGATGGAGATGGCGGTAAGGAATACTGTTTTTACGAGGAGGCTGTAGATGTTTTTTATACCACAGCCAGGTATTTGTATAATGGGATAACTTGGGTGGCGCTGTGGTCTAAACCAATGAGCCTCTTGGGCTTGCTAATTGGAAGGTTGGCGGTTCGAATCCCCGCGACGGGGTGAGCTCCCATTGCTCTGTCCCAGCTCCTGCCAACCTAGCAGTTCGAAAGCATGCCAGTGCAAGTAGATAAATAGGTACCGCTTTGGTGGAAAGGTAAATGGCGTTTCCATGTGCTCTGGCACTTGTCACAGTCTTCCATGCACCAGTAGCAGTTTAGTCATGCTGGCCACATGACCTCGAAAATTGTCTGTGGACAAACACCAGCTCCCTTGGCCTGAAAGCGAGATGAGCGCCGCAACCCCATAGTCACCTTTGACCGGACTTCACCATCCAGGGGTCCTTTACCTTTGCCTATAATGGGATAAACACTTTTGGGTTGTGGTTTTATTGATATTATTTACTGATGAATTGTTGCTATTATGCCTTTTGGTTTAAACAATGTGTTATGTTTGTTAATGTATTGATAGTTAGCTACCCTCAGCTCTAGATTGGAGGAAGAGACAAGATATAAGAACCATGAATGAATGAATACATACATACATACATACATGCATAACCATGGCTTCCTCTTTGTCTTGCAACCCACCATAATTCTCCCTTCTGCTTACTCTTTTTAAATACTGCTCATAGCAGGGTTGGTTCTAACATTAGTTAGAATGAGGAGGCTGCCTCAGGCAGCTGATTATAAGTGTCATAAAGCGCAGCAAATTAGTTATTTAATAAATTCTTGTTGTGTTTTACTCCCAGGGAGGGGGAGAGACACTAATGGGATTTTTTGGACCCAGACACCAAAGATGTCAGTAATTGTAATGATTATTTTGCATTGTTTTTATGGAGTTTTCTACTGTATGTTGTACACTGCCTTAACATTGTACATGAGTTGGCAGTATATAAATACTTTTATAAACAAGCAAGCAAATAGAAGGGGAATAACATTACCATGCACATGGGCTGAGGAGCAGAGATCCTATTTGCTTCTTCACCACAGGCAGCAGCCGTGCCCTGATCCTCCTCACTAGGTTGCCATGGGCTAAAAGTGTTTCTCACCCCTTGGCTTCTTTCACCTGTTTAACCAATTTAAGCAAAACAAACCCACAGGCTTGATGTGCTGGATCAATCAAGAGAACAGGTAAATAAATTAAATAGAGCAAGGACAAGTTTCCTAAAAGAAATTGGTGAGTACATAATGAAGAATGTTCATCATGGCAGTCCTCAATCACTTCCTCACCAGAAATCCTATCTTTTGCATTGGCCATTGTTCTTTTAGAAGAATGGTTGACAAGCCCTCACATGTCCAGTGAATATTTGAAAATGTGGAGGTAGGCTAATGAGCACTGCAGTTGTCAGCAGTGGTTGCCATTCACAAATGTAATGTCATAATTCTGGACATTCACCAGAACGGTTGCAGGACTGTCAACATTCCCTTGTGACTGCCAACAGCCTTTGCATTTTGGAAATTCCTTGTAACATATACCAGGCAGAATGAGTGTCTTGTGACTTGCAGTGTGCTGGCTTAGCCTGGGGGCTCTCATAAATACTTAAATTCAGCCCAGGGCAGGAGGGGTGTTTGTGTTGCTGCCTGACTATACCCAGAACAGTTACTGCTTCATAATTTGTGTGGGAGAGACAGGCTGTCATAATGATGGGTGCATCACTAGCCAGCCTCATTTTCCTTCACTCAAGTTTGTGCTGAGAATGTGAAGGGTCAGGCTTGTGCAAACTTGTGAAGCTTTACACACACACACACACACACACAGCAACCAGAATTAGTGTTTAAGCAATGAATTACAATCCACAACACAGATTCGATTTTGCTCTCTTTATTCCAGATATGAAAACCTATTTCTTACTTTACGTGATCCAGAGTCCCAATCTTTTTTAAAAAAAGATAAATAAAAAGAATTGTGAATGTTAGGAGGCACAGTGGGGACAGCTGAAGGAATATGAGGGTGCCCAACTGTACTGATTACTGCGGTGGGCATCTTTCTGAATATGGCAAGACAAAAATGTGAAGAGGTGAGAACATCATAAATATGCCAGAAGGAGAGTCGTGGCTAATTAGAAGATAAGGAAAGTGCATTAGCACAGCAAAATTAATGAGCTCATAAAATCAGTACCTCTGACAAAGGAGAAACAGTTAGGGAGGAAATAATAACGGTGGCAGTAGAGGGCAATTGCAATTTCCAGTTTTCAGCATATCTAAATTCAATATTTAAATGGAATTTCAAAACTCCTTTTATTTGAAAACAAAAAGGTTTCAAAGTGATTTTCGCTCAACCATGTCCATATTGCCATTTTCCACACGTATATTAGGGTTAATTATTTTCACATGGTTCTAACAGGGTAGCTGTAATCTTCATAATTCTGTTGAAAAAAGCACTGTTAGCATTGGAAAGCATTGGCTCGCTCCTCAGAAGCCTGTCTATCAAGACAGAACACTGGTGGGTGGGGGAAAAAAAAAGTTAACTTTGCTTTACCACAGAAGGAAATAAAACTTATCTGACATATTCTTGTGCAAGACAAGGGGAACTCTCCCCCAACACACATCCAACCCTAGAGTACACAGTTCACAATTCCAAGAGAAGTTTCCCATCTCCTTCTTCCACTTGATATTTTATCATATATTTTCTTTTCCCAGGCAGTCTGAAATGGCACTTTCAGCTGCTAACTGCGCAGGTCCAGTGGTATCATGAGACCAGCTAGCAACCACCTACAGTGCAGACTTCAGAGGAGCACTGTACTGACCTTTGAGAGGCACCATTTTATACAGATTAGCTTTTGTTATACAGTGGTGCCTCGCAAGACGAAATTAATTCATTCCGCGAGTTTTTTCGTCTAGCGAATTTTTCGTCTTGCGAAGCACGGTGTCGGAAAAGTTTTGGAAAAGCTTCAAAAATCACCAAAAACCTCAAAAAAGGCTACCACACCGCGTTCTATGAGTTGCTCCTCGAAGTCAAGTCGCAACTGCATTAACTCCTCGAAGTCAAGTCGCAACTGCATTAAGAAAAAGGAAACAAACTTGCAAAAAACGCAAGACGAAGCAAGCCCATAGGGAAATTCGTCTTGCGAAGCAGCTCAAAAAACGCAAAACCCTTTCGTCTAGCGAGTTTTTCGTCTTGCGAGGCATTCGTCTTGCAGGGCACCACTGTACCAGATACATTTCTGATAATATTTAACTATCATTTTATATCTTGAATAATTTCACCATTTCTACAAGACATCTTATTTTGAAAATTGAAGATGGCAATTTGTGTGTGTGTGTGCACGCACGCAAATAGTTAGCCTTGCCTAGGTTGCAAAAATACCCCAGCACTGGCATTCTCACCCACTTTCTTCAAAGAAGGCAAGAGTGAATGTCTACTTTCCAGCACAATTGCCCCTGTTTATTCCCTATGACAAAATAGCTACAAATGCTATTAGCAGATCCTGTGCCAATCCAACTCCCTTTCCCCTATGAAACATTTTGGCGTTTCCCTCTGCCTGCTCTGGCAGGAATACCAGCAGCAGTAGCTCCCTGCCATGTGGACAAGCACATTAGAGCAGCTCCCCAACGGAGGAAAACCTACACTGTGACAAAAACCCCTCCAGGCCAATTGTTCATAATCATTCAGAGTGCAGATCAGAGTGAGTTCAGCTTGCGAGGAAACAGGCCTGCTTCAGATGCCTTCAGTGACAATGACTGACCATGTGGTGGTGGAAATGTGTGTTTATGCCTCACCTCCATTACAGAGATAATATTACATATTACTCAGGTACCCCATTGGGTGCACTTATTGTATGAGCTTTCCTCCCTTTTTTGAGGAGAAAGCACTGCAAGAATTTGGCATTCATATGGAGCACCCAATGAAATTCAACATTACTAGCATCCATGTTGAGAGGAAGAGAGCAGGAAATATTAAAAAAGGAAAGGAAAGGAAAAGAAAAGAGAAAAACATTGATGCTTGTACTGGTGTTTTTCATTTCTCTTGTTGTATTCCTTTCCTATGCACGCACAAAGCCTTGATTTTCATGGCCCATCCCTTTGCATTCTTCCAAAATAATACTAACAACACAAACTTAGCAACTATTGACATGATTTATTATTAGCACATTATTCAAAGTCTCAGCAGCAATTTTATAGTAAAAAACAAAAAGATAACAAAAGATAAAAGCAATAGTGAACCAAAAAAATGGAAAAGTAAAAAAGGCTGAATCATGAACTGAATTGGATGCAGTCGTATATACCCCTAAAATTAGTTCAAATCAAATTATTGTGTGCCACCAGCAGAGAGCTGAGGAGCATAGCATCGACCTTATATTCTGATCCCCACCCCCATTGCAAAGACAACCCATGAGTCGAGACTACATCTGCTCACGTTTCTGGTGGGTGGTGTTGCGGCCAGGCATCCGGTCTTCTGAAGTGATCTGGTAGGGTACGGGGATTGACGCCGCCCTCATTGCCATCCTGGCCGCGTTGACCCAACCTTGCTATCGACAAACGTAGGCTGCCATATTGTTGGGGCCGGGTAGGGACTTTTTCCACTTGGAAAACTGGCACCAGCCGTTTGGTTTTTGCCTACCTTGTAGCAACCACCACAACTTGGTGAGGTTAGGCCAGGCTTCCTCAAACTCGGCCCTCCAGATGTTTTGAGACTACAGTTCCCATCATCCCTGACCACTGGTTCTGCTAGCTAGGGATCATGGGAGTTGTAGGCCAAAAACATCTGGAGGGCAGAGTTGGAGGAAGCCTGGGTTAGGCATTGGGTAAACCTTTGTTTGAATGGAGGGGATGTTGTAGCCCCCGTCTGCCCCTCCTCATTAAGGGTATCCTGTTAAAGGGATCCAGCGGTGTGGATCCTGTCCGATGCCTGGATGTGGGCTACGGCCATGCCATGACTCTAACAGGGATTCCTTGGGGTGCCCCTATTTCATGTAAGTCATAGGGCTCCCCCTATTGGTGGTCTACCCTTAGGTGGACTCCCTGCAGATGGGCAGGAGGCGAAATACAGCCTGGCTTCACCCAGTGCCTAAGCCAAGCTGCTCATATCTGTAATCAGTAAAGTTATGGCCTATTTGAACCCAGAAACCTAAATACTTGTGTCTGTGTGTTTATTATCCACTAGGGAACTGCGGGTCATGGGACCTTGGCATGCAAGATGAGTTGTGCCATCCTTCAGCACTAAACATATCTTTCTGACTTCTGTTCCAGCTGTGTCTTTGTTCAGCTGTAGATTCTTTAGAGTGCGATTTAGAGCTGTCTGATGGAGTAATGTCCAGAGGCACTTCACTATTTGCAAAACTTCGCCTGCTTTATGGAATTCAGCACAGGAAGGATTTCAGGCAAAATTCACTTGCAGAGAAAACAACAACAAGCCATGCAAAGGATGTTATCACCGTAGGCAAAATGGGCAGCTCATTAACTAAGCTGAGCACAGCATTGGCACACGGAGGCAAATAGTGCTGAAACTCTAGCCGGCTTCTAATCACTTAAGCTTCACATATTTCCATGTTGGAAGCCAATTTAAATTACACATAGGGCCAGGTTAGCAAGCACATACCAGCATCTCATTATCAACAGCATAAGTGGAATGTTAATAATGATGTCAACTCTAGACTTCAAGATCCATCTAGTGTGCAGACCTTGGCTCCACCTGGTATCTAGGTTCAAGTTGGCTCTCCAGGACTTGATTAACATTTCCTAGCTCCTCAAATATAACTTGGGGAAAAAAGGATTGCTGAGGGAAGAGAACTGATTGTTTCCTATGGCCACTGACAGAGGACAACTGCTCCCCACAAAGGAAGCTTATACTGAAAAGGTGATTCTACACACTGAACAACTATTAACAATGGGCAGAGTAATCTAAACTCCTGATCTTCCATTCTGGAGGGGTGTTTTTTTTGTCACATGCAGGTATTCCTGGGGGAGCTTCACCCCCAAGGCGTGCTCTAATGTGGCACATGGTAGGAAGACACTGCTGGTGGAGTTCTTGCCAGCAGCAGCCAGAAGGAATTCTCATTTTTTTTAAAAAAAGGGGGTTAGGGGTATAGTTACGTAAGTTGGCACAGGATCTACTGGACTCTGAACTGGCCCTGCTGCAACCACATGATGGCATTGGGTCTGATCCAGGTATCTTTGCTGCACCAGCCTAGAAGCTGGCATATCCCTATTGCCTTCTGACATAGACCAGTGTGAGTGGCAGGGTTGTGAATGTCAAGGTGGGTATTCTTCTCCATTAAGGCCTACTGCTGATGGCCAAGGGGTTTGGACTGCACTCTACATATATACATTTACTATATATGCATACCGAAGGCACATATCTAGATACAGACTCTTAGACACTGTGTGCCTTGTGTTGATAAGACCAGGGCTTTTTTTACAGCTGGAACTCACTGACACTCAGCTCTGGCACCTCTCAGGTGGGTACCATTGCCATTATAAGAGAACAAGGGAGGTGTTCATGGTGAGTTCTGGCATCTCTTTTTCTAGAACAATAGCACTGTATAAATCTACTATAATTATTCTGATATATAGGAAAAAAATGACTACATATGTTTTTAAAAAACACTGCTGTTTTGCAAGTGAACCTTGAATGCATTTAGCAGCTGGTAAAGTCTTGCTGAATCAGAGCCCTGCTGTATCAAAATCTATTTCCCCATTCTTACCGAAACTGAAAATGGTGCCCTTGAAATTTGGTTCTCATTGTTTTCCAAAATCCAGACCCAACAATGGAGAAATGGACCATGAAAGAAATGTTCCTTAATCCTGTCTCTACACATGGCCTACTTTAACAACCTTCAGTGCTTGGGCCAAAGGAAAACACTGTTTGTTCTAACTACCTTTCAATGGGCTGAAAAGTCATAGCCAGAAAATAGTTATTAATGATTTGCTGTCATATTGGAACAAGTGAGGTGCCACTGGGATCTGCTCTGAGTTCAGACCATTTCAGTATTTATTTCCATCAGTGTGTTTTGCTCTTAGGTTCAAGACAGCAAGACGCCAGGAAGAACTTTGTTGAATACAATGAAGAAAGCAGAACACCACAATTCAAGGGCTTAGTTACAACCAGCAGCATTTAGAGACATTTTAAATATACATACATTGTTCACCCACCCACACCCACCCACCCACCCACCCACACACCCTTGCACATATGGTTAGGCTGCTTGCATCCCACTGAACTTGGTGACATCTTAATACTGTCAGCAATTTCAAAAATGCTGATATATTTGCCAGGCTGACCAGTGACTTAAAGAGACCAGATATATTGTATTTGATTAATGGATAATACTAAAGAAAAATTATGGAGGGAAAGAAAAAAATATAAAATCAGGAAATAGTAAAATAAATTTCGGTATAACACCAATACTGAGTATTGTAGTGGAAGGAAAAATGAAACAGAAGTGAAAATTCTCTGAGGAACACATCAGTCAAAGAAGTTGTGAATCTACAGGTGAAATATAATTGATGATCAACTAATACATACCTTTATTGGCTTACCAATGCCACAATGTCTATGTTATCAACTAGTATTCTAAGCTATGCAGTATAAAAATGGTAACAAATATTGCAGACTCTGTATGTTGTTGGACTCTAACTCCCATCATTCATAGAATCATAGAATCATAGAGTTGGAAGAGACCACAAGGGCCATCGAGTCCAACCCCCTGCCAAGCAGGAAACACCATCAGAGCACTCCTGACATATGGTTGTCAAGCCTATGCTTAAAGACCTCCAAAGAAGGAGGCTCCACCACACTCCTTGGCAGCAAATTCCACTGTCGAACAGCTCTTACTGTCAGGAAGTTCTTCCTAATGTTTAGGTGGAATCTTCTTTCTTGTAGTTTGGATCCATTGCTCCGTGTCCGCTTCTCTGGAGCAGCAGAAAACAACCTTTCTCCCTCCTCTATGTGACATCCTTTTATATATTTGAACATGGCTATCATATCACCCCTTAACCTCCTCTTCTCCAGGCTAAACATGCCCAGCTCCCTTAGCCGTTCCTCATAAGGCATCGTTTCCAGGCCTTTGACCATTTTGGTTGCCCTCCTCTGGACACGTTCCAGTTTGTCAGTGTCCTTCTTGAATTGTGGTGCCCAGAACTGGACACAGTACTCCAGGTGAGGTCTGACCAGAGCAGAATACAGTGGCACTATTACTTCCCTTGATCTAGATGCTATACTCCTGTCAGAGCTGCTTGAAGATCCTAGCTCACAGAGGATCACGCTAGCCAGCGATCATTAAGTAAAAGTCTTTATTGAGTTACAGTTTCCATTCTCACGCTGCTGCGCGCAACTCTACGTCTAGTAGCTAGATCGGCGAGGCTCCGTCTGAGTCTCCGCCCCGTGTGCACCAACTTAATATCCTAGCCCGGCTCCACCTTTTCCGCCTGACTGTCCTCCTCTGGGTCCCTCTACCCCCCGGGGTCTCTTCCTTCCGGGATTCTTCTGACGCTGACCCCCCGGACCCTCCTGTCTCCTTGCGCCGGGCTTTAGGACCTGGCTCCCTTTCCGGGCTGCTTACTGCGTCACCTTCCTCTGCATTTGAACTTGGCGCGCGCGCCCAACCTTCCACTTTCCGCTTAACCGTTTCTTCGCTCCCCGATGGAGGTGTGGCCACTCCTGACTCGTGCCCTCCCTCCTGTGGTGAGCTGCCAGCGCTTGCCCCCTGGCTCCTTTCCTCTTCCCTGCTCTCTGGCGGTGACGCTGGTCCCGATTTCCAACTGCTCTCCTCTGAGTCCCCTCTGGCTCTATCTTCCTGGGGTGCCCCCCTAGACTCCCCCCTTGCCCTGGCCACTGGTGCTCCTTTCTGTGAATCCTCTGATTCACTGGAAAGACTCGGAGATCTCGGGTCGTCGTCATCACTCATCTTTTCTTCTGCCTCCTCCCCTTCGCTCTCTGTTTCCTCCCTTGCCCTTGCCTCTGCTCCTAAACCCCTGACATCCATCCCCCCCTCGAAGCCCCCCATTCCCCCCTCCCCTCCTTCCGGTGCTGGAGCTGGGTGCTGCTGTTGCAAAGGGACGAACGTCGGATATCGTTCGCTTCCCGTGGCGGGTCTCCATCTGAAGTCTCCCGGGTCTTCCTCCCTGCTCTCGTCGACGACGGTCACCTCCGCTTCCATCTCTGTGCCGCCGTGCTCGAAACCAGGGTCGTCCCCGAAAATGTCCATGTCCGTCTCTCCCTCACTTCCTCCTGGCGGCGTTGCTCGTCCTGAGCATTCCAGCCACTTTCTGCGGAACTGCTCCTCTGGCCTATCGTCCCACCAATACGAGGGTTCTGATGCAGATCCCGAGGGTGACCCCTCCGGGGAACGGACGTCTCGTGTCGGGTCCTCGTCCGAGTCGAACCCCCGGAACGTGCTGGCCGAAAGCGTGGGCGTGAAAAGCCAGTCGTCGAAAAAGTCTGCTGGCATAGGTCTATGTGGGAAGAGGGCATGAAACTCGTCTTTGAGCAGAGGTTCGTCCAAGGCGTAGCCCGGCACCCAGCTGTTCGCACTGGCCGGGGTGCCCTCCTTGGCGAGAAAGTATTCTACCCCCTCTTCCCCCCATCTGGAGTCCAAAATCTCCGTGACTTCGTTGATGCGCTCCTTCTGTGCCACTCCCGCGTGCCCTGTTCTGTCTCTGACCGGACTCGGCTCCGTTCCGGGTTCCTGGAACCTGTGCGGTGCCTTGTAGGGAGTGAGCACCGATCTGTGGAATACCGGATGCATTCTGGAACCCTCCGGAAGTGCCAGTCTGAAAGCTACCGGGTTGACCTGCTCTTCGACTTGGTAGGGCCCCAGTTGTTTATGCCCTAGCTTCTTCTTGGCCAACGACCTGGCCGGGACTGCGTGGGCTGCTAACCAGACCCAGTCTCCCACGCGGAGCTCTTCGCCAACCCTTCTGTGTTTGTCCGCTTGTACCTTGTATGCGTGCTTGGCCAGCTCCAGGTGGCGCCTCAGCTGATCGTGGACTTCCTGCAGCTCCGACGCGAACGCATCTGCTGTCTGCGGCTCCCCCTCCCCCATTCTTTCCAGTCCCGGGAAGGTTCTGGGGTGCCTCCCGTTGTTGGCGAAGAACGGCGTGACCCCCGTGGACACGTGCTTCGTGTTGTTGTAGGCGAACTCGGCAAGCGGCAGGTAATCCACCCACGTCACAGGCTGTTGATTTGCATAACATCTCAGGTACTGCTGCATGATGGCATTGACCCGCTCCGCTTGCCCGTTGGTCTGCGGGTGTCTCGCCGACGCCAGGTTGATCTTGACGTTCAGGAAGCCCATCAGCTTCTGCCAGAAATTCGAGATGAACTGCCGCCCCCGGTCGGACAGAATAGACCGTGGCAGACCGTGAACCTTGAACACGTGGTCTATGAACAGTTTGTCGGTTTGCTCCGCCGTGGCCACCTTAGCACACGGAATGAAATGTGCCATCTTGGAAAACAGGTCCACCACCACCAGCACTGCCGTCTTGCCCCTCGAGCTGGGCAGATCCGTGACAAAGTCCAGGGCCACCCTTTCCCAAGGTTCGACCGGAGTTTGCAGCGGTTCCAACAGTCCGGCCGGTGGTCTGTGCACTGGCTTGGCCCTCTGGCAGGTGTCACACCTCGCCACGTAGTCTGCGACCTCCCCTCTCATTCCAGGCCACCAGAAATCCCTGGCTACTAATTCCACCATCTTCTCCTTGCCGAAGTGCCCGGTAGTGGGCGCGTCGTGCATCTGCTGCAGCACCTTGGCGCGAAGGTCGTCTCCCGGCACGTAGATGGCCCCTTTACGGATGAGCAAACCATCTCGTAGCTGGAAACCGTCGGCCGCTGCCTTGCCCCTTTGCACCTCTGCCATCTTTGTTTGCGCGAAGGAGTCATCCTGCAACGCTCGTCGCACCGCCTCCAGGTCCACGGTTGCCGCGGCGCACGCCCACACTGTTGGTGCGAAGATGTGCATGGCGGCTGCTGGCGTTGCGTCCTCCAGATACTGCGGCTTATGGGAGAGAGCGTCCGCCATGATGTTGGTGTCCCCCGGGACATACTCTATGCGGAAGTCGAAGTTCGCAAAGAACTCAGCCCAACGTATCTGCCTCTGGTTTAGGAACTGTGCCGTGCGCCAGTGCTCCAGATTCTTGTGGTCCGTGCAAACCTGCACCGTGTGCTTGGCGCCGATCAGGAAGTGCCTCCACGCTTTGAACGCTGCATGAATGGCCAGCAACTCCCTGTCCCAGATGGTGTAGTTCTGCTCGGACTTGCTGAGCTTCCTGGAGTAAAACGCTCCCGGTCGCCACACCCCCTGCGGGTCCTTTTGCAGCAGGACCGCCCCCACGGCTCTGTCCGAGGCGTCTGTCTCCACCCTCATCGGCCTGCTGGGGTTGACGTGAAGCAGCTGCTCTTCCGACGCGAAGAGACGCTTGAGTGCCTGAAAGGACTGCTCCGCCTGCTCTGTCCAAACGAACTTCTTTTTCTTGGAGCTAAGCGTGTCTGTGATGGCCGCTGTCTGCATAGCGAAGCCCTTGATAAACTTGCGATAGAAGTTCGCAAAGCCGACAAACCGTTGGACCTCCTTCCGGTTGCGCAGACTCTTCCAGTCCAATACCGCTCGAACCTTGGCACTGTCCATGGCGAGCCCCTTGTCAGACAACTTGTAGCCCAGAAAATCCACCTCCGTCACGTCAAATTGGCACTTCTCCAGCTTGGCGTAGAGCCTATGCTGCTTTAGCCTGCTCAGCACTTCCTTGACGTGTCCGTCATGCTCCTGCTGCGATTCCGAAAAGATCAGGATGTCATCTAAGAAACAGACGCACGTCTTGTAGAGAAGTCCCGCCAACACGTGATGCATGAAAGCTTGAAAAACGTGGGAGCCATTTTGCAATCCAAAAGGCATAACTCTATATTCGTAGGTACCCAGTGGCGTGAACATGGCCGTCTTCCACTCATCTCCCTCCCGCATGCGAATGAGGTTGTACGCCCCTCGCAGGTCTAACTTGGTGAACACTTTTCCCTTGCGTACCTTTGCGAGGAGGTCGTCGATTCGGGGCATGGGGAAGTCCGATGGCTTGGTCCCATTGTTTAAAATGCGATAGTCCACTACCAGTCTTTTTTGGGGTGTGTCTCGCTTTTTAACAAAGAATACAGGACTGCCCCCCGCTGCCTTGGACTCTCGGATGAAACCGCGCTCCAAATTATTATCTATGAACTCTTTGAGTTCCTGCAGTTCGTCCTCTGACATGGAATACAGTTTCCCTTTAGGCAGCGCCGCCCCCGGCAGCAGGTCAATTTTGCAGTCATATGGTCTGTGAGGGGGTAGCCTGTCTGCCTCCTTCTCGCAGAAAACTTCCAAAAATTCTGCGTACTTGTGGGGAATCGCTTGCAGCGTGCCTAGCAGCAGCTGTGACTCCTCTTCCTCTCCTTCCTGCCGGGGCACGATGCAGTGTTCAGCACAAAAGGAAGAGCCGAAGATCAGCTGCCTCTGGTACCAAGCCAGCGTTGGGCTGTGCTTGTCCAGCCAACTCATTCCCAATACAATGGGCGTATCCGATAGTTGAGTGACATTGAAGCTGATGATTTCTTTGTGATTCCCAAGTCGCATCGCCATCGGTGGCGTCTGCTTCACCACTTGCCCCCCTAGCAGCTCCCTGCCATCCACCGTGACAACCTGCAGGGGCAGTGTGGCCGGTAGCAACTGTATAGCGTGTTTGTCGACAAAGTCCTGCCCTATAAAGTCCGCATTGCTGCCCGAGTCAACTGTGATTGGCACGTCCATGGTGATTCCATTGGGCAGCTGGAGAGATGCGGTGAGCCGCACTACTGGTTTGGGCGGGAGGGGCTTCACGGGCTGTAAAAACTCTGGGGACTGCGTCACTAACACGTCTGGCTGGGCCCCAGGGCCTCTTCCTCCAGCCAGACTGCGTCGTTTCCCTGCTGTGGTCCTCCTTGCTGCGTTGCTGCAGTCACCATTGCTGAGGCTGCAGTGAGCTTGTGGAGCCTCTGGGGACACTCTTTCGCCATATGCCCTGGCTCCTCACAGACGTAACACTTCCTGTTCCCTCTAGGAGGCTTCGCTTTCACTGCTGCCGGTGCTAGGGCTCTGGTTGCTGACTGAGCCCTTGCACCTCCAACCTCCATAGGTTCCACTCCTCCTCCTGGCGGAGGCGTGGATTGCGCACGCGCTGCTTCTCTGGGAAGGAAGGAGGAGCCCCTGGCTGGTTCGCGCCCTCCACGCCCTTCGTCCCTGCTCCACGGACGGTCTTCCAGCCGCACCCCCACTGCCAGTGCCCTCTGAACGACCTCCTGGGTGGTCCGGGGTCTCTCCCCCCTCGCGATCTCATCTTTAATCGAGCTGTGCAGCCCCTCCCAAAAGAGGTCTCTTACAGGGGCCGAATCTCTGTCCCATTCCAGGGCACTGACCAAAGCGAAAAAGCAGGCATGGTACTGCCTCACGCTGGCCCTCCCTTGCCTTAGTCCATGCACCTCCTTCCGGGCAAGATCCACGTCAATGCTTGATAAAAAACACCCATCCATCGCTTTAATAAAGGCATCCGCATTTTGGAGCGCCGGATCCTTATCTCTCCATAAATTGCGCAGCCATGCTTTAGCATCCCCATGCAAATGGGACATGATGAATCCCACTTTCTCTTGCTCATCTCTAAAGTCTTTATTCAGCAGTTGCAGTGCGCACAGTACGTCTGCTCTAAAGTTGGGATACTGTTGCAGGTTCCCATCGAAGTGAGAGACCAGACCGCCTGTTCGTCTCGCCAACCCAATTCCCTCCTGCCTGGGTGTCTGCTTTGTCAGCACGTCTAACCTGACCTGGAGATCCCTGCAGGCGGCAGCTGCCTCCTCCTCTCTCTTCCTGGATGCGAGAGCCTCGGCATTCAGTTGTGACACTGCTTTTCTGAGTTCCTCTATCTGCTGCTCAGCCGTCATGTCGGCTGCCGTTCGTGAGCTCGCTAGTAGGCACCTGCTTCTCTCCCCTCCTCGAGGCTGTAGATGCCCACAATTATGAGACGGAGCCTACTGTCAGAGCTGCTTGAAGATCCTAGCTCACAGAGGATCACGCTAGCCAGCGATCATTAAGTAAAAGTCTTTATTGAGTTACAGTTTCCATTCTCACGCTGCTGCGCGCAACTCTACGTCTAGTAGCTAGATCGGCGAGGCTCCGTCTGAGTCTCCGCCCCGTGTGCACCAACTTAATATCCTAGCCCGGCTCCACCTTTTCCGCCTGACTGTCCTCCTCTGGGTCCCTCTACCCCCCGGGGTCTCTTCCTTCCGGGATTCTTCTGACGCTGACCCCCCGGACCCTCCTGTCTCCTTGCGCCGGGCTTTAGGACCTGGCTCCCTTTCCGGGCTGCTTACTGCGTCACCTTCCTCTGCATTTGAACTTGGCGCGCGCGCCCAACCTTCCACTTTCCGCTTAACCGTTTCTTCGCTCCCCGATGGAGGTGTGGCCACTCCTGACTCGTGCCCTCCCTCCTGTGGTGAGCTGCCAGCGCTTGCCCCCTGGCTCCTTTCCTCTTCCCTGCTCTCTGGCGGTGACGCTGGTCCCGATTTCCAACTGCTCTCCTCTGAGTCCCCTCTGGCTCTATCTTCCTGGGGTGCCCCCCTAGACTCCCCCCTTGCCCTGGCCACTGGTGCTCCTTTCTGTGAATCCTCTGATTCACTGGAAAGACTCGGAGATCTCGGGTCGTCGTCATCACTCATCTTTTCTTCTGCCTCCTCCCCTTCACTCTCTGTTTCCTCCCTTGCCCTTGCCTCTGCTCCTAAACCCCTGACAACTCCTATTGATGCAGCCCAGAATTGCATTGGCTTTTTTAGCTGCCACGTCACACTGTTGGCTCATGTCACGTTTATGGTCAACCAAGACTCCTAGATCCTTTTCACATGTACTGCTCTCAAGCCAGGTGTCCCCCATCTTGTATTTGTGCCTCTCATTTTTTTTGCCCAAGTGCAATACTTTACATTTCTCCCTGTTAAAGTTCATCTTGTTTGTTTTGGCCCAGTTCTCTAATCTGTCAAGGTCGTTTTGAAGTGTGATCCTGTCCTCTGGGGTGTTAGCCACCCCTCCCAGTCCTGTCCATTGAACATGTTAGTGGAGGTGGCTAGGACCTGGAGTCTGACAACATCTGGAAGGTAGAACGTTACAACATCCAATCCACACCTTCTATTTCAAAACACTCAGGAATGGTTGCAAACAAGTGTGACAAGACTTCTTCCACAGTTGCAATCCACATCTCAGATAGTCTTCCATTCTCCCCCTCAGGCACCAAGGACATCACATCTGATGGTAGGGCCACTCTTCTTTATCCTGTGTTACAGGATCGTGCCCTTTGAAATGTTATTGAGGGATATAGATTAGCTGCAGAATATAAGAACTGGATTCAACTCTTTTCAAGCTTTAAAGGTTGTTCACCTCTGCAGATAAGAGAGGCAGGAAGGTTAGATTTTATCTCTCTCCTCACTTCCGTCACATACCCTCACATAGGAGAAGGCATGGCCAGTATGTCAGTTTGACATATCGCCAGCATTCGTTGCAGCTAGAAATTTATTCTGTTTACTAGACTAGTAACTTTCTTACATGAAATATATATGAAGAGTGGTTGAGGGAGTTGGGTATGTTTAGCCTGGATAACAGGAAACTGAGAGGAGATATGATAGCCATTTTCAAATAGCTAAAGGGTTGTCACATGGACAATGGAGCAAGCTTGTTTTCTCCTCCTCTGGAGGGTAGGACTCAAACCAATGGCTTCAAGTTACAAGAAAGGAGATTCGGACTAAACATCAGGAAGACCTTTCTGACAGTAAGAGCTGTTTGACAGTGGAACAGACTCCCATGAGACAATAAAAGTACCATATAATAATGCAGTATATTATACTAATATGATATAATAAAGTGCTATTTTTCTAGAAAAAGAGGTGCCAGAACTCACCATGAACTTCTCCCTTGTTCTCTTAGAATGACAAGGGCACCCACCTGAGAGGTGCCAGAACTGAGTTCCAGTGAGCTCCAGCTGGAAAAGAAAGTCCTGATGGTAAAATTCAGCAGCTGTTCAATAGTGAAACAGGCTCCCTCAGAAGGTGGCGGCCTTTCCTTCCTTGGAGGTTTTAAGCCCAAGTTGGATGGCCATCTGTCATGAATTTCTGCATTGCAGGGGGTTGGACTAGATGACCCTTGGAGTCCCTCCCAACTCTACAATTCTGTGATTCTTTGATATAGTACAACATGCTTGTATTCTGTTTTAGGCTTATTTGTTTGAGACATTGTTTTCCCCATTGCACCAATTGTACTTCTTGACATGTATCTCTAATAAAAGTCAATAAATATTTGGTTTTTTTACTTTAAAAAACATATATATACACAAGGCATAACAATCCAAAATCTCTTTGGATAATAGGTTTAAGCATTTATAGTGACCCTGAATGAAATTGTGTACTATAATTAAAATATTTGTTTTGTTTTTTTAAATTAACTTTACTTTGGTTATTTGTCACATTGGCTAATTACTTGAGTATCCAATTCAGTTAATTGCAAGATTGCTCATTGTTCATAACAGATTAGGATGAATTAATTACAAGAATGCTCATTAAAAACATGTCTGCTGTATCAGCATATTAAAACGACACAGGAGGGAGAACAGGGCAACCCTCTTTTTCTGCTGAAGGGAGGCCTGCAGCATAGCCAATGTCATCAACGTGGAGGGGAACAGTGGAAACCTTATGGGAGATGAATGATCTCTTGACCTCAGGAATCTGGACAGCTTTGTGTTCTCAAATTTAGCTGCAGTAAGATCTCCAAGGGGGCTAATCTTAGATTTAATTAAATTAATTAGTTTCAGATAAGGCATCTCCTAGCAGGTAACAGGTCCAGTGGCTATGCTAACACGCTTGCATAGTTATAATCTAGCAGCCAGCAAGCATTAGGTTCTGTTTTGAGGTATTTATTTTTAGGATAAAAGCAACCCCAAAACAGTGCAAAGGTATTATATCCCAATAGCTAAGTTATATATCCCATAACCAAGCATAAGGCCACTTCCAGACTATTTTACGGGTGGGATTAAATCTCATAGTGGCAAATTATTATTTTTATTTTTTAAAAAATAATATTTATTAGTTTTCCAACAAATTAAACACAACACTACAAAACACCAAAAAAAACAAAACATACAATACAATACAAAAAACAACAACAAACAAAACAAAACAAAACAAAACAAAACAAAACAAAACAAAACAAAAACCATTTAAAACACAATCCAATTTCAACATCTTAACTTTCTTTCCCTTATTTCCTCGACCTCCTCACACCTCCCTTTTTGTATTCCACTTCTGTTAATTGTTTCAGCAATTCCTTTCCATCTTCCTCTGTTTTCTATCCTATAATTGTCTTAACACATTCTAACCATATTTTTCCCTTTAAAGCTCTATTAATCTATTTATACTTAATTCCTTGTAACATTTCTACTAAAGCCATATAACTTCATTCCAACATTTTTCTAACATTCATTAATTTTACAGTATTTCTGTAAATAGTCTTTAAACTTTTTCCAGTCTTCTTCCACCGACTCTTCCCCCTGGTCTCGGATTCTGCCAGTCATTTCCACCAATTCCATGTAGTCCATCACTCATAGTGGCAAATTAGAGCAGATCTGGAGCTCTTGTGGAACAGACTTACTTCAACCTAGGCCCCCAACCACAGACTTTTTGAAGTAAGGAAGGTGCGGAAAAAGTGCACTGGATGGTGTAAGATAAAAAGGTAAAGGGACCCCTGACCATTAGGTCCAGTCGTGACTGACTCTGGGGTTGCGACGCTCATCTCGCTTTATTGGCCGAGGGAGCCGGCGTACAGCTTCCGGGTCATGTGTCCAGCATGACTAAGCAGCTTCTGGCAAACCAGAGCAGCGCACGGAAATGCCGTTTACCTTCCCACAGGGAGGTACCTATTTATCTACTAGTACTTTGAAGTGCTTTTGAACTGCTAGGTTGGCAGGAGCTGGGACCGAGCAACGGGAGCTCACCCTGTCGCAGGGATTCGAACCACCAACCTTCTGATCAGCAAGCCCTAGGCTCTGTGGTTTAACCCACAGTGCCACCTGCTATAGCAACTGTTTAAAAAAACATCATCCTTGCAAACAAATCAGAATGGAAGCACTGTCAACAGTAGATAACCACTCTGCAAACCATGTGCAAACAAATCAGGGTGAACACTCAATAAAAATATTTATTCTGGACTCCAGCAATTGGGACTACAAAGTTGGTGGTGAATTCATTGCAGCAATATATATATGTTTGTCACACAAACACAAACATACACATGATACATTTATAATAATGTGGTTCCTTTGTTATCAGGACAGCTTTTCAAACTTATATGTGGATTACAGAATACTTACTTTTTGTGTAACTGAGACAAAGATCATGTTGATCTTTAGGAAGAATTTGGAGGCAACAAAAATGTCAAGGGTATTCAATTATTTGCTCCACTTTTAAGTATTTACTTCCACCATTTAACTGTTCAGTGACTTAGCTTCCTAAAATCCATTTGTCCTCCCCATTGATTTTCTTGGGTGATTTACACTATCATCTATTTAACTAATTAGGACACCTTATTTGCCTTGTTACAAAGCGTTGACTTCTGTGCACAGCCTTCTCCTGCCTTAGCATAGATTCATCATAAATCTCTGGAGGTCGCTCTTTATCTGACTTTACCTCCCACTTGCTTGCTATTCTCTTTTTAAGTAACAACAATTTTGCCAGGAGGTGATTTAAATTACTTATACAGCTTGTACCACAAAAAGGTGGGGTGAAACAAGTGACAATAAGAGCTTGCAGAGTGCAGGCATAAGGTTTCTGCGACAGTAACAAACATACGGAAACATGATCAAAAGATGTCAGAAATAGGAACATCTGCTTAAGAAGCTGAGGCAATCAGGGTACAGCCCGACTAATTTTGGCAGCAAACCATTTCTAGATAGGCCTTGATGGCATCTCACTTCTGTTTCACATGGGAAATAACTGCTGGAATTCCACTTCCTGTTCAGCTAGACAGCAACACCATCATGATGAGCATGTTTCCACTGAGGAGAGTGTTTTTCCCCAGGGGTTTATATATAAAAAAGCTGATATGTATCTTTTAGCCCTGATATAAAAGAATCTAAACTTTTAAAAATCATCATTATTTGTATACCACCCTGTACCCTCATTGTCCACTTCCAAGATGAAATAAAGAACTTATGAACATAATACTGTAATAGCCTGCTGGATCATCTTTCCACCTGCCTTGCCCCTCCCTCCTGCCCTAGGAGTCCTCAAAAGGGAGCTGTACCTGGAGGAAGAACTGTGAGGGGAGAGACCTCATCAGGCAAGGCCTCTTTCCACCTGCCTTGCCCCACCCTCCAGTCTCTGCTTCTCAATTTGCATTGTATTATTTTATGAACTGTGGCTTGACGTTGTTTTATTGATTGTAGTTTAGAAATTATTTCTTGTAATTGTCAAGTGTAGATTTCTGTTTAATTTTTATATGCTGATATTCTAATGGTTGTTGAATGTTACCTAATTTGAAGTAGGTTGCTTATTTTAAAGTTACGTTTTATTAACACATTTTTGTATTGCATTCGGTTGTTATAAGGTGTACTTTCTTTGTTTCTTCAGCTTGTAAACTGCCTTGAGTATTGTAAGATAGAAAGACGGTACAGTGGTACCTCAGGTTAAGAACTTAATTCATTCTGGAGGTCCATTCTTAACCTGAAACTGTTCTTAACCTGAAGCACCACTTTAGCTAATGGGGACTCCCGCTGCTGCTGCACGATTTCTGTTCTCATCCTGAAGCAAAGTTCTTAACCTGAGGTACTATTTCTGGGTTAGCAGAGCCTGTAACCTGAAGCGCCTGTAACCTGAAGCGTCTGTAACCCGAGGTACCACTGTATACAAATTAAAAGTGATGATGATGATGATGCCAATGGCCCATCTAGTCCATCATCCTGTTCTCACATTGGCCAAATGCCTGTGGGAAGCAGGACATGAACACAAGAGCCATCTCCCATTCTGTGGTTTCCAGCAACTAGTATTCAGAAGCATTGTTGCCTTCAGCTGTGCAGACAGGGCATAGCCATCCAATCTTCTTTTAAAGCCATTCAAGTTTATGGCCATCACCCAGAGGCATACCCAGGCTCCCTCGTGCCCTTGGCAAGGAGCTGTATTGTGCAACCCACTCAGAAAAATAATCATTTTACCACAATAGTCACATTAGAAAAGGAAGACATTTTACTTGACCCAAGTACTCAAAGTGTCCAGAGTGATGGTGAGGCAAGGAGGGGGGAAATTTGTATACCCTTGCGCCATTTTGTGAGAAGGATGGGAATAATACTATATGGGCCTCCTTGAGCATGGTTTGGGCTTTGGGAAGGTGGCATATAATAGTAACAGTAACAGTAACAGTAACAATAATAATAATAATAATAATAATAATAATAATAATAATAATAATAATTTTATTTATATCCCACCCTCCCCAGCCGAAGCCGGGCTCAGGGCGGCTAACAACAATAAAATAATACAACATTCTAAAATAATTTCATTATAAAATTAATTCAAATCAAATTGATGGCAACCATTGGGCTAGAGTTCTGTGAAGATCGCCAAAGGAGGGAGTCAGGCTGTGAAATAAAATGATTGATGGTCTGAACCAGTCTTCTATGAAACTCCACTTATTAGGGGTTGGGGTTGGACTTTTATCATGTTCAGGAGCTAAGTGGTGCTTCTACAAAAAGAGGGTTGATTAGAAGGGAGCAAGAACAACTCAAACACTCCTTTCAGTGAAAGTACTTAAAGGGGAGGGGAGGTCACTCTGCCACCCTTTTTTAATAAATCGATCCTGGCATTAGCTGTGGCAGTCCCTGTGGAGCCCATGGACCCCAGCACTTTGCTAGCCATTTTGGGTGCTGATGCCAGCCCAATCCTGACCAATAGGATAGGCTTCAAAAAACTAATAACAAAACAAATATTATCTGTCTACCTCACAGAGATGCTTGTTAAAAATAAATAAATAGCAGCACCGATATTAATTTCATTCCAAGGGAACTGCTTGAAGCATCATCATTAAATCTAATTTAAGAAACAAATTGCATCAAACTAGTACCAAATATAGCAGGAAGAAACAGGCACAATGCTCAACGATTGCACAAGGTGTGAGGAGGTAACTGTGGGAAGCCTGTTTTGTAGATTGGTTTGTCTCATTATAAGACGGATTCTTATGTTCCTACTACAGAGACAGAATTTCTAGAGAGTGTTTGGGTTTTCAAGAGGGATGATATGCGGCAAGGAATTTTGCAAGGACAGATTTGTTTGAAGCTCTGTTCCTCATCATACCATCAAACCTATGGCTTTAGTATGGTTTTCTCCCCCTGCGTCATCAGTAATAACTGACATTGATCTC
Organism: Podarcis liolepis; assembly: GCF_965112155.1. Taxonomy (NCBI): domain Eukaryota; kingdom Metazoa; phylum Chordata; class Lepidosauria; order Squamata; family Lacertidae; genus Podarcis; species Podarcis liolepis. The sequence goes on from NC_139555.1 coordinate 44,862,509, forward strand.
TACCCCAAGCATCCCTACCCTATTCACTGACAGAGATACTTTCTGTTATTTTCACTTAAATGGGTTGAAACAAGTGTTTCAATCCACCCTGAACAAAATCTTCAAAAATAAATTTACTGTCACCATGATGAGATGGTGTGTTGCCATTTCAATATACGTCGAAGCATTTACAAGACTGGCGACAATACTAGCTACACCACTAAAACAATGTGTTAATGTTAACTATTTTAAAAAGTCAGCTCTGAAAAGTGTGGAAGGGGGAACTGATAGCTATGCACGGGTGAGGAGAACTTAACTCTGTGCCTTTATCTATTTTCAAAGTTTAAAAAAATCCACATTCTGCATGCAATTCAGTCATAAACTATCACAGAAGATCAATAATAGAGCAGCATATATAATGTAAGCTAAACCATCCCACTAGACTATGGCTGCAATTGTAAGCCTACTTGCCTGGCAATAAGCCCCATTGAATTAAATAGGAGTTGCTTCATGTGTAGTCTTGTACCGTATATCTTTGTAAAAAGTCTGATTTGGGCCTCTAACAAATATTGCATTTAATCTGTATTTCCCTTGATTGATTTAATGCTGCTGTTTTTGGTGCTCTCCCCACGGGATTATTGTTTATTAAGGGTTTATGGGTGTTTGAGATTTTTTGATGTTTAAGAGAAGTCAGGACTGAAAGGTTGGATTTAAATACTCAGATGAACAAAATAAACACACAATAATATAATATGAACCGTGCTACCATGACCTCCTCTCACCCTCAGAACCATTCACTGCCGGCCCATGCCAGCTTCCTACTAATTAGGAGACAAGGAGAAGCAAGTTGTATAAACATCTGTTTGGAGCAAGAGAAAGCAAAGCTATTCAAATATGTTGCTATTCATCATTCATAATATGAAGGTCTGTATTTTTGTCTGTGATTTCCAACAGGAAGCTGGTTTTGTGGTTAATATTTTATTAAATACTTATTTTCTATATAAAAACAAACTATTCCCACTTCCCCATTCTCCACATCTCCTCCCCTACATACATAGATATCCCATCCATTTCTGTTCCCTTTGCAAAAATTCTTTTGTTCACTTTGCAAAAATTTTGTTCACTTTGCAAAAATTCAGTAAACAGCAACAGTCCCGGTGCAACCGTGACCTCCTCAAACCATCAGACCCATTCACTGCCGGCCCACTTTCACACTTTGTATGCCAGCTTCCTACTAATCAGGAGACAAGGAGAAGCAAGTTGTAGCAGAACTGAGCAGGACCAGAAAGAGAAGGCAAGACGAGAGAAGGAAAAGTGGAAGACCCCCGTCCCCTCAACTGAATTGAATTTTTCATATGTTACCAAGGCCAGCAAGTATTTACTGGTGGGGGTTTGGTTGCTTACCTATAGTTATTCATTCATCTATCTTATATATTTCCAGATCACTATATTGCCCAAATACAGGCTCTTTTTCACTCCATCCCTCCACAGAAATGAAGGTACAAAGTTGCCTTGGAAATAGTGACTCTTGCTTACCTCTTAAAACCAAGTTGTGCAGGCTAGCATGGAATTGAAACCCATCCCAAGCTATACAGAGACCAAGATTGTCTTTTCAGCTCCAGTTGTCTGGCTGACTACATAATGAGTGAAGGAGGAATGGGTATGGTTTGGTGGGCTGTTTTTGTTTTTTTAAACGAGATTGCTGTCACAGAGGTCAGTGTGGGAGTCCTCTGTTCCTGCTAACACAATGAAAACCTGCCTAGCTAGCAAATACACTCTAATAATATCCTGAAGAGCAGAAGAAAGAATTGGTTCCCTTGTCCCCCTTTCTCACTTCCCCAGGTATCGGGTAGCTAGAAGAAAAGAACCATCCATGAGGCATGCTAAAATGAAATGCTAGCTTCTGCTTTAGCCACAGCCACTTACATTCTGTTGTCAGATTTTGCCTGTCATCTTCTGAGGGATGAAGCCACGCTATAAGGTGTCTTGTCCTAGTCCCAGTCCTGCCAATTCTGGACTTGTTCTGAGGGTCAGGACGATTATGACAAGTGTGTTGCACACTGGGTGGCTCCTCCACGCCACTCATTCTGCAAACAAAGAGCGGAATCTCATTTACAATACAACGGATTAACTTACCAGTTCATGTGCAGGCGGACCCAAGAATCTTGCAGCAAAGAGCATTTTGGCACAACTTTGCAGATTTTGCAGTCTTATTTGTGGGTGAAAAGCATTTGAAAAATGCTGTCTGGATTAACTAATGTTTCTACAGCATTTTAAAAGGAACTGGCTTATGGTCATTGCATTGAGCTTGTTCTGAATTGTGCTCTCCATTTACTGGGAAAACATTTATGATAATTCAATTCATGAATTGCAGCCAATACAATTTTGTTATTGTTTTGTGGGTTTACGGTGCCGTAATAGGTAGCAAGCAAGCCATTTGGCAGGGAGGAGGCATATGTGTTCTAATATAATGTCTCACTGGGAAAGATGAAACAAGGAAAAGGATCACCATGAAAAAACAACTTCCAAAAGGGCAGCCCCTTTAGAGTCTTGCAGCAAAAACAACAAAGGGCTTGAAGACAAACCCACTGATTATGGCATAAGCTTTCATGGATGAGAGTCTACCAGATGCATTAGTAAATTAATAAAAAATAAAAAAGGAAATATACATCTGCAAATGTGCACAGACTAATTGATTTACATATATGCAAACTAACTAGTCAGGGCATATCAAAGTAGCTGAACTTCTAAAGAAAAGCAGTTGGTTTGTAAAACACCAGTCAGAGAGGTAGCACCTTAATACTGACTTTGGAGGGTGGTCATGTAGTAAGGGGGCAAAATAGTGTTTCCTTATTCTTTGTTTATTAAAGATTTTCTTGATTAACAAAAGTGTGCAATGTCTCTCTCTCATTTTTTCCCCATGTAACATTTTTACAAATCAGTTTCATTTGTTGAGACATTAGGAAGAAAAGGGGGAAAGAGGTGGGGGGGGAGAAGGGTGGCGATGTTTCGATTTTACTTAATATATGTAGGGTTTTGTGTCAGCGTTGCTTGTGCAGGTTCTCTGCTGTTCACTTGTGTTCCTTTGGTTAGTGTTTCTTTATTCACAGCAAGAAAGCCAAACCCCCGGCCTCTACTTAGTGGCCCCCTGTCTTATTTGTGCCTGTTGAGGGGCTGGTGGGAAGGTGGAAGAAGGGAATCAGCAGAGTCCCCTTGGGTCTCTGGCAGTGACAGTGTCAGGTTTAGGTCCCCCCCCCAGCTTGCTGAGCCTAGGGGGTGCAAAATGGAGGTGATCCATTTGGGGCCACCAAAATTTGGGCTTGCACATATGTAGCTAACTTCAGCTGGTTTGGCTCTCCCTTGAGCCAGAGAATGATCTGGTCCTGGTCATGCAGTTCTGTGGGCAATTTCTTTGTCGTTCATCTGCAACATCTACCATATTCCTTGCTCTATAAGACTCACTTTTTCCCTCCTAAAAAGAAAGGGGAAATGTGTGTGCGTCTTGTGGAGCGAATGCAGGCTGCGCAGCTATCTCAGAAGCCAGAACAGCAAGAGGGATTGCTGCTTTCGCTGCACAGCGGCCCCTCTTGCTGTTCTGGCTTCTGAGATTCAGAATATTTTTTTCTTGTTTTCCTCCTCCAAAAACTAGGTGCGTCTTGTGGTCTGGTGCGTCTTATAGAGCGAAAAATACGGTATATATCCCAATATCCAGCCAGGAAGTTTACAGAGCAATACAAAGAAAATAACAAGATAGCATATATGTTTTTATATGTATTGCAGAGAATTAGTTTTCTAGTGTATTTAGTTGGTTTCTAAACTGATCTTTAGGAAGAACCACCAGCATTTTGCTGGTAAATGTTATCCACTGAAGGTTATATAAGTGATCTGAGTTGATTTGTGTGCTTACAGACTTTCAAGAGAACAAAGGTGCTGCCATCTCTCCTCCTGGAAATCCACAATGAAAGCAAAACCGCAAACACTGTCTGCATAAAGGCAGGAGAATCTCCATATAGATCGAGGGAGGTGACCAAATCACATGGGACTGCATATTTCATTTTGAGACAGGGATGGGAGAAGCACATGCCATTATGCCTGTTTTCTAAAAATTTCCATGGCAATGCTGAAAGGCAGCTGGCACCATCATCTGACTGGGAACCACGGTTGTTTGCACAAGCATCAGACAAGAAAGCTTGAATGCTGCTTGCTGGTGTTCTGATACTAGAGACAAGAGACACCTAGCCAAACCTGGAGTGCAAAAGGGGACATGATGTTCTTGCCGCAATGCTTTCTTCCCTGCAGAGAAAAGGGTGGAAGGGCTGCTTAAGCTGATAACACAAGAGCTGACTGACAATGATTGAGGCTGTTTATTTTGAAATTTTGCTACACAATATATTTTTCTCGGGGCTCTGGCATATCCCCAAGGATTGGAACTAAACTGCTCATTAGCACTCTCATTTACTGCAGAGAGTCTACCACTCTAATATCCATTCTCTGCATTTTGCCATGCAAAGATTATCTAGAGATCAGGCACAATGTTTTGCTCTTCTCTTGTGTTTTACATGTGTGACCTTATTGCTGTGTAGACCTCAGTCAATGAGGCTCTGTCTCTCCACAAAGTAGGGGCTACACCAGCCTTCTACTTAGTGCCCTATATGTGTTTTGGACCACAACTCCCATAATTCCTGGCCATTAGCCAGGCTGCCTAGGACTGATGGGGCTTGTGGTCCAAAATGTTTAGGGAGCACCAGGTTGAGAAAGGCTGGGCTATACTATACGAAGTACATTAGTACTGCAGAGCATTGCACCATGCAAAAGTTTAGAAGCAGAATTGATTCCATATACAGTTGAAAGTGTAGGGAGGCCCTGCTGGTGATGCAAACATTGAGAGTTGCCTGGTTGGTGGTGAGCCATGACACTTGTGACAGGACCTTTTCAGTGGAGGCCCCACATTTCTGCTACACCCTCCCTAGTGAGGTGCATCAATCTATTAACTTTTGGGGAACGTTTTTAAAACATTCCTGTTTACCGAGGCGTTTGATGGTTGAACGTTCTGTCCTTGGCAAGTTTGCAGTTATCAGTTTGAGAGGTGGTGATTGCTTAAAACAGTAGGAAATCACTTCTCGATTCCAAGAAAGATCACAGCACAAATGAGGAATTTGAAACTGTTTTAGAAGTTTTAAATGAATTGTTTTAGGATTGACATGTTTGTTGCCCTGGACTCTTCTGGAGGAAGGTGAGGGGTATAAACTTAATAAGCATTTAATAAAGCCCCATTTGGCAGAGTGCTCAGACAAGACTTGTGGAGTGAATCTTGCTGGACATCTTGCCTACTGTAAATTCTTCAGTCCATCTTCAAACCTTATGCAGCTTTCCTTTTTCTTTTCTTCTCAGATGTATTCCATAGTTTCTTGCAGAAGCAATTTGGGGTGGATATATCATGGAACCAGTGGCGGAGCTTCATGCTCCGGCATGGGGGGGGGGGGCGGAGAGCAGGTGGGGAGGGGCTGGTGTGTATCCTGGGGATGGGGCATGCCGCTCACAGGGGCGTGGCACCCAGCGTGGGCAGGGGGGCCAGCCGTGATGGCACCCTGCCGGGATTGTGCTGCCGGGGGCGGTGCACTCCCCCGCACTCCTCTTCCTCTGCCAGTGCATGGAACCATGCTACTTTCTTTCCAGTTTTTGTGCCACAAGTTGCTTTAAATGCCACAGCCTAATGATGTACCATGGGTTGTAGAATTTTGCTTGCAGGAGAAAGACGAGACTCTATTGCCTTCAAGGCATCTTAAATATGATCTGGGGCTGTACAGCTTTTTTCCTCTGCTCTGTATTTTATGTTATGCTGTTGTTGTTAATAATAACATTTATAACAGCATTAAAAACACCACAATGCACATATTTTGCTTCTGTGGTTGCAAAAGAAATTACAGGCCTTGCTCTGCTATGTTCAACTATAGAGAACCATAGGGGGTTCAGGTGACCCTCCTCCTTGCTGTACTCAAGAAATGCTATATTTCTGACAGTAGACGAGCCACAAGTCCTTTAGCCCGTTATTCCTTCTACCATTTCCCCCTACACCTAGTAAAACCTCTGGTGTTTTTGAGCCACTGCAGCTATCTCTGTGTGAGGAAACCTGGATGGCACCCATTCTGGCATTAAGGTTCCCTTAATCAGTGTCACTGTCATTTCTGTAAGTGATACTGAAAGTATCATCTGATTAACACCCATTGATATATGGATTCCCCCCTTTTGTGTCTCTCAACCTAATTTTCACAGCTTGATGAGAGGGAAAAATTAACATTCCATGAAAAGTTTTAATCTGTATTTTTCATGCTAAAACTATGATGAACCTAAACAGGTGTTCTCCTGACTAATTCATAAATTAAAGCAATTCCTAGAAGAACTTCTACACTCCAGAGGAAAACAGATTTAATTTTATGCAAGTTGTTCATTGAATTGCAAATAAAATACAATCTGTTTTAAATCAACTACAGGCGGAAGGGAGGGCAGAGAGATAGGAACAGGTTGGGTCATTGCATGGACAGAGCAAGAATGAGGAACAAGTAGCAATCAGTGGGTCAGGAGAACGTGGGCCCATTATGCCTACCTGCCTCCTAATGCCAGGATTGCTGCCAGTCACTGAGAATGGGAGAGAGGCAAAGTGGTGGGGAGGTCAGGGTGGTGTAGTGCAGACTGTTGCTACTGCTGCTGTGCCTACACCATCCTAACCTTCATGCTACCTCAACCTTCCATCTCCTCCTCTCAAAAACTGGCAGTGACTCCAACATGAGAAAGCCAGCTCAGCCCTACCTCTCTCTGACCCACTGGCTGCTACCGTGAGTAACCTGTGGCCCTTCAGATGTTGTGGACTACAACGCCCTTCATCCCTTGCCACTGACTATGCTGGCCACAGCTCATGAGAAGAGCAGGCCAAAAGCACATCCACCCCAGTCTCCTGTTTTCACAGTGGCCAACCAAGGCTTATGGGGAGCAAAAGAACTCTATCCACTTGTGCGTCCCAACAAGTGGCAATCAGTGTTGCCTTCAGCAGTGGAGATTGGCTACCCTTGCTGCAGAGGAAGGCAACAAAAGTCTGTGCTCAAGGTCATTCAAGGTGGAAGGATTGCCGTCTGAAGTTGTTAGGGAAGGAAACGCTTGCCATATAGTTTCCCCATCACTGTTTTGCTCAGCACATATTGAATGTCTCCTCACCTTGCAGGAATTTCAAGGCACAGAGTAGACTACTGTTCTGACAGCCATGAATATTATCTGGGGGGAAGCTAAGGAGCAAGAAGAGACAAAGTTTCAAGACCGGCAATGAACAGAAGTGAGAGCCTGTGAAACAACAAATTAGGATAAATATCAGATTCTCCCTTCACAGGCCTGTGCTGCAAGCTCAGTTCCTTCTTTTGCCATCAAGCACGAACAAGGGCTACTGTATCAAAATGCTGCATATGTAAAAAAACCCCAAAACCACAGCTTGCTTGCCTTAACACATCCCAGGGCTTTGTTGTTAAAAAGGATTTATGCAGCTTTGTCCCATAGGATATCAGCATATTTTCCCTTCTCAAATCAGCACACAAGCCAGCCTCAGAACTAAGCAGCATATGCGACGCCCCATGCACTGCTGAATCTTAGAGCAGGGAGAGAGGGGGGAGACGGGGAGAGGTGGGGGGAGAGAAGCTGAGAAAAGCTGCAGTTGGGTTTTGAATGTCAGCAAACTATTGGCAGCAGTAGCTAAGGTTCAATGTGCTTTCTAACTGCAATATCCTAAAGAAGAGGATATTTTTTATTTTATTTTTAAAGGGACGAGAATACAGACTCAAGTTAGATGATGCCACCTTAAAGGCAAATGCTTTTCAGAAACTTCTGGCAGTCATCTCATGCCTTTGAGAAAGAACTGTCAGCAAAAGGCATTTGTTTTTGCATTACATTCTGGGGGCAAAAGTAACAGATCTATACAGTTATTTAAAAACAACAACACCAGTGCTCAAAATAACAGAGCTGCCAGATGGTGGTGTGGTATTCACATATTTCCCTTTAGCCTAAATATTCTTCATACAGGGCTATAGGACTAGATGTCTTCCAGACTGAGAGAATGAAGTAACACTTGAGAACAGTTCTGCCCCTGTATTTGCTAGTCGTCAAGAACATATCATGCCAGCTTGGTTCAAAAGCCAAAGGATCCCTTTGTGTCACCAACCAAAAGCCAAGGGCAACTTGGCAAAGTGCACAGAGGGAAAATAGAGCAAAAGCACCATGTTGGTCAGTGGAAGTACATGAACAGATATTGATGCTTGCCAGATAACTAATAGTTGAGCTGGTGTCTGCTGGGATGCCAACTGTCTGCTTGCACTTCCAGATGGAGATGAAAAGGTAAGCAGTACAAAAGATGCATGGGGCAAGTTGAACAAGCACAGGTCAAGTTATATATACAGAATAGTCTTGTATAATTAGGCCAATCCAGTGGCAAGGAAGGTAATTTGAGACAGCAAGGTATGTGACCCACAAAAAGCTGCATATTATCTGGAGAGCCATGGGGAAAAGCCAGACTGGAATCCAGGAATAATCTACCATAAGACAGACCCCCTCAAGTTGTCATGTATACTTCCCAGCTCAAACAATTTGGTGTATCATCAATAATTTGCAGTCTGTCCTGGACAAGGATTATTCTCTTTCACGGGCTTTAGGTGGTAGGACTACCCTGGCTCACAGACAGTCCTCTAACTTGACATGGCTACTTGCTTGTACCAATAGACCCTGCAATGGACTCATAGGCTAACTCTGCCTCCATTCTGTTCCAGACAACACTGTTGTAGGACCCAGTAATATCAGCCACAATATCAAGGCTTTATTCCAATGCTCATCTTCCACTATGGTGTGTGCTATCATTTCTCAGCCATGCTGGTTTGCATGCTGCATAGGACAAACCGGTGGATCTCTACACAAAAAGAATAGACACTAACATGACACCAGAAAGGGAGGTAATCAGAAACTAGTAAGGGGACATTTCAGTTTCGTAGGACACTTCGTTACCGATCCTAAAGTGACTATTCTTAAACACTGCAACTTCAAACAGAGGCTCCAATATGAATTTGCTAAATGCAGTGAAGATGCACCTCTTTACCATGGCTTTTCACTTAAGATGTGCATTTTTAGGAACCACCCTATTTCTGTGATTGAAAGTTTTAAAAAACCGTTTTTAATATTAATTTTTAGTTTTTGTAACCCACTCTAGGACCTTCGCATGAAGGGCAGATAATTAATAACAGCAGCAACAACAACACCACCTGTACACTTAATCCAGATACCTTTCTATCCAACTTCATGTTTTAATTAGTGTCCTGAACCATGGGGCACTGGGCAGCAAGTCCCTCGGAGTGCATGATCCCATGGGAGATGCTAGCATGCAGTCCAGCAGGCCAACAGGTTCAATGTCCAAAGTTCAGTCAGGCCAGGTTCCCACCTCTGAAGCTAATACAGGGTCAGGGCACCTGGAGGTCAGTTCTGCACACACACAATCCCAAAGAGCTTCCTGGACCATCCAAGCCATGGTCCAATCAACGTGAGAAGTTGAGCAGACACAACCCCTCAGCAATGCTTCCCTCTTATGCTTTGCATGCTGATTGCAACATCTGGGCTTGATGAGGCACATGACCCTCATCTGTCCTGAGCCTATTTCAGCTGAGGAATCACACACCTATCAGAGCTAGTGAGCCCCAGCTGGCCAGCTAGGGAGCTGGGCTATGGACCCTTGCCTGCCTCACCCTCCTAGAGCAGGCAACCCCAGACTCGGCTCTCCAGATGTTTTGGGACTACAATTCCCATCATCCCTGACCATTGGTCCTGTTAGCTAGGGATGATGGGAGTTGTAGTCCTAAAACATCTGGAGGGCCAAGTTTGGAGATGCCTGTCCTAGAGCATCCTTTCCTGCTGCTCCTTACACCTCAGAGCCTTCCATGTCCATGGACACAGTGGCTACTCTGGCTCTGGTGATGGGTCCTGCTGCTCTGGTTCCTGTGCACTGATCCCATCCCCTAGTCATTCTCCACCAGCCCATGAGTATTTCTTACACCAACCTCTCCTTCCCCATTCCCAGCTTGCCCAGGATCCTCTTCCTCTCCCCCCAACCCCGGAAATCCTGCCACTTCATGGCAACTAGTTTATCAATGCAGGGGCTATCCTGAACATAACTATTTGAACTGTTACTGTGATTATTTCAACATGTTTGTAAGAATAATAAGGAATTACTCAGCTTTATGATCATCCTGGTACTGCAAGGTGCTGCAAAGCACTTAGTGGTATTGCGCTGACTGCCTTTTGCTCATGCGAAAGGCATTGTAAGCTAGTTTGTGGACCTACACCACGCTTGTGTAAATATGTGGATTACCCATACTACTTATCCAGGCTTCCTCGCACGGAGACAGCTGCAGTGCCACCAAACCACTGCTCTAACCACTTCTATTGGATATCATAGGATGAGGCCAATTTAGTTAAAAATTGAGTGCCCCCTGATAGTTTTTATGATGTCTGGTTGTGGGGGTGTTTTGATGGCTATTGAACAATTTGACTGAAAGGGTTTGGGGTGATTGCTCATAGTTGACAGAGTTCATTGCTTATCAAAGAGTGATCACTATTTGTTTATTATCAGCTTCCTAGGTAGGGATAGAACAAGAAATCAGGATTTCAATAGCAAACATATGTACCAAGAGTGGCCCTTTCAAGGCCAGTATAACACCATAGTTGATGCCTTTGCATCACAACAGAGATTAATGTGCCCTGCAACTACTGCCACAAATTTTAGGACAGGGACATTTTGCTGATGATTTAGTGATACTTGAAAGTAGAGTAAATAACTTCCCAGTTCTGCTTTCTATAATTATCCAAGTTGTGACCTTAGAACAGCTCCTGTAGCTTTTCCACCTGACGCTGCTTTAGCTGCATTTGCTTTATTGCCAGATACAGCAGATGGCCAAGTTCATGCCCCTCTTTCCTGTTAAAACATCATCAGGTTCTTTAATAGATAAGATGACAAATTCTATCATACATTTGCATTTCAGGTTTCAGAGACATTTCCCTCCACGTGCGCGGAAATGTCATTAATCGCAGTCACGATGTCAAGGACTAATTTATATGCTGACAGATCTGATGCTTGGCTTCTTTCTGCTTTGGAAAGGGGTGACAGGCAACAGAAAAGAGGCTAAGGTGTGGGGTGAGGAAAAGTGGAACCTTCCCATTCGTATGGAAAGTCAATTGCAACTCTACTTGCAGTGCCACCTCTTGGCAAGCAGCCTCGGATCATACAAGCCACTTTCTTATTTAGAGGATTATAGGCTTGGGATATGAGGCTGTTGCTTGTGCTGTTCTCTCACAGAGTGGCAAACTTTGGATGAAATCCAACCAAAATTAATGAGTTTAAAAATATTATACAAAATTAATAAAAGCCCAAAGCATCAACATTAATGATATTTTCTAGATTGTGAGCCTATTGGCCATGTCTTGTGTTTTCTGTTTTTTTATACCATCTAGTACGTATTTGGCACTTTTATAAATAATAAATGGTGACGTCGGTTTTCAAAAGATATGTCACTAATCCCCAAATCTGCATTTTGTTAGCCTACAACTAGACATTCATGAATTTAACAAGGGGAAATCGTGGGTCTGAACTTGCTGTTTAGGGTGTTGCTGGTGAACATTAGTTTTTGTATTTATTATTACTCGTTTCTAATCCCCTGTTGTAACATTAAAAATGACTCTAGACTGCATATCACCCCATAGTATATACCAGTAGGTGAGCTCTCCAGCGCTGAATAGAAAAAGGAAATATAGGGAATATAGCCTGTTTCAGTCAGTTTCACTGCTGCCAGTCCCTGATTCACCACATTACTTTGGTAGGGCTGGGAGTTCTTCTAAAAAAATCTGCATTCAGTAAACATATTGATGACACATCAGTCCAAATCTCTGGATGATGACTTCTAGCTGTTACACATAGATGTTGAAGAGCTTGAGGCACCAGATATCACTAGCTGGTGGGCAGAACAAAAGTCCCTCAGCATCACCTTCTCATGCTGCCAAGTCCCAACAAAAAGAGATGACCTAGAATGATACCACAGTCAATTTCTTATGCTTTTGTCAACCACCCTGTATGATATAAATGAGAAAACAAGCAAGCAAACAAAATATAAATCTGTGGGATCAATTAATACCTCCCATTCTTCTGGGTGTTGTCTACTTTACATTGTGCATATTATTTACCTTAGTGATCTCTTTGCACCTATATTGTTTTGTTGAAAAATGAAAGTTTGTAGTGAAGATGACGACGATGATTTATTTGAAGTGGGAACAGGCTTAATACCATCTCTTGGCATTCTTGGGGTATGCTTGACCCCCAGACTGGATTTATACAGCATTTTTCCCCCTTTATTTTTTAAAATTACTTTTTTATTCAAAACTAAAACAAAACATATTATCCAGAAACATATCATCCTTATTTCCCCTTTTTTTCTCCCTCCCCCCACAGAACCCCCCCAACTTCCCTCAGTTCCAGTCTTTGATTTCTCTAAAAATGCTGTTTTCTGCATATTACATAGTTGTATAGATCCTCAAACTATTTAGCTGATAATTATCAATAAAAGGTTTGAGAATGTTTATCCAAAACATACAGTAATATATATATATATATATATATATATATATATATATATATATATATGCAGGTTTTGGTGTCCTCGGGTGTCTTCCCGTGTAAAAGTTGGGGTGTCTAGGCGACGTTTCGACGAGGTCTCACTCGTCATCTTCAGGCTGGTGCTTTCGGCTTCTTGTTACTGGAACAGAGCAGGATCTCAGTGTTTGAGTTCCTATAAATAGTATTGAGTATAGGAACTCAAACACTGAGATCCTGCTCTGTTCCAGTAACAAGAAGCCGAAAGCACCAGCCTGAAGATGACGAGTGAGACCTCGTCGAAACGTCGCCTAGACACCCCAACTTTTACACGGGAAGACACCCGAGGACACCAAAACCTGCATTCCTGTACCCGTGAAAATCTACGAAAGCATATATATATATATATATATATATATATATATATATATATATACAGTATTTTTTTTTTCTATTGACAAGGGGTTAAAAGAACAATTCAAATCAATTTCATTTGTCCAGCTGCAGCCTTTTAGGTTCCTGTCTTTTCCCAGCCTCACACCTTCTGGGCAACTTGCAGTGTTCTGTAAGCGACACTTAGTACAAATGGGGTTACTGGCTTTCTTTATTTGATCGTCTGTCTCAACATGCAATCTGTTTTCAACTCTGTCAGCCAAGGTGAATATAACTTTTCCTTTGCAGTCTCTGCATGACACTTCTAACCTTTTCCCGACATGAAGATATCAAGCATGTTGAAAAACACTACAAGCTTTAAATCGAGCCAGTGACCTCAATGAAATGTTACGTTGCATTTTGGGCTGCATGTTGAAGTTTCACATTTTGCCCACCCCAGAAAGTGGTGTTGCTGCTTTTTAAAAATGTCAGCCCCATATAATATATGTGGGAGATGGTGAATATATGTCAAATCATCTCTCTTTGTTTTACCTGATGAGCTAGTGAATGAAATCAGGCCAAATACGGAAGATATCAATAGAAGGAGGAGGGAATGGAGAGGTGAATGTAACAAATAATAGGGAATAGAGGGAAAGAAGAACTAGGAACTGATGTGAACAAATGCAGCTGGAGTAACTAGGGCTTCATTTTAGCTGGGGAGCCAGTGTAGTGTCATGGTGAGAGTTTTGGGACTAGGACCAACAACACCCAGGCTTTAATCACAGACTTGTCCATGAACCACACTGGATGCATTTGGCCCAGGCTCTTAGCTTAATCCCTTCACAGGATTCTTGTGACAATAAAATGGGACAGTGGAGACATGGATACCACCCCAAGTTCTATGGGAAAAGAGTGGGATAAAAATGTAAGCAGTAAAGGAATGAGGACTATGGGTGGAGTGGCCTCTTTCAAATCACTTGATGGCTCCTTGTGGTAATTTCTGGCCTGTGGTTGTTTCTGAGGCTTGCCTGAGAGAGAGCCATGTGGTTCAAAGTGTGCAGTGTGCAGTGATGCGGACCAAACAGTGCTTCAACTAGAGGAATGTAAAGTAGGACACATGGCCACCGTCATTATGGGCTATGGGTTTAGAGACCATCCTATTTGTGGGTTAATAGAAAGAGTGAATCTTGAAGGAGGATTTGAGGGAAGAGAGAACAATGAAGCTGAGAAGGAGTTCCAGCCACAAGAGATAATAAGGCCAGGTATGGAGATGGTTCTAGTTTCTCAGCACAGGAAATCTTTATACAGGAAACGAGCCTGCTCTAATGGTGACAGACTCACAGCAGGGACTGTAAGCCAACCTCATCTTTTGTCTATTAAACTGAAATGCTGAATTGAATGTGATCATTAACAGGCAGCCAGAACAATTCACTGGAAAAGAGTTGTAAAGTGTTCAGAAGAAGATCCTCCCTACTGTAGATGCACTTCGTAGTTTGTGTTGCAACTGAGAATCTTTACCTATTAATCTTTACAGCAATTATTAATCATTGTAGCAAATCTGTGGCCATTGGTTAGTGATAATTATAGCTGCAGTCAGTCCACTGACATGTGGAGAGCCACAAGTTCCCCAATCCTGGTATAGAGGAATTGTGATTTAATCATAGACTGGATGTATGACTGGCTATTTGGACATAGCTCCTTCAGATTTCACTGTACGCAAAGGCTAAATCACATGGCCTTCTGCTCATTTGTTGTTGGTGCTGCTGCTTGTTAACATTATTATTATTTACCTATCTTTCACCCTTAGGCTTCCTGGATGGGTCACAACAATTTACAATAAAAAAGTCAAAACAGTATAAAACAAATTACAAAATACAGAAATAAGATGGGCCCTAAAAACGTATGCATAAAGTGTCAAAGATCAGGGTAAAGAGGTGCATCTTCAACAAACAATAAACATTGTACAGTGAAGGTGCCAGGCACACCTCTGTGGTGAGGCAATTCCACAACTTAGGGGCTGCCACAGAAAATGCCGTACCCTGAGCCACCAGCACCCAAGCTTCTGTAGGTGGTGGAACTACAAACTGGGTCTGTAGTGAAGGAGGCAGTCTTTCAGATAGGTGAGACCCGAAGTCATTTAAGACTTTAAACTAATTTGTGCACTAATATTGGGCCTGGCAATGAACTGGCAACCAATACAGCTGTGTTAAAACAGGCGTTATATGTCTTCTTGACAGGAAAGAAATAAAAAAGCAAGACAGGAGAGGGGGTGAATATTTTTGTTTCTGTAATGTCATGCTGTGACCATATCCATAATACCAGTCAACAGTAATTATGATCCTTAAAATATGTAATTTCATCAATACAAGCAGCTGGTCTTTGCCCACAGGAGATAATCCATCACATTACCAATACATTACCAGTCTGAAACATTTCTCCTTCAGTCAAAAATGTCCTTAAGTGTTGGAACTGCTGCTCAAAAATCTGTAAATTAACCAACTACTGGTAGTTCTCATCAGATATTTTAAAAACTGATATAATGCAATCCTATGTGTGTTGACTTAAAAGTAGCAATGGAAGGCATTAACTATTTTGGCTCTTTTTGTTTCTCATTTTCCCAGTCTTAAATTCAAAACTCCACATTTCTGCAGCCATTTGTGGGTTATTAAAATCATGAAAATTATTCAGCATTTTAGTGTGAATTTCTCCTATTAAACATGTTTTCATTGGCAGTTGTGACCAATGTACACATTTTTGCAACCAATTTATTACAATATAATGCATTTCGAATGCTGTTTTAACAAATGTATGCATTTTTGTACACATTGTCCTCCAATACACACATTTATGTAAACATTGTTTGGTGTGAGGACTGCATCGTAAAATTTGAATTTTGAAGGATGGCCATGCTTTGGTTTGCATATTGCTTTGGAAAGTGCAGATTTTAAAGATTTGCCTTTAAATGTGAACTGAATTGAATTTGACCCCCATCCCTGCTTAGAAGCAAGTATCTAAATAGGGCTTACTCCCAAGTAAACGTGTATATATTTGGCACCTTTAATATTTCATGGTTATAAAAAGATTTGTGTGATCAGAATGGCACACACGAAACCAAAACCATTCATTATTATTATTTAAATACCACCACCACTTGATATGATTAAAGCTGCAGTAAAGGATGGTAAATAGAATACATTAAATTGCACAATTAGATCCCCCCCTACTGAGTTAAACCCTAGCTGCTCATGTAATAATAATAATAGCAGAACAACAGCAGCACTGCGGTGCATCAGCCTATGAACAGGGCGTGCTAATGATAACAATCTCTGCTAGAATATGAAGAACTCCCACTGGACTATCTTAGGCCTACATTGAACCAAAGCTAATTGCTGCTTTATAAAAATTGTCTTCATTTTTATTTATTTCCCTAGCTATCAGAGAGAGCAGAAGCCCTGCCAGAAGCACTCTTACACAAAGTAATGTATGAGCAGCCAGTCAGCCAAGCTTCAGTTTGCAGAGTAATTAGTATCTTTCATGAATGATACATTTTTTAAAAAGATGAAGAATGGCGTGCAACTTAGATCTTATTGAGAGAGAGAAAGAGAGAGAGAGAGAGAGAGAGAGAGAGAGAGAGAGAGAGAGAGAGATGCCAGTGCTGCTACTTCCTGTACTATTTAGCTACTTCTATTTTCATTTCGAGAAGGAGGGTGGAATATTCTTTTCTTTTCTTAATTTGGCAAGGACTTGGGTATGGGCATAAAGCACACGCCCAGAGAGACCAGAATACTGTACAGTGAATCTGGTACAAGAATTCCCTGTGACACAGAGCTGTTTGAGAGGCTTCAGTTATTGTTGTTTAGAAAAGGCATCAAGAGGCTCTCAGAGGGAGAGGCTAACTAGGAGCTGTGGAGAGTTTGGTTCCCATCACATTGTGAGAGCTTTGTTTATGTCACAAATGCAATCCACTGATCCACGGGGAATGAATTGTTTCACAGGCCGGGTGTCAGGAGTGCTGCTTAAGAGTGAGAGGAATTATCCTCTTCCCCTGTGTTTCAAACCAGATATGAACTTGATATTACTTCTATTTCTGACTGACTCACATGGAGTCTAGTTCTGTGCATTTGTCATTATAAGCAACTAGTGCTGCCTAGATCTGTGTACTAGGCAGGACTAGTAGGGAGTAGCCAGTAGGGAGAGACAGCAGCATACAGCTGGCCTCCTGAGACGGATGTTTTTGCTGCTAACTGGGAGGAAGAATGGGAGGGGCAAGGTAGCAAGGAGGGCTGGTGCTGTGTAGACCCACCAGCAGGAGCACCACACAGTGCCAGCCTCCCTTCCTCCTTGAACTTCTCCATCCCAGGCGTGCATCTGCATCTGGGATGTACCTTCCAACATTTCACAAGTGAATGAAAATAAGGGTATGTTTGTAAGACCTTGATCAGGCATAGGCAAACTCGGCCCTCCAGATGTTTTGGGACTACAACTCCCATCATCCCTGACCACTGGTCCTGTTAGCTAGGGATGATGGGAGTTGTAGTCCCAAAACATCTGGAGGGTGAGTTTGCCTATGCCTGACCTTGATTCTCATATAGGAATGTTGGAGAAAGTAAGTTAAGTTCACATTTTGAATGTGAGCCTACCCAGTTTTGGATTTGATATCCCTCTTTATCACTACCTGAAGGAGTCTCAAAGCGGCTAACATTCTCCTTTCCCTTCCTCCCCCACAACAAACACTCTCTGAGGTGAGTGGGGCTGAGAGACTTCAAAGAAGTGTGACTAGCCCAAGGTCACCCAGCAGCTGCATGTGGAGGAGCGGGGAATCGAACCCGGTTCACCAGATTACGAGTCCACCACTCTTAACCACTACACCACACTGGCTCTCACCAGTGTGCACTACTTAAAGTATTACACAACTTCAAGAAAAAGTGTGCATGAAAATGCATATATTTGTGGAAAAAACATACGGACATGCATTATATTAGAAGAAATTGCTTGCAGTGATGTGTATACCAGGGGAAATTTATTGAAAAAAATGTGTCTATTATTAAACGGGCAGTAATCAAAATAACCACACACTGATCCAGAAGAATGCTCAATGAAACATAAGATTGAAAAAAAGGAGAAACCAAGAGAAACGGAATTGCAACAACAGTATGGTTATTTTCAAGGACTTTATATCTAAAGATAAGCAGAACAATGGTACTCTTTGCAACAATGTGAAGAATAAATAAATGGACTCAAATGTGTACAAATAGCATATATACTAACATAAAAACCAACAATATGAAAACGTTACAAACACATACAGTATCCTTGGGTAACAATATTAGTAACCACTGACTAAGAGTGAAAGTCTGTTTCAGTGATGAATCTTTCTCACGTTCATGCAATTGATGGATTGCTTCTGATTCTTTGGCAAAAATTCTTAATCAGATTCTAGTTTGAATCAATAATAAGTAGGAAAAGTGCAATTCTTTAAATGTGTCATTCTAAATAACATACCAACTCTGCTTCTATATAAGATACAATCTTTCTGAAAAGCAGCTAAGTTGGTAATAAGAAGCAATTCATTATAAAGAGTGACAAAGCAAGTCTGAAGAATTGCACCTATCCTAAAGCCATTGCAGGGCGGGGCGGGGCGACACACACTAGTACTTATTGATTCAAGCTGGAATTTGATAAATGTCATCAATCAGTTGCATGAACTTGAGAAACATTCATAATTGAGTGATCTGCAGCTGGTGGCACATATTATTCCTTGTTTGCTGGGATTCTCTATGTTTTTGTAAAATTTTCATGATGTTGATATTTTATATTATAATAATATAGATACTATTTTTAGTATAATAGAATAGTATTTGTATATATTTAATTCTCTTTCTTTATTGTGCATATTTTCCATAGCTAACAGAAGTTCTATGCTATTGTTAGCAAATTTACAAACAGGAATAATGCAAGTTAAGTGCAAGATGTCAAACACTGATACTTTCAGAAGTGCTACATTGTCAGAAATTGCATCGAATGTCAAAAGGACAAATTAGCTTTGGTTTGCCATGCTCAGTTAGCTTGTTATAGACAATACTAAAAAATAATAATCAATTAAAGGCACATCCTATGAGATGTGACTTTTTCTTTATTATGCATCAAACGACCATCATACATTTGTTTGGGAAGAACTCAGAAATGGTAAAGGTAAAGGTAAAGGGACCCCATAACATTTGATCCAGTCGTGGCCGACTCTGGGGTTGCGGCGCTCATCTCGCTTTATTGGCCGAGGGAGCTGGCGTACAGCTTCCAGGTCATGTGGCCAGCATGACTAAGCTGCTTCTGGCGAACTAGAGCAGCTCATGGAAATGCCGTTTACCTTCCCGCCGGAGCGGTACCTATTTATCTACTTGCACTTTGACATGCTTTCGAACTGCTAGGTTGGCAGGAGCAGGGACCGGGCAACGGGAGCTCACCCCGTCGCGGGGATTCAAACTGCTGACCTTCTGATCGGCAAGCCCTAGGCTCTGTGGTTTAACCCACAGTGCCACCCGCGTCCTGGCAGTACCATTTGGTCCCGAAGTACCATTACCTCAGAAATGGTACTTCAGTGCAAAAGATGTAGGTTGCCACATTCATTAGTCCATTAGCAACCCCTCCTCTGCATATCACAGTAAGGTAATACCTTTATATGAACCAGCTAAATGTCACCAAAAGTATGTGAGTATTGCCATGGTAGTTAAATAAATGCACAAAATAGGAATGGGCAGAATGAACAGAACAAAGAGCCATTTCACGCATATATGTTCATAACTTGATAGCTGTAGCATTAATTGATTGATTACATTTTTATCCTGCCTTTCTTCCAAGGAATTCAGAGACAAAGCACAAGGTTCTCTGTTCTCTTCCACACATTTTATTATCACAACAGACCTGTGATGTAATATTCAGCTGACAGGAAGTGGTTCAAAGTCAGCCAAGAAGCTTCACACTGGCTAGGGAACTGAACTGAGATCGCTTTGGTCCAAGGCCTAAATCTGACATGTAACCTCCATACCACATGTATCGGTATCACTTGGTGATTTGCCATCCCAGATCAGACACACAAATAGCACTCCCATATCATTGACCTTATCATCATGATTTCTAATACAGCCAGCTCACACATTCAGCAATGAATCAGGAAGTGTTGAGAAATCAATGGCATATTCGAGAATTGGGGGGAACAGTTTTCTGAATGAATATACATTCAACTCTGTGTTCAACCATATTCTTCTCTGTCTGGTTCTTTAAATTTATTTCAGATCTGAACAGTGGACCTGAAAGTCAAGATAATGTATGAAAACAGTGCTGAATGACAGTTATCAGGATAATGAGAAGAAATGAAAAACAAAGCATGTCTCTTCCCTCAACCATAGTTTCTGTCAGGAAGTGGCAGCAATCCTTGGGTCATAAGGGGGTTAGTTTAGGCTTTAGGACACCATCTTAGACTGAGGCTTCTGGGAAGACTTGATGCTCAGAAAGCACCACATCAGCTTACATGAAACTGGGCTGAGCCATGACACATTGTCAGGTTCATTGACAAATAAAAATGGAAGAGGCTGATAGACTCTTGAAACTAAACACCCAGGTTATATCTGGACCTTTGCTCAACACTCCCAAAATCAACGAGGACGACCGTTCTTCCCTATTACATCCCTGGCAAGATAGGACGGGTGGAGTTCCTGAGCATGAAGCTGGCTCTTTGCTGGCTAGTGATCCCCATTTTACAGCATATGCCTCTTTAATACTCCCAAAGGCTCAGAAAGAGTTAATAGCCCCTCAGCCATCCTATGAGGGAGGGAGGGATTGACAGCTAGCGAGCCACTATGGGGTCGCCCTCCTTGCCTGGGGTGCGGCGGGATGGGCTACACCTATTGGGGATGTTTGTCCTGCTGATTTTATATCTCAGCATTGTACCCTTCTGATTCAGGAGACCTGGTCCAGGGATGACTTAGTGAGGGGATATGATTCCTTTATAGAGGATGCCAACACAGGGTTTGGGATCACCACCGTTGAAGGGCAAGGGAGGTATGGCTGCGGGTGTAGATACTACAGGCAAAGGGTTTTGAGATGTGGTGATACTTGAACCCCTTCCAATCTATGCCCCATCCCGAGGGACGAAGGTGAGCAGGGATTACCCTCCTCTGTCATTGGTGTTGTACAATGCCAGGTCTATAGGCAATAAAACCGCCACCATGCAAGACTTTTTTTTATCTCACTGGGGGTTGACCTGGCTTGTGTGACAGAGACCTGGGTGTGTGAAGGTGAAGTAGTCTCCCTGCATGAGATGCCACCCCCAGGTTTCTCTATCCTCCACCAGTTGCAGACTGTGGGTTGGGTGGGAGGGGTAGCATTGTTAATCCGGGAGGATTGCTCTTTCAGGGCTCTGCCATCACCATCAATCTCTGGCACTGAATGTGTTGGCCTAGATTTGTGTATACAACTAGTCAGTGTTCACAGATGCAATCTCAAGTTGGTGGGTGAGTTGTCTGACTTCTGAATCAACTGCATCCTGCTACCATTTTAGTAATTCCCTGTGCATCAGAAAGTTTCCTCTTTCTTAACTTTCATGGAAGTCCACACAAAGTTTTAGGATTGGAAGGTTTGCAGTGCTATTGAAGAGTTTCTGTTCCTGGGCAATGGGAAGCCAATGTACTTAGTTTTCAAGGAATCAGGATTATTTTTTTTTAATGCAACACTTACCATCGAAGAGCTGCTTTTATATCAATCTCATTTCCCAACATTAACATAATATTTTATTGCAGGATTGTCATGGATGATTAGTTAAAAGGCTTCCATGATGAATAGCACTGAGACTGCAAATTCTTTATGTTCCTCTGGTTTATTAAATGCATGTACTTTGAGGTTCTCTGGTGCATTCTACAAACACTATTGTTTGGGTGAGAAAAGTCTCCTTGTAAAAACCCAAAAAAGGTCCAGTCTTTCAAAGACTTGTGTTTGATAACTTAATTTCCATCCCAATTTCTTTCTTTAAGACAGGATTTGAGATAGCATTCCAACACCAAATGGTATTTGAATATGAAAGGTATACATTTGTCCTGAATATTCATACCAAAATTCACTCCAATATCTCAATCTTCAGTGAAGATTTCATGTTACAAACAATGATACACACAAATGGAATGCCAAAAAGTTATACCAATGGCTTATTTCACTTGGCTGATGATTATCCAATGATAAATCCCCATATGGTATTGAGAATTGTAAAAAGAAAAAGAAAAAGAAAAAGCAATATTAGCAAAGATGGAATTGTCAAGAGAGAGAATATCACAGAATCATAGCGAGCTGACTAAGAATTTGATTTTCTGAAATTTTCTGAAAATCTTGATGTCAAGCTTATCTGCATGGTTCCCCCCCACCCCAATTTCTCTCTTGCTCCAAAATCTCAACAAAATGAGCCATCAGATTCATCTAAAAATATTAACAATTTGCTGACCAGACTAAATTCTGAGACTCTCTCAAAGCAACCGGGTGTGAATCTCTTGCTACTACAACTCCTCTACACTTATTAAAGGATGGGGCGTGGCACAGATGCCAAATGTAGGCATGCCAACTTTGGTCTCTCACTGGGAAAGCTGCTGCACAGTCTGGAATGCCTCACCCCAAGCCTCATACTCCATTCCCTCAAAGGCAAAACCATTCCCCACATTCAATGACAGGGGGACAATATGTTCCTGTATGTTCAATGACTGTGAAATCCAGGATTTGCAATTAAAATTACTCAAGATGCTGCTTTCCCTCTACCAAAGTAGATTTGAGAGGCAAGCACAGGGATTACAATGTATTTAAACAGCTTGCTGTGCTACACACAAATCATTTAAAATATTATTCTGTAAGTTTAAAAAGAGCAGATCCAGGCCCATCTATTCTCGTAATTTTTTTCCTGCATCCTAAATCATATTATATAGGATTATTCATATCATTCCTGTCAAGTTCTTGTCTCAATTTAGTAAATATTTATGTAGTATTTAGCATCCCCATTATTTGTTATCTTCTTTTACCTCTGAAATCCACTCTTGCCCATCAGACAGGGTTATTTTTAAACCATTTTGGCTTCTCTATTCTGATTTTAAAAAGCACAAAAACTTCATTCATTTTCTGGAGGCCTGTTTCTTTCTGACTTTTCCATTAGTTGACTTCTTCAGATAATGTGGTCATACGATCACTGTGTGCTGCATTTCTTTTCTTTTTTCCAGACAGCTGTGCCTTTTCAATAATTTGAGGAGCAGGACGAATCTGGAACATTGTAGTGACATTGTAGCTTCATGAGTGACATGAAGCTTGACCTCACAATTACTTGCTGAAGAATCATAATAACATATGGTATTCCCCATGACTCTCCAACATGCAATCCCCCCACCCGGGAGTATTTTGCATACAGAAATTAACTTTGACAAGAAGCAGTGGCTATCATCATCATCTTATGTTATGACTTTTCAAGTCGCAGATCTGGAACACAGAATGAAGAGCAGAATTTCACCACCTGCAACCTTTGCATCGCTTTCAATAGCCCGGGGTTCAGAGAAGCTTCATGCAGTCAGTGAAACATTATGGCCTCTTTGAAGTCTAAATGCACACTAATAAACAATCCTGGTCAGCTGGACCTGTAGCAAAGAGCAAGCACTTGTATCCAATCAGTGAATGTCTGTGGCCTAAATTTGTAATCCTCTAAACACTTGCCTAGGAGCAAGTGCCATTGAACTGAATGAGACTCATTACCAAGTAAGCTTGCAGAACAAGAATTAGTGCAGCCTGATGGATATTTATTTATTTATTCATTTGAATAATGCCTTCACCCCGGATGTGCCCATTTGGTTGCTTTGATATGCAAAAACAGCACTTTTACAAGTTTATTCCACACTCAAGTCAAGAATGTTTCTTGCAAGATCAGATTCCCTAGAGAGAAAGAAAGAAAGTGGCATCTTCTAAATCATTTGCTGTAAAAAAAGTAATACCAGGTTATAGGATGTGTATTAAAGCCAGGTGAGGGAGAGTAATTTACTTGAAGTTTATTTTTGCAGTTTCAGGTTGTAAAATGAGCTGGTGGTTTTAAGTGGAATGTGTGGCAGTGTTGCTGAATATGCAAACACCAGCAGAGTGTCCTAAGTATAGGAAGCCGGCAGAACTTATGGCAGCAGAAGTTCCACTCATATAAATTACCCCTGAGCAACAGAAGAATTGTGTGCACCATGTCTGCATATGCCACAAATAGTATGCACTGTAGGGGGGGGGGGAATGTAGCTGCTAACCTTAGTAGGTGTACCTGGTCACCTCTTAAGGTATACGTAATAACCAATGTTTGTATGATGATTCCTTAGATCTAGGACAGGGGTCTGCAACCTGCGGCTCCGGAGCCGCATGTGGCTCTTTTACACCTTTGCCGCGGCTCCAGGGCGGATACTAGCGAGGGGAGGAGGCGCATTGTGTGCCCCGACACTCCCCACTGTGGCGGGCGCTGTACTGCCTGTGACGTCGCATGGGGGCGGTGCGTGCGTTAGTCACGCACCGTCCCAACGTCACCTTCCCGCCCACTGTCAGATCAGAGGGCAGCGGCGCGCATGCTTTAAATGTCACAATGGTTTTGTGGCTCCCAGGTTTTTTCCCCCTTCGGAAACGGGTCCAAGTAGCTCTTTTTGTCTTAAAGGTTGCAGACCCCTGATCTAGGATATATACTCATTTCACCACCCCCAGAAGTGAGAGAAATGGTGGCTCAGAAGAGGGGTTTCTCTGTGACAGCTCCTAAATTGTGAAACCTCCCTTCCGCAGAGGTGTGTCTAGCATCTTTCCCTTTCCCTGGATGCTGTAGATCAGGGATTGACAACCTTTTTCAGCCATGGGCCGCTCCACCGTCCCTCAGACCTTGGGGGGGGGGGCGGACGGACTATATTTTGAAAAATAAAAAGGAATGAATTCCTGTTGTTGTTGTTTAGTCGTTTAGTCGTGTCTGACTCTTCGTGACCCCATGGACCAGAGCACGCCAGGCACTCCTGTCTTCCTATGAATTCCTATGCCCCACAAATAACCCAGAGATGCATTTTAAATAAAAGCGCACATTCTACTCATGTAAAAACACGCTGATTCCCGGATCGTCCGCGGGCTGGCTTGAGAAGGCGAATGGGCCGCATCCGGCCCCCGGATCTTAGGTTGCCTACCCCTGCTGTAGATGCACTTCATTACCCTGGCCTTAAGGCATTTTGTTTTATGGGGCCCACTGTTGTAGCTGCCCTGGGTAACTTATGGTGAAGAGCGGGTAAGAAATCTTACATGTGTGTAAATAAAAAAAATGCCAAATGGGCTAAAATAGCACATAATGTTCAGCACTTTTCCCACTTTGTACTTCTCCCACCTTGATTCTTGTTCTTTTTTGTCCATTGATCTGTTTACCCAGATAAGAGACCTTTCAATGGGTACTAAATAATACACTCTCTTGAACTTCCGGCTGACAGCTTCTAGAAGGTAAGTGCTTTCATCCAAAGGAAGGGTCCTTTCCATTTGACGCACACCCCAAGAACTAATTAAACGCTCGTCATCTCTGCGCTGTGTTTTGGTGAGTGACACCAGATGCGTTATCTGCTCACAGACAAAATTAAGAGAATAAAATGCCTTTGCAAGAGTGGTCTGAAGGCCATCATTGTCTAATAAAAGATTTGAAACTATGTGGAATTGGAAAAGAAATGATACATTCTGAAGCTATTTTCATCTCATTAGCTCAAGTCAAAAAGAATAAAAGCAAATGTAGTTTAGAAGATTAGCGGAGAAAACTGATGTGCAGTGAAAGAGGATGGCAAGCACCTTTTCCCTGGGCTTGTTTAAGCAGAGAGGCTGTAAAACTGTCATTCCAACTCTTGCTTCAGACATTCTAACAAGTGCCCGGAGCTGCACTTCCTGCTTTTGGACTTCTTCCAAAATGTTCAAAAGGGGAGCTTTCGCAGCTTTCCTGGGAAAAATAATATAGTATCTCATTTAATAATAAAAACAGGAAGCAGCACTGCATTTCCTGTTTCTGTATGACTAAGAGTATCTAAGGCTGCTCCAAGAATTGACATTTTAAAATCCTAAGTAACAATATTCTCATTTCTCTATATTCTGCTATGTTTTTGGCAGACACTGTAGCACAGTGAATAACGGGTAGAATGGTAAACACAGCACAGCTGAACACCCTAGAAGGAGGAAGCATGCACATCCGACTATCTGGCTCCCCATTTGTGGAGTGCTTTGCCCAAGAAAGCACACCAGGCACCATCCTTGTCAGTTTTTGGCTATTAATTTTCATTGTACCTTGCTATGATTCTGGCCTCTTTTGTGGTGCTCATCTTTTAGCAGGGTGTGGATAGATTTGTGCATGCAATACATATGCTCCCTTTGGGTGAGTCCCACATCTTTCCCAAGAGTGAGATGCAATGCCACAATTATATGTGTAAACAGTGGCATGAAAGATCATGGAAACAGAAGGTGGGCCATGCACAGATAATAATAAAATAAAATAAAATAAAATAAAATAAATAAAATAAAATATTATTTATATCCCACCCTCCCCAGCCGAAGCCGGGCTCAGAGCGGCTAACAACAATAAAAGTAACACTGCATTCTAAAATCAATTCATTTTAAAATCATTTTAAAATCAAATTAATGGCAACCATTGGGCTAGAGTTCTGTGAGGATTACCAAAGCCCTGCGGAAAGATGTCAAGTCCCGCAGGGCCCTAGTCTTTTGTGACAAGAGTGTTCCACCAGATCAGGGCCACAGCTCTGGTTGAGGCCAGCCTAAATGGACTACAACTCCATCTTTTTCAGTTAAAAATGTGGAATGCTTATAAGCTTCTGAAGCTCTGCCTCCCCCTCCTTTTTATTTTTAAAGATGCATAGATCTATAAAGGCTTCTTTTTAGTACTGTCTTGAAACAACAGAAAAGGTGTCATTCTGTTGACCAGCCAGCGGAATCTTGGGCTTTGTTGCATGGCTCACTTAACAGTCACAAGCTCTCCCCCAAAGAGTTAGGCTTCTTAAATTTGCAAAGGAGTAAAGACTGACCCTTCCAGTGACAATGATTGCCTGCTCTTCTGAGATAACTGAGACAAGTGATTGAGTAACAGAGGCCAGGGCAGAGAATCAATTCTGTGCTAATGAGCATACGAGGCTATCAGGAAAGCATATAGCATGCAAGATTGGTTAGGTTAAAGGCAACATTCATCTGCTGACAAAGAAAAAGGGTACTTTTGACCCTGTAAAATGCTTGATCTGCTGTGCATAGATAAAAGTTGTTTGGCAGGGTTTCATTCCTCTTCCAAATGCCAGTGGCTTGATCCTGCCAGCTGCTGCACCAGCAAATGAGAGTATAAACAAGTAACTGGGCATTTTTACCTTTCTGCCCAGAGCTTCATGGGTTTTTCTTCGTTGACCAGCATACAAAGAGAAGCTCTCTGTCTCTACTCCACTCCCATTACCCTGGGCTTGTGATATTGTGAGGACTGGAGGACTGTTTGTATAGGGGTCTTTGCACATGGCTGTTTTGCCACACGGATAGTGAGAAATTCAAAGAAAACCTGCAGTGACATGTGTTTTCTGTGTTTTGGGAACCTCTTCCTATGTTTTTGTAGTGTACCTGAGAAGGAAGATGCTGCAAGATTTGAGATGCAATAGAAGTTTATTAGTCCTGACTCATGACCATTATGTATTGGGACTCTCTTGTGCTCCTGGCACGATGGACTAGTGCTAGCTACCTCATTGGCTAGCATTGGCTGATGTCCTGGGTTGTTCCCATTCCAGGAACCAATCAGCAGGCTTGGTTGCGAAGCATGGAGCTCGTGGCATGAAACAGAGGTAGAGCTCTATCTCCTCTGGTCCACAACTGGGCTATAAATTCAATCCCAGGTTGCAGCTTTGGCAGTCAGTGCCATCACTAACTTAGCTGAAAAAACAAGAGTGCTGGAGACAGCAAAGAGCAGTGGCCATGAAGGAAGTGGCCAATGGGAAGCAGCCCAACTGCTCCTATATTCATCCCGTATCATGCTCTGTCTTCACTCACTTAGGTCCTGCCTAAGCTGTTCTGCAGATCTGTGCATTTAAGCTGCACTGACGTAGCAGGATACCCAAGTTCTTTGTACTGGTGCAGGGAGTGAGATTTCTGGGTGAACCAATACAAGGTGGAAAGAGCACACTCATACCTGTGCAAGGCTACTTGGGTGGCATCCTGTTCAGCTTAGTTTGGTGCCTCAGGGTTAGAGAATAATGTGCAGGATGTGCAGTCACAGTCCTGTAGCATTGCCCTTGTATCATGATTTTACTAAGTATGTTGCACCACTGCACCAGTATTGACTGATGTCCCTACTCTAGACCCAGTTGCCTTTACTACCAGTGTGATTATGCAAGGCTCTTGGGAGAAGTGATGTGCTAGGGTGCTGATGGGGCAAGTGGTGAACTGGAAGCCATGTTGTATCCTAAATATGTTTTGTAGTGAACAAATGTAGTGATATGGGCATTAATCACTCATGCTCTTGAAGGACTTGGAAGCTTGGGTGATATTTGTCAGTGTGCACTACCCTTTTCTTGCCTTCATTGGGTGGTCTGCTGTTTCCTCCATAAATCTTTGCCCCGTATGAAGTTTAATTGCCGGAAGTGAAACTGGAAGTTTCACATGTGAATTTTGTGGCCATATCCAGCCAGATTGAAAGTACAGTGAGCATCCAACAGCTGTTTGAAAATCTTCCAGACTGTGACAAAAATAAAAAGGATGTCAGACTCCTGGGTGCCAGACCAGTTTGTGAGTTACTGAGCAGGTGTGGATTTGAACATTTGCTAATTGCCTCCTCTTTAAATCCATGCTGTCAGCAAATGTGTAACACCTGAAATAATTGGGGGGAGAGGAGACAGGGCCCAGCTCGAGAGCTGCTGTTAGTTAATGTTTGCAAACAACCCAAATCATCTATTTCCATGATTGCTGCTTATTGGGATAGTGGTCTGGACTGACGTGATAGGACTTCGCCACAAGCTGTATCTTGCTACCCATGGAATCAAGCACAGTCTCCAGAAAGGCCAAGACCAGTGAAAATGAATAAGAGGAAAACTATGTACCATTCACTTGGGGAAAGGAAAGAAGGACTCAGTAGTGGGAGGAGGACCCACAGCTGAGTGGCAGAACACATGCTTTGCATGCCAAAACTCCCAGGTTCACTCCTTGATATCTCAGGTAATGGAAAGTAACTCCTCTTGACTCCTTGCAGTCAATGCTGACTTAGACAGACAAACAGTGGAACCTGGTATAAGGTCAGATATGGCTGGTGGGATGGCACAGGTGGAGTGGCCTTGCTGACCAGGTTTTCCAACGCCACACATCATTGCCAGTTTCTGAAAGGGAAGGGAGAGGGGCAAGGCATTGGGGAGCTTGGCAACTTCCTATGTTTCTAGGATATATATGGGTAAGAGTGTGCCTTTGTAATATAATGTAATTTTTGTTTTCTTCAGCACTATAGGGCAAGGGTGGGAGAACACACCTTTTTCTTGAGAATGTTCAGTGTTCCCACCTGGCAATAGCAATATCTAACTTCTGTTTTACCTGGTGGAAGTATAAATTTTAGAAGGGAGTGGTGGGGATTATCCACACTTCCTTTTGCTCCACTCTTTCCAGGCAGAGGCCCACACTTTAACACTCTGTGTCTGAGCTTTTTGTTGTTGCTGCCTTGAGCTTTCCTCATGAAAACCTGATCCTTAAAGCTGAATTGGAGCAAACACCCATTTGGGTTTTCTGTGGAATGACATTTGCTCCAATTGAGTTTTAAAGAGTGGGTTTTCAAAGGGAAAGCTCCGGAGTAACAACAACAATGACATCATCATCAAAAGTGCTCAGACATGAAGCTTCGTGGACTGTGCCTGGAAACCTAGCAGCAAGTGAGAGAGAAACACAGGACACCCTGGGCATGATGAATGGTGATGGCAGACAGAACTGAACACACATGAAAGTATATTATCATGATCCCAAGCAATCTGAGCATGGTCTGTGGGAAATTGCCAGCTGCAATTCTGGTGACTGTGATTCCCACCTAATGGAACATGGCTCAGTTGGGTCCATTGCTCTTCAGGTGACATTGCATCTGAGCAGACTGAGCCTGGAAGAGGAAAACTGAAAAGTCTCTCTCTCTCTCTCTCTCTCTCTCTCTCTCTCTCTCTCTCTCTGTGTGTGTGTGTGTGTGTAAGGCGACACACTGCACGTTAGATACGAATGACAACCTTGGCTCTAATTCACAAACAAGTTAGGCAGAATGGATTGAACCCATACAAGGCAACAGCTGTAAGCACCTTTACTTGGAAGTAAATTCTACTTCACCCATTTCAAAACAGATACCCTTAAAAACTGGAGCACATGTTAGCCCATACTATGGGTATAGTGCTGAAAATGCAACCCCCAAGGTGATCTCTTTGTTCCCACTCTGGCATTTAGAGATCTCTCTACACAGAACAGCTTCCTCCTGTTCGCTCTTGTGCAGCCATGCTCTTAGGTCATTTGCTTGGGAGCCAAAGACAGCAGCAGCATGGCCACATGTGTGACGATGAGGCAGATCTGCATAATAAAAGCCTCTCGGCATATTGGTCTGGACAGCAACATAAAACTTGGCAGGAGGATGTGATGTTGAGCAGCATCCCCATGACGAAGGTTAGGCCTACAGCCACACAGAGATTTTGAGGTGCTAGTCAGGTTGATTTCAGAGGGTCTTAGAGGATTTAACCTAAATGAGCTTCATGCTTCTTAGCCTGAGGAGCACCAAGGGGCAGAATCACCTTTCCAGCAGGCAACATGATACCTGACACAGGTTTCTGGATGCCAATTTTAGCAGGACAGTTCTTGTATTCGAGAGAGCAAGACTTGCCAAGTATTTTGCAGTGTCAAAGTCATGAAAGCAGGTACCTTGTAGAGCTGAGTGAGGATACAGCAGTTCAATAATGAGAGTAGACAGAGCTGTGATATGTCATCCAGAAACCCTATATAAATGAGAAACATAAACCTCCATTCACCATGACATGCCAGCTCTCTTTATTTTCAGTTTGGGGTCAGTCGGCACAAAATACTTGGGTGCATTCACCCCCCCTATTTTTCTGGAGCAGTCAACGATTTAGAGACACATAATTCTCACAGCATCCAGCCAAATGTCACCGGAATCTCTCCGACATTGTATACTTTATGACATGTCTGTTCCCTCAGAGACATACTTAATCCTTCACAGCTGAGTGAACCAAGACACCGTGGGCCCAATTTGATTACCTCTTCATTGTTACAGCCCTTCACGGCGGAGCCAGGAACCTCCTGTCTGCTCAGCTCACGTCCCCTTTCACGATTGCCAAATAACAACTGGAGGAGATTTGATCGCAACGCTAAAAGCTTATTCCCAGCTCCAGAACTGACTTGCTGTGGCTGCTGTCCAGCCCAACAGCTGTGCACACTTGCGTTTTCATTGAAATCGGCAGGTCTTAAGGGCCTATAGTGTGGGGCGGGAGGCTCGTCAATGGTCGCAATCAAGTGTGGAGTTATGCATCCCCCTTTCAATCAGTTGAAGGACACATAACTATGCGGCAGATTAAAGCCAGTGTTGCCAACATTCTGATAAGAGGCAGGTCAGCTGTTTTCTTTCTTTTGCCAGATGTCAGCATCAGCAAATTTATGGGCACGTGGGTTCTTTTATTTATTTATTTAAAAAGAAAATTAGGGCAGGGCGACTCACATGCCAATCACCTGATATGATGCCAGATAATCAATAGGTGGGTTGCCAGGTTTCTTACCCAGGTGTCCAACAGTCAACAGGTTGTTGGTCACTTGGGAACTGCAGTGCATGGGGCTTTGGCCGTGCCGTGTTCAGGGCTAAATGCCCAACAACCACCTATTCTTCATGTTTCCCAAGCACTAAGCATCGGGCTGGCAAAGCTGCTTTTTGGAGGGATGGGTTTCTTGATCAGATTCCCAATGGGAAGCTCAGTCATGCAGCTGACTTTTCAGCCAATGGGTGGTATGTCCATGCTTGCTTTCTGCCAGGACTGGCTGCATGATTGAGTTCCCTGTGGGAATCATAGAAAGCTTATATGATTCTGGAATGCAAGGTAAGGCCATGAAACAGGAAATTCTTGCTACAGATTTGGGGTGGTGGTGGTGGTTTTGTTTTATCATTACACACACCAGGGCCGGATTTAGGTTTGATGAGGCCCTAAGCTACTGAAGGTAATTGGGCCCTTTATATGTCCAGCTGTCCTTTGTCAACAACAAATTGTCACTGTTTTTTGTGTTGAATATATGCTGCGTGGTAATCTATGGACCCAACAGGTATCTAAAACCATTTGCACATAAAAAATAGGAGCCTACACAACACAAAACACTGTTGCTGTATGTAGGTTTTATTTTATTTGTTATTTGGAAATGTACATCCAGTTTTTTCCTTTTAAATTTTTTTGGGGCCCCCAAGAGAGTGGGCCCCTAAGCTATAGCTTGTTTAGCTTATACGTAAATCCAGCACTGACACACACACATGGAAGGATAGTGAGTTATAGATTTTTAAAAGACTACAGTATTTGCCTGTCTAGCCCAGGGACTTAGACAGAGGAGTTTTTCCTATCACCTTCAACCTTTTTAAAAAAGGAAATGCCAAGGGACCTGATAAATTTAGAGCAGAGATGAATAACCTGTGACCCTACATATGTCATTTGACTCCAACTCCCACCCTCCCTGTCCATTGACCATGGT
Source organism: Podarcis liolepis (assembly GCF_965112155.1). Taxonomy (NCBI): domain Eukaryota; kingdom Metazoa; phylum Chordata; class Lepidosauria; order Squamata; family Lacertidae; genus Podarcis; species Podarcis liolepis. The sequence goes on from NC_139555.1 coordinate 44,895,285, forward strand.
GGTTGGGGCTGATGGGAGTTGTAGTCCAAAAACACCTAAGTGGGGCACATAGGTTACCCACCCCTGATGTAAAGCCATGTGCATTATAGATGAGCTGCGGTCCCTCACCTGTCTTTATGACGCTCTGACACGTCGTGTACATGTAGCTAAACAAATTGTTCCACTAATTTGACAGTGTTGCTAGGTAATTGGAGAAACTTTGTGGAATGGAAAGAGGGTCTGTAGTTCCTTCCTTTATACCTGTCAAATTCACTGTGTTCAAGCAACAATTCTATTAAATCAGAGTTATTTCCTACTGACAGGTTTAATCAAACATGATTTTTTAATATATCGTTCTGAGCATTAGAGGGGGTTCATATTTCAGGTAAGATTTGATAGATAGCAGGTAAAGCAATGATGCATTTGGAGCTTTGTCAATCACCCAATTCTGTAACCTAGACTAATTTATTTGGACAGCAAATCTGTTACACTGATAATCTCCAGATTGAGGCAGATAAACCTTATAAGCAAAGCCCTCAAAGCAAAGCCTGAGTCACTGGTGTCAGTCTGCGCTCCCTGGATCCCATTATCACCCTCCTCTGATATTTTATGTATAGGTCATCCAGTCAGGTGCAAAGGTGATGAATGGTACAAATTTGCCACTTCAGAAAAAGATGCTATTTAGAGCACAAGGGGTGATTTTGTCAGAGAGAGAGGCAGAGAGAGCTCCTTTATATCTAGTTCCACTTTCTAAGGGAAATATGGCACATCTATAACAAGTGCTGCTGAAGGACAGATCATGCCTTCAAAAAAAGATGATGCTTACGTCTCCCAGGGCTATAAGGCACTTCCAACAACACACATCCGACAACACCCTCCTTCAGTTCCACCCATGCAAAGTTGCATCCACAGAACCCACACCTATTCAGCCATAATAGCTAAATGGAACATTCATGCTCAGAAGCAACAGGCCAGATTCTGGAGGACAAGGAGAGGATTGTTGCCTTCATTTTCCGCTTGCAAGCTTCCAGAAGACAATTGGACAGGCACCACTGGAAGCAGGAAAAGATGGAAAAAATTAAGTTGATAAAGACCTGAAGTTGAAGGCAGAGATGGAGTGAGGTGGTCCTGGGCAGCTCAGATTCCTTTTAAATCTCCCTTGCAGCCAAATTTTGCCGTAATGCTATCTCTACTCTCCTCCGCATCCAGTTTATGCAAAGGCACAGTGTTTTCAAGAAAAACAAGAGAAGATGCCCAATTACCCACCAGGGTCACTGATGAACCAGCTTCTTCTCACTGCCTTCCCTACGATCCATGGCCCAAAAAGGGCAGGCTCCCATGCAGTGCTCCAATTTCTTCTGGAGGGCAAGTAGCCAAGGAGCAAATACTGTTTGTACCTCTGCTGGAATATTGACTTCTAGTGTATTTTTGTTTGTTTGTTTTGTCCTTAAAATGGTGATTCGGCACTCTGTATGTACTGCAAAAAAGGCCATGCTGATGCTACTGTAAACAATATAGCATGAACTCCCACTTAGAAAGGTGATGTTCATACCTCCCAGTCATCTCAAATGAGAGCTTAAAAACTTAATGGGAACTCAGCCGTTAGCCACCTTATTAGAAATGCTGAGCTGTAATTGCTTCCTCCCTCCTTTTGATCAAGCTGATAGATCGGCTTCAGAAAGAAGCACCATTTTAAAACAGAAATTCAAGGCACAGCCAAGTTTCAGAAACAAAATCAAATGCAGAACAACACCTCTTTTTGTACGTGTCTGATCTAAATCGTCACCCGATGCTTCCTTCCATTTCCTAACTATTGAGGCTTTGCAGCTTCTGGATGTATTTTATGCATTAAGTATCAACATGCCTCATTTTCTCAAGGTTTGGATTCAATGGAGTGTAAAGAATCAAGATGTTTTATGTTGAGTGAAACAGCAAGCAGTCATCAAGATCATATTCATTCTTCATTTTGGGAATTACCAACATAATTGATTACTCAGAAAGAGGAGACACTAAATAATTATTTAACAAGTTCCAAGGAGTGGATATAATTGGCATAGTTAATCACATTGGTCAATAAATGACTTCATTCTGGCAGAGATCTCAAAATAAAAATAATACTTCAGCATTCATAAACATATCTGATGTGCGTGCGTGTGTTTGTGTGTGTGTGTGTGTGTTATAATGAACACCACAGTTACCAAATGTAAGTGTGGAAGCTCTGATGTACACACAGAGCAACTTTGCCCACTATGGTTTCTCTATTCATTTCAGTAAAGGGAACAGCTCTGCAAGACCAAGGTGATGCTCAGAGCCAGCCCTCCACTGAGTAAATGAGGAAGTTCGCCTGAGGTGTACTGCAAGTGTGTGCACGGGACTTTGGATGGAGAGCGTTAAGTTAAATTGCTCTATTGCTTTTACCTGACCTAAAATAAGTACATAATTTGCATATTTGACTCTATTCGGACTGTTTGAATCAAATGACAAAGTACACTGTGGTACTGGCCTTTAAAACACTTTGGGTTCATTCTTACACTGGGACATTTTTCTTGCACACAAAAAGGAAACAAATTTAAGGTTGCCATTCAAGAACACTTAAGACAGTGCAAATGATTCTTCCTTTGTTATTCCACTGATGAACAACTTCAATTCAGAACCCAATTACAAGTAAGAACTTTAAGGTCAATGCCTGAACCCATATGCGTTATTTTGGCATAGGTTCCATTGGAATAAAAAGATTGTACTATGGAACTGGCACAAGTTGTGTACTGTTCATTCTGCACTTGCAGTTAATCTTTTAGTGTGGCATAACACTAAAGGTAAAGGTAAAGGACCCCTGGACAGTTAAGACTTGTCAGGGCCTACATGAGCTTCAGAGTTTGAGAAAGGGGAGTGTAAAGGAAAGGTCGCTGCATTCTTCTGCAATTTTTAAAAAGATGCATTCTGCTGATCCTGTTGAGGTCTGCTATGGCAGATAGAGGTTAGAAGGGCCTGGCTGTCAAACTCTACAGTGAGAAAAGTATGCTTCATTTTATCTGCAGTCCAAAGAACCATAAAACACACACAATCTTTTCTCATTTGGAGAAGAATACAAAGAGGACCCTTCAAGTTCTAATCTACACACATAAAACAAATTCACACACAGGCGTCTTCCAAAAACCCAACCCAAATGCCGAAATCCAGCATCGCCTGAGCTCTGCGAGTGTGGCTTTCTCCCAATTGAAGCACAGAATGTTTGAGGACCGGGACATTCACAGGGAAACCAAAATGCTTGTTTACAAAGCTATTTACTACCAACTTTACTATATGCTTGTGAAACATGGCCCACCTATGAACGCCATCTCCAACTCCTCGAAAGATTCCATCAACGGTGTCTCTGAAAAATTTTACACATCACTTGGGAAGACAGGAGAACTAATATCAGTGTACTGGAAAAAGCAAAGATCACCAGTGTTGAAGCAATGATTCTTCAACATAAACTTCGTTGGACTGGTCATATTGTGTGAATGCCTAATGATCGTCTTCCAAAGCAACTACTCTATTTCGAACTTAAAAATGGAAAGTGTAATGCTGGTGGTCAACAAAAGAGGTTTAAAGACTGTTTCAAGGCAAATCTAAAAAAAATGTAGTATAAACACTGACAACTGGAAAACACTGGCCTGCAAGTGCTCCAGTTGGAGAACAGCCTTTACCAAAGGTGTCATGGGCTTTGAAGACACTCAAACTCAGGACGCAAGGGAGAAATATGCTAAGAGGAAGGCATGCTTGGCAAATCCACACCGTGATCAATTCCCGCCCAGAAACCAATGTCCCCACTGTGGAAGTATATGTGGATCCAGAATTGGTCTCCACAGTCACTTACGGACTCATTGTTAAAACTGTGCTTATGGAAGACAATCTTACTCGGCTATGAGTGGCTATGAGTAATCACCAAAGAAGAAGAATATAAAAAAATGAAGCACAGAAATATGTGCAACTTTCTGTTATCCTTATGCCTGGAGACTAAACACATTTATTTGTAAGGTCCATTGATTTTAACTAAATTCATTTCCAGTTAAAGGTGCCAAAGACACCTATTGCTGCATCCTCAATTCCCATGGAACTTATTTCCAAGTAAGTAGTTTTTAGATTGACAGGTAAGATTGCAGTCAAAACCAAACATTGATTTGAAATGCTTCATTGCTGCCGCAATCCTGCACCAGAGTGCCTGTCTGCAATCTTCTCCTTTAGCATCTCTGCAATGTCAGTATATTTGCATGCACAGTTTGTGACACTGTGTTTGCACAGCAGTTGAAAGATGCAGTTCCAAGTTCTCATTTCCTGTTGTGGCGAGAGCAATGGAATGAGCCACATGGTTTCATTATGCAAAAGGAAGGGGTGGCACTTTGGAATATTAGGGCTACTATAATGGGCACCAAGAGGCATTTTGATTCTTTGTACCAAGAAGCTGGAATGCACCTTAAGTTACATCCATTTGCTGAGATATGAGCTGAAATCAGACTCATTGAGGGAGAGAATGCCAAGGGAGCTGAAAGCAGGCAGACAGGTGGGAAATTTGGCCTAAGATTTGTCTGAATTTTGGGACAACTCTCTTGGTGCTGCTCTGAATAGAATGTAGCAGTATCTATGTACTTTGCTTATTCAACCCTACAACAACCTGCTCAACCTGTACGTATGTACAGATTGTTACAAAGTTATCACTCACTTCTGCTGCACTCTCTTCTTAAAGATTACCTCTGAAGGTTGCCAAAATGTCAGTTGCCCGTGTAAAGCTGTAGAGAAAAGAATACACTCCACCAAGTGGCTGGAAGTGGAAAGTGGAGAGAAAACGTAATGTCTGAACTCAGCATGACACACTCATTTGCAGGCTGGTTAGAGTTGTACTTTGTAGTAACTGTTGGTGAGGGCCGCCACATGTCTGGAAATTCATGGACATCGCCAGGACTGGTCCTTCAAAAATGGCTTCTGGGAAAACCTGGGCGTATGGCACCCAGATTGAAAATTTTGTTTGGCCAACAACTTTTGTTGATTATACTACTGTTGGTATAAGCTGATGGATGGAAAGGTGCAGGCCAGCCAACCAAGAACAAGGTTCTCTGCAAGCAAAAATGACTCCTGGAGAGCAGAAGTGGCAGATTGGGCTAGGGAGAGGAGAAAATGCAGGGGAGACAAGATTGTAGAGCTGAACTCCTGCAGAATGCTTCAAAGAGGGGATTGCTGAATTACTGCTGGATTACTGGCTAAAACGCTAAGGGTTGAATCACTGTTCCTAGCATGGGAAGCTTAGAGCTACCCTAGACCTGGTTTAGCAATTCCTTTAAGCTTGGGGCTGCACAGCCACAGAATCCTATTTGCTGACACCCTCTGTACCTTAGTGTAATGCACTCCAGTTGTTGCTGCAGCCTCTCTGCTGCCACCGGCTTGGATTTCCTTATTGTGGTGCTCTCAAATTCTGCAGTTGGCAGAATCCCACTCTTTGGTTGCATCCCTGAAAGGGCTGTGAGTAACTGTATGCCGTATCACTCATAGTGACACCTCCATAGACTTAAAGTTATTAGAGTCACCAGGCAGATACTGAACTTCATCATCACATCAACCAGTGTCAGTAACAATGTCTTAAATAACTGTTGCTGGTGCACAAGAAGCCAAGATACAGATAATGTGACAGGTGATTTATAGAGAACCAAAAATATTTCAGCCACATGTTGCAACATTTATCTAGATTGAGATGCTGGAGGTCAAGCATGTCCTACAGAAACAGAAACATAGAAATCAGTGAGGTGACAGCAGCTTTTATTGGCCCAGCTGGTAGTTGAAAGATGTATACAAGCTGTTGGGTTACACCCAACACTTCAGGCAAAATAATTTCCATTGCATAAAAAGATTGGAGTAAATTATTTTTGATGGCATGTCATTATGTGCCCACGGCAGCACACAAAAATTCAAAGAAAGAATGGGAGGAATTCAACATCATGCTATTACGATTTTTTCCCAACAGAAAATGATGTTGGGCATGCAAGGAGAAGAGAGGAAAAGCCCCATTGGAGCAGGACTCGTTGCACTGCCTCCCACTAGCACAACTGTTTAGCTGAACCCAGTCCAATAAAACAAAACTTTGCAGACTCTGGATCTTAACACCGCAACGCCATTCATACAGCAAGCCAAACACGGCAGCAAAATGCTTTAAAAACATGGCATCCCCCCCCCCCGCCCCATGGTTAATTGTAGCTACAGAATTAATCTTGCACTGCAGAATTTTTCCAAGGGAAACCATGGAAGATGCATTTGTCCCTGCAGATCAAAGCACTTTGGGGGCTGTTTTAGCAAGTTTTCCAAAAGCAGGAGGTGAAGGGAAGAAAGGGCAGGAAAAAAAGGCTGAGAGAAAAGTTAAATTCATGAAACATACGGTAGACACAACTTCCATGAGTTCCCAGGGAGCACATGCAAAGAGATTCCACTATTGCACTGCACTCACACTTCACTGTTCTTCAGTGCCCTTGGAATGTGAAATCTATTTACTGCAGCTCTCCACACTTTGAAATGTCTCTATTCAGTATCACAGGTGCTCCTCACCTATGGAGCCTGAACAAGAAAGGTGATTACTGCTGCAGAACAAAAGAAGGAGAGTTGCTCACATGACCCGAATAGAACCAGAATCTCATCACTGCCCAGAGTTAAGTGTTTCTTTAATGCTCACGGCTGCTGCGGTGCCTTCAGACTGTGCCTTTTGACTGACAGTTTGCAGACAGCTAATTCCTCCATCCTGATTTAAGTCTTCAACTTATTTCCCCAGTGCTTTTGTCCCCCAGCTGACTGTTTTATACGTACTCCAACAACTTTGACTCGGACAGAATGCATATTCACTTGTGGCAGACATCACAATAAAGATGTCGGTGTTTTTTCTGGAATTGCTAAGAATGGCTACCCACAATTCATCTCCAAAAAAGGAACAGAATTCGTTTTGTTTTGTTTTTAAGAAAAGAAAACTGTAGCAAAATGGGAATGGTTCATGAGAAATAACGAAGAATTCGAAGAGGTAAATAAGTCAAGGGAATAATTGTATTAAGAAAAGACACTGACTCAAAGCAAGCCCATGATGAATTTTGGGTAAATGTTATCAGTTTAATTCACAAAGTGGGATGATGGGTTTTTTGTTTACAAACAAAACCAAACAAAACTGGAAGAATGTTGGTTCCAACATTCCAAGTTAAAGGTTTATCTGAAGTTTGATAAATTCTCAATTTATCATCCAAGGTTTCACAGAATAATGTGACTGTCATATTGGAAGGGACCCTGAGGATTATCTAGTCCAGCCCCCTGCAATGCAGGAATATGCAGCTGTCCCATACGGGGACCGAAGCTGCCACCTTGGTATTATCAGCACCACGTTCTAACCAACAGAAAGTTACTTACAATTTTGTTGGTCAATTCACAGTCAATTAATTTTTAGATGTATACACATGTGTTATGTGAAAAAAAAATGTGTTATTGGAGCAAATATGTATTTATTAATACAAATAGAAAAGGAACACAAAGACTCTCCTTCAGTGCCAATTACTATTGTAGGAAACCTGAATTGAACCCTCAACAATTTGAGGGCTGAAGTGGCTTAATCAGCTCTAGGTGGTAACTGGCAACCTAGGGCTCCGGGGGAAAAATGGCACTTATTTATAAAACTTGAAAAGCTAATATCCTGGCACATTTCTGTGAATGTACCCCATAAAAAACAGTAGCTAAGGGATGGGGTCACAGAAGTTGAGGAGGCCAGGCCATCTCTGCATCCTCCTAGTGATTCGGGCATAGTTTTGAGTGAACTTTTCAGCTGAACCTTAACAATTCTGATGCTGACCTACATAGCTCCATTCCCTTCCTTTCCCCTGGATAATAGTGGCTGTTGAGGAGTGCACAATTTTCCAATATAGTAAGGAACCTTGCAGTCCTTTCAGAGGGAAATGTTGATTTAAGATGCTGTTAGATGGCAGATCAGCTCTCATCTCATTGATAACTCTTATTGCTCATTGTAGCCAGAATGTTGTAAAGCAATTCAGCAGTAACTCCTGAAACGACTGTTTGACTCAGTTCTCATTAGGATAAAGGTTTGCTTCATCAAGGAGAGCCTTACAAGTGAATATTTTTACATATCTATTTGCTATACAAATTTATACCCTGCCTTTCTGTCAAAAGCTCTCAAGGCAGTTTACATTGTAAATTTTAAACACAGTTTTAAAATGTTAATGATATGAGAGTCAGGGGGAGGGCTCTAAAATAACCCAAAGAAAAATGAACAGCAACTGCTACAAATTAAATTGGTTAGATCCTAAAGCTTTCTCTAAAAGCCATGTTTCAGCTGCTTGCTGATAACTGAGCCACAGGGTTGCTGTACGAGCCACCCCTGAATAAGCATTCCACAACCCCATAAGGGTTTTGGCCTTGCAGCCAAACCACTGAATTTGAAATGGCAACGGGATGTTCACTAGAGCATCAGTTGTTGAATGGAGGACCGAAGGAAGAAGCCCCTGACTTGGACCACTTTTAGGGCCTTAAAGGTACCGTGGTACTGTATATTGAGCCTGCTAGCAAACTGGGAGCCAGTGTGACCGAAAGAGCCCTCAGGCAATGTGATCAAAGCACCTCACATTAGATACCAGTGGAAGAAGTTGTCTCAGATTAACTGAAGTTTCCACACTCTGTTATGTGCATTACAACGACCCACCTTGGATATAACAAGGGGAAACTTTGTGGGATAACCAGCCCCATATAACCAAGTCTAATTAAGGAATGAAGGGATTAAGACCATAGAGTAGGATGTTCTGTTGGGCTTAGTTCTCCTTGGGAGGAGCTAGATCAACACTGAGCACATTGCCTTCTGCCTCTAAGCTCTACCAGTCTGACATGGGGGCAGGAATCTTTTTATTTTATGTACAATACCTTTTTGTACAATACCCTGTGCAGAAGAAGTGCTGCATCACCTGCCCCTCCATGCTTAAGGGTATTCTGTTAAAGGAACCTGGGGGTGTTGTTCTAGTCTGAAGCCCAGTTGGGGGGCTAAGGCCTTGACACAACCCCCGATGGGAACGCCAGGGGGAGCTTGAGTTGGTTTGCATCGACAGGGCTCCCCCTACCGGTGGCTTACCCTTACTGGACTTCCTGTACAATGGGCAGGAGTCAGATATAGCCAGGTCCCATCAATGCCTAAGCCAATACTGCTCACATTCTGTAATTTCAATAAAGTTGTGGCCAAAATTTGCTCAATAACATAAACCTAATATCCATGTCCTTGTGTGAGTTATTTCCAACGAGGGGGTGGCTGCGGGGTCTCGACATGCAATACCTTTTTGTACAATACCCTGTGCAGAAGAGTTGCCACACTTTGAAACTGCTCCAAGCAGCTTAAAAGTGTTAAAACAAGAAAGAGAGAGAGAGAGAAAAAATATTCCATTCACCTCATAGGTATACCTCATTGGTGCAAGTTTTTGTGACTTTTTATGTCACAAAAGGACTTCCCTGGAATTGTCCTTCAAAATCCACACAGGAATGAGGAAGGACACACATTCACATCCACCTATGGAAGCAGGACAGGGCAGGCTGTGATCGATTCAACCATCCCTAATATATGCATATCAAACAGAAGTTTTAAAACGCAACCTTTAAAGATGGCCCATTATGTTTATATCTATTTTGGGGCGGCCCTAACGTAGTCTAATTTCAACCTTATAAAATAAAGCTGAGAAATGAATTGATTAAAATTACTCTTTTGGTTTCATTGTCTAAAGAAATCTGAGTTGTTCAGTACGTAAGGCCACTGCCCCACACTGGCTCACAGGGAGGGATGGGTAACAAATGCAGGGGTCAGCAAACTTTTTCAGCAGGGGGCCAGTCCACTGTCTATCAGACCTTATGGGGGGGGGCTGGACTATATTTTTTGGGGGGAATTGAATGAATTCCTATGCCCCACAAATAACCCAAAGTTTCATTTTAAATAAAAGGGCACATTGTACTCATGTAAAAACACAGATTCCCGGACCGTTCACAGGCTGGATTTAGAAGGTGATTGGGCCGGATCCGGCCCCCCGGGTCTTAGTTTTCCTACCCATGAAATAGGGTCTGAGCACTCCTTCAGCCTGAAGAGGAAAAAGATGAATGTGAGCTGTATTATTCCAGTTACTCTGATGAAGATATCAATGAATGCCATGGGCATTCAGTGGAGGGGGGATTGGTTGATGGATTAAATAGCGTGGGAATTGGTTGAAGGGCAGGATAAAAATCCTATATTAAATAAAATGAAATAAATCATGACAGCACCAAACAGTAGCAGCATATGTGCTGTGTTATCCTTGGACACTATTCCTTGTCTTACATCTCCTCCCCCCTTTCTGTTTTTTTAGTATACAGTGGCCATAACAATCCAGAAATTTCTCTGAAGCAGACAGGACCTCCCTCTCTCCTCAAACTGTAATCACATCCAGGGATTTTCAGCAAAGAAGCAAAGTCAGCAGGAAAAGAAATCATCTGTGTGCCCTTCAAGTCATTCATCCTGAGCATTTTTCTAGCACTGCATTGGTACTGCTGTGTAGTACAAATGACTCTTATTTTAGCATGCCTTCTGACTATAAATCAAGAAAGATGAAGCACAAGAGCAACAGGCAAATATCAGATGGACGGGTAAACAGCAGCAACACGGCTGGCATAAAAATGTATTCATCCCTCTTGTGGTGATTATTGGGACAAAATTGAAAGCACAACTCATGTTCAGATAAGAGCAAACAAAAGACTTACCTTTATTTAAAGTACAGGATGATGAAACCTTGAAAGCTCTGCTTTAAAGGACAAGGTTGGCAGAGTGGAAAGCACAAAGTGGGGCTGTGGATACATTCTGGCAATGTCAGCCTGACAGGCAAGCAGTCCTAGAGATTGTAGACTGGTCAGGCACAATGGGATGCGGGTGGCGCTGTGGTCTAAACCACCAAGAACCTTGGGCTTGCCGATCATAAAGTTGGAAGTTCAAATCTGTGCAATGGTGTGAGTTCCCATTGCTCTATCCCAGCTCCTGCCAATCTAGCAGTTCAAAAACATACCAGCGCAAGTAGATAGTGTTGCGGCAGGAAGGGAAACATTGTTTCCGTGCGCTCTAGCACTCTAGTTCTGTTGTGCCAGAAGTGGTTTAGTCATGCTGGTCACATTGGAAAGCTGCTAGCGGACAAATGCTGGCTCCCTCAGCCTGAAAGCGGAGATGACCGCCACACCCCACAGTCAAATTCGAGTGGACTTAACTGTCCAAGGAACCTTTTACCTTTACCTTACAGCAGTTGAAAAGTTCGGTTGGATCAGACCAAGGGCTGGTTACATGATCCCACAAGCAGGACATTCATATTATTTTATTTAAAAGTCTTAATATGTCAAAAATCTCTGACAGTCTAAAAAACAAACAACATGTCATCAAAGCAAGCACGAAAATACAACCTAAAACCAATAAACCAGTGGTAAAACAACAACAATCCCCAAAAGAAAAATGAATAAAACAGAAAGTCAGAAATTTCTAACATGTAAAACAGGGCCCATTCCTATAGGTCAGGGAAAGCCTTCACAAGATGGCTGAAGCAACTGATACTTCTTCACATATGGCAGAGGGAAGGGCATTCCAAAGCAATATCCCACTGCTGTTCCCCAGTGACTGGCATTCAGGCTAGGCATGCCCTCTCTGATTCTGGAGGCAATATACACCAGTCATGTCAAATAGCCATTGATCACTCCAATAATTTGTATAATTGCCAGTCTCATAGCATTGTTATCTTTTGGAGGTCTCCAGCATCGGATTCCATGTGATACGTATTGCACATGGCAGCCATACCACATAAAACAGCTTGTCAAGCAGATCATCCGGATATGTGAAGCCTCTCATCCTTGGAAATGACTGGTGGTGTCACGGGATCTCTCATGATGGGCCACGCTATGCTGTGAGCCTGTCTACATGTTATGGCCATAGCAGCTTTCACGCAGAGACTGTTGCAAGTGGGCCTCCATGTGGCAATTGCAACTGCAAACTTTTCTCTCTCTTCGTGTTTTCTTTCTTATAGCTTCAGCAGCAACACAAAGTGCACATCAAGCACATGACAGCAGATCAATATAAAATATAAGACAAAAGGTTACCCGACACAATAAAACAACAATGATAATTAAAGAAAGGAATAACAACCTAAAAACAATTAACTCCAGGATCATTATTTACCAAACAGATGAAGCTAACAACAAACAACCGTGAATGTTTTTATACAGAGGGAAATTGACGGAGATACAATTAGCGCAATAACAAAAATCATTATAAAATTGGCAGCGATCAATGGCTTTTGCATATTGGAATCTAGGTTATTTACATGAGTTACGATGTGAAACCAAGCTGGGAACAGTGAGGCAATGCACAAATAGCTGGCCACATTTTGTTACGGTAATTTACAATAAAGTTTTGCAGAGCGTGGTGGCAGTGCAGGAAGCTATCCGATTCAGGCTTATGTATATCAGGTGAGAAAAGCTCCTGCTGAATGAAAATGGCAGAAATTATCCCTGCTCTTCCCTTTAAGCTCCATCATTCAGGTGCATAAGGAACCTTTCCCAATATCCTCCTACCAAGGGCCCACAACTCCACTCAGGTAACCAAGATTAGCATTGTGTATTTTGCCCATGGGTCCCTTAGCCCTAAGTGGCAAGCCTCAGGAAGCAGCCATTACCCTCAAACGTAGCTAAGGGTGCTCACCTTAATTCATCCCATGAGTTTGGCACAGTGAATATCCAGCAGAAGGAGCATTGGGATAGCTCCACTGGGACATTTTCACTAAATCCATGCTGCTCCCCTACCTCCCAGGAAGCAGCAGTGATATGGCTGCAGAGATCAGGTGAGCACTGCTGCCACACCATCTCTGTCTGCTACTGATCTGAACATTGGCTCTTCACTGACTTGCCCAGGTGCAAATGCCTGCACAGCTGTGAAGCTCACTGGAGTGTTGCGGAGAAGTCACCCGCTCCCTGCCATCCTAATCTATCTCACAGAGCTGCTCTGATGAAATGGGATGAAATTTGAGTTGAAAATTGTATAGCATTTGCTACAGCGAAAAGTGCTATCTTGATTAATAATATCCTGTACCAAACAGAATCACTTTCTCACACTAGTCCCTCTACAGAATCTCTTTTTGCAAAGGTACATTGTGTGTGTGTAAAGGGAAAAGGTAAAGGAGCCCTAAACAGTTAAGTCCAGTCAAAGGCGACTATGGGGTTGCGGCGCTCATCTCGCTTTCAGGCCGAGGAAGCCGGTGTTTGTCCACAGACAGCTTTCTGGGTCATATGGCCAGCAGGACTAAACCACTCCTGGCGCAACAGGACACCGTGACAGATGCCAGGGCTCATGGAAACTCAATTTACCTTCCCACCACAACAGTTCTTAACTAATTTATTTACGTACTTGCACTGGTGTGCTTTTGAACTGCTAGGCTGGCAGGAGCTGGGGCAGAGCAATGGGAGCTCACCCTGTCACAGGGATTTGAACTGCTGACCTTCTGATTGGCAGGTCCAAGAGGCTCAGTGGTTTAGACCACAGCACCACCCACCTGCCCACACGACAGACCTTTTATTAATGTCCTAGTCATAGGTCATTACAGTATAATTATTTTTTTAAAAAAAACACCATGCCAAATAAAAATAAGAAATGCATCTAGCCTCATGTAATCCTGCGTATGCTCATTGTCTTGCCGATTTCCAGGCCAGATTTGCACTGCTGATGAATTATACTTCTAACAAAATCCCAGGGAACATGGAAACCAAGCTGTGAGGCACTGTTGCATGTATCAGAACTCAGCAGTTAGAAGTAGTTGGGCTTTAGAATGGTTTGCTTGACAGGGCAAAGCAGGCTAGTTCATTACCCCCACAGCTGCCGCTGCTTATGAAAAGCTGATGAGAATAAAAATGGGAAGAGGAAATGACTCTTAGTAGGATTGATACGATTAATGTTGTGCTGGGCAGGTCTAAATGCATCCCTTCCGACCGCGGGGGTGAGCCACATTGTATGTGCAGAAGGATCATATTACAGTGGTACCTCTAGTTACGAACTTAATTTGTTCCGGAGGTCTGTTCTTAAGCTGAAACTGTTCTTAACTAGAGGCGTGCTTTCACTAATGGGGCCTCTTGCTGCTGGAGCACCACCAGCACACGATTTCTGTTCTCATCCTGGGGCAAAGTTCTCAACTTGAGGTAAATATTCCAGGTTAGCGAAGTTTGTAACCTAAAGTGTTTGTAACGTGAGGCATTTGTAACTCAAGGTACCACAGTATATAGGATATGTCTTATATGGGGGGGCATTGCCTAAAAATGAGAAAACAAAGCATCAGAAAAGAGGGCAGAAAGGAGTGGCAATTTGCATATAATGCACAAGGGCTAATTTATGTGTCTTATACATGAAAATTTAGAATAATTAATATATGTTAAACAGAAATACATCTCACCATAGTGGGAAAGACTATGGGAGGGATTCAGCATAGCTCCATGCAGATTCCTGTGTTACACAAGCACTTCTGCTTGCTTGGTATGGAGTGACTGGTGTTCTCCTCCCCTTCCTGCTGTTCCTCGGGTTCTCCTAAAAATTTGGGGTTTCCAGGGAGAAAGGAAGGAAGCACCCACACACAAGCTTCTGCTGGTGGGGCTTGCTACTTACCGTATTTTTTGCTCTATAGGACTCACTTTTTCCTTCCTAAAAAGTAAGGGGAAATGTGTGTGCGTCTTATGGAGTGAATGCAGGCTGCGCAGCTATCCCAGGAGCCAGAACAGCAAGAGGGATTGCTGCTTTCTCTGCTCAGCGATCCCTCTTGTTGTTCTGGCTTCTGAGATTCAGAATATTTTTTTTCTTGTTTTCCTCCTCCAAAAACTAGATGCGTCTTATGGTCTGGTGCGTCTTATAGAGTGAAAAATACAGTAAATCCCATCTTATGGCAAGGTAACTTATAGGTAAGGTCATTCCTAGAAAAATGTGATTGCCTTCTTTTTGGACAAAAGTGTCTCCTGTCCTATTTGGACATCAATCAGGATGCCTTTTTTCCTGTTGAGCTTGGCCGGCCCAAAATGGCAGTTGTATCATTGTTAGTGCAGCTGAGTAGGAGCCCTGCCCAGTATGAGTGACAATAGAGAGAAGGGGGAAGGAGCAGCTTCCCCTCCCCCTTCCCCCTTTCTTCCCTCTCACTGTTGGAGGACACTCCACAAACAGGAAGCCACCAGTGAAAGGGACCTCCGTTTCGTAGCCACCCATCTCACGTCCTTTGGCAGGACCACCTGAAGAAGGGCCCGAAAAGATTATTTTAGGGGCCACTTGCAATCAGCCAATGTTGCAATTTTCTGGTTGCTGTGGCAATATTAGGGACAGAGCAAGAATGAAATGTAGCAGAGAGGTGTGGTGTCATTGCCCAAGATACAGTGATGTTCCCTTCCAGCTCACCAGAAGGTCTGGATGTTCAGTGAGGGTCAAGAGAGGCTGATGTCAGACCTGCTTATACCTGTTGAAATGCTGTTCTAGGTACAGACCTGGAGCTTTGGAGGGGCACAAAGAAAGGGCAGAATGAGGAGAGTGGAAGACAGTGGGTACCTGAAGAGTGTACAAGCACAGCTGAGATGAGGAGCAGGCATTGTGGCCATTTTCTGCCATAGGTATCTTTTGGTTTGGCTATATTTTCCATCTTCCTCCAAGAAGGTTTTATAGCTGGTTTGAATCCCAAGACTTCTTCCAGCATGCTGTTGCAATTCCAATCCTTCCAAAGCAGCTGAGCGAATTTCGTTCAGGGTAGAACAGCACTGAACAAGTCCTTCATCTCCCAGAGTCAGAGGTTTGTTTAAGAAGCACAGCTGCATAATGGCCCATGTACGCTGCGCAAAGGTGCACCAAAGCGCCCCTTTAATCAGAGCACAGAGGCTGCACGGAGAGCCATTAAATGCTTTGTGAATGAGGAGTGATAATTGTGCTGTTAAATGTCTGCTTCTGAGTCCTAATGAGCGATGAAAGAGTAAGGCAAACCGCATTCTTAAGTAAGAAGACAACAAGCAACACATTTCTTAGCAATTAGAGCACCCCAGGGATTGCTCTTGAGGCAGAAGGCCAAACGTAGAACAATTCAACCACAGAAAGTACAGCCATCTCTGGAAGATGCTCCGCCTCTGTTTTGCTGCTTATGATTTGGTTATTGTGTGTGTGTGGGGGTGGGGTGGGGGGGTGGGTAGGAAAGTTCACAGTGAAAGCCAAAGCAAAGCAAAGAAGTGCTGGTAATGTTGGTACATAAGAGGGGGTTGCAGGATCAGGCCAATGCCCCATTAGTCCAGCATCCTGTTCTCACAGTGGCCAATCAGATGTTGGTGAGAAGCCTTCAAGCAGCAGCTAAGTGCCGCAGCACCCCCCCTACCTCATTTACACAATGTGATTATTGACAATGATTCAGAGTTTATCCACTCGGATCAATTCCAACCATACTTTTTCACCTTGATCCAGCTTTAGTGTCACCTAGGGATGGAGGAAAAATCTGCAAAACCTGGATTCCCCATCAGACTTGCCTACTTTGATCCAGGTGGAACATGACCTGGATTGACTCACGATTCCTTTCAGTCCTCTTTAGAACCCACAGAAGATCTCGTCGTGAGGTGACTCGAGAGCAGCAATGCTGTACATTGCTTTTTCATTATTATTTTACAAAGCTCCAGAAGCTGTCCTGCTGCTCACAGGCTGGTGCAGCTGGCATGTGAGCTTCTTTCTGCTGCGTGCTTTGAATAGAATAGAGCAAGTCCCCCTGGCAGGGAGAGGATTTGATGACAGTCCATTGCTCTCAGGGGGAACTGTAGCGAGAGAGAAAATCATGGCCACCTCCATGTAACAGGGGGATTAAAAAACAACAACACTGGATGAAGGCAGCATGTAGCCCTCAGTCTGCCTCATCCATACTTTGATTTGTTATATTTTTATGTTTGCATTTCCAGGCAGATTTTAAAGAATGTCCCCTTTACATCACTTCTCCTAAAGTGATTTATTCTCAGTGACTGCACAGTTCATGCATCTGATGATATAGACTGTTGGCCACAAAAGCTTGTTAGTCTTTAAGGTTGTCACAAAGACTCTTAGCTGATTTCTCTACAACAATCTAACGGGAATTCCTCAGAACTCAACTGATCAGTGGGGGACCTTGGGGTCTCAAATTTCAGTGGCACCCTGTGCAACAGCCAAATTCTCTCCCACCTCTCACCTTTCATTCAATGCAAGAGTTGCAGAGCTCCGAGTGTGACTGAACTGGGTTCGCTCCCCTCAATCTGCCTCCGAAATGATTTAAACCCTGGCATTTTAAACTGGTTTGGGGAAATCACACTGTGAGTCTTTAATAATGATCTTGTCTGAAGTCATTTTATACAGCAGTTTTCCCAAAAACATTCAGAGGTAAGTGTGAAGGCCTGAACAGAGCCTCATTATCACTAGTCAGGAACATGAAGAACAACATCATGCAAACACATTTATCAAACTGTCATTCTGCTGAAAAATGGAAACATTCAGGGAATGTATGTGGCAACAGGGTATGAAATCCTTTCATATCCTAAATAATGTGTTATTCCATTATACAGCATATTATTTAAAATTTGGGTGGGAAAACGATAATCAAAAAAGGTTATTGATTGTGTCACTCCACCAATAATACAGATTTCTTTGTGACTTTTCAACAGTGAGATACTGAGATTGCATAGTTAATATGAATATATTACTGTCAGTAATACACAGTCCACCTTTTAATTATCACAGATTTGGGATTTTTTTTTGAGAAGTCTTCACTTTCAAGAGTCACTGAAAGGCATATCAATATTGTTAAAGAGAGTGCATTTCCAAATGGGAAATAGTTCAGGTAAAAATAGAGGGGAAATGTTTATAATTGAAATAGTGTAGTTTGAGTCTCACAAAGGAATAAGCAGATGGTAAAAATCAAAGGATCTGAAGGAAAACAAAACCTTCTAAAAACAGAATCTATTCAAAACTGTTCATGAACCAAACATCCGGGCCCTCAAATGCAGGCTCAGAGTAAACAGCTAAGAGAAGTTCCAAAAACTGAAGAAAGGACAAGCTCAAATCAGGAAACCTGTTGTTATCTCCAAGCAAAGGGCGGGAGGCAACTGGGCTGCAAGGGCGTCCAAACAAGCAGAACTTGGAGCCAAGAAAGAATAAATAAAATTAAAGCAAAATGAGTTTTAGCACTGAGGTCATGATCTCATGTTCCAGCACAGGGCTGCCCAGCACTGCTGGCTGTGGGGAGTTTCACACCTTGTATCTTCTTTGCATAGGGATATGACCTCAGCTCGACTCAAGCATTGCCAACCCTTCTGTTTCTCACAATCCAGCAGAGTTCAGGCAGACACATTTCTGCAGACATTTGGGCCTGCTTTTAAGCTACAAGTAAGCGTCTTCTTGACCAAAGTTTGCTTCTATCCCGCTCTACAGCTTCAGGGGCCATTGCCTTTACAATGCTTGCAGATTCACCTCCCCCCCAAATGGCCCAGGTAAAATACTCTACTCTTCCTTAAGCATCCCTTCCATCGAAAATCTCTCCCCCAGCTTGCTATTGGCTATATGGGTAAAGCCTCAAAGACATAATATTATGCAGATAAAACCCACATGAGCAGAAACATGCACATGGAGGCGTGTGAATTCACAAAGCATCACAAGACCACCGTGATAGATGTTTGTTTTGATAGAATGCATTTTTATTATGGACACATTATGTAAATGGAGAGATACAAAATGTCAAAGATCACCTTATGTGCCTGTGTTATGGTGTAGTCGCATTGGAAGAATATTAAGATACACCCACACTGAGCGACTCAACATGTCAGTAAAATGCTTTTTAATTGGTATGCTATATCCTGATGTTTGGTTAATGTGAGTTTGTGTGAGGAGAAGAGGGAAAGGGTATCTGCAGGAAAATGAAAGCAATGGGGCAGCTTCAGAAAGCAAGGGAGGAAAAGTGGATGGACAAATAAGGAACCCTCCTGCCTCCCTCCTGCCTCTCTCCTCCCCACATTCCTGCTACCTTGTTGCATCATGCCGAATATCCTCTGGATAGCTAAGATAGGAGTCTTACCCGTCTCTTATTTATGTAGCGCCCTCAATCTACCTACACTGCCTTAGAGCTTCATAATCAGGGTGGAGCTTCCAATTCGAAATAGGCAAATATAAAGGCAACAGAGCACAGGGAGGAAATGATATAAAGTTAGCAGAAAGCTTGCTGACCCAGAATTTGGGTTTGGGTGATAGCTGGCTCTCCAGGGCAATCCCCCCTTCCTCATGGCTGGCTGTTTGTTTTGGTCTCATGGCAAATAACAATATTTGCCCGCTTAGAGTTTAAATTTGAAATGGCCAATAGAGGCCATGGGGGGCGGGGGGGGGGCAGGGCCTTGGCAGCAGACCGGATTGAACAAGTCTTCAGTCTGGTCTGTTTCTGGAATATTTAGGTCAGCTGCACCTGGAGCTGACAATGCAGTCGGCAGAGCACTGAGTGAACCCTTAGTCTATTTCCAGCAGTGTGGAGAGTTGGTGCATCAGTCCCGCCCTCGAGCATGTGTAATATCTCAGAGTACCCCAGAAAAGGGGCCTGTTGAAAACTTCAGCCATCAGGCAGAAGGCTGATGCAGGATACACACCCAATGCTTAAGCCAGAACCTACCTACATCTGTAATCAATAAAGTCATGGCCAATTTTCCATTCCAGTAGGTTGTTGTGTCCATTTGTTCCACCATTCCACCACCTCACCCTTCCCGTCGCCAGGGGAACATTCAATTTAATTTAAATCTATGTTATGCTGGAAAACGTATTAATATATCACCTACAAGGAATTTCGTAGGATGCTTGTTTGGATGGAGATTAAAATAAAGGAAAACATTGTGACTGTTTTGTACTGTGCAAAGGTTAAATTAATAACCAGTACTTTCCTTCACTGTCAAGTTGTTATTTCTTAATTGTATATTACTAAACATAGCGGCACAATTCTAAAACAGAGACTCCAGAGCGGAATGCAATTCAAAGCAGTTGTTTTCAAGCATTTACAGTTTGATAAAAAAGAAGAAGCAGATTTAAAGAAGTATAGAGTTTTTCACACCTTACAGTTTGGATTGCTTCGTAATCTTGAATGCTCAATTTACTCTTTTACTGCTTCACCAGTGAGCATCACATTGATGCTACAATGTAAACAGTGGTGGTTTTTTTAAAATCTTTTTGTCCCCAAAGGGATCTCTTTCCTGAAAAGACATTTATTTTCACAAATGCATTGTCACATGAACTGTGCAAACCAACTTCCTTTTAAACACTGCCTAGATGTCATATATTGACGTTAATCACTTTGCCGTGAATTATGTGTAGTTTGTAGGAAAGGGTTCTGGAACAGTTTCTGCAACCCACATACAGGCCCTGTGGCCCACCAAGCCCTGCAAAACCCCACCCATCTTTTCCTGAATCCATTAAAAACTGCATGCCCAGCTCACCAAACAGCTGTTTGGTGAGCTAGATGTGTGGTTTAAATGGGGAAATAGCTGTGCAGAGATTGCAATCCTCCTCACATGTCCATTTCTCTCTGTGTTTGTGTGTGTGCATGCACACACACACACAAATGCCTGTGCAAAATTATGTGTGTGCATGCAAGACACACACCAATGACCCTCTCTGCATGTCCCCCCCTCTGTGTGTGCAAGAGACACCATTTGTGCATGTGTGTGCAAGAGTGTGCACACACATTAACATGTATGTGCGTGAGGGAGAATTTAATTATGCACTGTTTTGAATAAGTACTGCCTTTTATCTATCCTGAATCTCCACCATTCACCTTCGGGGTGAGCTCCTGTTGTTCGGTCCTAGCTCCTCCCAACCTAGCAGTTCGAAAGCACGTTGAAGTGCAAGTAGATAAATAGGTACCGCTCCGACGGGAAGGTAAACGGCGTTTCCGTGCACTGCTCTGGTTCGCCATAAGTGGCTTAGTCATGCTGGCCACATGACCCGGAAGCTCCCTTGGCCAATAAAGCGAGATGAGCGCCGCAACCCCAGAGTTGGTCACGACTGGACCTAATGGTCAGGGGTCCCTTTACCTTTACCTTTAAATAACCTCAGATCCTAGTACTATGACAGGGGAGAAATCAATCCACTTTTATAAGCCAGGGATAATTTTGTACAGCTATATCACGTTCCCTTTATCCACATCCCTCTCAGAAACTAAACAGCCCCAAACACTAACCTTTCCTTGTAGGGCAGTTGCTTTGATCATTGTGATTCACCTATTGCAGTTCTATAAAATCCTGTTTGACATGTGGTAACCAAAACTGGGCACAGTATTCCAAATGTGGTTACACCACAGATTTGTATAACTACATGATGATAATGGGAATTTTCTTTTTGATACCTAACATGGAGTCTTCCTCCTTTGCCACAGCCCTAAGATCCCTTTCCTGGTTAATAACAACCAGTACAAACCCCATCAATGTGTTTGTGAGGTTAGGATTTATTTATTGATTTGCCTCAGTATGCATTGCTTCACACTTTCTTCCATTGAACTGCTTTTGCTATTTTAATAGCCATTCACCCAATTTGCAGAGCTATCTCATGTGAGCAGAGGTAAGAAAATAACACATTTAATGGAAATAACTATGGCAGCAAGACTCACTAGATTGTTTACTCTCCACAGTTTACCTTCCAGCAGTCAGATAAAAAATAGCTGCAAGATCATTTATTCAGCAATTATCAAATGATTTAAATAAGCAGCAACACTTTTGTCCTTGATATCATAAAAATTAATGAACCCACCTACGATTTTGTTCTTAATTAATTCTTTACCTACTCACATTTCCCAGATTCTATTAAATTCATCATCTCATTGTGGTCTTTTCATAAAGCATATCAAATATCATGTGAATAGATGGGTGTAACATGAAGATTATTTGACCTATGCATGGATAGCTACTAATGACAGATATTTAAATATTCTTCCCTGAATTTTAGGAGAGATTTTGCTCCTTTGGGTGAGCTTGCTTTTGTTTTGGATCTTCTTCCTAATGTGTTTCCGGTATCATAACCTTACATGTGGCATTTTATGTGCCATTTTATGCAATGTGCCTAGCTAGTTCAGTCGGTAGAGCGTGAGACTCTGAATTTCAGGGTTGTGGGTCCGAGCAAGGTAGGGGTTTAGACTAGATGACCCTTGTGGTCCCTTCCAACTCTATGATTCTATGTGGGTTTTTGGAAGGGCTTTTTTCAGCTGGAACTCACCGGAACTCAGTTCTGGCACCTCTCAGGTGGGCGCTATTGCCATTCTAAGAGAACAAGAGAGGCATTGATGGTGAGTTCTGTCACCTCTTTTTCTAGAAATAGACCACTGGTTTTGTGAAAAGCAATGGCTGTTAGTAAGCAATGGCTGTAAGAGAGGCTGTAGAATCATAGAATCATAGAATCATAGAATCATAGAATCATAGAATCATAGAGTTGGAAGAGACCACAAGGGCCATCGAGTCCAACCCCCTGCCAAGCAGGAAACACCATCAGAGCACTCCTGACATATGGTTGTCAAGCCTCTGCTTAAAGACCTCCAAAGAAGGAGACTCCACCACACTCCTTGGCAGCCAATTCCTCTGTCGAACTGCTCTTACTGCCAGGAAGTTCTTCCTAATGTTTAGGTGGAATCTTCTTTCTTGTAGTTTGGATCCATTGCTCCGTGTCCGCTTCTCTGGAGCAGCAGAAAACAACCTTTCTCCCTCCTCTATGTGACATCCTTTTATATATTTGAACATGGCTATCATATCACCCCTTAACCTCCTCTTCTCCAGGCTAAACATGCCCAGCTCCCTTAGCCGTTCCTCATAAGGCATCGTTTCCAGGCCTTTGACCATTTTGGTTGCCCTCCTCTGGACACGTTCCAGTTTGTCAGTGTCCTTCTTGAACTGTGGTGCCCAGAACTGGACACAGTACTCCAGGTGAGGTCTGACCAGAGCAGAATACAGTGGCACTATTACTTCCCTTGATCTAGATGCTATACTCCTATTGATGCAGCCCAGAATTGCATTGGCTTTTTTAGCTGCCGCGTCACACTGTTGGCTCATGTCAAGTTTGTGGTCAACCAAGACTCCTAGATCCTTTTCACATGTACTGCTCTCAAGCCAGGTGTCACCCATCTTGTATTTGTGCCTCTCATTTTTTTTTGCCCAAGTGCAATACTTTACATTTCTCCCTGTTAAAGTTCATCTTGTTTGTTTTGGCCCAGTTCTCTAATCTGTCAAGGTCATTTTGAAGTGTGATCCTGTCCTCTGGGGTGTTAGCCACCCCTCCCAGTTTGGTGTCATCTGCAAATTTGATCAGGATGCCCTTGAGTCCATCATCCAAGTCGTTGATAAAGATGTTGAATAAGACCGGGCCCAAGACAGAACCCTGTAGAGTGCTTTGGGCCTCCTGCTTTGCCATGGAGATGGAGGTCTCAGCATGTGCTGAGGGTGGCTCAGGGGAGACCTTGAAACCACAGCTCCACACCCCAGAAAAGGGCAAAACAAACAAACAAACAAACAAACAAACAAACAAACAAACAAACAAACCACCCTGGAGCTGACATAGTTATTTCCCCTCCTATTGGAAGTGGTCTCTGCAAATTTATAATTAGATAACAGATGAAATAATAGATTTGTATCAATTAATTATTTACCCATGGCTACTTAAATCACAGCCCTTGATTCCTGTACAGTAATTAATTTGTGCTTCTTCAGCATCAAGATGAAAGACAGCAATGAAAAGGAGACAGACGCTCACCATTTGCATATGGATAGCTTATCCTCGATTGCCAAAGCTAACATAGCAGTTGGGAGAAAGATACCTGCCTATGATTTTTCCTCTCAGCCATATTGCATTTTCAACTTCTGATCAAAATATAGGCTCAGGCAGTTTTTAGCTTTTACTTGATCCTATCCATTATGCACGTTATCTTTAGGGAATCTAGCAACTATAAATAAGATGAATGTGTGATGTCTGTTTCTCCAGAAACTCTGTTTTCATTGCCTGAGCACAGAGTAGTGAATTTCCCCCAGTTTCTAACAATACTCCTATTAATCAAAGAGAATCAAGCAAACTGCATAATGAAGAAGCTAATGTGATATTAGCATATCATTCCACTTGTTCTTTGAGAAGATTCTGCCGACTCAGGGGATAAACAGAGAGGATTGATGATTGCACAGCACTGCTTTTTCTACCTTGATGAAGTCTCCTGAGGATTTTTTTTTTTTTTTGCATGAAATGCAAGTGGGAAAATGGGCAATTTTAGCTTCCTAGACACTGACGAAATTTAAAGGGCAGCAGCAGCATGCATTAACGTAGCAACATTCCATTTTTAAAACTGCTAAACAAGATGATGGCACATTTGTTTTTTTAAAAAATTAATACTTTATAGACAGGGACAGACAGAGGGATTATAAATAAACACAGAATTTATTATTCATTTGATTATTCATTACCTTACTGGTGCCATTTATTCTATCCACCATACTGTAATTGAAAGCAGCATTTTGGTGTTTTCTGTGGCAAAGTTGGGTGGTGTGGAGAGAGTTTTGGCTCATCAGAGGTGAAACAGAATCTGCACCAGGCAATGAAGGAGGGGTTCTGGGGCTGAATGTCCTGTAGGTCTTTAAAGTAAGCACCAGCATTTTGAATTTTACCAATGATACTCATATATTGTAATCCCATGCAAGCTTATTTGGAAGAAAACCCTGTTGAAGTCAGTGGTACTTACTCCTACATAAACACGCATAGCACTGTGCAGTAGGACAATATTTCTTTTTTAATGACCAGTGGCATAGCGTGGGTTGTCAGCACCCGGGGCAAGGCAAGTAATTTGCGCCCCCTAACCCATGGATTTGCGCCCCCTAACCCTAACCCCCAGATGTTGCGCCCGGTGCGGCCGGCCCCCCCCTGCACCCCCCACGCTACGCCACTGTTAATGACACCAAACTGGGAGGCTGCAGAAGGCAGAATCAGAATAGAAAAGGAATAGAATGCTACACTGAGACAACAAAGACCAAGAACCATGTTAGCCACAACCTTGAGAGCCACCAGTTTGAATGGTCTATTAATCTCCTACCCATCAGTATTATCATTCTGTTTTGATCACCTTCATTAATATGACTAGCCCATACCACACACGTTTAACTGAAATAGTCTTAAGACAAACAAAAAGACTGATCGTTAATGCCTTCACAATACTACTGCACTCTGATGAAAAAATAAATCTGTATTCCACCCTTCTTTATTAGTTTTGATTGGATTGCCAGCATTGAACGTTTCTGTCAGTGCACATATGGAGTTTTACTAAATACACTCAATTGTATGAATGCCAATAAGAAAATTTTAAACTTTTTCTTAATTAAGCTCCAAAGAGCAAAGCTATTATTAGTAGTCCTCCTGCAGGGATGAAGATTAGAGGTACAAAACAACCCCCCCCCCAAATCTATTTCTCCAGCAACACAACATTTGCCTATCTTTATCAGGACAGTTTGTGTGTTTATTAAAGAGAGAATATGGTGATGGATAAATTAAGCCTTGTTAGTGATCTTCAATCCTTTTTTTTAATCCCGTACACAGTATGCTACAGACAAAAATGGAAAGAATAAAATGATCCCAGAATATAAAAAGAGTGTTGCAGTTTGCAAAGCATTCCATCTTGTTTAGTAGAATCTAGTAATAGCATATATATCAGATCACACATCAAATGGCAATGACAAACCTTGACAGCATCTTAAAAAGCAGAGACATCACCTTGCCAACAAAGGTCCGTATAGTTAAAGCTATGGTTTTCCCAGTAGTGATGTATGGAAGTGAGAGCTGGACCATAAAGAAGGCTGACCGCCGAAGAATTGATGCTTTTGAATTATGGTGCTGGAGGAGACTCTTGAGAGTCCCATGGACTGCAAGAAGATCAAACCTATCCATTCTTAAGGAAAACAGATTGTGAAGCTGAGGCTCCAATACTTTGGCCACCACATGAGAAGAGAAGACTCCCTGGAAAAGACCCTGATGTTGGGAAAGATGGAGGGCACAAGGAGAAGCGGACGACAGAGGACAAGATGGTTGGACAGTGTTCTCAAAGCTATGAACATGAGTTTGACCAAACTGCGGGAGGCAGTGGAAGACAGGAGTGCCTGGCGTGCTCTGGTCCATGGGGTCACGAAGAGTCGGACACGACTAAACGACTAAACAACAACAAAGTAATAGCATATATATCAGATCACACATCAAAGTACTCTCCTTGGCCATCAGCTCCAGAGTGTACCTTCCATGATTTTCCTTCTAGGAAAGAAAGAAGGAAGTGGCCTTATATGGAGTCAGACCATCAGTTCATCTAACTAAGTATTGACTATACTGGCTGGCAGTGGCTTCCCTGGGTTTAACATGAGAACATAAGAGCCTGCTGGGTCAGGCCAATGGCTCATCTAGTCCGCCATCCTGTTCTCACAGTGGCCAGCCAGATGGCTGTGGGAAACCAGCAAGCAGGACCTGAGAGCAACAGCACTCTCCCCTCCTGTAGTTAATAATAATAATAATAATAATAATAATAATAATAATAATAATAATAATTTATTTATACCCTGCCCATCTGGCTGAGTTTCCCCAGCCACTCTGGGCGGCTCCCAATCGAGTGTTAAAAACAATACAGCATTAAATATTTAAAACTTCCCTAAACAGGGCTGCCTTCAGATGTCTTTTAAAAATAGGATGGTTGCTTATTTCCTTGACATCTGGTGGGAGGGCGTTCCACAGGGCGGGCGCCACTACCGAGAAGGCCCTCTGTCTGGTTCCCTGTAACCTCACTTCTCACAATGAGGGAACTGCCAGAAGGTCCTCGGCGCTGGATCTCATTGTCTGGGCTGAACAATGGGGGTAACTGCTACCCAGAAGTCTACTGCCCGCAGCAGTGAAGGTAAAACGTATTCATCTTATCCTCAATTTGCAGGCTGGGGCATAAGCAGCTAGACCCAAGCTTGCGAACGTTTTCACAAGTGATATTAGAAATGTAGCCTGGATTGTATCACTTCTGAATTTTGTTAATGCATTGACAAAAGTGATGATGAGCTATGTTTAGATCA
Organism: Podarcis liolepis; assembly: GCF_965112155.1. Lineage (NCBI taxonomy): Eukaryota > Metazoa > Chordata > Lepidosauria > Squamata > Lacertidae > Podarcis > Podarcis liolepis. Next base: position 44,922,405 of record NC_139555.1, read on the forward strand.
AATGAATATTGTAGTCATTTTGTTGTTGCTTGACTGCTTTCCAGGTAAAGGAAACACATCCATTTAAGCATCACTTTAAAAAATGCATTTAAACATAGGAAGAAGCCCAGCCAAATAAGAATCCCTTACTTTTCAGAGCTTATTCGAAAATTATAGCCCACCATGAGATGGTTGTTTGTGGTTGGATCTATAAAAGAAAAATGGTTAGACAATGTAAGCTGTTTAGATTGACTAAACCAATTTACATGGCAAATTGGTTACAAACCTTTAGGTCACCGCAGAAGCTTCTGTCACCATATAAACTTCTGTCTTCAGAATTTTGCCACAGAAAATATGAAGGTGCCTGTAGAAAAATGAAGGGCTAGCTCCATCCCCTAGATTGCTCTCATCCTGGCAATGCTCCCAAGGTGACACATGATTGGTAGTTCATCTATGAAGAGTTTCCAATGCGGGAACATGATCCAACCGGGGTTCCCATTGTAGTATTGGTACACGTTTGGCTGATGAACTGCCATCCTTCAGAGGCAACTGACAGTACATTGGCTCAGGATCACTGCAACCTCATCCAAAGGGGCAGAGCTAGTCTCACACATTCCCACAGGCACTTTCACATGGAAGCATCTTCCGCCAGTCTTCACACTCTTCCAAGTATCTTTTAAAGGTTCAAAACGCTATATGTGTTCCCAATGTGCCATAGAAAGAGGATCTCCAACAAACTTGCTAATATGGTCCTAAATTGGTAAGCACAGGGGAGAAGACCTTTTCCATTGCAGCACCACAGCTCTAGAATTCATTGCCAGCTGACCTCCAGACAGTGACCTCTCCAGTCTTTTTAGAAAAACCTGAAGACCTATTTGTTTCAGGTGGCCAAAGCATCATCATCATTTAGTGTACTATTTTTTAAAAAAATAAAAATGAACTGAAGAAATTGTGTTTTTATATTTTGGATTGAGTGGCTTTTTTTAGTACAGTCGTACCTTGGTTGTTGAATGCCTTGGTACTCATACGTTTCGGCTCCTGAACAATTGAAACTCAGAAGTGAGTGTTCTGGTTTTGGAACTTTTTATGGAAGCTGAACATGTGATGTGGCTTCTGCTATTATTTCCAGCATTCTTGCACAATCGGGAGCCAACAGGAAGCCACGCCTTGGTTTTCGAATGTTTCGGAAGTCAAACGGACTTCCAGAATGCATTCTGTTCGAAAACAGAGGTATGACTGTATTACCATTTCGTTAAGCAGTAGGGATGCTTTTTAAAATAAAAATTATGTTGTATTTTACACATTTGAATTACTCTTATATTTTTGAATTTTAATAATGCAAGCCACCTTGTGAAAGTTCTACTCAGAAAGTTGGCTTAGAACTGTTTTGAATAAATTAATGCAAATAAACACATGCTTGGAACAAAATCCTGTTTCATATCATTCTCCCCCAAAACGTCCCCTAAAGTTGGCATGTTCTCTTGATTTGATAGTGATATATGCCTCACTATGTATTAGGCAATTTTTTTTCTTATCCAAGATTAATTAAATGCCCGCATCCATGTAAATATGTTTAGGGCCAGGGTGTTTCTAGAATAAAATGCTGATAAGCTGGCAGCGCTACAATGGATATGTTTACATCATAGAGTAACCATCTGGCCGGTGTGAGGGCATTTCAGTCCCGTGGAGTGTGCACATGGACAGTTTTTGTTTAGCCACTAGCTTGGAATCCATCCCATTACAGAGAAATATCCAGCAGGACATTTGCTTCCCAAGGACACAGGCATGAAGTATTAGCCAAGGAAGCCCCCCTTAGCTCATTTTCTATATTCCCCTGAGATGTGAATAAAAGAAGTGATGGTTTTCGTTAGCGACCTCCACCAATTAACTTTGTGGTCCACTTTTTACCTCCATCTTCCTCCATCTGTTTAATCTTAGGCAAGCTTGTGGCATTCTATCCAGCCCACAGCTAAGGATGTGAAAAAGTCTGCATTTTTCTTGGCCATTCTCCTTTAAAGAACAGCACTTTTCATACTGTTTGAGGAATATTGGAAATAACACTGTGTCCCCAAATTACTCCAGGATTGTGCAAAAGCTCTAAATTACTGTCAATTTCTAGCTATGAAATTTTCATCTGTACCGCAGCACCATTTTTTCCTTTTGTTGTTGCCAGAGCTGCCTCTTATATAATTTAAAATATTCTGAATCTTTCGCTGCCCCTCTGATTTGCCACCTTACTTTCCATTTGTGGTCTCCAACTGATGTTAATGAATGTAGCTGTTCAGTTTGGAACTTGCAGTATAGCACTGTTATAAGTTTGAGATGTTAAGATGTGTGCTAGACTCCTCTAACCTCTGGATCTGGCAAGTGTTATAATTTAATCAAGGTTTCTAATTATTGGATAAGCCAGGTTAGATTCCTGGTGAAGGTGATAGCCTGGGTTAAGTGAAGTTGCCAAGCTGTAGGCTGGGCAGCTGAGAGACACAGCCTTGCCTGATTTCTGCTGGGATTCAAGACCCTTAATGATGTAAACCCCTGCACCATAGGCTTGGATTGTATATATGTGTAAATCAGGTCCTCCCTTAAAGAGGGAACATATTGCGGTGAGACCTGCACAACAGACATCCTGTGTTGTGGGTGGGTACAACTGGTAAGCCACAACACCTGATTGGTAGGTCCCTCAAAGCTGGGTATAAGCTGGCCAATGGGGCGCAGTTCAAACGATTTGAGGGACCTATTTATGCCCATGCACGTGACCCAGAGCTTCCTCTTTCAGTGTGTGCATTTGGAACACACCCCCACCTCTTCCTACTTTTAGGGCTTTGCGCTTGACCTTGCTATGCCATCGTGTGTTGTCTGTCATTGGGACAGGGGCATGGCAGGAATTTTCCCCACTTGGCTGATTGGCTGGTGCCATTTGGGTTTCGCTTGCCGCATAGCAAGTTGTCACAACTTGTAAGGTTGTGGATAGGCTCTGGTTCAGGTGATAGGGATGGGAGAAGGCTCTTGCCATCCCTATGTGAAGGGTGTTCCGTTAAAGGAATCCAGGGACTTGTTGGTTTGGTAAACCCCTGTGAGGGGGTTGTACCCGTGCCTGAGTCCAGGGGGACATTTGGGTGGTGGAGTTAGCCCATTCCTGGCTTTCCGCTTATTCAGGTGTTCACTCTTGTCTGACCTGTGCTGGTGCCCTGGGTCAGCACTACCTGCATGGCAGGGAGCTAGTCGAACCAGAGCCTATGCAACCAGTCACTTTCTGTAATCAATAAAGTTGTGGCCTAAATTCTGCCAAAAACCAAACCAAAAATTTGAGTCAACTGTGAATTTATTTAGGGGGGAGGTTTCTGGGTCTGAACTCACAAATAAACCACATATCATAAAGACACTCTCTACTGCACCTCATTCCAAAGGAAACCCAAACCCTGGGTAAGTCCCTAGAATTTCACACCACTCAGAGATTGGGGCGGCATGCAATAATAGCATACATAAACTAAAGCTGCAGGCCTAACCATGTCTACTCAGATGTAAGTCCTATTGAATTCCCTGAGACTTACTCCCAGGTAAGCATGGTTCGGATTGCAGTCAAATTCACCAGACCTTTCTAACTCCAGAAAAATTTGGTTTGCCTTTTGAGATGCATCTGAAAAAACTCCCCAAATACCTTTTGAGGAATATGGTGAATTTTGTTCTACTCTGAAGCCCATGGCAAAATGCACATGGTGGTTTCGATAGATGTGCCCTCCAAGTGCCTATCAATCTTCTATGTATCACCCATTTGCAGCACTAAGTGGATGCATCATTCACAGTAAAATGATTCTGCCTTTATATCTCTCCCCCCCTGATAAATGAAATAAATTTAACATTATGACAGCTAGATTAACATCATTGGATGTAGCGTGGCCAACTACTATCTCACTGAGATGAATGCGTTTGTCACAGCTGTGTCTACGTAGACTTTTGTGGACATTTCTCTGCACTGCCTCTACATGGCTCACATTAGAATAGGCTGTTTATAGTAGACTTCACATCGTATCCAATGCTGTTATAGTGCTTGCTCCCCTGCAAACCTTCAAAACGTACTGCAGTGGGTTGGGAGGAACCCTCTTGAGCAGGTTTTGGGAATGCACTGGGAGAGGAGAGGAAGGGGAAGCCCCCCTGAATGAGAGGAACTCTGCACACACCCCCTTTGGTTAGATATATTAAGACTAAAAAGCATTACTTGTAAAAAAGTAAGCCAAACTAGATGTTCTGAAATCTTCACTCATGGGATTTCTGCCCTGCCCATCATTTTGCTCAGAATATGTAGATTTGATTAGTTTTATAAATTCCCTTCCACTCTGTCTTTTCAAGAAACCGAACATTTTGCATGGAAATGTCTAACCACAACCCATGATTTCTTATAGGAACATGTGGTTTCAGCCATGCCTTTTTGGACCAGAGGGCACACTTCTGATTTTGAGACAGTGCTCTGGAGACCAAGCACAACATGGCTGCTATGGGGATGTGGCATAACACAGAACTGAAGAGGGTACAGTCATTGCTGCTTGTTCCCATCTTCACCTCAGCTTTCTGGGGCAATCTTATCCTCACCATGCAAAGTCAGTTATGGCCTCCTAGTCCTGACTGTAGAGATAACAACTAAATTGTGCCAGCCAGTTAAATGCAAAATAATCCTTCCCCCCTCCCCATTGCCAATCCTAAACCAAAGCCAAGGCTGCCATCCTGTACCTACTTATTGGGAGTAAGCCCCAATTAAGCACAAAGAGCCTTCTGAAGTAGACATGCATACCATTGCACTGTAAATTGTGTGCATGTCAGTGGTGCCTTGGTTTACGAACCTAATCTGTTCTGGAAGTCCATTCTTAAACCAAAGCGTTCTTAAACCAAGGTATGCTTTCCCATAGCAGTGGGGGACTCCGTTTACAAATGGAACACACTTAACAGGAAGCGAAACGTTCTGCTTCCAAGGCAAAGTTCACAAACCAAAACACCAGCAGGACCTCTTTGAGAGCCCAGGACATACTGCCTGGTGTCCCAACAACTCACTTAATCATCACAGCTTTGACTTCCCTCATTGGCTAAAAACTCGATCAGGGAGAGCAGCCAGGCTGACTCATTTCACAGAAATTGCTTAGAAGGGTGCCTGTTCATTTTGCTTCATAACTTTCTTTCTAGGAGGACTAAAGATGAACTTAAAAGAAAGAAAGAAAACTCGGAGTCGGGGGCCCTTCCCATGGTCACCAGTGAGGCTCTTTGTGGGTGCCATAGTGCCTATGGGCACCTGATCATCAACCCCCTGATGATGGTATTTACTGATGTAAATAGAAGTGAAGGTGTGATGGCCTGGGATTCCGAGTCTGAGAGCGATCCGGAGGAATCCCAGCCGGCACAGGAGTCCCCGCCTCCAGGGCCGGCTGAACTGGGGCAAGGCCTAGATGCTGAGGAAACTCAAGAGCAGGCACCAGGTGAAACCATTCTGGCCCCAGAGGTGCTGGATGACTCAGTGGCCACAGGTGAGCCTCCTCCAGGGCCCAGTAACCCTTCAGCCTCTCCTGATCTGCAGAGGCTTAGGGCAGAGAGGCGAAGGGAACTGGTTGCCCCCAGGAGGAGTGCTCGCCTTAAGGCCAGAGGAGGCGGGGCTCCTGGGGGTCGGGACCGCCCCTGACCTTAGAAGAGGATAAAAGCCCAGTCAGGCCGGCCCCAGGTTGCGGGAGCAACGTCGTTGTTGGCTACGGACCTTCCTGTGTTCTTGATCCCTGCTCGGCTTCCTGTTCCTGACTATCCAGTACTCCTGTTCCATGCTCGGCCTCCTGTTCCCGACCATCCGGCGTTCCTGTTACCTGCTCCGCCTTCTGTTCCAGCGTTCCTGTTCCCCGCCCGGCTCTCTGCATCGGACCTCGCCCCTCTTCGTGTGGACTCTGCTACACTCACGGTACCTTACCCCCGGGACCAGCACATAAGGGCTAAGGAGCCTTCACAGCAAAAAAGTGGAATCAGCTGGACCATCAAGAACCTAAAATAATATTTGACATATATTTTTCCTAGCCAGCACAGTCTAGGTATCATATTATAGAAATATTGCTTTGTGTCTGTACTTACTTTTATTAGCCCATGACTGAAATAAATCATTCATTCAGAAAGAGACATAATTCTAAAGCATCTCTCTCTCTCTCTCTCTCTCTCTCTCTCTCTCTCTCTCTCTCTCTCACACACACACACACACACACACACACACACACGTGCACACACACACACATATACACACACTCCTGTTAATTCTTGATCCACATACACAAGAGAGAGACAAAAAAGGGTCAGCACTAGGCATGTGACAGAAGGCCTTGTGTGCTCTGAAAGGCTTTACTCAGCGAGTAAGTGCCCCACATGTTTCAAGCACAGCTCCTCATTGGGGCAAATCAATACTTCCCACCAGCAATGCTTATGATAACATATTTGTGCTTTAAATACCATCAGTTTCATATTGCTCCAGGGATTTTCCAAAGCTGGAAGACAATGGTGGTGGCATGTGGGGCAAAGAGAAGAGATGTGTGTGATGCATTGAGGGGATGATTATGAAAATAATGTCTCCCCCCATTTAATTCCGAGGCAGCAATATCAAGGATTCTCCTTTCCCCTGCCCAAAGTAGGTAGATCCTTGAAGGAAACCACTTGTTTACAGAAGAAGGGTTGTTGACAAGCATGCTAATTTCACACTCCCGTTGACTGACTAGATGAAAAATTTTAATACAGAAAACAAATACAGGCCATAGCTGTCAACATTTTCCTTTTTAAAAGGGAAATTCCCTTATTTCGAATAAGATTCCTCGCAAGAAAAGGGAAAAATTGTCTATGCAGAGGTAAGCCCAACTGAGTGCGTTGGGACTTACTCCCAGGTAAGTGAGCACAGGATTGTAGCCTTACTCTGTACTGGAGAAATATTTCTCTTAGAACCCACTGGCTTTTGCAATCTCATTCTCTCTGTGGAAGGAAGGATTAAACCCTCTGGGAACAGGAAACGAATGGCTCCATTAGTCAATGTGGTAGCTGTTTCATTTCTGTGTGTTTATTACTTTCATACCTGGTCAAAATGATTTATTCTCCAATCTCCATATTTTATTATTTTGTCTTACACATCTTTCACTAAAGTGACTGACCATAATTCCTAGCGGTCGTTCAAATAATAAAAGAAGTCTGTTAATATGATTTCCTCCATAGGCCATTTAATATTCATTATACCTGGATAACATAAATGATTTATGCAGTGGCAGGAGGAGAAAGGGACCTACGGCTCTGTACGGTGCCAAAATCTTCACGTATGGTTAATAGAGCCTTATTATATCTCAATCATATCAACTGACCCCATTTTGACTGCAAATCTTATTGCCTGAAAATGAGCTTTGAGCACTTCTGAGATGCAAGCCTCTTTTGCTCGGCTGCATCGGTTGCCGGAGCTCCTGCCTCCTTCCCTGTTCTCCATCCTGAGAGCCATTTTAATTGCTCAAAACATGATGAATTAATAATGCAGGAAGTAGACTGAGGCAGATCATAGGTGCAAAGAACAGACATAGTGCATGCGGGCGGGGCGGGGGCGGGGGACTTAAGTAGCCCTAGTTACACTTTTCTCTGAAAGTACCAATTTGAACTCCAGTGGCATAAAGCCCAGCCAAATAAGGAAAGCTGAGCAAGGTTTCCAGAAGATGCTCAGATTTGGCAAGTAGCCCAGATGATGTGACGCCATTGAGAATCTGTGCCAAGGGAGCAACGCTCTGCGTTATCCACCCCTGAACAGTGAGGTGGGAGAGCCAGAGGGCTGCAGACATATGGGCTGCGCTCCTTGGTGGGTGGCATTAGGCGGTAGGCACTTCAACATAAAATATGTAGGTGCCAGAGGAATACAAGGCTGCCGTTAGTCAATAGCAGGTCAGCCCCACATCATATGACACAATGCGATGCAATCTGGAGCAGACCTTCTGCCTGGCACGAGTGCTGACGCACACCTACAGTTGGAAGGTTCGCCGTGCTGTTTATGCCGTGTCACTGAAATTAAAAATAAATGAAATTAATTAAGCACATGAATTGAATTTCTTTTTATTAAAAGAAATCCAGTTTATAGGTTAGTCTGCAGGACTGGTGGGTCAAGGTTTAGATCAGGCATAGGCAAACTACCAGATGCTTGGGACTACAATTCCCATCATCCCTGACCACTGGTCCTGTTCGCTAGGGATGATGGGAATAGTAGTCCCAAACATCTGGAGGGCTGGAGTTTGCCTATGCCTGGTTTAGATTGTCTAAAGATGCAATCCTATACCCAGCTACCTGGTAGCATGTCCTGTTAAACCCAATGGGGCCTCTTTTTGAGTTGACACATTTAGGATTATACTGCAAACACTTGCTGCAGCTCTGTCTGTGGAACCAAACGTGATTGCCCCTAACTTCTACCATGTTCTGGGATTACCTGAGAACATGTTTGATACTTGAGAATGTGTATGATACTCTGCACTACTTACTTCAAATATAGGAATGCAGGTGGTGCTATGGTCTTAACCACTGAGCCTCTTGGGCTTGCCAATTGGAAGGTAAGCGGTTTGAATCCCTGTGACAGAGTGAGCTCCTGTTGCTCGGTCCCAGCTCCTGCCAACCTAGCAGTTCGAAAGCATGCCAGTGCAAGTAGATAAATAAGTACAGCTGCAGTGGGAAGGTAAACAGCGTTTCTGTGCACTCTGATTTCCATCATGGTGTTCCGTTGCGCCAGAAGCGGTTTAGTCATGCTGGCCACATGACATGGAAAAGCTGTCTGTGGACAAATGCTGGCTCCCTCGACCTGAAGCAGGGTGAGTACCACACCCCATAGTCGCCTTTGACTGGACTTAACCATTCAGGGGTCCTTTACCTTTTTTTACCTTTACTTCATATCTATCTATCTATCTATCTATCTATCTATCTATCTATCTATCATCTATCTATCTATCTATCTATCTATCAATCATCTATCTATCTATCATCTATCTATCTATCATCTATCTATATCTATCTATCTATCTATCTATCTATCTATCTATCTATCTATCTATCTATCATCTATCTATCTACCTATCATCTATCTATCATCTATCATCTATCTATCTATCTATCTATCTATCTATCTATCTATCTATCTATCTATCTATCTATCTATCATCTATCTATCTATCTATCTATCTATCTATCTATCTATCATCTATCTATCTATCATCTATCTATCTATCTATCATCTATCTATCAATCATCTATCTATCTATCTATCTATCTATCTATCTATCTATCTATCTATCTATCTATCATCTATATGGCAGGGGTAGACTAGATGAGGCTTGGAGTATCTTCCAACTGCGCAATTCTATGATATATGAAGTATCACTAAATGTGGGTTAGGAATAGTAACAGATTTTGAGAAACCTTCATTATCAGGATAGTTAAAGGGCAAATAATTTTTCAGTTCCCACTGTTTCCATTCATGCTTATGGGTTTATATAATCTGTATTAATTATTGTGATACCACAGGGGGTGGTAATTACGCAGGTTGGTTAATACAGGGAACAAGGATGTGATCCTGCACATGTAATTTTTCTGTGCTGTCAGAACTGTACTAGGGGCTCCTCAAAAGGCCTCTCGCCCCCTGAGTAATAAGTTTCACCTGTGAGTGGTCCTTGTTGATGGAAGCGTCTGCAGAAAGTGAGCCATTCCATTTGTCATGCCAGGCTCCCAGTCCAGGTGCTAAATATGATGTGTGTTTTTTGTATTAAATGCAGTGGCAGCGGCAGATTAACTATGCTAACTTCTCTGAGCAGTTGCATTATCAGCAATGTAGCAAAAACCCATAAACCAAATTGTAAGTAACTCTTCCCTTTTTGTGTCTCTTGGAAGATTACACGATACTGCTGCCAAACAAGCCTTGCAAGCTGCCATACCAGCTGGAAATACTTCTGTTTAGTATAATGTAAGTGTGATTCTCAACAGCTTTTAAAGTTATGACTAATTCTATTTAGCTTCATTGTGAAGCAGTGCCGCTGGCCAGCCAATGGCATAGCCATTAAATGAACGGAATGGCTCTGGAATTGTCAAAAAGTCTCTCTTAACCTGCATTTAATGAGGCTATTTCTGCTCTATGGTTCTCCTGCCAGAAGTAGAGAGAGGATTATAATACGTTGCATACACCCACATGCTAGTTTCTTATGGGAAAAACAGAGCACAACTCAGTTGTGGAACTTCTGAACAATATAATAATAGCACATGTATTGTTAGATCATGAGTCTTCCGGCTTGGGTCATTCAAAACACCGTAGTTTTACAGTGCATGCAACATATTATATTATAATTAACATTGCACCATACCTAATTATACTTTCCTTCCTTTTGGAATTCATGATTTCTTCCCTCTCCATTTACAATAGCAGTGCATCAAATTGAGGATAATACTAAACAATGTGCTAAAGGTGTCTAAATTATTTTCTATTTTTGGGTAGTCTGCCTCTGGATGACTGAGGACACAAATGAAAGAATAGGACCAGGCAGCAGAGAGTTCTCCCGGTCTTGCAGAAAAATGTGAGTTCTAACTATGATTCCTTTCAAAGTTAACATGGAAACCGCAGGTAGCAAGGGACCAAAAGAAAAATGATAACTGCTACGCAGTATGGGGCGTTTTGTTGAACACACAGGTAGTGAGGCACATGGGAGAAGTAGGGGTTGGGATGGGTAACATAGTTCGGAATACTAGAAGTATACATTTTAACCTTTCAAATTGTTTTAGATATAATGTCTTCCTTCCTTTTATTGAGATTGGAGCACATGATATTATTTTATTTTTTTAAGATTATGAGAATGTTCAGAATATATGCTGTGTCAAACAAACTATTTTTAAACACAAAACAACAACAACAACAACAACAACAACAACAACAACAACAACAACCTGATTCCTTTCCTCCATTTTTCAAAGGTTCACAAATACTACCCTAATATCCATATTAATCTAGGATGCTGGGTTGGCAGACACAGCCAATTCCAACTTGTGTTTTGCCAAATATGTCTTCAGCCTCCCCACCCCATTCTCCATCATTTGTGTGTACATGTGAACAGAGGTTTGGCTTTCTCTCCCTCTACTCATTTCCTTCTGCAGCTTGTGGGAGCTAACAGCGAGCAGGAGAAGGGGATGGATGAAGTTCTATCCCTTTGCCCCTAATGTAACGTTATGGATTATTGTGCAATTCCACTTGTTCCTATTTATTCCTGGCAGCCTTCTCCCCAGCAGAGCTCTCATAGTAGTTTACAACACATGCAATTAGATAAAACAAGAACGTTACCAGAAGGAATACACTTAGACGGCACAGAGGGACAATGCGTTAAATAACAACAACCCTGCTGTGCCCTGCTCAACCAGTGGAGCTCTGCTAACAACCAGTTCTTAGGGCAGAAACAGACATCTGTGTACATTTTTTAAAAAAAGATAAGCTAAGAAGTCATATGTTTTCATGTAATCATAGAGTTGGAAGGGACACTGGGGGTCACCCAGTCCAAATGGTTGTGCAGTTCAGGATGTGCAGTGCAGGATGCAACTTCAGCATGCCTGGCAGACAGGTGGCTGGTACAGCCTCCAGAGAAGCAGAGCCCACCACCTGTCCCATTGCTCAACAGCTCTTACCATTATGAAGTTTCCACCCTAACCTTTAGCTATTTGGTTCTCTCTTTGTGCTCTGGAGTCGGAGTCCTGGCTGGTGGTATTTAACGCTCTCCATTCACACCACGCTTTCCATTCATGACATTTTCCTGACCTCAGGCCTTGTTTGCACTATACATTTAAAGTGCTGTTATACCACTTGAGCAGAATGATTTAACGATCAATCATTCTTCCCAGGGAACTCTGGGAATTGTGGTTTTGTGAGGGAAATAGGGTTCTGCGAATGACCTTGGCAAACGATGGTCCCCAACACCTGTAACAAACTACATTTCCCAGGATTCCCTAGGTGCAAGGTGCAGAAGTGGTCTCAGTCACCAAATGTATTCACATCCACAACACACACTGTGTGTGTGTGTGTGTGAGAGAGAGAGAGAGAGAGAGAGAGAGAGAGAGAGAGCGAGAGAGAGAGCGCACTTGCATGATAAGTATACAGTGGTACCTCGGGTTACATACGCTTCAGGTTACAGACTTCGCTAACCCAGAAATAGTCCTTCAGGTTAAGAACTTTGCTTCAGGATGAGAACAGAAATCGTGGTCCAGCGGTGCGGCGGCAGCAGGAGGCCCCATTAGCTAAAGTGGTGCTTCAGGTTAAGAACAGTTTCAGGTTAAGAACAGACCTCTGGAATGAATTAAGTACTTAACCTGAGGTACCACTGTACTTGTATTCCTCCTTCTTGGAACTAATAGCCACCAGGCATTCCCCACTCATTCGGGGAATGGGAAACTTCCTCTTTCCCAGTGCTTCTGTTCCAATGAGAATTGGAGCTCTCCACAATTGCTTTAGTGTGTGTGTGTGTGTGTGTGTGTGTGTGTGTGTGTGTGTGTGTGTTTTATTAAAAAGAACAACAAAAAACCATGGATGTCCCATATCTCAGCTGTTTTGGCCCTTAACTATCCTTTCAAAGGCTGAGAAAAGGGTGGGACTGACAGACCACACCAGAGGAACTGAATCCCACAAACAGGATGCCACCACCAAAATCATATGGAACAGGCTTGTTGTATATTACTTTGCTAGCACTAAATCAAGAAGCCTACTGGCACAGTAAGGAAAGTATTAGGAAAGTAAGCCTGAGTACCCAGGGACAACTTAATTAAAGCAAATGGAAACATCCTCTGAAAAAAAATAGGGGGAGAGAGAGTATTCCGCATTTCAAAGTGCTGCTGCTGTTCTGTCTGATATGCAGAATAAAACAACTTAATCTGTATGTCTTTCGAGATTGGCAGTATTCAGAGATACTTTTATCCAAAGCCCCAAACAGTGACATGCCAGGAAGTTCTCAATATGTGCCGACTTCCTCTGAGGAATTCTTCTGTGTTGCAGATTTTTTATAAAGGAATGAAAGCTGGGCCACAGCCTTGTACCACCAGACAAAGACTTGTCTTACATGCCACTCCCAATCACTAAGCAGTGTGAGATTCCGGTGAGTTCAAGGCATGCTTTATCCAGGGTTTGTGTCTCCTTTTGGGAATGAGGCACAGCAGTGACTGTGTTGTCTTTAGGATGTATGGTTTATTTACACATATATACACCCTGAGTCTGTGATGGAGGGGTTCAAAGCATTACACTCCAAGAGGGTCCTGGGCTTCTTTCATAGCCACAACAGCCTTGGACCTAAGCAGATCCCACCCACTGATTTCAAATGTCTTGGTTGTGATGCCAGGCTGTTTGGGCAAAGTGCTCCCTTTTTGTGCCATGTTCCCATTGCCAGAGTTCTCCCCTGGCTATTCTATGTTCAGTTAGCATTATATATTGCTGTAACCCACCGTGGGATCTTCTGGTGAAACACAGGCGGTGGTGACAGCCTCATGTCTTCAAGATGTACCAGCACAGGAGGCAGGCAGGATCCTGTGGCCACTGTGGTAACCACCAGAGCCTAGGAGAGCACCGCTAATATTGAAGACATTTATTCTGTACTTTGGGAAGGCAGCCATTCCTCCATTCTTGGAACTGTTTCAGAATTATTAGCAGAAGCCGAAAATGTGACAATTACAGAGAATAAATGAAACGGAATCAAATTCTCCGTGTCAGTTCATAGCAGCGGTTTCCAGACATCAACAAGTCACTTGAAACACCATTATGCACTCTCCCTTGACCTGAACTGGGAGTCTATTTCACTCTCTGATGGAAGAGTAATTTTCTTGAAATGGGCCATGTGACCATTTCACTTCAAACCAGCCTCTGGAAGCCTTGACTGCTATTTTGCACACTCCTTTCCACCACCCCGCCTCTCCTGAGGAGCTCTCTTAGACCCTGAAATCTCAGCACAACAACATCTTCCCTGGCAACGCATTTCACTCTAGTGTCTTTAGCCTCATTAGTAGGCAAGGCAGATGCCCAGCCACTGTCTGCAGCACATACATTTTTATATAAGGCTCTGTTGTTTATATATTTTGGAAGCCCTTGCCTAGAGAGAGCAAGCATTCATTACCGGCCAAACATTTGTAAGTGAAATTCGCTTGTACTTACAAGTGCTATATTTATTTTAGCTTGCTGCATGGCTTTCTTTATTTTAATCTCATCATGAATTATGCTTACAGAGAGATGGAAAGAGAGAGAGGGAGAAAAGCAAATCTCCTTGGGGACCTTTCCCCTCTGAATATATTCCAGATGCTCAAATGTCAACGGCAGAGCTGCTTACAGTGTAGCACTTGTCAGCTTGCATACTTTAAAAATGCTCCAAAGTTTTAATTATACTGCAGGAGCTGCAGCTCATTAACATTTGTTTTCTTGTCTAAGGTCTCTGTATGGGCAGTAAGGTGATACGGCCCAGAGAAGGAGCTGCAGGTATACGGTGTGATGGTTTGGCTGAAGCTAAGCAGGTCCGGCCATATGGGAGATGGCCTGGCAACTCTTTGTAAGCTACTTGGAGTTTCTTAGCAGGACACTTGATAAATTAACCATTTCATGATGAGGACACATTTGCTTGAAGCCAGCTCTGAGAAGGGTAGAGCTCTCTACCTCAAGCTCTTTACTGAGGCTTTCCCCCATCCCTACCAGGCAACAGCATGCAGTTAGTAAGTACCTGAAAAGAGTTGTTAGCCTTGGGTGCTTGGAACAGCCTTCCCTTTTTGCCGCATGTGGAGACCAGGCAGCTAGAACAACACAAGAGGGACACCAGCAAGCATCTGAGAGCCCTTTGATAGTGGAATCCAGAGTAGTCTCAAGAAAATTGTTTTTATGATTACTTGTTTGCCCTAAACCCCAGGATAGTTATAATCTTTGATTCTCAATGGATAAGCTTTCTTCTCAAGTAACTCTCATTGTTTAGTTTGGGAAGCTTTTCTTTTATTATTGCCTGCCCCCCACCCCAACGCTGAGATTCTGCTGTCTTGTTGGTGTGACTGATGATGGGTTTATTTATTCTGTTTTATTATATTCTATCTTTTGTTGTGTTAAGCAGTGGATCATTGGGGCAAGACCTGGTATATGAATAAACAGACCCTAACTCAACTCTGGCATACACAACTGTTGGTACAATCCCACAGTATATGAAAAGCAAAACACAACATATCCAGCCATTTCAGTGGAGCTAAAATGACCATCACAATGTGGATGGGTTCATTGTCTGCTACTTTTCATAGATCCCATTTGTTAGATGACTTCCAACCTTAAGAAAACGTCTTTGATAATAAGGTTATCTCCAGTCTCTTGGCATGCAGAACTCAGAGTGTGAGGTCCCATTTCAGTTAAGATACATCTCTGTCAATGCCATGTGCTGTTGCCTATGAAAATTCACCTTGAACAATAATAACACAATTTTTTTGTGCTAAATATGAAGGCCTTCAAAGATGCATCTGCTGAGGAACAAAAATAACTTTAACCATAAATTTGTCATTTTAGTTCCTGTGGTTTTTTTTAAAGGAAGATTTGCTGCCATCTCTTTCACAGACAAGGTTCTGCTCTTCAGATTAGACTGCAATTGACTTTCTGTTAGCAATAGTCCCAGCACCACCTGTTTAGCTGTCCAGGCATAGGAAATTCATATATCCAAAACTGGAAATCTTCCAAGTAGCTTTCTGGTGTGTGTATTCATAACAAAACCAACAGTTGCTTCAATATCACCCTTCATGGTGTACACCCACACACAGACATTTTGAGATTGTGGGGGAAACTAGATGATACGCGAAAGGCATGTAAAGTACCTGGGCTTTTTGTTGTTGCTAAATAGCAGCCCTGGAGGGAGGATCAGGATTGGGACTGTGGCTCACAGATGGCCATTTAAGTCTGTCTTGCTGCACCATAGCCCTAGTGAATATTGGCTACAGATGCTATTTGATGTGGGATGGAAGCTGTCATGGACTCCCATAGCAGTTTATCTCCTGCGTCCAGGGTGGTGCTGGAAGTCAGGACCACAGTATTACTTCTGCTTTGGAGGATCCCTCCTTCACTTCAGGTGAGTCCCAAATGTCTTTAGTTTGACCCACTTTGGTTCTGGATTCAAGATTCATCTGTTTACCCACCCGAGAAGAATGGCAGATGAAGTTGATGGACTATATGGAAATGGCAGAAATGACTGGCAGAATCCGAGACCAGGGAGAAGAATCGGTGGAAGAAGACTGGAAAAAGTTTAAAGATTACTTACAGAAATACTGTAAAATTAATGAATGTTAGAAAAATGTTGGAATGAAGTTCCAACATGGAAGGTGCCTAAAGAAGCCAGGGTGGCTATCTAAAGAACTTTTAACTGAGTTAAGATTAAAAAAGGATGTGTACAAAAAATGGAAAAGGGGGGAAACCACCAAAGAGGAATTCAAACAAATAGCCAGCACATGTAGACACAAAGTCAGAAAAGCTAAAGCACAGAATGAACTCAGGCTTGCTAGAGAGGTTAAAAGCAACAAAAAAGGCTTTTATGGGTATGTCCGTAGCAAAAGGAAGAACAAAGAAACAGTGGGGTCACTCAGAGGAGAAGATGGTGAAATGCAAACAGGGGACACAGAAAGGGCTGAACTCCTCAATGCCTTCTTTGCCTCAGTCTTCTCTGATAAAGAAAACAATGCCCGACCTGAAGAATTTGGAGCAAATGATTCAGCAAAGGAAACACAGCCCAGAATAACTAAGGAGATAGTACAAGAATACTTGGCTAGTTTAGATGTATTCAAGTCTCCAGGGCCAGATGAACTGCATCCAAGAGTATTAAAAGAACTGGCAGATGTGATCTCAGAACCACTGGCAGTCATCTTTGAGAATTCCTGGAGAACAGGCGAAGTCCCGGCAGACTGGAGGAGGGCAAATGTTGTCCCTATTTTCAAAAAAGGGGGAAAGAGAGGACCCAAATAATTATCGCCCAGTCAGTCTGACATCAATACCAGGGAACATTCTGGAGCAGATCATTAAGCAAACAGTCTGTGAGCACCTAGAAAGGAATGCTGTGGTCACCAATAGTTAGCATGGATTTCTGAAAAATAAGTCATGTCAGACTAACCTGATCTCATTTTTTGACAGAATTACAAGCCTGGTAGATGAAGGGAACGCAGTGGATGTAGCCTACCTTGATTTCAGCAAGGTATTCAACAAGGTGCCCCATGATATTCTTGTAAAGAAGCTGGTAAAATGCGGTCTTGACTATGCTACCACTCAGTGGATTTGTAACTGGCTGACTGACCGAACCCAAAGGGTGCTCATCAATGGTTCCTCTTCATCCTGGAGAAGAATGACTAGTGGGGTGCCACAGGGTTCTGTCTTGGGCCCGGTCTTATTCAACATTTTTATCAACGACTTGGATGATGGACCCAAGGGCATCCTGATCAAATTTGCAGATGACACCAAACTGGGAGGGGTGGCTAACACCCCATAGGACAGGATCACACTTCAAAACGACCTTGACAGATTAGAGAACTGGGCCAAAACAAACAAGATGAACTTTAACAGGGAGAAATGTAAAGTATTGCACTTGGGCAAAAAAAATGAGAGGCACAAATACAAGATGGGTGACACCTGGCTTGAGAGCAGTACATGTGAAAAGGATCTAGGAGTCTTGGTTGATCACAAACTTGACATGAGCCAACAGTGTGACGCGGCAGCTAAAAAAGCCAATGCAATTCTGGGCTGCATCAATAGGAGTATAGCATCTAGATCAAGGGAAGTAATAGCGCCACTGTATTCTGCTCTGGTCAGACCTCACCTGGAGTACTGTGTCCAGTTCTGGGCAGCACAGTTCAAGAAGGACACTGACAAACTGGAACGTGTCCAGAGGAGGGCAACCAGAATGGTCAAAGGTCTGGAAACGATGCCTTATGAGGAACGGCTAAGGGAGCTGGGCATGTTTAGCCTGGAGAAGAGGAGGTTAAGGGGTGATATGATAGCCATGTTCAAATATATAAAAGGATGTCACATAGAGGAGGGAGAAAGGTTGTTTTCTGCTGCTCCAGAGAAGTGGACACGGAGCAATGGATCCAAACTACAAGAAAGAAGATTCCACCTAAACATTAGGAAGAACTTCCTGACAGTAAGAGCTGTTCGACAGTGGAATTTGCTGCCAAGGAGTGTGGTGGAGTCTCCTACTTTGGAGGTCTTTAAGCAGAGGCTTGACAACCATATGTCAGGAGTGCTCTGATGGTGTTTCCTGCTTGGCAGGGGGTTGGATTCGATGGCCCTTGTGGTCTCTTCCAACTCTATGATTCTATGAAGTTATATGGCTTTAGTAGAAATGTTATAAGGAATTAAGTATAAATAGATTAATAGAGTATTAAAGGGAAAAATAAGGTTAGAATGTGTTAAGATAATTATAGGATAGAAAACAGAGGAAGATGGAAAGGAATTGCTGAAACAATTAATAGAAGTGGAATACAAAAAGGGAGGTGTGAGGAGGTCGTGGAAATAAGCGAAAGAAAGATAAGATATTGAAATTGGACTGTGTTTTAAATGGTTTTTGTTTAGTTTTGTTAGTTGTATGTGTTAGTGTTTTGTAGTGTTTTTTGTACTGTACTGTATTGTATTGTTGTATTATTATTTTTTGGTTTTTTGTAGTGTTGTGTTTAATTTGTTGGAAAATTAATAAATATTATTTTTTTTAAAAAAATGAATTCAAGATTCATCTGAAGCAATTGCACACCCATAATTTATTTACTGCATTTTTTATCCCACCCGTTTCTCCAAGGAACCCAAGTTGGAGTACATTGTTTGCCTCCTTCCTCAAGTAATGCCCACTGCATGGTAGGTTAGGATGAGTAAGTTTCATGGCTGAGTGCAGATTTGAACCATGGTCCACCAGGTCCTAGTACAACCCTCTACCTGCTAAACCACACTGGCTTCCACAATTCTAACTGTTGATATTCATTCTGCATTTTAGTGTAGCTCTCTTTCAGAAACCAATGGGAATTCCTATCCATTGTCTCTTACTTTTGGATCAAACCAAGATGATGACTAGTTCTGCATCAAATTAGAATTGTTCTGTGACCAAGAATTGCTTAGGTGACAAAGCTGATGGTTGGCCAAGGCAGCATGCACCTGCTCTTACACGTTTCGAGCCCAGGTGTGCTTGCTTCCATTTAGAAACAGTTGACCTGATGGGTTTGAGAAGTACCGTAATCCCTTTTATTGTGTGAAGTAAATTATTCACTGCTAGCCTATAGAGAAGTAACCTCCTCCTTCTGTACCTTAGTGGTTGTAACAGAGGGAATAATTTTGCATTGCCACCTGGTTCTGAGTCATGGATATTTTGAGAATCCTGCGTCCTCTTGAAAGAGCATAATAGTTAAGCTGAGAATGGACTCCTTCCAGAACATTACACAGCGCTCCTGAATTGGAAAAAGGAACGAAAGCTCAGGTACACTTTTTGTAAGGTGATTTTCTGGAATGGAGACATAGCACTGGGCATAAGTGCAAATGATTTGTATTCAAGGTTGAGACTGCAATGCTGGCAGTAATTCCTATGGAACCCAGCAAGGCTTATATCTGAGTAGACATGCAAAGGGTTGCACTGTAGTCAAGCAAGTGCCTGCAATAAGACCACCAAATGGCTGAAACACTGTAAGAGCTCTCTCTTTCCCATTTTTCTTTTTAAAAACACACATAGATTAAATAATTGATACAGAGCATTTCTGTGTTATCCTTCTTCTTTGGGATTGACACCATTAGTTCTCTCCAGGAACAGCGTTCTTGTCCCCCCCTCCCCCGAATGCCACCCCAACTTTTGAATGGCTAGTTTGTAGTGATTCACATGGCTTTCATCACAATTGTGACACCATGCTTTCAGGAGCAAATTGATACCCCGTAATTAAATTAAGGCATTTAAAATTATTGTATTTTCAGCTGGTTGAAAGGTTTTATTTCTCTCACTTTTACAATATGTTTTGTGCTGTTTTAATGTTGTGTTGCAGATTTTAAATGATGCACACTGCCCTGAAATCAATTTCTGGATGAAGGTGCGGCTTATTGTCTATATATACTAACTAGGCACTGTCTGCCCTCCTTGTCACCCACGCCAAAGCCTCGCTTACTAGGATCGCACAGTTGCAGCTTCTGGTGTGATCATGTGAGAGCCCCAAGATATCTCACTTGAGCCTGGAAGCTGCTGCACCCACTTCTCCTTTCAGTAGCTGTAGGGGCATGCTAATGGAGATGATCCTTGGATTCTGCCACCTGAAGCAGCTGCCACAGTCTTTCTCATGGGCAGGCCAGCAATGGGAAAGGGCAGTTGACTGAGTACTTTGCTTATTTACTGCTGCTAATGTTTCTAGCACAAACTAGGAAACAGCAGTTGGAAAGGTGATTGCTTAGACAAGGTCACAGAAATATGTTATCCAGTCATTTGTTCTACCCAAACAGCAGCTTATTCAGTTCATCAGTATTTTGGAAAGCTTCAGCGCTCGCTCTGAGTGCCTGCTCTGTTATAGTGCCCCTGAAATGTTCTTGAGAGATTAGGATAACTTTGAGCTAAAACAAAAGAAAAGAATAAACAGAAGTAATTTATTGTGAGCAATACAATCGCAGAGAGGATTATGTTGATAAGGGAATAGTTCTGGAAGATGGTAAATTCAAAAAGGAGTCCAACAGTAATGCACTGCATCTTTGAAAAGTACTTATATAACAGCTGAACACAAGAGGATGGTTCCCCAAAAACACAGTTTGTTCATTTCATCATCTGCAAAAACTGTTTCTGTCATGAAGACATTGTTACTTTTTGATTTACCCATTTGTGAGTCTGATCAAAAAAGAAAAGAAGGGAAATCCATTCTAATGAAATATTTTCTATATTTAATGAATTTATTTTGGAAGCTGATTTCAGGCAAAGCAGAAGTATTTGAAAGTGGATAACTGCAAACAATCAAAGCATTATACTATTATAGTTGGGTAGTTATGGCAACAATGACAAAAAGAAACCTGGAGGTAAGAAGTTGAAAAAGGATTGCAGCATGGATCTTAATTTATTACCAGCAGTGCCAGATCTACACGTTTTGCTATAGAGGGCAAATGTTTGCACTGTCACCAACACCCACAATCTATCAATATGCATGCATGCATGCATGTATGTATGTATGCATGTATCTCTCTCTCTCTCTCTCTCTCTCTCTCTCTCTCTCTCTCTCTCTCTCTCTGTGTGTGTGTACATACATATACAGTGCTGCCAAAAACATTTTTCTTGATTTGCAATTCATGTAAATATTTTCCCAAGATTATACAAATTTTTATGTCACAAGGGCCACAGTCCTATACTTGCTTCCCTTTTGTAACTACCGTAGAATGATTAAAACTAATTGGGTTTAATTCTAAGTAGACATGTATAGGACTGTACTGCATTTAAAGAGAGAGGATATGCAGAAAGGTCAAATTACTCTTGACTTACTGTCTTTCATTATAGAGACCCTTACACATGGAAAATTTTGGGGGATGCAAGGCAAAAACAAAAGGTGAAAAAATAAAATAAAATCCTCATTCATGCTCAGGTCTGGAAATAAATGACAAGTATTACACCACCACAGAAGATTATTCAAGTTCTCAAGTGTTTGGAACAAGGGAGGGAAGAAACAGGAACAGGCTTAAAAATAAAATAAAATCAAGGACAAAAGAGCAAACATGTTGATAGGATCTCAAGAGAAAGGGGTGGGTTCCAAAAACAGATTCAGAAAACCCTGGGCACTCATTCTGAATTATGCAGGAAGATCTCAGAACAAAATCTCGAGAAAAGTGCGTCAGGGCAGCAAATGAAGGGAATGAGTTGATGCTGATCATAAGGCCACACCCAGCCTGTGCTTGTCCAATTTCACACATCCATGTGAAGTGACCTGCTGGGCTGAGAGAGGACAGGGCCACCAGCCCAGTCCTTTCCCATGCCTTTTTGTCACCAGGGGACCTCACTAGCCAATCCCCATGGCCACCTGTTGCTCTTGTGTTGCTGGGAAGCATGCCCCACTCACTCCAATGATGCCTAAGTCTGCCAGCGGGAATGCTGCATTGCCATAACATGCCAGCTGCTCTTGGAGATTACACTTCCTGACCCCCTTCTCAACCAATCCTAGGCATGTGAATCTGCACACAGTTGCAAATGCATGCTTGTGCTTTTTCAGTATTTGATACATTATGCAGACCAAGGATCAGGTGGTGTTAATTTGAACCTCTCTGGGCAAAAAGAGCTGTGAATGTTAGTTCCATTATCCTTTCGTTAGCTGTCAGGATGCTGTCAGCAGCTCCCAGCTGGTTGCCCAGGAAAGGATAAAGACAAGGAAAAGTTTCTTACAGTCCTTTTTTATTTCAAACTTTACAGAGAGAGGCTATAGAACCCAGCCTCTTGGATAATGGCATTGTCCTGAGAGAATCTCCACCCATCTCTCCCACTTCCTCATCACCTCCTCTGTCTTTGAACTCTTTGCTCTCCTACTTTTAAGGCTCACAGGGTTCTGGGAGATAGTGGGTCTGGAATGCTTTCTAATGCTCTGACTCCCCCAAGATTTACCAACTCCCCCCACATCTGCCTCTGAGCTGTGACCTCCCTCAAACCCCTGTTGTAAATCTGCACTGTCTTCCTTTTTGGAAGAAGGATTCTTCCTTTTGGAAGGATCAGGATTGGGGAGGCAGTCTCCACCATTTCTCCTCTGCCCAGTCCCTGACATTCGCGTTGATTCTTGTACTAACCATCTATTGCTATGTCCTTTTGAAAACTCTCCATCAACACTTCAGGTATGAAGGCCACTTCATGGCCTTGTAGTTGGTCCACAACGGCGAGGAAAGCAAATAAACAAAGCGCTGCTCTGAAAACAATCAAATGATACAGCAAAAATATTCCCATTGAGGGTCACATCTGAAAGATGGGAAGCAAGAGACCCTGACCTGTTTGATGAGAACCTTGGAAAACAAAGCAAAATGAAATCCAAGATAAACAATATTTTCAAAAGCCCGTCACTCTCGGAGCACTGTGGCATGTTCAGCTTCATATCACTTCACCCCAGGGTGACATATTTGAAGCTGGAGCTATGTTCGCGGTAAATAGATTTGCTAGGAGGCAGATTTTCTGAAATGCCTGTCAAAGAGGGGTGGAGCACAACACAGGTTAATGTTCATTTGCCCTCTTTAGGTTAAACGAATAAGCCTTTCTTTAGAAGAAACATTTTCTCTTTCCATGTTCAGGATGTTATATAAAAGACCACCTCTTCTTTCGGAAGAAGATTCAGGTTTGCCTATGTTGTTCCACATGCTCCTTGACCTGTAATAAGACCATCTCTCAAGAACTTTATTCACAGTTCCCCAGAGGTGCAGAATCATAGCGAATCTTGACATTGGGCAGGCATCATTTCTACCAGCTGCAAGAGCAGGAATCGGTGCTGTTGTGCAGCTGTGGGGAAGCTTTGGACTACAATTCCCAGCCACCCCTGGCTATGCTTGCTGGGTCTGATGGAAGTTGTAGTCCAACAACATCTAGAGGCCTTGCTGTAAGGCTTAGTCAATGTTATGTTATATTATATTAAGGGCTCCCATGAACAGCTTCTTACATTGAAAGCAGGAGTGAGGGGATTTCAGATTTGTGACAATTAGCTACACTTCCCACTGTCACTGTGTGTGTTGCCCGTGCATCTGGCAGGTGTGTGAAGTGGCGCTCCCTGTCTCAGTTTTGTGTAGATTCAGTGTGTGAAGATTTATTTTGACACCAAGGCAAGAGATCAAATTAAGATGTCTTCCTTTAGAGGTACACAATGAGTCTTATTACATTGAAGCATAAGCGATGCTGGTATCTCACTCCATTTTCATGCCATCAGTGAGTTTGTCTCTTCTTAGGTCACTGTTTCCCAAACTTGGGTCTTCGGTTGTTGTTGGACTACAACTCCCATCATCCCTAGCTAGCAGGAGCAGTGTTCAGGGGTGATGGGAGTTGTAGTCCAACCACAGCTGGAGACCCAAGTTTGGGAAACACTGTGAAGGGCCAGAAAAGCAAAGGCTGTGGGTCCTGATCAGGATTTTGACAGTAAAACTGTCCATTGACCATGCTGGCTGGAGCTGATTGGAGTTGAAATCCAATCACACCTGCAAGGGCAGTTCCACATGAAGACTCATTCTTCCTTTTAGCCCACCAGAACATCCGTTCCTTATTGCCATGTCAGCCTTTGCCAGCCTGATGCCCTCCAGATGGCTTGGACTATGGCAGTCTTGTTGGCTTTGGCTGGTGGGAGTTGTAGTCAGAAACATCTGGAGGGCACCAGTTTGGCAAAGGCTGTGCTGCACCTTTTCCAGTAAGCAGGCAGGCAAGTGTCTGGGGCAATTAACCAGAAAAAGCCACATTACACTGGCAGCTCCTTTTCCTGACCTTTCAGTATCATCACTATATGCATAAAATCGAGAATGTCGCCTGCAGCACGAATCCTGTTCTGCAGCACTTAAAAACTGTTACGGCAGTGACCTGCATGTCGATGGGCTGTTTCCTCACCCCCAGTTGTTGTTGTTTTATTTAAAGTTGGGCATTTGGATGAGGAGAGGGGAAGACAGAATCACTTAGGCTTAACCTTTGCATTGGTAAGGCAACGCCACCAACATTCTCCCTTCCATAAAAACCATGCGACACGTTCCAATTTTCAAATAGTAAGAAGAGGGAAAGACATTTGGTCGAATGCTATGCGGTATCTGTTGCTTAGGCAACCACCTCCTTGGAAACTACACGGTATTCTCAGCATGCCTGTATATCAATTCATCTCATGTTCTGAAAGAGAAAAACCTGTGGTTTAGCAGGAACAAACATGCAAACACGATGAGTCATAACAATGAGCAAAGGAGAGGAAGAAGTGGCATGTTTATCACCTGCGGCTGAAATCTGGCCCAGAGTTACACTGTTTTACATACACTTGGCACCTGATGTCCGGTTTAGGTATCTTCACCATCTGATGTCGGGTCAGAAACTTTCAGCTCCAGGCAGCAGTGGATGGTGTGGTGGGGCAGAGATGCTTAAGTGACCTCCCAGCAGGTGGGCTGTTGCTAGTGGTACAGTGCAAACGCACTGGTAGAAGCACCAGGTTGGTTCTACTGGTGCGTTTGTACCACGCCAGCCTCACTGATGCTTCAGTGTGGCAGTGACTCACCTGTTGGGAGGTCAGGTAAGCTCTTGTGTCCCATCACACTGTCTGCTACTGGCTTCAGGGCCTTTTCAGTGGTGTCACCCTCACTGTGAAGCACCTTGTAAAACAAGGCCTGCCTCCCTTCTGATATTAGGATTTATGTAAAAACAACAACCAAAAATACCATTAAAACAGCAGCACACAAATGCATTAGGACAGTAGTACCCAACTGGTGGTCTGTGGACTAAGGAGGTGTGCATAACCCACCCAGGGGGTCCGTGGGACCATTCACAATACAAAAACTATCACAGAGGTATCAAAAAGTTCAAAAGTCAATGGCCTGGCTTTTCAAAAACAAGGGGTCCACAGTAATTAGCTAATTGGGAATCACTGCATTAGGACTTTGAGGTGATACATATGAACTGGTTTAGAGTGGTTGGGGCTCATCTGTTGGTAGATTGATTTTAAAACAGCATCATTTTAAATTTCTTAACAGGATTATCGAAATCCAGGGGAAGTGAGATGTATTTGAGTTCCGTTGATTTCAGTGGTAATCCTTAGGAAAAATTGAGTGTTCTTAAAGAAAAAAATGTTATTTTTCTGATAACACCTTTTTGTCCTTCTCTCTATGCTTTTATGCTCTTTGTAGGGAACCCGGACTGCACTCACTGGCCATGACTCCATCTACATCCCTATAATTAGTGGGATGTCTGGAAAAGGGCACCTTCCATGTGCACAGCTGTATGCATGTAGGTGTTCAACCTGATGTCTATGCTCCCAGTTGTGTTGGTGCTCCTTTTCAGTTGGCCCACTGAATGTACGGTTGTCAGGGGCATGGACAGTGGTGTCATCGCCCTGGGACTGGGCCCTGCCATTTTCTTCAGGGTCTGAGATTCAGAGCTCTAAAAGGGGGAATTGCATAAAGGCTCAGCCCCAGAAAGCAGGTTGTATAAGATGAACCTGTGGTACCAGCAGTGGCGTAGCGTGGGTTGTCAGCACCCGGGGCAAGGCAAGTAATTTGTGCCCCCTAACCCGTGGATTTGCGCCCCCTAACCCTAACCCCCAGTTGTTGCGGCCGGTGCGGCCGGACCCCCTGCACCCCCCACGCTACGCCACTGGGTACCAGTGTCCCTCTAATCCAGCCTTTCTCAACACGTGGGTCCCCAGATGTTGTTGAACTACAACTCCTATCACCCCTAGCTAGCAAGGCCAGAGCTCAGGGATGATGGGAGTTGTAGTCCAACAACATCTGGGGACCCATAGGTTGAGAACCGCTGGTTTAGTCCAAGGATGTTACATTGCAGTCCTCTGTCTCAGAGGACACCATTACAGAAGACCCAAGATATTCAGAGTCTCCCCCACTTTATCAGAGTGAGAATGCTGGTGTGTGCTGGGCCGTTTTAACTGAAGAGGCACTTTTCAGTAAGGGCAGAACTTAACAATTGATATAGAACTACTGCTGCTATGGAAGGCTCAGTCCAAAGCTCACTGTTGCTAAAGCAATATCAGAATTACCTCACCTTGAGCAGGGTGTGGTGATGCTCTCTTGGCTGTTCCCTTCCTGGGTGTAGACTAAATGAATGGAACACCTGAAGAGAAATTACTCAAGCAGTCACCTACCAATCTGACTGCAGAAAAAGCTGCAACAAATTTCCCCATCCTGAATTTGTGATGAACTCACAATTAAGAGAGCAGGACTCATTGCTCACAGCAGATAATGCTATGAAGACATTTTAGGAACAAGAACAACAAGAAAAAACCCAAAATTTCATGGGGAGCAGATCAGTGAATTAATATAACAAAATAACATTATGGCAGTGAAATGCACCTATTGGTTCCACCCAGGCAAAAACTGGAAATTGATTTTCATCCTTGCCTCAGGATATATTTCTTCTTGCCAGCCAAGAAAGCATTGAGGTCAAAATGGAAACACATTTGCCAATAATTTAAAGAGAAAATAGTGTAAAGTAATTCCCTCGCAGGAGATATTGCAGCTTCATTTGTAGAAAGTTTCAAATGAAGGAAATGGAAAACTCAACTTAGAAGGTTACAAGGCTATTAGATGCCAGTGAGTTTTGAGAACTAGTATGAGACACGCATGGCACTGTGGGTTAAGCCACAGAGCCTAGGACTTGCTGATCAGAAGGTCGGCGGTTCGAATCCCCGTGATGGGGTGAGCTCCCATTGCTCGGTCCCTGCTCCTGCCAACCTAGCAGTTCAAAAGCATGTCAAAGTGCAAGTAGATAAATAGGTACCGCTCTGATGGGAAGGTAAACCACATTTCCATGCGCTGCTCTGGTTTGCCAGAAGCGGCTTAGTCATGCTGGCCATATGACCCAGAAGCTATACGCCAGCTCCCTCGGCCAATAAAGCGAGATGAGCGCCACAACCCCAGAGTCAGTCACGACTGGACCTAATGGTCAGGGGTCCCTTTAACTTTACCTTTACTATGAGACAATAGAGTCTATTGTCCTAGATAAAGAGATTGATCACTAACTCTTCAAGAGGCAACTATTCCACTGTATGAGTAGATTTTTTATTTTTATTATGGATCCTTTTCTATCAAGGATTCAGGTCCGGTTTTGGAGACTGCCTTGGTCTCCTGGGGGATAATCTTTGCCAGGAAAGGGGCAAACCCAGGAGAAATGCCATCAAAGGAACAATGGCAAGAGAAGTTGATGAACTATGCAGAGTTGGCAAAGTTAACAGATAAACTGCATGAAAAAGACAATAGTGATTTTGACAAAGAATGGGAACCTTTTACATCATATCTGCAGACAGAAACAACAACAAAAATATAGAGTCATTGGCAGACTTTAAATAAACATTTGAAGTTTTATTTATAAAAAAAATAGGAAACATAATAGTAGGACAATATAGAAGTATATATAAACAGCAGAATGTGATATGAGATGTAATAAACCAGGGATGGAAGTTGAGGGAAGTCAGTGGGGAAGGGGGAAATTGAAATTTGAATGTAATGAAATGATTACAGATATTGTTAAAGAAAAGAAAAGAAAAACCCAGTAAAATGATTTATTTATTTTTAAAAAAGGAAAGGGGCAAACCCTGTTGATTCTCCTAGATTTCTCAATGACTCCTGAATCCTGATACCCTTGAACATGACATCTTTTGGGAGAGGTGGCGGGACTGCTCAGTTGGAGATGGAGATACTTTTGAAGGGTTTATCTGCCCAGGTAAGTGGCATTCAGCTTGTTCCAGAGGGGTTGCACTCACCCTAAAGGATCAGGGTAACCATCTGATCCATTTTTATTGCTGGAGGTTCAGCAACTTAGGCTGGTATGCCAAGTGCAGCCTGGCCTCAGTTATCCATACATTTGGGTGATTATATGGGCCTGCCTTTGAAATAATTCAGAATATGAGTGCAAGATTGCTAAAGGGGACTGGGTGATTTGAGCACATCATACCAGTATTTCATTGTCTTCACAAGCAGGGCCTGAGTGGAACTCTCCCCACCTGTGATTCTCTGCAGCTGGTATTCAGAGGCATGCATAATGCTTCTGACATTAGAATCAAAGCACCATTTATAAAGTGTGTGCTCTGCCACTAAATTTATAGCTCTTCTTGCTATGTGCTCTGGAGTATTCAACTTTCTGAGCATAAATATTTTCCATGCTAGAAGACACAAATTGTCCTAACAAATTAGTCTCAGGGAGAGGATTACCAAATTGTATAACCATTTCCCCACCACCTCACCAGATTCAATGGTGCTTGAAAACTCCTCTAACCTTTTCAGATTCCAGGCTTAACATGCAAACACTCCAGATCTTCACAAAAGTCAGCTTAAGGAAACCATTTATTATTTATGAACCTTAAGGTCATGCATGAACTTTCTTGATGTCCAGTGGATCTTTTTGGAGATTTCTTGGTTGTTGTCATATTAAAATTTATTTGGTTTTTCTTAGCGTGTGAGGGAGAGTGCAGATTCAGACATAATTAGGAAAATCTTCTTTAAAAGTCTGTCGCCTCCTCTTCCAGCAGACACTTGACATTTTCCCTAATGTCATTCACAATGGTGATATTTACATTGTATGTCTTAGGGATGCATTTGGTTATTCCGTCTCAGCCCATGTTTTGAGGTTAGAAACTATACTAAATTCATTCTGTAACCAAATACAGAGCATCACAAATAGAACATTCAGGCCTGGGTGACTGTACAAGAAAACTGAGAGAAGATTTGGGGTATAATATACAGTTTGCAGCATGGGAAAAACTATGGAGAGAGGATCTGAAATTTACAGCGTGGTATACATTGAAATAAAATTATATGAAAATGATGTACCGCTGGTATGTAACCCCCAGTAAATTAGCCAAAATGTACGGGACAAGCTACAATGTTTGTTGGAAATGTAAGGAGAAGGAGGGCACCTTTTACCATAAGTAGTGGAATTGTAAAGTGATCAAGGAATTCTACAAAATGATATACAATGAGTTGAAGAAAATATTTAATAATCTTTGTTAAAAAAACAGAAACCTTTTTTGTTATGAATTGTAGGTGCAGAGATACTGAAGGAACTGAAAAGTCTGTTTATGTACACGACAACAGCTGCAAGGATGCTGCTTGCCCAGAGCTGAAAGATGATAAGATACCTACGAGGGCAGACTGGCAGATGAAATTATTGGACTATGCAGAGATGGCAAGGAAAATCAGAAATCAGAAGGATCAAAACTTCAACAGAGAATGGGACAAATATAGATTGTATTTGAAAGACCACTGTAAACATTTGAACTCTTTGGCAGGTTTTAAATAACTCTTACAATGATACATCGACTTTGGATATAATGGACAGGGCCGCCTTTACCCAGGGGTGGGGGGCACCTGGGTGCTGAATTCTGCGGGGTGCCAGGCACCCGCTGCTTAAGCTCTTAACTATCTACCTGTTATGAAATAGTAATTTTGATCAAGGTAGAAGAACAAAATACATATATACCTAGGTACTACCGAAATGTATACCTACTGTTTCACTAAAAGACTTTTGACTTTGTGTGCTCATTTACCAAAGATGTGCCGTGCCAGTGGTGGTGCTTGTCATTCACAAGGCTAAACGAAATTTGGGGGTGCTGGGAGGATCCTTGCACCCCGGCGGCACATATGCTAAAGACAACACTGATAATGGAGGACTGTTAACTAGATGTACTTATGATATGCAGTTGGAAAAGTTACTTAAAGAACCCATGGAGGGGAGGAGTGAAGTCTTAGGATTCGAAAGAATCTTGTATAAAATTCAAATATTTGCAAGAATATTATTTCTGTGAATGAACTTGTAAATAACTATCATCTATCTATCTATCTATCTATCTATCTATCTATCTATCTATGTATCATCTATCTATCTATCTATCTATCTATCTATCTATCTATCTAGAGAGCCAGTGTGGTGCAGTGGTTAAGAGCGGTAGTCTTATAATCTGGGAAACCGGGTTCGAGTCTCCGCTCCTCCACATGCAGCTGCTGGGTGACCTTGGGCTAGTCACACTTCTTTGAAGTCTCTCTGCCCCACTCACCTCACAGAGTGTTTGTTGTGGGGGAGGAAGGGAAAGGAGAATGTTAGCCGCTTTGAGACTCCTTAAGGGGAGTGAAAGGCGGGATATTAAATCCAAACTCTTCTTCTTCTTCTTCTTCTTCTATCTATTTATCTCTATCTATCTATCTATCTATCTATCTATCTATCTATCTATCTCTATCATCTATCTCCGAGAGAAGAAATCCAGTACTGAAACATCCATTGAGGAATCATTCAGGGGCAAGTTAAGGGTCAGCCAATTGGTATTCCCCCCCCCAATAACACTATAATTTAACATGGAATTTTATCCTGTCTTCTAATAACAATATTCAACAGCTTCCTGTGCAGCTGGTTTTGAGCACCTCAACACTTGGAGCTACTTTAAAGCTTCTACAGTTCAGATAAATGGATCTTCTAAGTAGGAGTCTAAAAACACATGGACTTTTTTCTTCTGCTCAGGCAAATCGACAGTGACAGTGGAATAGGCGATTGCGGCACAGGGGGAGGGGACTTTGGTAGTGATAATAATCAATTTGGTGACATGACTGTGGAGAGCTGCAATGGCCCTTGAGAGGAATCAGAATACTTTTTTCTGAGTTGCTAAACAAACAAACAAATCCATTACTTTGAAATAATATCATATTGCTCAGCATTATAGAAGCAAGGCATCTTCCTTTGTTTTACTGTCTGTTTTTATCATCCGTTGTGCCACTGTTAAAAAGCAATAGTTTTATAAGCTGTAGGAGCCAATCTGCTGTTGTCTGTCTGTATATTCCTGAAAACTTTACATGGTCTGACAGAGAAAATTGCCCTTTGCATTCACGGTTGGCAGAGGAAACAAGCTGAAAGTATGTCCAGTTCTTATAAAACACTGACAACCTCACAATGCACCAAGCAATAAAAAGAATAGATTTTCTATCCTCTGCTTAAAGTGGTAGAATAAAAGGGAGCTGGAAGAAAAGGGGAAACTTTTTTAAGGGCCATGTACGCATCAGAGTTAAACTGGGTCACTCTGCAATGCAACGTAGATTTTTACTGCATATAAATTTAGCAGCTTTCTTTGGCATTAGGCGTGTGCCAGCAGCCTTTTTCTGTTATCTCAAGTTCAGAGCAGGTCCATTGAGGTACTATGAAATTTGAGCCAGGTATCGTAAATGGTAGTAGTTAGAAAAGGAACTGTTGTCAATTATAAAAGACATGTTGGTTGATGTTGCACCTAGATTAATACTGGGGAAATGTTAACTGAATCTGAAATTGGATAGATGCAAGTAGTTTTCCTGCTTGTTTTTCAAATGCATGACTGAGCACTCTCTCCTTAGCCGCATGTTAAAAAATAAAACAAATAAAAAAAGCTTGTAAAGGCAAGGGATTCAAGCATCTTTTTCTGGAAGGCTAATGAATATTAAGTTCTCTTTCAGGAGCTTCACAGATATGTATTTCCACTGGAAAATCAGGGATTTGTGCGCAGTTAGGAACAAACTTTCACAAGAGATGTGTCGCTGCCTCTGAAAACAGGAGCCTCAGTCACATTCCTGCCTTCTCTCTTCCCTGCTAACAATACCTCACCATACTGTATGCTTTGCCACCCTGCTTCACTTCCTTGGTTGCTATTTGGGGAGAGGGGCTGTCCCACATATGTTTTTTACTAGTTATTGCAGAGGGGAGGAGGAGTTGATTTGGGGTTGCTGCTGTCAAATTCATGCCATACATTTAAAACACATGGCTTCCCCCCAGGGAATCCTGGGAACTGTATCCAGTGGCGTAGCATGGGGGGTGCAGGGGGGGCCGGCCGCACCGGGCGCAACATCTGGGGGTTAGGGTTAGGGGGCGCAAATCCACGGGTTAGGGGGCACAAATTACTTGCCTTGCCCCGGGTGCTGACAACCCACGCTACGCCACTGACTGTATCTCCCACCTCACCCCAATTGCTAGCATAGGTGCCAACTCCTTGGGGCCCTGGAACACTCACAAAATTCCCCATGAAGAGGCCAGGCACCCACAAATTTTGGTGCCAAGGCCATGCACGCTGCATGGGTACCCATGGCCCCAGGCACCCAAGTCATGGGGCCAAGCTGTTACTCCTGATTCCGAGCATAGTTCCCAGGATTCATGTGGTGAAGTCACATGCTTTTAATGTGCATTAGATGCGCTTTTAATATATGGTGTGTATCTGTATGCTGGCGGCTGCCTGTCTCACCTAGCGTTTAGTTCCGGTCTGATGAGCGCTCTAGGAATTGCACTTGGAGAGATCTGATTTGATAACTAAATTCAGAGTGCTTACCTCAACTGTAAGTTATTAGCCGGTGACTAAATACACAAACGCATGTTTTGACACCACCATACTACAGCTATTTTGTAGCCTCTGCTTTTAAGTTTGTGCTCCTTTTCATATTGTTTCCTCATTCCCCTTCAGACACCATTTGATACCAAAACGGGAATGTGGTGAATGTGCCAGTGTGGTGTACTGGTTTAGGTGTTGGACTAGGACCTGGGAGACCAGGGTTCAAATCAGGCATGGAGCTCACTGTGTGGTCTTGGGCCAGTTCCCTTCTCTCTCTTAGCCTAGCCTCCCACACCAGCCTGTGGTGATGATAAAGTGAGAGCGAGAACCATAGATATCATCTGGAGTTCCTTGGAAGAGAGGTGGGATATAAATGCTAAAATAAGAATATTATTATTATTAATTTTAAACCCAAATGAATATTAACGCACCAAAAATCTGGAAAAAATGCAGCAATCCTGTTCCAAAGCAGATCTTAACATGAATTTTCATGTGCAAGCTCACTGCTGAATTTTCTTTCTCATAGGCAAGGTTCAGGTTGGTTTCTATGCTATTTAAAACTCCACAATTTTCCTCTTTGACTGAAACTGTGTTTCTTCAGAGCTTCCCATTCAGAATTGCTTCAGAGTCAAGTAGAAGCTCTTTATCTCATGATCTCTTGTTTGCAATTCAGCAGGATGCTGGCTTAATTACAGAATGTGATGGTGGCTGAGTTTACAGCCCACCAGATGGTTATGTCAGTTGTTAAAAGCGCAAGATCCCCACCCATCCATTGGAATGTTGTCACAGCTCTCCTACGCTGGATTGGCATTAGTTAAGATGGCTGCTTTGTTTAGCAGTGAATGAAGTTAAAGAAAGATGGTGAGGTTTGCTGCACTTTTGTAGATGCCAAACGTGTAACAATATGGAGGACGCCATAGGTTGTGTGGTTTCAGCTCCCTTAGGAAAGCTGGAATTTAGATGAAGCTGCTTGGAAAAATTTGCAACATGGAGGCAAGGTGCAAAACAAAGGCATAGCCTGTATTACCAGTACAATTTGCAAAAGGTGGCTTCTTGTAAAGGACAAGGCAATTTATACCTGGTGCTGGACTTGCCGCACTAGACATCCTATTCCCTTTTAAAATGTGTTGTTTTTATTTTGGTTATATATTTTGTGGTTTTATATTCTGATTTTATTCTGTGAACCACCTTGAGACCTGTGGGTGTAGGGCGGTATATAAATTCAATAAATAAAAATAATAATAGAAAAGTGAAAATTTAATCATGTACACAAGTGGAAGCATGAAATCTGAAAACATAGCACTGTAGGAAGTCCCGTATGACCATTTGTGGGAAGACCAATTGCCTTCCACTCATGGTTTTATTTTGTTAACTCCCTGCTTTTTCTGCATTGTGTTTATCTTCTCCTGCTTCCTAGATTTAATGCTTACTTTTTCTTTGTTAGCATGAAAGTCAAAACCTGCTCAGATATTGCATGATGGGCTATAATTTAATATGGTATTTAACCTTTTAAATGTGCTTATCCTTTTCTCTTTTTTGTGTGTGTCTACCGCTAAGTCATTTCACAGTTGAGTTGCAGTAGTCAGCAAATGAACCCATTCACAATATCCACATGGATATCACTGAAATAAAACCAGCTATGAATATCAACCAGCTACTTCTTCTGCCTTCATAAAACCTTCTATATTGGGGTGATGCACAGCGATGCAAGATTTAGGCTGGGTTCTCTGCATGGTGTTGTGACTCTAGTCTATTTCTCGACTACTCCCCATGCTTGTTGAGACAGTAAGCTCTTCTGTGCAATGCCTTCTTTCATTGTAAGTGCTCTCATATTTGCATAGATGACATTATGTCAACATTATACACAAAAGTGTATATAAAAACCCACCTCTAGGATTCCCCCTCTTGTACACTAACAGTGCAATCCTACACATTTCTGTTCAGAAGTAAATCTTGCTGAGTGCAATAGTGGGCATAGCTTTGCAGCATTGAAAAACTAAAACCAAAGCAGGGCTGTGCGTCAGAAGGTGTCTTAGTGTCCAGGGGCTCTCACTGAATTCTATGCAGCAAAACAAATAGGCTGTAAATGGCAACAATATTGGGAGATAAATTGGGTTCATTGGGTACAGATTTAGCTCACATTCCAATAAAATTATTGGGAACACATCCTTTAATTTTTTTAATCCTTTAATTTTGCTTCCAGGGCATTTTGAGATGTATTTTCAACAAACATGGAAGGTACTGTGCCAAACAGCTAGAAACTATTTTTTTTAAAAAGAAAAGAAAATTAATGCAGCCCTTGGATCACCTTGCAAAACTGTAGGTAGTTGACCAGTGTTCTGGAAAGGTTTTATTGCAGAAGTCTAATGCATGTACCTCTATCCTCATCCAAGCACTGGTGTGGACGGTGCAAACCAGGGATACTGGCTCCAAATTGTGGCACAGACATAATTCTCTCTCACTGTTCATGGGCCCTTTTTTGCATTGAGATGGAGAAATGAACTTGCTTGGAAAAAATATGGGTTTGTTCCCACTGATAATAGTATAAGGTCAGTGGCAGAGAAAGAGAGAGACAGATTAAGAGTGAATCAAATAATGAAATCCAACCTTCAATTGTGCCCCAATTTAAGCTGTAAAAAATTCACCAATTGGAGACTATCCTCAAGGTTGTATATAGAGGAAATCCAGCAAGAGAAATGTTTGCAATTTGGCCTTTTACATATAGTCATATTGCTACCACAGAGGAGATTACTTTTATTGTAAACCATCTTGGGAGTAAATTAAGAAATTGTCCAGTAGCATCTTAGAAATCAATTAAGTTTGTTCTGGGTATAAGCTTTTGTGTGCATGCACACTTCTTCAGATACAAAGTTGATCTGAAGAAGTGTGCATGTACATATACCCAGCTTATACCCAGAACAAACTTGGTCTCTAATTTTTG
Organism: Podarcis liolepis; assembly: GCF_965112155.1. Classification (NCBI taxonomy): domain Eukaryota; kingdom Metazoa; phylum Chordata; class Lepidosauria; order Squamata; family Lacertidae; genus Podarcis; species Podarcis liolepis. Next base: position 44,958,319 of record NC_139555.1, read on the forward strand.
GGACAATTTAAAATTTATTTATTTCAACCGCGTCAGACCAACACAGCTACCTACCTGCACCTTGGAAATATTTTATATTGAAAGGCGAGGTATGAGTCAATAATGAAAGCAAATATTCTTTTACATTTTCTTTATTTATATTTTTTTAGTTTAAGAATTACACACTAGCCAACATTATTATATATTTACATGCTGAAACTGGCTGTAGTAAGTTTAGATTCAAGAAAATATCTCTTATGTGCTACTCAATTTACAATCATCATTTGACTACCTCCATGATCCCAGAGGTTAGCAGTCCTTTTGAGAAAAACATGAAAATCTGATGCAATGATATCCACTAGTATTTTGCATTTTCTAGCCATTGGAAAATGTGCATTATGTGCATATTAGAAAGGCTACAAGGTCATTAGTAAGGCTGATGATTACTACATTATGAAGTAAATAGTACTAAGTAAAAAAAGAGAGAGAGAGAGAGAGACAGAGAGAGAGAGAGAGAGAGAGAGAGAGAGAACGGTGCAAAGACAGTACTAACAGAACCATTTAAACACCCATGCAAATTAAAATGTGAAAACTCAAAACATAGTCAACTTGATAGAATTTTTGGATGTTTTAAATGCCCGTGTTAACTAACTCAAACTGTACAATGAACCTTAAATATATTTTCGTGTGAAATTTCCTATAAATGGCATTAACAATGAAAACATATAAAATGCTGATAAACTTGAATTAGATAACTTTTAGAGATGCGTGAAGCATTAAGAAAATAATTTAAACTAACTCTCCAACTAATATCGAACTGCAGCTAAGGTTGCCACCATTTCAAAATAATAGTAATAACAAATTCATCATCAGAGCACTTACAGAAATAATTTGACACATAAGGTATGTGTTGTATATAACCTGCAAAGATAATGAATTCCAATGTATCTATTAATTAAAATGGATAGAGATGCTATCTGTATAAGCTAAAATATGGTAGTGATTAATTAACATTCCATTTATTCCTCAAAAATTCAGACAAATGTTTCCTAGTGCATTTTGTTAAACTTTACCTTTGGTGTTAAGCAGTGTCTTGATAGTGTTCCCTTTAAATAAATTTCTAAAGTAAAGATTCTTTGGCATGGGGGGGTTGGAGTAGGGCTAGGTTGGTAAGGAAGAGACTACTATACACTGACAAATATGCCTTTCTGAAGACATTTACCTTCATGAAACAATGTCTAGAGGCCTGACCTTCATTTATACTCAAGGGGAATGACGCAAAGAGCATGTGGGGTTCTGATATGCACATGGAACTCTAAATGTGCATGACCCTGCTTTGGTGTTTGGTACGGAGGCACCAGACCCATGGTAAACTCATTGGTAGAGGACGATCACACAGGCACAGTTCTTCTGTTCTAAGCCCACGTACTATAGCATGCATTGTCCATCTGCATTGCCCATTGTGCAGACCGCTCGCCTTTTAATTCTCCCATAACTGGAAACATGAGCTTTGCTCCTCTGTCATGATGGCAAAAAGCCACTATGTTCTAAAAGGTAGAGAATTTTTAAAGGAGCCCATTATAACACATAGGTCAGGTCTCCTCTCTCTACCCATAGGTATGCTCATTCGACTACATGACCTCATGTTGCCTGGGGTCTACTTTATAGCATGCTGATTAGCTCAAGGGTTAACTCAGAGCTGCCCATTAAAATGGAGTTGCACCAGCCCTATTCTCTCAAGATCATAGCTTTAGTGCAAGTGAACATCAAAGCACATCTTTCTGTTGCCATGTCTACAAAATTCGGCTATGGATCTCCAATCATAGAAGGAGCACTGCGCCAGCAGTTACTGCCCAGTCTCTTTAGTGTTGAGAAAGCTGAAATATCAATCACTCAATATGTGCAGGTATTTACGAGATGCTAATGCAAATAGGGCATGCGCACATGTACATCAGAGCCACTGGAAGGGGTGCTAACTGAAAACTCTCAGTCGCTTGATTTCTCTCTGCATTGTGTCAATGATCCAGCTAATGGTCTGTGCATTGACTGTTATAAAGTTGCACTTCCCACAGATTTGTGTGTTAAAATTCTTTTCTGGAATCCAAGTCTTATGCAAAAGGGTGTTTAAATTATTCTGCTAGAGAACTGCAAATATTGTACTTGGTTTTTTTAAAAAAATCACTGAACAATTACTGTTTCTATTGACTGCTCATTTACAGCTTATTTAAATATTTACATGATTTTAGGACACTAACCTAAACCATAAATAGAATCAGCTTTTTGCCTTACGTTAAGTACAAATTAGAAGTTAAAAATGTTAAGAAATCTGATAATATTTACACATGTTCGGTTTTAATTATGATTGCTCACTTTGTATGTTCTATGTACAGATAGCAAAATGTTATGACCACTACTTTAAAAGTATTGTACCCTGGCCTTCCTTTTCGCTTTTTTTCCATATAAATATTTCGTATTTTTTCTGCTCCTTCTAGGTATTAGGACTTTTTTTTTAAAGTTACTAGTGGACAATGTTTTTATTTTAAAAAAAGAGAAGAAACAGGCAAGCAATGTGAGAGCTAGTCTACTTTGAGATGCTAGGAGGTACAGTACTATCATAATGTCAAACTGTGAAATGCTTCGTAAGAATTATATGCATTGATCTGCTGATATAGAAATGCCCAGTTACCCTGTATAGTAAGATTTTAATTACATTAATAATTTGCTTTCTCAAAAAAATATTCACATATCATTTGAATATAGAAAGAAAACTGTTATTAGCTTATTCCTTTAAAACACCTATGTAAGAGTCTAGCCCAAATCCAGACAACCACAAGAGCTACAGGAGGGAGGATGCCTGCCTGCGTACCAAAAAAGAAAGAAAGAAAAGAAAAGAAAAGATAGGGCTCAGCAGCACCGTCTTAGTCTCAGCCCGGATCATCCACCAGGAAGGCAAGAGCAGGCAGTGCTTGCTTTTGACTCTGTGAGCCCTCTTCTCCTTTCCCATAACTGACTGGCAGTATAAGCATCTCACCCCCTTCAGTACAGATCATCTCTTAAGTGGGGGGCAGGATCATCAAGACAGAGTCCACGTGAGCTTTTGCTTACTCCTCATTCCTGTTTCCTTCTCACTGTGCGGATGTGATATAAAGGGAGAAACCATGATCCCACAACTCTGCTAGGGTTACAAACAGTTTGATAGATCTTGGAATTTCACCTCCCCACCCCCCAAATTCCTTTTGGCAACCTTCCTGCACCTCAATAAAGCAGAAACCCATTTCCATGTGGGTCGCTCTCACTGGATTAGGATGTCTGTGTGTATATATCACGTATATTACACGCACACACACACAGAGGAATATATATACACATATTGGCATACATGTCTATATATTCGTTGTTTGCTTGGATAATGTTTAGTGTTTTGTTTTGTTCGCTTACATTAACTTTGCTAACTATGAAATTGGAACACAGTTTCAGGTTTGCTTTTTGTTTTTGTTTTTTTAAACCATTATTTCAGTTGCACTGTTAATGTACATTTTACCTTAACTTAAATGGGATTTGTTCCCCAGATATATCTATATTGTATGTCTTATCTATATATGCACTTACTCTCATGTTCTCTATGCATTGTGCTTTTGTGTCTGGCAGATTCTAAGTCCCATCCCACCCCCATATTAGAATATAAAAATTCTCAGATGTTTCCTTCAGTGCTATTATTCAAGACTTTTCCCCCTGGGGATGATAACAGAAAATGTTCAGAATGACATTGCTTGGTTCTTTCTTCCCAGTCATTAAAACTGCAATAATATAGAAACATAACATTCCTTAGGCAAACACAAATATGCTGCATGATTCTTTTAGTTTGGAAAATGCATATTAGACTTACTAGCAGTCATATACAGAACATATTTACAGAGCATTGATTGCAAAGATATTGTTAAAACTGTGCCGTATTATATAGTAATTTTGCCATAAATTTCACAAAGATGAAGAGAAAACACCTTAATTGCTGGCTAGTATGCATCCTGAAACCTGAAAAGATGGAGTGATTATTATGTGGAAATATAGACCAAACAAAACTGTGAGAGAGTATATTTTAGCTCAATTCAAAGGTAACCATGTATTTAAGTTTGCTTTATGCAACGATATTATGGTCCCCCACTTTTTAAAAGCTCAATCTAGTCTGTACACCTGTACACAGTATTTAGAATTAATTAGCTCAGAAACAGGGTAGTCTGTCTATTCCTGGAAGCATCTTTTCCTTAATAACAAAAAGGACCTCATGGAGGTGATTGTTTACTTGCTTTGTCATCCCTGTGGGTAGAATTTCATCCTCTCATTGGCAAGGTCAGATAATATTATGGCTTGTACTATAAACTTCCAGATATCTTAAAGTGCAGTACTAGGAACTGATTTTGTAGTTTTTATTATAGCTGACCTGTTGAACCAATGTGAGAAAAAAAGGTATTTTCTTTGAAGGCCTATAAATCCCGTGCATTAATTACAAGGTCAATATTTTTCACACTCCTTAAACTTCATTTCTTAGAATAATAATGGGTGTTTGTACAAAGAAAATGAAAATCAGAATAAACCATGAATACAGCATAGCTCAGCTGTCACAAAATATGTCCTAAGCAAGGATTGTTTAAAACATGACTAGTCCAGTTGTGGATGACATCAAAAGGCAGATGATGCCCTGACTTGTGAAGTGTACTCAGCCCCAATGCACATGGAAAAACATGAGTCACGTGATCAGTATTTTTTACAAATACATCTTGATGTTCAAAATTCTCAACAATCATGTATGAACACTGGGTGCTCAGTTACCCCAATTTTAAAATTCTTTACAGAGGAAATGCTCAAACACTCATAGTGCTACTAAAAAGTTAGGTGGAGAAGATACACCAATAAATAAATAAACAAACTCTGCAGAACTGACTGGAAGATTCAACAATACTTAGTGGATTTAACTTTTTGCCTTTATTTTGTCCCACTGTTTCAGGAACGGGGACCATATAATAGTATGAATTACTTGAAGAAAAACGGGGGCATTTCTATGGTTCATGATTTTGAGAAAAATAAATCAGCTTCTTCCACCAGAAGATGCTGGAGAATCCAGCTATTTAAAATAAATATTTCCCCCCCAGTACTCCCTTAAGTATTGCGTCTAAAAAGAAACACTTCTCAAACTGAATGCAATGGAACTGGGTGAGGAAAACAACCCAACTCTTATGAGTTTATAAGCTGTCTGTCTTTTAAAATATATATTGTCTAAACAGCAGACATGATTCTATTCCATCTATTTGATGTGGAAATGAGATACAAATCAAAACAGCAACTGAGAATCCGTAAGAGAGGTTTATACTAACAAGCAAACTGACACCAATTATTTGTATAGTCTTTACCTGTCCCTTACATTTGGAAACATTTGCCACTGTTTTCTCTCTTCCACAGGGAAGGACTGAGCACCGAGAGAAAGCCACCTATGAAGTCACTTGCTGGCCCACTTACATTTGGCACTTTAGACTTAGAATGCTTCTAGACATTATGCTTCATGGCACACTGTAGCACATAGTTGGGAATCTCTCAAACAACTCTAAGGGTCATTGTCACACAGCACAGTAACCACTGTGCTGCATTAACTCTTTGCAATTTATCTTTCAAATGAAATGCTTTCAAGTTTCATGCAAACTCCTCACTCACCCAAAACTTCCCTTCTCTACATCAGTAACACCATCTATTTGGGAAACCTCTGATACTCATCCGCATGGTATGACGGTAGGCACTACTTAATTTCAAGTCAATGCATTTGACAGGTAACGCAGGAAGATGGTTTGGATTGCAAGTATAACACTTCTCTCCATCCAGGTAATGTTGTGTACGTTCCAGATGTGAAGAGAGGCATGAGATACATTGCTCTTTGAACTCAAACCTATTTTCTTGCTTCCTCTTTCTGTGCTTAAACTTATGAGTGCTAAAAGGAGGGTGGAAACAACAGAATGAGGAAGTTTCAAATTCTGCCTCCAAATATCAAATGCTATTATATATTTAAAGGTCATGTTGTATACATTTGTACTGTAACTTAAATATTTCACAATTTTGCAAAGAAAACCCAAACATTACAAAACAGATTATAGAGTGGGCCAGCAACTAAGGTGTTTTAAAATAACTTTTTGTCCTGAATAGGTTTTTGTTTTTGTTTTCCCTAAGTCCCACATTTGGCTGTACAACCGATTTTGAAGAGAAATCCAGTTCTTGATAGCTGTGTGGCTTTATTTTGTTTTAGTTCACATAGTAAAGCCAATAGACAATATTGAAGAAGGAGAAAACAACAGGGAAGAATATGCGTGACCATCGATCTATGGCATTTACATCAGTCAAGTCAGGGATGGTAATTTTCAACTGAGAAGCACGTCTCCTTAGCCGGCTTTTCTTTTGTGCCACGTGCCGTTCCAGCGCATTGCGGCCAAAGCTGTGTCTTGGTAAGCCAGCCTTCCGGTACTGAATACTTGAGGTATCATAGGCCAGCATAGTGCTTCTAGGGTCCCCAAGGCCTATAACAGCTTCAGAGGCAGCCATCTCATTTTTTATTTCAAGCGTGCTCAACAAAATGTTTTCATGTGGATCCATCTGGAAAACACAAGAGGTTGTCTTAGAGTGTGTAACGAAACGTCAGACTCAGCCAATCATCAAACAGGCAAGACCCAAAAAGTCCAACTCAATGTTGGCCTACGGAAGTATGCAACTTAAAGTGGCATACATACATTTACTTGTGGGTCCTGTATTTTGAAAGCACAGGCAAAGACATTGTATGGCACTGTTAGTAGCCACATGTTTGTCTGGCAGATATCTCGGAAACTGGCGGCACTGCCACTATGTGTTTGCATGAAGTGCTGCACTTTGCTGGCCCAAAAGTTCTGTTCTGACAAGATTTCTCAGCATTTACAATTAGAATGAGCTCAAAAGAATGACGCAGCGATGAGATACATCAGGTATAACTTCTGCACTTCATCACAGGCCTTCTGTTTGGATGCAGTGTGAAATCCATTGGAACAATTTTGGAACTCTCATATCACTCTCATATCATATTTTGATATAAAGATTAGATTCTGTGTTTAGAGAGAAAGCTGATGAGCTGTTTTACACCTGCGCTAGGACCTCTTTCAAGTTGCAATGCCCAGGATAACAGTGTTCAATTCATCTTGGAGCATCTCATCAGAACAGAAGGCTGGCCATGGCATTAGGCTGTACTTCAGAGGCAAGTCTAACCAGGCATTCATTTCAGAGTATAATCACATTAAATCTCAACACTGGTTTTGGAGTATTATTAGTAACTTTTTAAAATGTGAGATTATATAGTATACTGTAATAAAAAATAATAATGCCATGTTGTTTCTGGCATTAACTATACAAAAGGAAAGTGGCAGAGCTCTCTGTTACTCTGAGGTAAATCTTTCACCACCTGCAATTTTTCCCTCAAAAAAGTTGCCACTTTGCTTGACAGGAGATAAGTACCAATCCTTAATTTTAATAGCCGTTATAAACCAGTTTTCTTATCAGACAATTAAATTTAAATTGATGCTGAATATTATGTTGACACATTTTATAGCAATTCAGTAAATTCTTTACATTTTCATTTGAAAGTATTTTGAACCTGCGGGTATATAATCCCTGCAAGTTTTCTTGAGTCTGAATAGATAAAGTGATGTGTTTTATTGGGCTGACTTCCAATGGTGGACAGATTCCATTTTCATTACATGAACATATATATAAATAGTTCAGAATAAACAGCATTTTTGTACTCTTTCACTTTAGCAATTCCTTACATGATTGTGAACTCAAGTGTGTCTACAGGATTCTTGCCCCATTTCACAGGTCCTCACTCACTTGCATCTGTTAATTTCTACTGCTAGAGGGCTTGGAGAATTTTAATTCTCGTTTGACAGTATGTATGAAAATTTTCTATGGAGAATATTTAAGGCAAGGGTTTCTCAAACTTTGTTTCTTATCAAATCTGATAGGCACACTACAGGTGACTAACGTGCTCACACATTTGCATTTGTCTGCTAACAGCTACAGACAACAGGGGCAATGTGTAATGAGTGGTTTGAACACTGCAGCCAAAGTTTTACATATTTATAGAAGGTTTATAGATTACCAGTGAGGATTTATTTATTATTATTATTATTATTATTATTATTATTATTATTATTATTAACTGATTTAACTCATTAAATGTTTATCATGATATCATATTGAAAAGTTGTTTTAATTCAAGGATTCTGAAGTAAGCTGAATACGTTAAATTTGAAGTTGTGATGCTAAACCCATGTGGGACTTTGCTTCTTAATTTATGAACATTTAGGTTTCAACAGATCAAGGTGTAATTTAGTCAAAGTGATCCAATTTTGCTTTCCTATCAAAATCATGTGGAGCTGGGTATTGTTTGAAACCCCATATAATTTCTTTCTGAACACTGCAATTGAAAATCTGTTCCACAGTCACAAAATATGCCTGTTGCATAGTTTATGTCTGAGCTGGAAGACGTTTACGGTCTAGCCTGTAACAAAAGTAACTTAATTCTGATCAGAATGCCTGGAGTAAGTTCTCTACCACTTCCCATCGAAACAAACAGCACATTATTTCTGCAGTCCCATAACAAACATTTATGTATGTATAAGCATAGCCATTTCATTTTACAAGACATTACTACTACTCCGTCACTGAATTTTGAAGTCAGCCAGCCAATCCCAAACAGGAGTAAACAGGCAGGGGTGAATATTCCGCGCCCCCCCCCCACAGTGGATAATTGCATATTTCAACATGTATTTCGTGGCATCAAGCTTTATTAAAGAATTCACCGTTTCGAAAACAGTAAATTCTTTATAAAGTTGTTCTTTAAAAATCATTTTAAAGCGAAGGAAGTTAGTCTTGTGACACAAAAACTGCAAAACAAATACGGCATTTTCAATTACATCCAAGGTTAAAGAACAGGAGCACTGGTTAATCTGAACAGCTATACTGGGGGTGGTGGGTTGGTTGGATGGGGTGAGTCACACAAGCAGGGTAGCAAAGCTATTTTAAAGTTTCATTTTCCATTTCCAGTCAGAGTCCAGACCTCAGAAGTTAAGCCAGTCTTCAGCCTTCTACACACTTCAGGTAAAATGGAACTGTGCACTTGGCCAGAGATAAATTTGCTTGAATGTAAAATAGGGGTTGGTGTATTCTGACAAGGTCACTTTACAGAATATTGAGGGTATGAAACACTGAGAAAAAAGTGCCTGGTAATAAATATAAATCAAATTCTCAAATGGCCAGCTTTGGAGTCTTCTATGGCTGCTGCGGAGATGCCATTAACGGTTGCTGCAATGTGAATAACTTGTCACACACCCAAAGAATTTAGGAGAAAAACAGCATATAAGCAATTTAGTATTACTCTTTTTTTCTTGTCAGATGTTTTTCTGCTGTTATCAGACTCCTTGTCTGATAACACCACAGTTTGAGAAGGCTGGAGGTCTCTACACCTTTTCCAAAGAGACATTGGAAATTACTACATAGCCGTAAATTAGTAATGGATGAACCTCCCAATTGATTTACTGTATAGCAGTTAGAAAGTGATTGCACATGTCTTCAAGCTTTTCCCCATTGGAAATTGGTCTACCTTTCATTTCCGAAACAGGAAATGCACAAGGTTATGATAAAGGATAAAAGGATGAAAAGCAAATTGACCTGATTTTTGGATCTGAAGTGAAGTTTTAGGAAGGCAACTGAGAGCATCATTGCAATACAGCAGGTTCACCCATCCCTAATGAAAATGTATGCTTATAACTATATAGAAGCTTACAATACAACAGTGAAACACATTAATTCTGCAGGGCGCCTTTTATCCAGACGGATCCCAAAGCGCTTTACAGATTTTTAGAAAGCGACATCACTTCACCAACAAGTGCAATCACCTCTCAGGCGAAATGGGGTGGCTATCTAACATCGCCAAACAACGCATTGTATTTTAGTACAGGAAATGAAGAATGCTGTAGCCAATTAAAACTATGCAGTGGGTGGGTGAGTGGTGGGAATGGTTCAGAAGGTAGAAGACAACTTAGAATACAACCAAAACTTGGACAGGAGCCTGGCATTAAGATGCCAGTTCTTGCAAAAAGTGCCGTGGGATCTTTAATTGACCACTAATGGTCCAAGATCTCACTAGTAAGTCTCTAAGGATAGAATCATTAGAAAACAATAAAATATACCTTTGTTGAATACATTTCTGGACAATGATATGTGCCAATTATTCTTCTGTCCTGTAAGTTAATAAAATCAAGACCGGTTTCCATAGAGAAAAGGCAGCTGTTAGCTTTCATTAAAAATTAATGTACTATAGGCTATTATCATAAACGATGCACTTTAATTAAAAGCACAGGGCAATCTGAGCCAACAATCAGCAGAAGTATATCCTTGGTTTAGAGGTGCTGTTGTTGTCTTGGCCCTGACATTGTAGACAACACAAATTTGTAATGGAAATGTACAGCCCCCGCACACACAAAAACCTGGTCATTTTTGACCAAGAAAGGAACGATGACATGTAAACGTTAGTTAGGAGAGAGGGGAACAACATGGGGATTTAAAAGGTGGTAGGGGGAAGGAAGTCTGGATGCTGATGTGGTTCTTCAGCCAAATAACAGGATTATTGATAGGGCAAGACAGACTTTATGTATAAAAAAAATCCACAGGGCAGGGAAAATAGGTAAACATGTGAAAGGGGACAAGTAACAAAAACAGAAGATGAATAGTGCAAAATATTAACTTGAACATAATAATCATGGAGGTATCAAACAATCACTTTAAATGATAACATGATTAAGTGATAAAAATAGAATTCACTGTTGGGCCTAAAATCAGCTTGCAAAATGTAGACCACAGAGCATGGGACATTGCTGACCCTCCCAGCTCAAATAGCAGATAGACCTACATGGCAGGTGATTCCCAATATCTAGAAACTCCAAAATGATGGCTCTCTATAGGTGTTGACTCTTTAATATCAGCAGCACACAAATCTAACAAATTATTCAGGTATAAAATAATTATACCTATATAATAAAGTGACAGTTTTTATTTAGTGGTTACATTAGTAGCTTTCTTGCTTTAAAAAGCAGCTTTATTCTTGAGATGCTTCTGTAGTGCACATTTATTATTTCAAACATGCATCAAACTGACACAGTAAAGCCTTTCAGCCCTTCAATTCCATTGCCTGCAAGCAACTCACTTTTAAAACATGGACAAACGAAGCTGTCAATACAGTCATACTTTTTTATTATTATCTCTGATTCTAAAATCAAATGGAACGAAGAAAACAATGTGTGAGAGCACTAATGCAACATTGTCAAAATTGGCCCAATTATTGGATGGATTGTCTTATCCATTCAGCATTTCACCCCTAACAAAGCCCTTCAGTAAAAGATCTGACTGATCATTTCAAATCAGTATAAAAAATTTTTCTTCCAGTAGCACCTTAAAGACCAACTAAGTTAGTTCTTGGTATGAGCTTTCGTGTGCATGCACACTTCTTCAGATACACTGAAACAGAAGTTGCCAGATCCTTCTATATAGTGAGAAGGTGGGGAGGGGTGTTACTCAGAAGGGTGGTGGGAATGGGAGATAGGCCTATCTCCCATTCCCACCACCCTTCTGAGTAACACCCCTCCCCACCTTCTCACTATATAGAAGGATCTGGCAACTTCTGTTTCAGTGTATCTGAAGAAGTGTGCATGCACACGAAAGCTCATACCAAGAACTAACTTAGTTGGTCTTTAAGGTGCTACTGGAAGAAATTTTTTTTATTTTGACTATGGCAGACCAACACGGCTACCTATCTACTACTCAAATCAGTATGTCTTCCTTACTGTCCTCCACTCTACTCTTCTTTTCCATGTCCGCCCTTCCCTTTTCTCAATTTATTTAAGACTGCTCCTTCTGTCAAAACCTTCTGCTTTCCTTTTCCTGCTACCTTCTCAATTCCTTTTCTTCACCTGTGCTGTATAGTCTTATTCTAAACCTACTGCACTAGGCCATTTAGCCTATGCTGGACATGGATTGCTCAGTCAATGGCAGTCAGAGAACCTTAGGATCAAAGCAGTTCAGTCCAGGGCAGCAAATGACTCTTTAGTTTGCTTGCCTTGTTGTTCTACAACAGTCAGTTCTTCCAGCTACTCTACAGCTATCACAACAATATACTGTAGATTATCCGGCCTCTCATTTTGTGCACTTGACCCATTTTAAGATTAATAAATTTTCTGAGAAATTGTTTCATCAATGTACAATTTACTATATAATTTTAACAACATCTGAAATAAAGCTGACTGAAATTAGATCTGCGTTTACAAATGTGCACCAATAGGTGTGTGTAATTGCAACCCACTATTTGCCCAAATGATACCACTGCTTCTGTCAAAGCATTATGCAGTTGTACTTTTCTATACTGTCTGAACTGCTTTATTTAAACATTCTATTTGTGATAGCTGTATCGAAATTATTCTCTATAAAAAGATCTTGAACAACAACAACAAAAAAGTACTTTCTGAGAATTTTTCTGTCATGGCGAAAGCTAATTATTTAGCTCTCTGAAAGAATTGGAAGGCAGGCTTTCAGATTATGTAAGATAACTGATGTATCTTAAACAAGCAGAAGCTGGATACACACTGTCCTTGTGCAAATTAAAGATGGCATTCTGAGATTGTTGCTATGGACAGAGAGCTTTACACAGCTGACTTGACCTTTTTTCTGATGTCACCAGGAATAGCACTACAGACTGTATGGAGAAGTTACCTTGTGACCTTTTCTGTAAGAGGCCACAGGCAAAGTCTGCTGCCACCACTGCCTCACATTACCTTCAAAGCAAATTCTTACATAATGCTAATGGAGAGATGGAAAACAATGGCATGCACACTGCTGGTTTATAGAAAATTCTTACACAACAGCAATGCATAGTTATAAATAGTTGCTTTTAGGCACTTTCTTTTTTAAAAAATACAAATTCAATGCGGAAAATATGGATTAAAGTAGTCATTTATTGCAGACTGCTTTAATTTTGGCAACTCTCTAAACCTGCAAAGTATGCCGTATAGATTTTGACCACATTCTAAACCAGAGCTGGCTAACCTATAGCCCTGCAGTGCCCATTATCCCTGACTGTTTGCCATGCTTGTTGAAGCTGATAGGAGCTGGAGTCTAACAGCATCTGGAGGGTTACAGGTTTTCCATTCCTGTTTTGAACTGTAGCTTAACCATAAATATTTACATGGTGGAAAGTCATGGATACTTAAGCATATCAAAGCTTCATGATATCCTAAACAGTAGGAATAACTCAAGATAAAGGCAAACACTTAGTAGGATTCAACTAATGAGTGCTATAAGCAGGAACTCTGTGCAAGGACTTCCTCTAGCACAATGGGGTCCCCCACCCTCCAAAAGGATGTCCCTGGAAATTGGCTGGGGGGGGGGTTACTTTCCCAATACTCAATTTTTAAAGGCACTGGAATGTCAAAGGAAATGAAATTTCCTTTATGAATTCCCCATCCCTGTCATTCACAGTTTGCCACCTGACACTGATATAGCATCATCATACAAATACATTTGCACTTGTTGCACTTTTTCATTGGCATATTTGTGGAAACTGTAATGAGTGGACCAGCTCTATGCTACATTTATTTCATTTGAATTTTTTGTTGTCATCGTGGGAGTGCAAAAGGGATGCAAACTTGATTGGTAGCTGGAGATTTAGTACTGAGCAGAACTGGTTCTATCTCCTTTGTGGCCAGGAAATCGGTAGCCTTTATACTGCAATTCTCTTTCCACTTTCTCGTGGACCTATGAAACTACTGAATGACACTGACAGCTGAAATGGGAGCCAAGAGCAACACAAAAAAGCTCTCTCACCATGTTCTTCAATCCTACCTTCACTAGTAAACTAAAACACAATCCTGGCTAAAGTCCCCCCAGGCTTGCTCTTTCTTAATTATGCCCCTCTCCCACCTCTTATTCTGGCTAGGGAAATTTAACAAAATGACCTGGAACCAGTTGCCTGAGATGGAGACACTTTTCAAACAACATAGAAATACAAGAATACATGATACTAAATAAAAACACAAACTGATACCCCCCAAAAAAACATTTAAAAGGACATATACAGTGGTACCTTGGTTTATGAACTTAATCCATTCAAGATGTCCGTTCTTAAACTGAAACTGTTATTAAACCAAGGCGTGCTTTCCCTAATGAAGCCTCCCTCTGCCGGTGCCCTTCCACTGCTCAGATTCCGTTCTTAGACCGAGGTAAGGTTCGCAAACCAGGACACTACTTCCGGTTTTGCGGCGTTCGTAAACCGAATCATTTGTAAACAGGACTGTTCTTAAACTGAGGTACCACTGTAATGTTAATCAGCCAAAGGCCTGGTTAAAGAGAAACTGGCGCCTAGTTCCTAAAGATATGTAATGAAGGCACCAGGTAAGCCTTAGTTGGTTGTTTCTGAGAGAATGAACAGGCTTCCAGGTTTTCAAGCACGCTGTCCGTAGATATGTGACATAATACAGAGACTACTGAGCCAAAGTTTATCATTATATGCAGAGTACTCTTAAATCACAGCCAACATGTCCACATAATATACCTTATCTAAAAGTGCAGATGCTGGCCACATCAGTTCAGACTGTATTCTGAAGAGAGGTTTGCCTCATAGAATCAATAATGGAAGTTTTATTAACATATATTGAAATGATTTAATTGTCAAAGGAAGTGATTTCTATATGAACACTTCTACAAAATAGCAGATCCTATTTGTGTATTATTGGACAAAGATATTGTGGGATAAAAGTTTAGACAAAAATAATAATAATGAGTTTATAAGTGAGTAGACTTGAAAAACAAATAAATCTCAGGCAGTAAACTAAAAAGAAGTTTGCTAGTAGCAAAGGCAGTTGAACTTTTTCAACTTTTGCAACCAGAAAGAACATGTGCAAATCTGTACAATTATGTAAAAGAACTGAATCTTGGCACAGAATTCTAGGCTCCTTCTACTAAACGCTGCTTAGTAAAACTCCTTCATTCTCATGTAAATACTGTTGCTTACTAGGTTGTTATAAATTACTACTGCTGATATTACTGTTGCATCTTCATATAAGATAATAAGAGCATGCAAGGTGCATCAAACAGGTTAGAGCAGTAGCAAGAGAGAAGAGATCCCAAAACAGGAAATAAGGGAAGCTCAGAATGTTAAATCTCAGATAGGCATAAGCCCCAAAGAAGCTATCCAGAAAAAATTGCAGTGCTAAGAAATTATTGATAAATGATTTACATACTCTGCATGGAAAATGAAGAGAAAAAAATATTGCTCACTGAAGGAAACAGAGTTGCACAATACCTGGAACAAAGCAAATCCAAGATGGTATGATATCCAAGCAGTGTGAAAAGTTTTATGGATTAAGATTTCATGTTGGCTTCAAGTATGAATGTGTATGTATAATATATATATATATATATATATATATATATATATATATATATATATATATGGAACAACAAATGGAAGAACAAAGCTCAACCTCAGTATATTGGGAAATAGATTACACAAAACAAGTAACTGCTTACACACACACATATATACACACACAGAGAGTCTCATACAAATAAAAGACAAACGGAAATGCATCCAAAAATAAACTTTTCAACTTTCAGGCACTCCTCAATGAATCTGTGAAAAACTAAGGAATACTAAAATAATCTAGAAGGAGCCATAGTTCCCACTAAAACGAGGAATAAGTTAAAATCGTGACTCCATACTAGAACCTTAGCAGTCAACTCCATAATAATAAAACAAATGGAGTATGTGCTATATTCACAAAGGGCTAGACCAACATGGTTTAAAGCTAAACCTACTAAATTAATTCATAAATTGTCATTGCAACATAGATTATTTATATAAAAATTCTTTTGTTGCTTTTCTACTAAAAGAATTCAAAGTGACTTACAATGTAATGGATGATGAGAAAACAGTGGATATTTTATCTGGGTTTTAGTAAAGCATTTCATACAGCACTATACAATATCTTATGGTTAGAAAGCCAACATAAGATGTCTTGGACAATTAGTACAATCAAATGGATCAAAAACTGGCTATCTAACCGTATTAAGAGAGTAATCGTAACTGGCAGTCCATCTAGATGGGGAGAGATTTCCAGTGGGATCCAGGGATCGCAATTCGGTCCCATTTTGTTTTATATCTTTATAAAAGATCTGGAAGACAAAGTAGAGAATATGCTAAATAAGTCTTTTGGCTTCTACTAATTAGGGAATGGTGAGCAGAGCTAGAACTAACATAGTAGTTGTAAAATAACTCTAAATACTTCTTTGAAATTGGATGATAGATTTACAGACCATATTCTAAATTAAATGTGAGACAGAAGATAACAGAACACACCGGAGCTTCACAGAAGAAAACAATAGTTGGCTTTGCTAGTCATGCCTGTGTCAAATATCCAAAATGATTTGAGCTTTTTGGACTCAAATACATCATATATCTCTTAAAAAGCCAAAGACATTGTCACATGGAATGGCAGAAGAGGAAACGATCTCACATGGGGGTAAATTATAAGAGCTAAGTGGATAGAGAGCTTGATGAAAGTAAAGAGAATAAGGAACAACATGACAGTCAACTGCAGGAGATTCAGTCAGAAGTAGAGGTGTAAGTGCAATTAAAGCCATTAAAACCAATTGATCTGACAAAACAAGCATTATGGTAGTCTTGACACTATCTTCCCAGGCTGAATGTGCGGTGTCAGCACTGAACAAATTACACATTTAGAACATAATAGAAAGGGAATTTATGAAAAATCAATGGAAGAGGGGCTTCAATGGAGCTGAAGCAGCTTTGGATCAAGATTTAATGTGTAAAATATAATATAATTGATCTATGAATGCATGTTTTCTTGGTAAATGGCCGTGAAATCACCATATGGGCAAACCCTTATGTTTCTTTTGCTAGCAAAACTGAATTAAAGGAAGAATTGAGATGCAGAGTCAAATATATACACACAAAGTTCACATACTTATAGCATGGATACCCAAAAAGGAGATACTTGGTAAGAACAGAATGTGAATGTGAAACAGAACAAACAGATTTCACAGTATATTTGATTCATGGGCAAACCTTTGAGCCCTAAACCCCACCCTGGAATGCTAAAAACCTGACAACGGCACTTGGGTAAACATCAAGCAGCTGCATTCAGGACAATAGACAAGAAGCAGAAAGGTGTTACCACTAAGCATGTCTGAGGGTTGTCAATTACTAGGACAGGAGCAGCAGGACACATTCTATTAGATTTTGCTTCTGTGCTGGCAATCATTATGTTGAGTAGATTGCTTTCTGTTTTTTGTACGGAGCTGGAATGTTAGGGACTGACTGTGGTTATAAAAATTAAATAACAAAAATATTTTGGGAGACACTGTTGAGAGGATCCACAGCATCAATTCAGATAGGCTTATCTGGAATGGTATTAGGCCAAAACTTGACTGTTTATTCTGTGTCAAGTTAAGGGCTTCTTGTCTGCCTGTGCATTTGGTCTGCTTTTTTAGCCGTTGTCTTTTAGATTTTAGATTTTATCAGTTTAATGGGTTATAATTTACTTCTGGTATTTTCTTGGTGTTATTATTATACAGCACCCTGGGATTCATTGGTATGGAAGGTGAATTAGAAACATTAACAATAAAGTAATCAATAAAACCTGATACTGATACCCTTCTTTATAATTTTTAAGAGCTCGAGAAACACCACTTTGGCATGCACAGTTCTTTTCCTCTCCTATTTGATTTCCTCTTCCTTTTCCTTTGTCTATAGCTTCCATTCCAACCATGGTTACACTTGAAACTGAGATTTGAAACCATAAATCAGGCATTCTAGCTGCAGCCCCATCCTCATGGCTGTTGCCCTATTTGTGATGGCAGTGGGGAAGTCTCCTGTACTCATGGAGGCTTCTGAACATTTTAAAAACCAACAAAACGAGGGTTCCAAAACATGAAGGAACCTCCACAGATACAGGTCTCCCTGATGCAGACAGCCATTGAGGAACATTTAGAGGATGACGATGAGGAGGATGAACAGGCAGAACTAGTATGCTTGTGGACATTGTTCCCTCCTCACACATTGACTTAAGCCCTATACACTAGAGTGCCGTTTACAGTACTGAAAAGAGAAGGGTTGGGAGAATTCAGGCCAGATGGAGAAGACAGATCAGGTGGGCCTGTCAGGATTTAGGGAAATTTATACTTGCACCAAGCTACACACAAAGGTTGTTGAAAGAATAAATGAAGCTATGCTGCTGTTGTTTCCAAGAAGGGTTTTCTGAAGAGTGAGAACTGTGACCTCTTAGAAAATAAGAAATGTTGCAAGTTACCTTTTATGAAACATCAGACAACTGATAGCACCACAAAAACTGGTGCTTTGATTTAAAAAATCACAACAGTTTTGTCATGCCCTATGATACACTGGAGGAACACTTGGTTGTATCTAAAATGTTGGTTCATCTCTGGAGATAAAGTTCTGAAACCATTTTCCTTTGGCACCTGAAACTTCACACTGACTTCCATGGGCTTCTGGAAGCAGAGACAAGTAGGCGCCGATGTTAAAAGATCCTCAGTGGCTCCCAGTTTGTTTACAGGCTCAATTCAAAATACTGGCCTTGGTCATTACAGCCCTAAGCCTGATACCTGTATATTTCAAAGTTCCACCTTCTACAACGGTAACTAAACAATTGGTTCAGATCTTCCCTAGAAGCCCTCCTCTGAGTGCCCCTGCAAGAGGCCAATGAAGAGATGGCCTTCTCTGTCACAGCACTCAAATTGTGGAACTGCTGCCCTACATATGCTCGTTTCACACTGTCCATGTTTTATTTTGTGTGGTCTGCTCTGTGTTCTTGAAACTTGACATCTCTATTCTCTTTTTATACATCATCTTCTGTTATTATTTATTTATGCTTCTATCTTCATTGGATATCTTGTTGTACTATCATTCACCCCAAGTCTAATTTACAAAAGGTAGAAATATATTAAATAAGCAAGTAAGGAATATCCATCAGCCACAGTCTAAAAGGAGACAGTCTAGGCACAGAGAAAGGAACCATGTATGGAAATGGAGTTCCCTTCCCTCTTCTTTGGAAAGCTGATACATATAGAGTATCAATGAGAAAACCTTTGTATAGAGCAAACCTTTGCATGAAAATGTAATATTTGAAATGGCTCTATGTGTGAATGGCTTCCACATTTCCCCAAATAAAACTTGAAATTATAATTTTGGCAGCAAATATTTAATATCCAAAAATTAATCATTTTTTGCCAATCGTTTTTATTGATTTTCCAATTTTAACCCAATTACACAAATTAATTCCAAATTAATACAATTTTGTTTAAGAGGTTTCCCACAATCTATTCTTGATGCTTCTTTATGATCTAATACTACTGCATTTCATATTCTTATTTACTTCTACCACAGTCCATATTACAAATTATCACATAGTCAACAGCTGCACTCTTAATGATTTCTATTCATTTTATTATATTATTTAACTTTCAAAAAACTTCAAGTGAGGAACAACAGATTTTCTTTTCTTTTTCAACCTGCATGCGCCCAAACTTAATTCTTAGCCCACCTTTTATTCATTGGTTTTCTCTGTAAGCAACCCCCCTTTCAGGCATTTTTGGCATGTTTTATTATTTGAAATGTCGAAAAATATTTAAAAAACAGACATGTACATGCCAATACAGTTTTGTGTGTGTATGTGTTATATAAACTGTTTTTGAGCACCACTATGAAAAGATAAGGCTACTGTGATGGTTGCTTCCTGTTTTTATGCAGTTTACCTCTGTTTATTTGCAACTAGAAGTCAAGCAAAATTACCATAGTACCATTATTGTAACAAGCTGCAGGTAGGGAACAGGGAAATGAAGGGTTGTATCCAACAAAGTACCCCCATTCACAATAATTTCTGCTTGCACAACAGACCTCTCCCTTCTTCTTCTCTCCCTGTGCTCCCCCTTCCCAATCTGCTTGGGAGAGTTGAGGGAAATCCCAAAACAGATTTGGAAGCATGCACAGGCAGAGAAGAGGGAGGGGACATTCCACTACATGAGGGGAAGTCTTTGCATAAAAGGGAAAAAAAACCCCAGAAACATACCAAAACGTCTAGCCCAGAACCATGTGAATCCAACAGTTATTAACTCTTTCTCCCTCAGTTTTCACACATTGGAGAAAATACGACATGGAATTTGGATTTCTTTAAAAAAACAAACATAAATACACGATTTCCTATGAAATATTTCAAGTTTTACATCTATGCAATTTTACAAATAAATCCATGTCATAGTTGCTGAAATGATGCTTTTGCTGACATTATAAAAATATAAGTATACTTATATTGATTCTGTATTCTCTGTCAAGTTTATACCCCCTTTTGGTTCTGTTACAGAGTATCACACAGCTTTCAAGCACGTCGTAGTTTAGCCATCATTTTGGATTGTTCCTCTGAGGAACAGCTGGAAAACTCATGAATTTTTTAAAGTCTTCAAACCTTCTGCCTGACAGATGACAGCAAAGCCTATAGTGAATACAATCCATCTTGTAAATCAAGCTTCAGAAAGAGGAAAATGCCACTAAGTGACAGTGTATCTAAAGCCCAAGGCATTCAAGGGCTTTCTAGATGATTTTGGGGTTGTTGTTTTTTGCATAATAAATAAGTGTACAGCTGTGACAATTGGTTGCTCAGGATCCAGGCATCTATGGATCTTCTTCCAATGTAGGAATATTGCATTTTTTTACCACTGCACAGCACCATGTTAAATGGGAAAAAGTTATTTTCTTCAGCTGCTACACTCTTGTGTTAGACTTTTAACAAGCTAGAGAATTCATGCTATGTAAAATCATGGGGGGGGGGGTCTGTTTAGAAGAATGATCAGCGACACTTTCTATAAAGAATTTGCAACACCAATTCCTATAAGCTTGTGACACTTTTGATGTGTTTAATGCTTTTAGTAGTGCTGTGCATCTTATTAGACAGTTTTACTATTAAAATGCCAATTTATTGTGACATTTATTGAATGTTTATTGCTATTGTATTTTACTGTCAACCGCCCACTTTACAAAACAACAGCAGCAAATAAATATTTGCTGGGGTTGAGGGTGGGACACAAGCACATCAAAATTTGAAAATAGAAAAAAGCTAATGCTAACAAAGTTGTCTATACATTAATGCCCCCACCATCTCATGAAACTTTCACATTGCTTTGATTATTTTTTAAAAAGCCATCACAGCCATGCACTATTTCTTTCTTTTGGGTGGATATAAAATCTTTTGTAAAGATCCACTAATGGATGTGGAGAAGTCTATTTTTGCTGATTTCCCTTCTCTTCTTCAGCCCCTAGAAAATATGCTCAGTGGCTGTTTGGAAAGTGTCATGGGCAAAAACTGCCCCTTCTGTGAGGAAAGGCCTTCTCTAGATCAAATACTCTTCTATAAAAGCACTTTTTCAGTTTGTGTGTTTATGTCCAGAGCACAGACACACAAATTTATTTTTTCCATGGCATATGAACTATCTTATCTCTTCCACAATGCTACATCTTCATCCATTATTAGAAGTATCATATTATGAACATTGGCCTGGGGTTAGTTCAAGCTTATTTAATAAGACTATAAGGTGTTTTGTTTTGTTTTGCTTTGTTTTGCTTTGCTTTGCTTAGTTTTTTTTAAAATCATCTGGAAAGGCTGTATAGTGAAAGCCAAGACGGCCCATAAAATTCCTACTGGACTTGTGCAGCAGAAGAATCAAATGTAAAAAAAAGCTCTGTTTGGAAGAAAATGAATTGTCTAATGCTGTAACTGTAAGAGGCTAATCACGTTCCATTGGAACTTACCTTATTGACATCCATTCGTAATTTCTCATTGTTAGCACTGGCAGCTTTTTCGGCTGCTTTCTTCTGGCGTTGTGGTCCCCTGCCAAAGAAGATGTAGTTGACTAATGCATACTCCAGTAGGGCCATGAACACGAAGACAAAGCATCCCATCAGATACATGTCAATGGCTTTCACGTAGGGGATTTTGGGCAGAGTTTCTCTGAGATGAGTGTTGATGGTTGTCATTGTCAGCACCGTGGTGATTCCTGGGGGGAAGCATCAAAAAATTCAAAATAGTGTGTGTGTATAGATATAGATATAGATATGAT